>NC_139040.1:125839017-126439017 GCF_964662115.1 Mustela nivalis | reverse complement strand
CCAGCATTAAAGGCAAATGGAACCTATTTTATATTCAATTGCAAATGACTGATGTCTCCCCCGTCTATGCTGTACCAAGTGTCAGGCAAGAATTTGGTGCTGAAGGCAGTGATAGCGGATGCCAAACAGGAGGAAGACAGCAGGTACTTGTGACACCCAGTCTCCTAACAGAAGTCGAAATCGCCTTTCCTGGAGAGCGGACCGCCACTGTGATGCTGGTGGAAATGGAAGCCACCTCTGATTCTGTACCCATTCATGGAACCACTCTATGTCGAGACGCCTGGGGGGGGGGGCTCAGACAGTTAAGCATCTGCCTTCGGCTCAGGCCATGATCCCAGGGTCCTGGGATCAAGTCCCGCATCGGGCTCCCTGCTCAGCAGAGAGTTTGCTTCTCCCTCTCCGCCTGCCTCTTCCTCTGCTTGTGCTCTCTCTCTCTCAAATGAATAAATACAATATCTAACAGTGTTTTTAAAGAACTACTCTATGTCTATATAAAATCCCATGTATGGCCACAGTGGAACTGACTTCCATAGTCCTACATAAATATGCACACGTATATGTGCACACACCTCCACACACACACGTATCCGTATACAAAAGCACCTTTGCAAAATGACTCGGGACACCTGACGGAATTCACTGTTCACAAATCCCTCCTGCATAAGAGAAACGTTCCTTCCTCCGCACCAAAATGGAAACCTGTACATAACTGAGATATTAACACTCCCCACAAATGCCTACTCATATCTGAAAAGGGTTACCTGGAAAATAGCAAAATGACATAAGAGGTCTAGTCTCGGAAGGGCAGACCGGTTCGGCTGGATTGTTGCAAGATCCCACCTGGAGAAACGCCTGCCAACTGGGAAAACTTTTTCTTACTTCATTCATACCGTACCCCTCTAGGAGGCCGAGAAGGTGCACACTTTCTCCTTCCCACTTATCCACCAGGAGAAAAATGCATCGATAAAAGCTGCTGACAGTGGCCAGTGTGGCATTCCGCCATTGTTCTCTGAGCACTGAAGGGCTGACGTTCAACGGCTCCACGGCATGCACAGCTACTCCGGTCCCATTACTCACTAAGTCATGACAATCACATAGTAGCTGATTCCTATTGTATGGACCGATTGGGAAATTCTCTCAAATACGATGGCCCCTTTCCTCAAAGGAAATTGCTTTCTCTCTCAGCTTCAAAGCTGGCCACACACAAAACCTCAAGTTCACAATGCCCTGAAGCTACATTACAATCTTAAAAAAATACAGAAAAGTAAGCTTTATTCACAACTCCCAGTTAACTATTATGAAGAACTTGCTCTAAACGTTTCCCGTGATCACTGAAGCCCTGCAGTCGGGGGACGAAGTCTTTTTTTTTTTTCTTTTTTTGAAGGCGACAGAAAGAGGAGTGACTCTTTTGTTCTGAATTGTTATTGTAAAGCCCACAGGAGAGAAAGGGAACACGGGAACATGGCAATGAAAAGGACAACAGGGCTGACACCAGACAACAGGATATTGAGGACGGGTTCGGAACAGCGTGTCCTTGCAGAACACAGGCAGGAGGCTTCTTGGGAGAAATTTGACCAAAAATTATTTTGAGAAGATTCAAATGCTAATGGATGAATGAGAAGGAATCTTAAAGTCTGGGGCAGTAAAATTAGGTTATCATTAAAACACATGCACACACATGCGCCAAGTATCATATAAAATTAAAACCGCTCTCAAATCACATTAAATCACTCACTTTTCAACCCATGATCCACTTTTTGACATTTCTGGATCTGGTTTTGACCCATCTGAAATAAGATACTGTTTTTTGTTAAGTAACTCAGCTAACTTAGTGGACGTTTAGAAGGAAACAGAATTTTTTTTACAAAAAGAAAAACACATCTCTCCCCATGCAGAGCCTACTCTTACACTTGAGATATAACCTTTAAAGAGAGATTTCAGGAACCCCCAGGGAAGCTATGAAATGGGTTCTTTGTTGAGAAACCATCATCTCCACCAAGTAACTCACAGGAACGTTAACAACAGATCGGTTTGGTCAAGGCCACTCTTAGCACCTACTTGTTTTCTTCTAACGCAGATTCTGCTGAGTTGCTAGTAGGGCAACTCTTTTGGTGAGACCGTCAGAGTTCATACGGTTTATTGGACTCCCCACATTATGAGGTAGAATGATCATTACTGCAGCCTAAGCTTTTAAACTAAAGCTTTCGAAGAAAACATCCTGTCTTGTGCTGCCTCCAAAATGGCTCGCCCTTTCCTCTTCTCTGTTCTCCCGCTGCCCTGCTTCCTTCTCTTTCCCCATCCTCTCCTTCTGTTGAAAGAGGAAGGGGAAATTCGTGGGCTTTCCTCTGCCACACAATGCATCTCATCGGGCTTTCTCTAGGATACGCTGGCAGAAAAGGTGGGGTTAAGCCCTGAGTTCAGTTGGCCCAACTACCCTTGGTCTAGTTTTGGGGTGAGACCATCAGGGTGGTGTCGTGCCAAGAAACACGTACCTTGAAACCAGATAAACCCGAGTTCAAACCCCGGCTCTGCCATTTCCTGACAAAGGAGGAGAGAAGCCAGCTACTCGACATATCTTCTACTCACAGATTCTCTTCCTGTCTTCTACAGTTTCCTTATCTGTAAAATGTGACAACAAGAGCAATCTCGAAGGGTCTTCCGAGGGTTAAGTGAGGCAGTTTGAAGAGCGCTAGCAAAATTGTAGCTCCCACACCCTCTTCCCCTCTTGTCCCGAATCTCCTCTTCCCACTCTTCTTTGAGTACATTAATGATCTGTATTTTTTGTTGGAAACTTCTTCAAGCCGCTTTTGGGAGCGGGGAGGAGAGCAATCCATGTATTTTTTAATAACATGCATGGAATGGCTTCGCGATGAAACAGTATATGACTAATAAACCAGCATTTCTATTATTAACGTCAATTATTCTTAAATAACTGTCTTCATGTAGGCAATCTGCTGTATTTCCCAACCATCAACATGCCGTGCTTCATTATCCCTGGGTCTCCGACCATGACCTGGATAGAGTCCTCCGTTCTCTGTTCCTTACTGTCCCAGACGAATCGTTTGCCAGAATTTTTGATTTTGCAGGAAATCAGAGACCCTGGCATGGGTGGTACCAGTGAGACTATCAAGAACAGTGAAGGGTTTCAGATTTTTCCTACTTGTGAGCTAATCAGTTAGCCTACCAGTTTCATGGATTTTGGCAGAAGACAAGAGACCCGCGAGTCAGAGACAAAGGATGTTGTTGGTCGGAGTGCAGCAGGCCTGGTGTGTTTCGTGTGTTCACGTCAGTTCTCCTTGTCCCCCAAGTCCACAGAGTGCCCCAGTTGTGCACCTCATTCACAGGGGATTTACAACACAGCTGAGAAACCCAAGCTTAGGAAACCCGATCTTTTACAATGGACACACGCAAACCTGCCTGACATTTGCCCCTGCAGTTATCTTTATTATAATGGGCAGCAAACAAACCTGCTTTCTACCCTGGAGGGAGATGGCCTATCTCAATCTTCCAAGCGGTTTACTATACAAATACATATCTTTGAAGAGACGGTCTGGAACAAAAGCCATCAGCACCTCAGCTCACAAGAGGTACAGAAACGTGAGAGGTCCCTGGAGAATTCTTTCCCAACAGACACAGCTCCTGTCCCCTCCTGGAGAGCTGGCACGAGAAATCACATCACCACTGGGCTTCCCAGTAGTTAGGGCAGAGGCAGTTGACTTGACACTGAACGACCGTTGAGCCATCCACGGAAGAAGACCGGAGGTAAAAGCCCACGAGAAAGTGCCCCACACTCCTCATCCCCACCATGCTGTAGTATCAGGTGATGGACCCTGAAAGGGAAAGCTGCAGGGAGCAGGCATGCCCCACCCCCAGATTCTGCCCCAGTAAACAGAGCCCTTAGTGACTTCCTCATTAGTACCGGATCAGCCTTCACCCTTAACCAAAATTTATTTTAAGAGTTTGGAAGTATAAGCTGGTTTTGTTAATTCTATGATATTAGAAATCCTATATGTATGTTAAGGTGACTTTCTTTAGCTCACCTTTTTTTTTTCATTTTTTCTTTTTCAATTTTAGAACTATTTTTGGAGTAAAGCCAGAATGTCATTTCGCCGAATATTTGTTCATTCAACGGGTCTTTTTGAGGTCTTGCTGTGTGCCAGGCCCTGTTCTAGGCACTGGGAATGCATGGATGACTATGAGAATGAAGGTCTGCCCCGGGAGGGCTTACCTTTCCATGAGGGAAACAGAAAATGCACCAGGAAGTGGGTGAGAAAACACCATCATTTCCAAGAACCAGACATAAAATGAAAGAAACAAAAGGAAAGCCACGATAGAGGATGGAAGGGCGGGCGAGATCTACTTCAGCTCAACGACATTTCTACTCATACCTGCGCAGGCTCTCTTGCTATTTTGGCTTTGTTCCTCTGCTAATAAACAAGCAAACAATGTCTTAATTTCAGTTTAAAACTTTCCAGCATTTGGGCACAGAGTTTCGATTATTCCTCAAATTGTTAAATGGTCAGTGACAGATTTCCTTAAGGGATGATTTCTTTTTCAAGGACGATTAAAATCCAACATTTACCATTCCTTACACAGAAAGACAAAGTGGTAAGTTATCGGAAAACAGCGACCTCTTTATTTATCTTAGCAATCAAGTTTGAGAGAAAAGCCACGATCACATGGTGGACCAAAAAAACAGGAACTATGGTACTTAGAATTCCCCGCATGTCTGAGTGTTTGATGGCAGGATATTAGCCCAAAGTTGAAAGCAACCATGGACATGCAGTTAAGGGCACAGGAAGGGTGTGAAGGAAATTAATAGACATTTCAAGAATCATTGGTTTTTGCTTTGGCCTCTCTAGAAGAAATTTCAGGAAGGGAAAGTGGTGGGTTAACAGCGTGGGGCTTCACGAACAGGTACAGACAGGGCTGCACGCCTGGAGGGTCAAAGAAGTAGGGAAACTAGGAAAGCCCCCAGCCTGGGAGCTCTGCTGAAGTCTCACGGACAATGACAATAACAAAAGGTATCTCAAAAGAAAGAAATCCACCAGCTAGGTAAAATGGCGTGATTTCTAGAGCCGGTCTCTTCAAAGGGCTGGAAGGGAGACACACCCCGGCAGGAATCGGCAGGAATCATGGGAGTAACAAGTGGCCACTGTGGCTCAGCAGAGGCTGAGGGATGGGTCTGGGAAGTCTTGGTGGCGGGTGTCAGCCACCCCACAGTGAAACCAGTAAGCAGGTTTAGGAAAAGACAGGAGGGCAGGCAGAGTGCGTGTTATGACAAGAGAAGTTCTCGGAGAGCAAGTTAATCCCTGCCCAAAGACCATTGGTCTGAAAACCAAGATTGCAAATGTTTCACTGGAGGCTTGACAAATCTCGAGAAAAAAAATAGTAAAAAGAAAAAAAAATACCTGTAATCGTATGAAAACCAATCCCACAAAGGCTGGGAGGCTTCTGGTGTCTTCCTAAAAACACTCTCAAGGCAGGCTAACCTCTAAGAGATTTCTCTTGCATTACCCAAATGTTTCCCATTGTAACTTGGAGAGAAATTACACGGTAATTGATAAAACCGGAAATCAAGACATCCCCTTGGAATTAATATCCAAAGGTATGATCACGGAGACCCGACGCAAAGATTTGTTTTTTGTCGTGCAGCTCCAGTTTCTTATTTGTTTGGTGTTTGGGATTACTTTAGCCATAAAGGAAAAGAGTTTTATTTTCAGCCAATGAGTGTGCACTTACTTTATCTTGTGCATTTTATTCTCTCCTTGAGTCGAATTATATAAGAAAAAAAAGGCTGGCTTTTTTTAACCTAAGTGAAGGGGGAATTGAAAAGCTCAGTACTTGAGATACAACCTAGGGCATCAAAACTCACTTAGGGAAAAAAAACCTAGCTTTAAGAACAGTGAGCTGTCAAGGTGGCTGAGCCGCCTCGAAGCGGAGATGTATTTATTTTGATAATGCGTATGGATGTGAATTGGAAAAAGCATCACAATTATGGGAGAAAGCATTTTATGTTTGGAAAAAAACAAAAACCCCACTTCTTAATGTCTGCTCTCTCATCCTTGCGGTGAAGACTGCCGGTCAGCCCTCGCTATGAAGCGCCTTTAGCTGGTCCTAATGGAAATCAACAGACACCTGATTCAGGCCGCTCTGCGGAACCGTTCTGCCGGTTGTCTGAGTCTGTTCTTTCTCTTACAAACTCCTCCAAGCGGCTCACTCTTGTAAATGGATGCAAATATTCCGTTCCCCAACGCCATTCATTGTCGCCCTCAGAGTGGGAAATGCCCTTCTCCTGGGGCGCTGGGCAAAGGGGGCAGGACGGCGGCAGGGTGACTTCCCAGAAGGGAGCTTTGTTGTGCCCGAGCCACCAACTGCCAAAACATCATGGTCCAAATAGGGGCGCTCTGATCGCCCGGCCCGCCCCCGCCTATCAGCATCCAGAAAGCAATTCTTTGCATGGGTGCTTCTGCACGGTGATGCAGACTGGCAGCTCCGAGGATTAAACTCAGGTCCTTTATGCACATTAGCCCCCTGGAGTGTTGAACTCCAAAACCTCTATTTTCTGCCCAGTCTACCCGTATCTCACAAAGCCCCAGTTAGCCACTGTGGTACACAGCCTTTCTTCCATTCTGGGTTATCAAAAGAAAACAAAACAAAACACCAGACCCTACAACAATAGGATGGACACGGTAATGACGGGAGAGTTTGTATAGGCCAGCGGGCGGATTCCAGGTTCTCTCAAGGCTGAGACTGGGAACCCATCTACTTCTTTATCATTCAAACTTCACATTCTCATCAGCAGAGGTTCGCTTACAATGGCCCACGTGATCAGCTGGTTGAATGAACACTGTGTGTGCTGTGTGTGTGTGTGTGTGTGTATCTCCATTAAAAAATGGCTCTCAAAACCGCTTAATGAAAATCGACACCAGTGCCTTCTTAATCAAGCAAAATTTCCTGCTTAGCAACTGCACTAAAAAAAAAAAAAAAAATAGACCATCTGGCCTCTCTGGTATTTGGGGTTTTGCTCCTCACTTCCTGGTTATCTTTAGCAACGCATTATAATTTCACTTATTAAATTATTTTTACCACGATGAATTTCCTTCTGTGAACTACTTTGAGAAGCAGAGGAGAAAGCATTGTTCTATTTCGAGGAAACTACTCCTCAGTTCTAAATGGCAGGTTTGAAAGGGGAAAAGAGACCTTGAAAGAGGAAGCTGGAAGTCCAATCACAGTGAGGCCATGAACTACTCAGATTTCTTTAAACGTAAATACGTCTGCCACCAAGCTCAGTCTCCCTCTCTCTCCTTCTCTCTCTTTAAATTCTCATTGAGAGAGAGAGAAAGTTGTAATTTAAATCTAAAAAGAGTCACTTCTGTCCTGCTCATCCAAGGTGTTATTGTGCTAAGCACTCTCCAAAAAATAAGGCAGAAAGTGGAATTCATTCCTGCGTAAGAACGAAGATTATAATACAAGTACAATCAAATGTGAATTGATTGCAATTCTCTGAAAATGAGAGAGTTCTGGTTAATTTAATTTTCTGGTTAACTGAACCTCAAATAGAAAACCTTTTTTTTTTTTTAAATCCTTGTTGAGAACGTTCCTAAAATGCCTGAGCCCCGTTTTACTTGCCTAACTACAAACCACATAATGGGGGTGAATGTAAAGGTTCTTAGGTAATTTCTCAAATTTTGTTTCTTGAGATCATCACTATAAAGATCTTCTTTCTTTTCATCTTAAGAAGAGGGGAGTTCAGAGATTGGCTTGACTGTAAGTCTCCATGACCACTAATTTTTTTTTTAAAGTTTTATTTATTTACTTATTTGTCATAGAGAGAGAAGCGAGAGCGAGCACAGGCAGACAGAATGGCAGGCAGAGGCAGAGGGAGAAGCAGGCTCCCCGCCAAGCAAGGAGCCCGATGTGGGACTCGATCCCAGGCCGCTGGGATCATGACCTGAGCCAAAGGCAACTGTTTAACCAACTGAGCCACCCAGGCGTCCCCATGACCACTAATTTTTAAATGAACCCGTGATACTGCCTTCTTCCTTGCCTTCCACAATCTCTTGGTTACGGGTAGTGTAGGAAACGGGTTAACAGAGAGGTCTGACTCTTTTGGCAAAATTCAGGTAAGCTAAAGGTTTAGGATGGTTGTGTGTTCAAAGAAACGGACTTTAAAAATCCTTTGTATACCTGCTAGGTAAAAGTCCATAGTGAAGAATTTTAACACAGCGCTTCCCATTTTACTGATGCAAATTAAAGACCACGTACGTTCCGTTGATGTATCTATTTAAACTCACTAAGAAAGCACTAGGATTTAGGTTTCATAGTAGAATATGATGGCAGCTCCGAATTGGCCCCAAATGTCCTCCTTCCACAATGGGGCCACAGCAAGTTCACCGTCACAGAACTTGACACTGGGCCACCAAAGGGCAGGAAGCCTATTGTGAGACTGGAAGGCTCTTACTGTTGGGCAATACTTTGACTCAGTACCGGTATTATTGTTGGGTGAAGACTACTGTGGAACGAATTCTTGCACTGGGCAGGAGATTGAAAAAACGTCAGCTAAGATCATTTCCCATTCTAAATACCAAACCATGTACATGCAAAGATAAGACCAAGCTTTTTGCTCCGTAAGTAGAATCTTTCTAAGTAGAATGTCTCTGTCTCTCTCTCTCTCCAACACACCTCTTTTGGCGGGGGTGGGCGGGGGACACAGAGTGGCAAGGGGCGTTACAATGCACTCCTCCTCAAAGCAGCACTAGGGCTGCTTTCAAGCAGCTTTCAAGCCTACTGAAATCTAATCATTTGCCAGGAACTCTGTTAGCTACTGGGCACACGGCAGGATTTTCATAAGGATTTCCATAAAGGATTAAATGAAAGTGAAGGGAGCAGCCAGAGTTCACTTACGGACCTAGATGAGATCTCCTTATCGGTAAACTAAGGATACCAAATTTGCAGCGTCAAGTGTTTCTAGACAGTGACTGTTTTGAAAATGACGCAGTTGTCACACAGTAAAAATCGGACTTCAATGTAAGGCATAAATATATCCACTTAGGTATTAATCCGATCAACTAATATGTCTTGGGCACAAACGTGATGAGCATATATCGAGGATACATGTACTGAGTGTATGTTTTAAGTCTCAGAATTTACAACTCAGTCTAGACCTTGCCCGTCCTCAGTGGGGTTTTCCTCTTGCTCATTTCATCCTTCTCTCGGTCCTGTCTGTTTCTGTTCTTTTCTCAGTATCTTCAACAGGTTTGCCCCAAAGAAGGATAATGACACACAAAGCATAGACACTTTCATTTTTCCTAGGGACCCCCTTGGGGAACACAGCAGACCTGATACGTTGGAGAGTTCCGCAGAGACTTTCTAAAGTGAGACACTCAAAAGCAGTGTAAGGGACCCAAGGGTGCTTTGCCTCCGACCTCTGTCAACCGCGGTAATTTCCAGGTGGGTGGATGGGACATCCTTGGCCAAAGGTCTGGGCAAGTAGCCCCATCCCATCCAGAACGGCCCAAATACGGTTCTGGCTCATTTGCAGAAGCAGATCGGGAAGTACTACAGATTGTTACCTGCTAGTTCTGGAAGCTGCCTTCCCGTTCAAGCCCGAAATAGCTTCCTCAGAAAAGAGCCAACAGGGCTCCTGCTGTACGACTCGGTTAACTCTCACGCCCTGAGCGACAGCGCGCTACCCTGACTCTTCACTGCACAAAACACAACATGCCTATCAAAGCAATAGCTGACTTAATGGAAACAACACTCACTTGGGGGAAGTTGGGGGCCTTGGAGGCAAGACTAAAGCTTGCATTAACACACCTAACACCCAGATGTTGAACATGTAATGCAACTTACAGAAAGCTTCCTTGGAGTTTCCTTTTTTTTTTTTAAAGATTTTACGGTTTCGTGTTGTCCATCCTGCAGCTGAGTGGCTGAGGCTCAGAGCTCGAGCTTCCAGCCCAGGCTGCGCAGCCGGCACAAAGCAGAGCCCAGCTCTGAAGGTGGCTTTTTGGGACTTGTGAAGGTTGCTTTCCTCAGCAACATGGTACTGTTACAGCACAAGAAGTGGACATTCCTGATGAATGTAAAGAAAATTTGGACACTGTGGATTCTGACAAGTCCTCGACTCCTTCTGAACTTTCATTAAAAAGCAAACAAACAGGGGCACCTGGGTGGCTCCGTCAGTTAAGTGTCTGACTCTGGCTTAGGTCATGGTGTCGGGGTTGTGGGATCGAGCCCCACGTCGGGCTCTTTGCTGGTTGTGGAGACTGCTTGAGATGCTCTCTCTCCGTCTCTCTCTGGCCCTCCCTCTGCTCATGCTCCCTCACTCACTCTTGCTCTCTCTCAAATTAATAATTAAAATCTTTAAAAACAAAGAGACAAACAAATAAAAAACCAAACCAACGAATAGTTAAGCTTGGGCATGCATCTTTACCAGGAACCATTCAGGAATCTCCCAAGCCAAGCACTCCCCTGTCTCCCTTAGAAGGACTGACATCTGGATCATATTGGCAAGTGGGTGCTTTAAACACAAGAGAAAATTAGGAGAAAACTCTAAGACTGGATTACTTCCATGAGTTCACTCACCAGTATCTCCCCAAGTACTCTCTTGTTTCTTCTTCTTCTTTTTCTTCTTTTTTTTTAATATAACAAGCTTGTCAGCCCTCGTTTTTACTCAGTGAACAATGGGTTGTGACCTCGCAGGTAGTAAGTTCACAGGAGAAACACATCAGTTATAAATAATGTTTACTAGAATAAATGTAAATATTTAAAAACACACAACAGCTCCAGGCACATGTGATTTCCATTTTATTTTATGAAACACTAAAAATCCACTTGTCCACCCCATTAATTATAAGCTGCTCTCGGCCCTGACCTGTATATAATTCCCTCTGACGTAAATTGGAACAAGGTGCTAAGAATGGAAGCAGCCTACACCCCAACTGGGCTACAAAACGTCAAGTTCCCAAACCTCTCAAAAGTGTAACCTGACATTTTTCTAAGATTAGAGGCAGTCTGTGAATTTCAAAAGAGGGCTTAAAGACTCACCACAGTTAAACCTACAGTAACTCCTGAAATATCCAAAGTCAACAGGACTAAGGGGGCTCTGGGGACACCGAAACCTTGCTAGAAGAGAAGAAACACTCTTTAGTAGGTGGTATTTCTTTGCAGAAAATAATGTACATGTGCTCGACGAGAATTAAGAATGCAACAGTAAACCTTCAGGTCTGAAGCCCCCCAGAGGTCGAAAGGAATCATGAATGGACCATACAACATGTTTCTCCTTTCGCTACACATGAATGATGGAGTTTACACTGCCTATTAATCTTAAATGTTGAAGGCCAAAAAGAAGAGAGAGAGAGACAGAGAGAGAGAGAGAGATGATTGGTTAACTTTTCTAACAGTATTTTTCTTGCTGCAATTATAATATGTGCTCATTTATAACACTCCCTCAAAGCAAAATGTTGAAGAATCTGACCACTAAGAAGCAGCATTCAGTAGGCTGATCTTTCTAGACATTTTTCTATCATCTTAGCCACAAAAATGGGATCATACTTCACATTTTGTTTTGCAAATCGTTATTTTAAATATAATATATTGGGTGATTTTTCATGTTCAAGGACTCTTGTGATTTCTCAGGATTAATCGTAAGTACCTTTTAGTACAACCGAAGTATTTCTGCCAGCCGTGAAATCAAATAGATCATGCGAGCTGCACGTTTAATAGTAAAATGTGAGCTATTTCTTTCTCCACTCACAGCGTGCATCGTCAATGAGGGTAATATTGCCCCCAACGGTGAAATAATTAGTTTTTAGTGGCCAAAAAATCTTACCGTTGGTTATCTACAAAGCAGAAATAGACATAAATATACGGTTCGGTGGTTGTCGTAACATTTCATGTGGGGGGAGGGGGGCAACTAGGGAACGGGGCTCGGAAAGGCTCCTTGAAGGATCAAGTATGAAAACAGTTTGTGAAACAGTGGACTTGTAAACAGTGGCCTTTACATCACGGCGACCCAAAGGATGAGTTTTTCCATTTCAGTGTCTCATCCTTGAATGAATCCCAGCCCATTCCCCAGTTGGGAGAAACCAAGGTTCCAAGAAGCAGATCTACCACGATGATTTTTTTTTTTCTTTTTTGGGTGATGAGCCCATGGCTGGCACCTGCTGTATCTGCCAAGTTCTCACTGGAGACTCACTGGGGGCTGGCTCAGGAGGCACATGCTAGGCGCGAAGATGCTCTGAAGACCGAGGAAGGGACCATCTCTGCAAGGCTCTTGCTCTGTGCTGCCCTCTGGCGCCACCTGGGCCTCCAGGACGCCTCTTCTCAAGGACCCGAAGTTGCTCCAAACTGATGGGTCATCGGCCCTCCGGGGTTTCTTGGCACCACCATGCACGAGGGGGTCCCAGAGAGAAAAGAAGGCCGGAAGTCACAGATTTCCTTGCAGGAAGAAGCAAGGGGCGGGAGTCAGGAAAAGCCGGGGCGCTTCTCCTTTGCCCTTTAACCCTGGGGGAGAGTGGACCGCCTGTCCACGAAGCTGTTGTCGTCCCAGGCAACGTGACTCACGAAGGAGCAAGGCAACAGCTGGCTATCTTTATCACTTTCCGAGATAGGCAGAATTTCGAAAAGGGCAGCCCGAAGACGTCTGCCCTAATTCCCGGGACCCACGGACATGAGTGTTCGCACACCTGACTGCACTGACACACAGCACGGTGACGTCGGGGCGGGGAGATGCACTGACACACAGCACGGTGACGTCGGGGCGGGGAGATGCACTGACACACAGCACGGTGACGTCGGGGCGGGGAGATGACCCAGACGGGCTGACCTGAGCACACGGGCCCTTGAAAGAGAAAGCTCTTTCCACCTGATGGCAGTAGAGGAATTTAGAGACGTCACGTGTGTGCAAAAGACCCCGTGTGCTGTTGTACTCTGGGAGTGGATTTGGCCACTTAAGAAGGAATACGGGGGACCACCAGGGAGACAGAAGGGACTCGGCTGACAGCTATCAAAGAAATGGGGAGTTCTGCCAACAACAGGTGTGAGCTCGGCAGTGGATTCTTCCCCAGGGCCTCCAGACAGGAGCCGAGCCCCCTCAGCACCTTGACTTCAGCTCTGTGAGACCCTGACCAGAGCAGACCTCGGGCCACCCAGACTTGGGACCTACAGAACCATCAACAGATATGGTTATAACTTGTAGTTTGTGGTGATCAGTAACACAGCAACAGTCACGAATACGCGGTCTTCCCTTCTCTACTTGACAATCCCATCAATCACACGAACGTGGGACAGGCGGGCAACCTGGTCTCCCAGGTCACAAGCCCTGTGCCAGGGACAATCGGCTCAAATAAAGCTTCCAATCTCAGGCCTCTCACTTGCCCTCTCGACCCTTTGAGAATCTACGATCAGTCTCTCCAGTCAAGACTTAGCTCTTGACCTCTGCTCTGACCGATGGTCCCTCAGGAGGACTTTCAGCACCTTTCACTTAATAATCAAGTTCTCGGTTCGCTTGGGTCACTTGAACCTGGTTCACTTGGTGCTTCACAGCTTCTGCAGCTGATGCGTCTCACTCGGATTTTCTCCTACCTGCCGACAACTCCGCATGTTGTGTCGGCGTCTCGCGGTCCGCGGGGCCTTCATTTAGCTATAATGGGCCGATGAAAGGATCACAGAAGGAAATACGGGGAAACGAAATATATATACAAATAATACGAATAATACGAAATATATATATATAAATAATACAAATAAATACTTAAACTCTTCCACGCCTTAATTTTCCTAACTCTTCTGGAGGGAAAACAGAAGCGGTGATTGCGAAGTCATATGTGAAGGTGCCAAGCGAAGGGAGAGAATTAGGCATCAGACGGAGCTGAACTTGAAGCCTTCCCAGTATTTTATCTTCTCCGGCACAGCTCTCTAGGCCCCCTTTTCCTCATTCAGAAAAGAGCGGTCCTCCTATTTCCCTCCGAGAGTGGCAAGTAGGAATAAAACTGGTGAAAAAATCCCAGATCCCAGAAACTGGAGTCTGCCCACAGTGTAAAGGTCACTGGGAGAATTCGGTTAACAGTTTGCATAAAATGCTTTCAACTTTTCAGGAGGGAGCTTTGTAAATTATCTCTTTATCTCTTCTATTATCACAAGAGAAAAGCCACAGTTAACTGTCCTGACGCAGACTTTAGCCTGGACAAACGGAGTATGTGTGACTCAGAGACAATCATTCCACACCGATGCTGTCCATATTCTTTACTCTGGTCAAGGAGAAGGAAAGCGTTTAAGGAAGAAAGTTCGGCAGCTGCCACACCTGTAAGGATATTCCTATTGGTTTTTCTGTAAAGGTGACTAAAGCCTAAGTCCCCCGGGGACAGAGCCCCCGTGCCATGACCTCGGTGGGCACTTAGCCGTGCACCCCAAAAATCAGTTCCAGACTGAGGTTTATGCTGAAAACTGTGGTGAGCTCCACGTTTTTCTTTCTTGAATTCTCCTATTTGTGATCCAAATGAATATTGGCTCAGTTGGTTGAGCGTCTGCCTTCAGCTCGGGTCATGATCGCAGCTCGGGTCCTGAGATCGAGCCCTGCATCGGGCTCCCTGCTTGGCAGAGAGCCTGCTTCTCCCTCTCCTTCTACTCTCCCCAGCTCCCCTCTTCCACCGTTTGTGCGCCCTCGCTCTCTCTGTCAAATAATAAAATAAAATCTTAAAAAAAAAAAACCCTTAATAGAGCTAAATACTTCCGTTACAGAACTAAAGGTTATGTTTGGGGGTCAGGGTCATTGGGTCAGACGTCTGCCAAATCTCCATGTTCTTCAACTTCTGGCTTCCACTAAAATCAGAAAATAAGTCCCCGAAGTGTGTTATAAAATGGCCAATGTATTTCAAACCGTTTTTTTCCTTTTGCATTTCCGGTTCATTACCCGGAAAGTCCCAGCCGCCACATCCTGTGCAAGTCATCTAACAGCAACTTCTCCCTCTTGCACTGGAACGTTGGGGACATTTCCTTCCAGATCTGAGAGACACCCTTGCTGAACAGCTTTTCTTTCTGTAAATGAGTTGTCATGAAAGTGACACTGGATGCACTCATCAGTCAAATTAGAGATCTTCTCTCTGGAAGTGTGTCAAATTCAGATAAAACATAAAGCAGCATTGTCGATAGTTTTTTAAAAATGTGAAAATGTATAACTTTGCTGTTAAAACACAGCAGCTAGGGGCAATGGAGAATTCCCAGGGCTTTAAATCCATAGCCTTGGCCGACCTCTTAATGGCCTCTGTTCAAGATATCCCTAGGTTCCTTGGCCTAAAAATAAAAATCTCAAAACCACACAAGGTAGCATTATTATACTCTAAATACTCTTAAGAAAAGATCCTATTAGCTGATCTTGCAGAATTTGCTAAAAAGCGGACTGGCACAGTTTAGTCTCTCAATAGCCAGGCCTTTAAACATCACACAGCATAACTGGATGTTTCACGTTGTCCTCTGGGGTAAGGAATTTAACATGCTTTACAACCAACTTCGGGCAGACCCACTAGCTTTCTAAACCATCAGCCCAGAGCTGGGATCGGCAAACTATAGCCCTCTGCCTGCTTTATGTGACCCACAAGTTATAAATGGTTTTTATACTTTTAAGTGGTAGGAGGGGGAACAAATCAGAAGGACACTATTTTGTGACATGTGAAAATTACATGAAATTTAAATGTCGGGTGTCCGGTCATTTCTACCTACTGCTTATGGCTGAGCTGAGTCATGTTGACAGAGACTGGGTGGCCTGAAAAACCTAAAATACTTATTATCTGGTCTTTATAAGCAAGTTTGCTGATCCCTGACCTCGCTACATATGGTATGAGATGGGTGCAAACGGCTTAAACTCCACCCGCTGAGTGCTGGGGTGTCCACAGATCTTGGAATTCTCATGATCTAGCTCTGCACACTGCCCTGTTACTGCCACTTACACACACACACACACACACACACACACACACACACACTTTTCCCCAATTATTGGGTTGAAGAAAGAGGGATGTAACCAATAGCAAGCCCCACCTCCATTCGCTATGGTTGTGGGAATATTCTGCTGGCTCCCTTTAGAGAGATGCAATAGGGGTATTTTAATCTGGGATAAGGGGCACCTGGGTGGCTTAGTGGGTTAAGCCTCTGCCTCCGGCTCAGGTCATGATCTCGAGGTTCTGGGATCTAGCCCCACGTCGGGCTCTCTGCTCAGCAGGGAGCCTGCTTCCCCCTCTCTCTATGTCTGCCTCTCTGCCTACTTGTGATCTCTCTCTGTCAAATAAATAAATTCTTTAAAAAAATTTTTAATCTGGGATAAAATTAACAAAATAATTAGCAAGTGGTTCCCGACCTTTTAACTTTGAAGGACTTCTTTTCTTTTTTTTTAAGGCTGGGTGCTATAATTATCATTTTTAAAATCAGTTTTTCTAAAATATAATTTATACACCAAGAACTCAACCAGTTAAAGTGTTTAACTTGTATTCACAGGGGCACCTGGGTGGCTCAGTGGGTTAAGCCGCTGCCTTCGGCTCAGGTCATGATCTCAGGGTCCTGGGATCGAGCCCCACATCGGGCTCTCTGCTCAGCATGGAACCTGCTTCCTCCTCTCTCTCTGCCTGCCTCTCTGCCTACTTGTGATCTTTGTCAAATAAATAAAATCTTAAAAAACAAAACAAAACAAAAAAAACTTGTATTCACAGACATGTGCCACCATCATCACTCCAACATTCCAGGACATTCTCATCACCGCCACCCCCAACCAAAGAAACCCTGGACCCATCAGCAGTCACTCCCCATTCTCTCTTCCTCCTGACCCCTGGCAAACACTAATCTACTTTGTCTCAGTGAAATGTGTTTATTCTGGACCTTTCACATAAATAGACCACACAATATGTGCCCCTTTATGACTGGCTTCTCTCAATGTTTTTTAAAAAATCTCTTCGTTTTTAACTTCACAAATCTCCAGGTTTAGAAGTATCTGATGAGGGGCACCTGGGTGGCCCAGTCATTCATGCATCTGCCTTCGGCTCAGCTCAAGATCGCAGGGTTCTGGGATTGAGTCCCATATGGGGCTCCCTGCTCGTCAGGGACTTTGTTTCTCCCCTGGCCTCTGCCCCTGCTTATGCTCCCTCTCTCTCTCTCCCCCACCAAATAAATACAGAAATAAATCTTTTTTTAAGTATCTGATGAAAATAATCATTTCAAAGTAATGACTATAATTTCCTTTGAGTTTTTCCAAATGATAAAAATAGCCCACAAACCATTCTCTCGGTCCACAGGGAAGCCCGCGAGTCTCGGCGATGCTGTTCAGCGCACGGCTCTGCCACCAGAAGCCCATTCTGTCACTGACGCACGAAATGAGCAGCTGATACCTGCCCAGTGCTGTGCTACACAGGCAGCGAGGCTGGCCTGACTGCCAGATCTCGCTCTTCATGACCTTACTTTTCACGAGATACTGGCTTGATCTGTCAACCCCTGGACATCTCCTTGCCAACACACTGTATGCATTTTCCAGGGTTTTCGTCTCTTCTGTAAAAATGATGTCATTTCTTAAGATGTTCAAAATAATTTCAGGTGCCTTCAGCTCTCCAGATATCTGAAGAAAGCTCCTGATTCCTCGTCCCTTTTCTCCCCACTCAGCCGCCCTCAATGTTCCTGTCTTCCACCTCGGACTCCTTTCTTTGACTATCACGCTGAGTCCCACACACACGCCAAGATATGACGAATATCCGGGAAGCATCAGACAAGCAAAAGAACAAACTTCAAACCTTGTCCGTGAATTACTTCTTTTTCCCTCAGTTCCTAGATGCCCGCCATCCTGTTAACACTCGCTCACTAGCAAAGACTCAGAATTTCCATTCCAGAAGCGGGCTGCTCGGCAAAGTCTGTATAAACCAAGCAGCGAGAGTTTAAAACAGTGGCTTTAAGATCACCGGGTATTAGAAGCCGAATGGTATCTCTTCCCTCCTATCAGGCGAGTCTTTCCGACGGACAGACCATTTAACTGTTGGACATTTGTACTTATTAACATTGCTTGATCCTGAAGGATAAAGACCAAATCAAACACATCTGGGCATATTTAACCTGGAAAAATGCCCCCAGAAGGCCCTAGTAGCTTTGTCTTTGAAGTGCTGTCAGAGAACGGAGTAAGTGCACGTGTTCTGTGCTGTGCAGAGGGGGCCAAACACGGCTAAAAGCAACAGGGAGACAGATTTCATGTGAGGACAAACCGCACCTGCGAACGATGGCCCCAGATGGCAAGGGGTCTCGGCGAATGCCCTCCCCTGCTGGGCTAGCATTCCAGGAGTGCTGGTGACATTATAGGAATTCAAACAGGACGAGGTGCGAAGAAATGAACCCAAGACCTTTAACTGCCAGGGATGGAAAATCTGTGCTAAGGGCGGTGGGTAAGGAATCCGGCTGGAGGGGATGTTAAGTTTAAAACCATCATGATGGCTCAACCCCAAAGACTGGGGTGCTTTTGAAAGTGATGATGATGGGGCGCCTGGGTGGCTCAGTCATTAAGCATCTGCCTTCAGCTCAGGTCATGATCCCAGGGTCCTGGGATCGAGGCCTGCATCGGGCTCTCTGCTCAGCGGGGAGCCTGCTTCTCCCTCTCCCGTTCCCCCTGCTTGTGTTCCCGCTCTCGCTGTGTTTCTCGCTGTCAAATAAATAAATAAAATCTTTAAAAAAAAAAAAAGTGATGACAATGATGTCTCAATGGCTACATAATTTTTAAAGCATTTATGTAGTGATTTAGCAAACAGAAAGGAAGCATTAGTTAACATTTATAGGTAAGTGTTAGAGATTTTTAACCTGCTCAAATATTTAATATTATATCCTTTTGTTAATTTGGGCAAAAGGCCAAAATTAGTCTTTTGGAACAAAAAAGAGAAGCTATGTAGTCATATCTATCATTTGAAGGATAAATACTTAATCTTTATATATAGGTTCTTTTTAAAAATATATATAGTTCTCAACATGATCACTAGACAAGAGCTCCAGGAGAAAATCTGAAATTTAAAAACACAAGGCAGGTGGTATGTGTTTTTTACAAGAAAATCATGAACCATAAGGAGGACTCTACCTTGACATTAATTATGAAGAACACAATAATTTATTAAAATCTTGCAGCACTCTATTGCTTTAGGCTGGAACTAATGAGAAATACTCTTCACTTCTTGAAATGACATTACATTTCTTAAAATTACACTGTTTCAAAGTAAAAAAATCTCAAAACTATTATACAATTTGAAGTGCTTTTAGAAGGGGAAAAACATTAATTGTCTTTACTACAAATAGTTTTTTTTTTAATTTCATTTATTTATTTGATAGAGATCACAAGTAGGCAGAGACACAGGCGTGATGGGGGGGAAGCAGGCTGCCCGTTGAGCAGAGAGCCTGATGCAGGGCTGGATCCCAGGACCCTGAGACCTGAGCCTAAGGCAGAGGCTTAACCCACTGAGCCACCCAGGCACCCCTACTAGAAACACTTTTAAGACTGACAAATTTTTTTAATGTTTTACTTATTTATTTGACAGAGGGAGACACGGTGAGAGAAGGAACACAAGCAGGCAGAGTGAGAAAGGGAGAAGCAGGCTCCCTGCTGAGTAGGGAGCCTGATACAGGGCTGGATCCCAGGACCCTGCGATTATGACCTGAATTGAAGGCAGAGGCTTAACGACTGAGCCAGCCAGGCGCCCCTGGAATATTGGTTTCTTATCATGTTAAAATTTACGGAGCTCCAATGAGGCGAGTAGCAGCGAGAGTATTTGAAAATCCCTGAAGCTCTAATGATGATGTTCTATTATGTGGAGATCACATTTTAGCCCAAATAACCAATATGTTACATTTAAAAAGTTTGCTTTCCGTTAATTAATTCAGTAATCCATACATTTACCAGCTCAGTAAATAAGTTTTGTGCGAGGCACTGAGGACAATTCAGACCCTCCACTATACGGGTTTTGAGGACTCATTCAAAGAACTGCTTTAAAAGAACTGCCAAAAAATTGAAGTCTTTCTTCCTTTACTGACATTTTATGGATTTCAGGGAATGTTCAGCCGCTATTATACCCTCCGCAGATCAGTGTCAATTTGTGTTAAGATACTGTAACCCTAAAAGGCCACTTCATCAGTCCCTTGCATAGGAAGGGATACAGGAAGGCAAAGATGAGCACAAGTGGGGACCAGGTTGACAATATTCATTGTATCTTTAAAAGAGAGCTTTGTCAGGCAATACTGGAAATTAAAGGTAAGTTATTGGGAGGTCTAGCACCCCTTTGCTATAAAACTCCAAAAATAAATGAGCCTCTTGCTTGGCTCGTAAGGGCTGTGCAAATAACACAAAAGTGTGTGATGTTCCTAGAAGACAGATCTTATTTTTCTTTTAAAGATTATTTATTTACTTAAGAGAGAGAGAGAGAGCATGAGCAGAGCGAAGGAGAGAGGGAAAGGGAGAAGCGGACTGCCCAACAAGCAGGGAGCCCGATGCGGGACTGGATCCCAGAACCCGGGGATCATGACCTGAGCCAAAGCAGATGCTTAACCAACTGAGCCACCCAGGCGCCCCTAGAAGGCAGTTCTTAAATGAAGTTATCATGCTATAACCTGGGATGGACTTTCTGGAAGAATATTAAATCACGAAAACCAGAATCATCTCCTACAAGAAGGGTGATTTTAGCCTATGAAGAAATGTGTATTCTCATGTTAGAAGCAAAAACTTCTTGAGGCGCCTGGGTGGCTCAGTGGGTTAAAGCCTCTGCCTTTGGCTCAGGTCATGATCCCAGCATCCTGGGATCCAGCCTTGCATCAGGCTCTCTGCTCAGCAAGGAGCCTGCTTCCTCCTCTCTGCCTGTCTCTCTGCCTACTTGTGATCTCTATCTGTCAAATAAAATTTTTTTAAAAATCTAAATTAAAAAAAAAAAGAAGCAAATAATCCTCTACATAATCCTATGAACAAAGGAAGATCGTTCTCTTGGGTCATACGGATACAATATTTCATTCTCCAAAGCCTTTTCTCAACATAATCTACAAATCCTTTTGTGCCCTTTTTAAACAGACTCAAGCATTTTCAAGTATTTTTGAGTATTATTTGTCATAATGAAACGAATAATTTACAAATGTTATTCTATTATCTGGGGAGTCGAACTGTATCTCGGTCTATTTCTTTTTTTCTTGGCAAACTGTCTTATTAAAACTCATACACTCCCAAGAGCCTTTGCGGTATTTAAGTGTCACTTGAGTTTAGCGTGCTGGGATCACAGAAGCATAGAAAAGAACAAAAACACTTCAGGACACACCTTCATCTAGAAACAGCGATACCTCCAGGCACTTTATAAATCTCTGTTCTCAGAAAGAAGACTTCACTCTGCATCCGCTCAGCATTCCCGGGGGGACTTGTGGAACAATACCACTCAACGGCATAATTTACAGGCAAGGCCATAATGGCTGTGAATTAATGATAACTATTGTCCAAATTGTTGAGCTCACTGTACTAATTTGCATTATGCTGCTAATAAAAACAAGGAAAGGGTGACAAATAAAAGTGGAATTTAAATTGTATAACTGATACATTAATATGTAATTTTTAGGTGAGATTACAGGTTATTCTTCTCTCTGGTAATCTGTAATTGCCATGTAAATATAAAATCCATATTTTAATTCTTAAAGCAATAAGAAGATGCTACTTATAATATTTCAAACAATAATTATTTTCACCCTCTTTTAATTCTAAATAGAAAGATACATTTATGTGTTAAAAATAATAAATATAAAACATATTATTTTGGGGGCACCTGGGTGGCTCAGTGGGTTAAAGTCTCTGCCTTCGGCTCGGGTCATGATCCCGGGGTCCTGGGATCAAGCCCCGCGTTGGGCTCTCTGCTCAGCGGGGAGCCTGCTTCCCCCTCTCTCTCTCTCTGCCTGCCTCTCTGCCTACTTGGGATCTCTGTCTGTCAAGTAAATAAATGAAATCTTTAAAAAAGGACATTATTTTTAACCCCGTAAATATAACTTAAGGTTAAAAATGTGGTATTTTACATGATAAAGTAATGATTTTTACCAAGTAATTTAAATTTTAAAAACCGACTATATTTTCTCTTGCCTGTTTTGGAGTTCTTTAAATGTCTTAAAACCTCTACCATTAGAGAATTCAGTGAAGCAAGTTAAATCAGAGGAATATCCAGGATTACGCCAATTTCTTTATGAAACTCTCTATGTATATACATACAGATATACTTCATTTTATAAAGATATTTTATTATTTATGTAATCATATATCTGTTGAAATAATCACGCTATCTAACACTAAGTGATCAATTTTCAATACAAAATAAAATAAAACCACGCTTGTGTGAAGTTTTGTTTTTAATTAGGTGTGTTCGATTCATATAAGCTCTGTAAGAAACAAGGGCTGCTCTCTCTCTCCACTAACCACTCATTTTCAGCCATCAGGTGCAGAAGTGAAATGAACGACATCGGTACTTATCAGAAGTGACGCGTGTGCGCAGCCCAGTGAGCTACCCTGAAGGCTGACATGCTCCTTCTCATCTCCCCAGACCAGTGATTCTCAGAGTGGGCGGCAGGGTGGTATTTTGCTCCCACAAGGGAGTGGACACTTGGCATGTCTGGAGACACTTTGGGTTGTCAGATCTTGGGCGGGTGCAGGGTTGGCCACTGGCCCCTAGTGGGTGGAAGCCAGGGAGGCTGCTCGCCGTCCTACTGAGGCACAGCAGCGCCCCACAAAGAACCACCTAACCACAAGCGTCAATAGTGCCGAGGCCAAGAAAGCCTGACCTGGAAAAACCTAGACTGGGTGTTGGGGAACATTCCCACCTGGGCACATCCCGACGACGGAGCTGAGTCATGCCTCTATGGAACTCACGCAAATGCCAAAGCAAGGCTACCATGTTTGGGGGAAGAGAAAGAATGTTTAAATAGTCGGCAATTCTTCCTGGTATCAAACGTATCTATTCCCTGAAGTGAATACAGGTTAAAGTACGGATCTGTGGTGTCTTGAGGAAGTATCAATCCTGGGGTTCTCAGAGTATAAATCGAAGGCCAATCTAACATCGAAGGACCTATTTTACACAACACTGCTCCTTTATTGCTTCTCAGCGTTTGAGCCAGAGCACAACTAAAGAGCCCGCAAGCACAGGGAACGTGGACAATTCAGCCGAGACGAGCCCATGGGGGTGCGAGAGTTTTACCGGAGAGGTACCGAATACAGCCACATTGCATTATGAAATATTTCTTCACGTTTCAGAGACCAGTATGAATGAGATACCACTGCACACCTGCCAGAATGGCCAAAATAAAAACAGGACCACCACCAACGCTGGGGAGGAGGCAGGGAGCCTGAACCACTGACACATCACCAGTGGGACCGCCACGGTGGTTCAGCCACACTGGGAAGCTGTCTGGCCGCGCAGTACAAAACTCAACATGCACTTAGCACATGATCCAGTAACCACACTTCCCATCATACAGAAATGGACATTTAGGGTCACACAAAATCCCGTATACCGATATAGCGAATTTATTCACTATACCCGTAGAGCAAATTTATTGAAGAGCCCCAGACTGGAAACAACCCAAAAATCCTTCAACGGGTGCACGGTTAAACTGCAATACATCCACACCGTGGAATACTACTCGGTGAAGAAAAAGATCAAACCAGAAATCCACACAACTGCTTGGGTGAACCTCTAGACAATAATGCAGAGTAAAAAATGCCAATCTCAAAAGGTCACATATTCTATGACTACATTTATATGATAGTCTTAAAGTGACAAAATTATAGATACAATTATAGATACAGAGAACAGACTACTGGTTGCCAGTGGTTAAGGATGGGGGGGACAGGGGTGGATGAAGGGTACATGGGACCTCCTTGTACATTCTTCTGCAAATGCCTAAGGACCTATAATTATTTCAAAATAGAATTTTTTTAAAAGCCACATTTCTAAAGGTACCTGGGTGGCTCAGATGTTAAGCATCTGCCTTCAGCTCAGGTTGTGATCTCAAGGTCCTGGGATGGAGCCCTACACTGGGCTCCCTGCTTAGCAGGAAGTCTGCTTCTTCCTCTCCTTCCCCTGCTCACTCACTCTCTCTCGCTTTCTCAAGTAAGTAAATAAAAGCTTTAGAAAAAAACCCTCACACACACACACACACACACACACACACACATTTCTGCACTTACAGAGCCCTGGGAAACAAGAGCATCCAAATGGCCACATTCACAGTTGTAGGTTGGTCATGGTCAAGTTGGAGTACTTAGCTCTCAGTAAGGGCAAACGTATGCACCTCCAAAATACATCCTTTACCGACTCTATCTTTTGTATTTACTCCTCTGCTTAGTCATTTTGTTTTGGGTTGAAGGACATAAACACATGAGCACGAGTATAACCGTAATTTCAGTTCAGAGTACTTTTTTAAAGAGAAGGTGTGTAATACTGTAAAATCACGGAAGCCCTGTAAAGAATAAAACAGATGAAGAAGAATGCTTTCTTGGATTATGGTATATGACAAAGACTCCTTCTTTAATCAAACTTTAGTCAGCCTCCCGCACTCTGCCTCTTCACTAGGCCTCAACCTTGGCCTCTATCCTTGCTGGGCCTGTACAGCCCAATGTTAGTGAGAATCCTGCTAAGTCAGCTTAGCAAGAATCCCGCACTGGGGTCCTCACTCCAGGGTCTCCAAGACTGTGCTTCCAAACTGACCACCTGGAGTGATTCTCTCAACTAAATAGTAGTTTCATCCCTGTCAAAATGATGTCAAACATCATTGTATGAGAGCTGGTGCTTTCAATTTTTTTTAAAGATTTTATTTATTTACTTGACAGACAGAGATCACAAGGAGGCAGAGAGGCAGGCAGAGAGAGGAAGGGAAGCAGGCTCCTCGCTGAGCAGAGAGCCTGATGCGGGGCTCGATCCCAGGACCCTGAGACCATGACCTGAGCTGAAGGCAGAGGCTTTAACCCACTGAGCCACGCAGGCATCCCCTCAATTTTTTTTAAGATGCTTTTGTTCAAATGAAATCCTAATCAGAAGCCCTAATCAGGAGCTCTTTTGGAAGAGCAGAAAAACAGATGTAAACCCCTGAGCTCTTCTTGTTGGAATGGCAGGGACCTGCAGGACGGCTCCGGCTCCCTTTCCTTCCACCCCACGCATCGCTGCGCAAGTCTTCGGGTTCCGAGGAGCAAAGGTGCGAGAACACACTTCCCTGGACTACCGCACTGGGGGAGATTCTCCGTGGAGCCCTTCCTCGCACCTCACACGTCTTATGAGCAGAGGCACCGAGGGTCTTTGTTTCAGGCTACCTTTTTTGTCTAGGGAGCCGTCTTGGAAAATGAAGGCCGTGTCTCCCCGGAGAGCAACAGGGAGCTGTCCTCACTGTCCATTTTAAGAGATTCGGGTTCGCTCAGCTCAGGATCCACACCCGCAGGGCAAGTCCACCACCTGCTCCGCACCCAGCGGGGCTGCTCTGGGCTACCCTGTGGGACTTGGGGCTGGCAAGGAGAACAAACGTGAACCTGAAGCTCATGCTGCTTGCTGTGCCCTGAGTGATTAAAGACCTTTGTCTCTGACCCCAGAGTCTCAGTGTCTTCTGCCGACACCCAAGAAAACAGCAGCAGGCTGACCTGTGCGCTAGCAGACAGGGCAAAGCCTCAGACCCCTTCACAATTCTTGACAACCACCCTCTCTAACTTATTTAACACACACAGAGTGTTTACTCTGGATGAGGTATTATTCTAAGTGAGAGACAAATACTAACTCACTTAACCTTCACCATCACGCAGTAAGACACGCACTGTGACTACGATTTCCATTTTACGGGGGAGGCTAGTGTAATCGTGACCAAGTAGCCAGATCATTGCCATACGATGGAAGAACATGCTGTACATATTTACTAAGCACCAAAGGGTTTTCCTTATTAAAACAAAGAGCATACGGTGAAACCTCAGACCCGTGCGACGGTTCTCCTCTGGCTGGTGTTGATCATAAAGCCCCAGTCTTCACGAAGGTGGACACAGAACCATCCCAAGGGGCAGAAATTGAAAAACCGCTCTTACAATCGATGTGCCCCGACATCTGGCATTTCAGAGGGAAAGTGGAAACGACTTTCTCAAAGATGTCTCCAAGGTCTTGAGTGGAACCTCTTACTTCCTTGGAAAATGGTCGTAATTCCAACAAACTGACCTCCTAGCACCATGAGCATTCTCCCAGAATTAGAGCTGCAGCAGCAAGCTTTCAACACTTTGGGGGTTATTTGTGTTTCATAAAGCTCACGTACTTGACGTTGCCGGCTAGAGAGCAGAAGACAGAGCGATACACGGGCCCAGAAGTCTGGAGTCCGGCACGAGGATCTGCCGTGAATCTAGCTCTACTTCCCTTCATAGAAAACCGTGAGGAACTAGCGACTTCGGATGATTGCCAACATACTCGGGGACTGTCGACAAGATACAGCCCTCCAGTGAATGGCTATTATAAAGACAGAGGGCTAAAAAATGAGTATCAAGAACAGTTCAAAATGAAGGCTGGGAACAGACATTGCGTACACGCAAAGACACTCCCCATCACCCAGAAGAGAGAGGGAAAGCTACACGGTGACACCTCTTCTCCCGTGTCAAGTAGGCAATGAGGCAGAAGTTGCACCTGCGCTCGCTCTCTTGGGCAAGCTCGCACACACTGGGGAGGCAATTTTACTTATTCATCAAAATCAAAAACTGCATGCACCCTTTGACCCAGCAATCCCACTTCTGGGGATTTAGAATATAGACACACCTGCCCCCCACAAACTGATCAATATTCAAGGCTTTTCTAGGCACAGCGCTTTAATAGCAAAAGGCTGGCTATAACCCACGGGATCAGTAAGGGAAGGGTCAAATAAATTATGGTACATTGTCAAGATGGAAGTCAGCACAGTTGTTCAAGAAAAGGAGGGAAGCTCTGTGCACGGTTATGGAAGGCTCTCCAGGATAAAGCGGGGGATAAAAGGGTGCAAGCAGTGTATGGGAAAGGCCTCGGTTTATGTAAGATGAGGGAAATACAGTCAGGTCTGCCTACGAGAATCAGAAAAATTGGTGGGAGTCTGCCACCAAACCCAAGAAAAGGATCTATCAGTTGACAGCGTACTTCCCATCTGTGGGCAGCTCAGGAATCCTGACAATGTTTCTATGCCCCTTAGGGCCCTCAGAAGTCCTCTAATGAAGTTTTTCTTCAAGATGCTAGGATTTAAATTAACATAAGGATAAGACAGATACTCTAATACTCTGAGTTGAGGGTTTCAAACACCGTTTAAAGGGCCCCCTCCAGCCCCCACCCCGGGATCACAGTCAGGACTTGGGCCTAGGCCAGTGACTTTCAGACTGCTGCTTTAAATGATCCACAGCTGATCAGCAGTTTACCTTGTTAAAATTCAGTTGGTTTGGTAGTGCTTTGAAGGGGACACTCCCTTCTTGGATTGTCTGCATTCAGACAGGATTTGCAAAGGAGCTAACAACGAAGGGATTTAATTAGAAAACAAGAGCATCCGTTGGTAGCTTTTTGAAGGGGAACCACAAATACATATTCTTGTGGGCTTTTGCCTGATTACACTTGTTAATAAGGAATGCCAAAACATGTGCACCAAAAACCGTTCAAGGTCTTTTGGTAGCAAATTATACTTGTAAATTTGATTTAAGTTGATCACTGGAAGAACTCACACTCTTTGAAGATTTGAATTCATAAATGTATGAAAGAATTAAGTGGTTCTTTCCCCTAGTGATATAAAGTATTAAATGGCAGGGAAAAAAATGTGTTTGAAATCAACGGAGGAAATAATTCATTTGGAAAATTATCCCATAAAAATGTTAAGTAGGAAAAATACACCAGACCAGTTCTACTGGATAAAGAAAGCAAACTTTAGGATGATGGGCTGGGAACCGTCCTATCGAGTGCTTTGTCTTCTGCAAAGTTTTTGTTATTCAACTATGGCAGTCTTAGGCACAGTAATCTATTCCATCCCCAAACAACAAAGAAGGGGAGACTAATTCTCATCAGCAGAAAACTGCCTGGCCTTTGGAGAGGGCAGTGGCTCCCGATCAAGGAGAAATGAGTGTCTTTGAAGAAAGCATCTTGGGTTGTTTGGCTAATACACGAAATTCTCTCTTTATCATGCAGAAGAGTCATTTCAAAAGGAAAGTGCAAGTCAATGAGGATTAGTTTGGCTTCTTGGAGGTCAGAACTAAATCTACAAAACGAATAAAGCGACGCTGAAATAAACAAGAATGTGAAATTGCTCATCCGCGGGGATGATGTAACTAATGCTGACATAATTTCCAAGCAGAAAAGCAAAACTAGGTCAAAGCACGTTGGCCTAACATAATAAGCATTTTTGCTCCCAGAATTTTACCATGTAGGCTGTGTCTGCAGGCATTAATGTCTTCTGTTATCAATGTTCGGTGCTGTCACAAACGATTCGTGTCTTATCATTCTTTGTTAGTTAAACCAAAACAATGTAGTTTACATGTGAACTATTCCATTCTGACAGCTAAAATGTTAAAAAGGGGAAATGTTAAAAATATTCAGCAAGTGTCTTCTCCAGGCTGAGACGCACTGGTCAGTAAATATTCATATTTAATAGTCCCCTATCACGTTCTCCTCCACTGAGAAATTTCTCTCATTCAGTCATCATGATTTCTATTCCTTCTCTCATGCAGAGCGGTGTAGAAAGGGCGGCAGCATCCTATCCCTCTAGAAATCCTCTTGAAACAAAAAACCTCCACCAAGTCCCTCCATGAGTAGCCAATTTTTGTATTCTGCTTGCCTCGCCCTTCTATTTGTTCCATGGCATTCTCCTATACTATTTCCAGAAAATACCCCTGATTAATTCGCAGAGAAAAAGACTCCCTTCACTCCCACAACTCTCTTCTGTGTAAACATAATCCTCTTAAGGTTTTTACTCTCTGCCATGTTCACACTTATCAAAAATCACAGCAAAGACTATGCAGACAAAAGTAGCACAAACTCCAAAGATAGGGCTATGTGAGCATTTGGATTTTTTGGACAGTATTTGCTCCTAAAGGGGATACAATCCTTCCTGATTCTTGACTCACCAGAAACCATCGACCTTCTGGAACTGTCTTGGCATTTACTGGCTCATTACATTAGACTGTGACCCCCAAACATCCAAATTTTATCTTACCAGATGGCTTGTAGTATAGTCAAAAGGCAGTAAGATGGGGAGTCAAGAAGACTCAGGCTCTAGAAGTAAACTTGCTCATACCTTTGCTCCCTGATGGAGGGTAAAGCATCCCTCTGAGTGAAAATTTCAACCCACACATGCTACACTTTTAACCAGTACTCTTGCTGTCTCCTAAACATGTAGTTTTCTAACATTTGGGGATGTCTTCCATCTCTGTTTCTTCATCTGGCCATTCATCTAGTTATTGGCAAGTGAGCAGGGCATTCAACAGATTGCCCTTGTCCACACACAGCTCCCTTCCTCTGAATTATCTGGGGAAAGGCCACTTCAAAACACGTACAACTGAAGCCACACTCCACCACTTGACATGCGACAGACAACACAGCCTACTGAATGGGCCCTTTGAAAATGTATTCGTCCCGCTGTCTCCGTAAACCAGTAAATGTCTCAGAAACTTCTATTTCATCATTTTAACTGTAACTCTCAGTCTGTCACACCCAGAAGCAGTGAAAATGCTTTGTCCAGCATATGTCTTGAATCTCGTAGAGAAAATGTGGCCACCATATGCGTAGAATGGAGCAGAAGGCTGCCGTCTCCTCTCAGAAGCATTCTGAGTGACCTTGGGCATACCACTAACCTGGCAAAAGAAACCAGCTGCACATGGGCCAAGGGCCGAACACACTGGGTCGGGCTCCATGAGGGCAAGGAGCAGAGTCCATCGTTGCTTCTAGGCTTTGCGCTATTGGAGGACACATCCCGTTTCGTAACTGGTTCTGTAGCCCCACGACGGAGGGTAGAAGCTAAGTCGCCTGCCACGTTCCAGGCCCTGTCCTCACCCAGAACACAACCGCATGGGCGGTCAAACAACTGCAACTTCCTTTGATTTTTCTCTGATGTCTATCTATTCAGTCCTTGCTGTTCCCCAATCTTTCTAACGCCCTTTCTTCCTCTTGAAAATGCTCCCTTGGAAGATGCTCTTTCCTGCTAAAAATTCATGTAGCATGTACCCATAAAATAGGTAATGGTTCTTCTTGTGTGTCAGGCACTGTGCTTGGGCTCGGGGATTTCAAGATAATTAAGATGTAACTCTTGGTTTCTTTCTTTTTAAAAAAAAAATTATTTATTTATTTGACAGCAAAAGAGAATGATCACAAGTAGGCAAAGAGTCAGGCAGAGAGAAGGGGGAAGGAGGCTTCCTGCTGAGCAGAGAGCCCGATGGGGGGCTCGATCCCGGGACCCTGAGATCATGACCTGAGCCGAAGGCAGAGGCTTAACCCACTGAGCCACCCGGGCGCCTGTAACTCTTGGTCTTGAACAACTCAGTCCCAAGACAGGCAGGCAAATGATGAACTGGAAATGTACGCACCATTCCCAATACTTGTGTGGGTAAGAGGAAGCTCCCACTTCTTTCTTTCCATTTCTTGTAATCCAGTAGACAGCGTTTAGCTTACGCAGAGAATCCTTACAAACAACCTAAACCCACGAGAACCATCATTCCACTCACTTGGCCCCCTGTGCTTTCTTGGTTGTCACCCACAAAGACCTCAGTGAGTCCCCAAGTTCAGGCAGGACGCCGAGAAAAGAACAAGTGAAGAGGTCGGACCCACAGGTCGACACACCAGCAAGTCCCATCTGCCAAAGCCATGAGCTTGCCCACAAACGTTGTCCCGGAAAGGGCAATCCGGATTTTTGCGGCTCCAGGCTCTATCACCTACTCTTTCTCCAAGTTAAGATTCATCCTGAGGTTTGAAGGGCTAAGGCATGAGCCTTAGCTCACCATATTGCTTCTCCCCCAACACCTGGCCAAGACCATTGTCTAGATGAAGCAGGAGTGTGTTTTGGCGGTGGGGTAGGACAGGAGGGAAACTGGGCACTTACAGAAACTCAATTCACTGTATTTGGATAGGGAGTCCCAGTGGGAGCTAGAAGGTATCAGAAGGTTGTAGAAAGAAAGCTGCAAACTCAACTAAACTTTTCCTACTTCAAATATTGCGAAGAGGGGCCCATTAGCCAAAGTACGGTAACTCGTGCTCCTTCTGCATTCCATCCTGTGTAACATGGACGCATGTCCTCAAAACTCAGAACTGAATCTGACTGGTTATTTTTTTTAAGACAGCGAGTTCTAGAAATGGAATCATTTCTCACTGGAGAACCTTCGGGGTTTCAAACAACCAAACTCTTAGAGCACAAAGCCTTCCTGGACTGGGGACTGCCTTGGAGTTATTTTTCTCTATTGATAAAAATTGGTGAGGGGGCGCCTGGGTGGCTCAGTGGTTAAGCGTCTGCCTTTGGCTCAGGTCATGATCTTAGGGTCCTGGAATCGAGCCCCGCATCGGGCTCTCTGCTCCGCGGGGAGCCTGCTTCCCCCTCTCCCTCAGGTGCTCCCTCTGCTTGTATGCTCGCACGCACGCTATCAAATAAATACAGTCTTAAATAAAGAAAAGAAAGACCTGGGGTGCCTGGGTGGCTCAGAGGTTTGAGCCTCTGCCTTCGGCTCAGGTCGTGATCCCAGGGTCCTGGGATCGAGCCCCGCATCGGGCTCTCTGCTCAGCGAGGAGCCTGCTTCCTCCCCTCTCTCTGCCTGCCTCTCTGCCTACTTGTGATCTCTGTCTGTCAAATAAATAAATAAAACCTTTAAAAAAGAAAAGAAAAGAAAGACCTTCTTTAAAAAAAGATAAAAACTGGTTAAGTTACTACTTAATAATTATGTTAAATGTGTTTTGACTAGGAACTTATAACTTCCTACAAATGATATACGGCTACAAATTAACTAAACTTCACAAATACAAACCATTTGTCAAGTCTCCTAAGGTCAAGAAAGCTTTGGCTACCAAATTATCAAGCAGATTTTTATCCATACAAATGCACTTATTATAAGTATACAAATGTACTTATTATAAGTATACAAATGTACTTATTATAAGTATATTATATATAATATACTTATTATTTATAATAACATTATAAAAGTACTTATTTTATGCATATAAATGTACTTATTATTATAACCTACATTGAGCTACAGAAATAATAAGCTATACATCAGATCAAAAGTCCTTGGAGGGCAAGGGATCATATTAAAATCATGTCTGTAGCTCAAAAAGGCATATAATAACCATTTAAAGTAGCTTAAATGAACGGACTACTGGATACATTAATTCTGTATGTACTCAGCAAATGCCCTTGAATAATGTACTCTACTCATCATAAACAGCTGACTGCATATGAAACCTTCATCTTCCTTTTTTTTTTTTTGGCCTTTTTTAGCCAAAATTTTTCTTATAGCACAAAGCAGGTAAGTTCTTAGTTTTGTTTGTGTGTTTGCTTTGTGTTGTGTTATTTTAGGAAAGTCCTCTCTAAACATTTTTTTTTTCAGTGCCTCAATTTACTGACCTCTTTACCACCACCTAACTTTCTGGAGGCCATTAACCATTCTAATTTATGTCAAAGGGATATTTTCCTCCAGGAGGTGGAGGGGGGAGTCTTGTGGATGCCGAAGGGTCCCTCATAAAACTAGGCAATCAACCTTCTAGAACAACCCCCCCCCCAGATGAATTTCATGTGGAATAAAAGGAATTGATAATGACCCGGAAAGAATCATGTTGATAAAACTGTCCCATATCTAAATGGGAGATTAGATTCCTGTTTGACCTGGCTTTCTAGCCCTTTCTTTAATCACAGCATACTTGATATTCTCTTCCTTGAATGAACTCATTTCCATTGTGGCTTTGGTCAGAAGATTAAAGAATCGCTAACTAATTGTTCCAAGTAAGCAGAGCAATTCTCCGAGCCTCAGATCAGCTCCCAGCCGCGGTGGCCAGGACTTCCATCATCGACACTTCAAGCCCGACCTCTGCAGGTGGCTAACTGAAATGCACACCGCCTGAGCGGACTACGGTCTTTCTTTTTTAAAACCCCACCAAGTTCTGAAAATGGGAACATTCATACTAAGTGTAACAGGGATACTGATCATACGTTGGCTTTCCCTTTCGTTTCGTAAGTTGATTTTTGGAAGTAGCCACCATCTGACTGAAAAACATTTCTATTTCATTTGCAAAATACTTTGGTCGTGGCGAACCATGGATTCTTCCTGCCTAAGGAGAAAAATCCGAATGATTTGGATGAACTGGGGTCCTCAGAGCATGCGGGTTAAAAAAATGTCCTGATCAGCCCCACCTTCTTCTAATCAAACAAATCACTCTTTGTCCAGTGACCCAATCCCCCCCTTTCACGAAACACCGCGCAGAGCAGGTTGCCATAGCTACCTTGGATGTCGATTTACCACACAAGGGATCAAAGCCAGGAGACATCCACATACACACTTGGCCTTAAAACTCACTGGAATGTCTGCGGATAACATGTACCCACCAATTAAAGGATTTGCCCACAGCCTACGCGGTCCACAGCCAAGCAAACTATGAACGCATGTCATAACGAATGGCAAGGAAAAGTCAACCTGAATGTTTCAAAACGACCAATAAGAATCTTTAATCTGACAGCAAGTCTTGGGATTCTAACATTCCCTGTAAAGGAGAGATAGCTGGGAAGGCAGGAACATCTCGACGGGGTGTTGAAGACACGGGACCTCCAAACCGACCTCCAAACCACATGCAAAAAGTTGCAACAGCTGTTGAAAGGGAACATTTCTCAGATACATATTTTAAATTCTGGTTAGTTACAGTATCCTTCTATCTCCGTGTTGGGACAAATGAGAACAGAAATGCCTTTTCAACTTTTAGAGGCTTGACTTTCAAATGAAAGAAACCATCAAACATACTCGGGACACTACGTGATGCTTACAGAGCCGTAAGCAAAAACGATGCTGTAGGCGAGTCCCATTGTAAGCTCCAGCACCTCGAATCCCAAGCCCCCCGTGCGCCCCAGTAGCCTGCCTTTCGCAGTGGGCAGGACTCATCCTCAGAACCACTCCTAATCGGCTACACATCTTTATACTTGGCCGTTCTCTGCTTTCACCTCCTCATTTGTTCAATGAGGATCAAACTGCGGCCTCGTTCTCTCCTGGGGATGTGACAGAGAATAAATAGATCATGTTGGGAAAGGACTTTCTAATCCTCCTAGGAAAGATGAATACAAAGATGTTCACTACTAAACCAGATGTCCTTGGGCATTTGAATTCCAATCTGAAGAATGCAGAACAGGCCAGTCGCAGCTTCCCTGTAACAGCACCAGGCAAGAACCGAGCAGGTGCCGACCGCACAGGCTAGCGACCTCCTGCTTCCCCTCCACGTTCTAAGGCAAAAGGCCGTGATCTGCTTTAGCCCACCAGAGATCACAGCGTGCGCCTTCTTCTCTTGGAGTGCTTCGGAAAGTCATCAGGATATCAAAAACGCAAGCTCGGTCTGGTGGGCAGTTTTGTCTGGAGGAGGGTTTTTTTTTCCTTTCTAGCTCCAGAAAGTATCATCTGCTCTTCCCTCGGGCAGGGACAATGAGCGGGCGCTGTGTGTGGAGGAGGAGAGCTGCAGAAAGGAGCAGGCCAACCTGTTGTTTCTAGATGGGGCCGCCACAACAGGTGGCCATGCCTTTCCTCTCGCCTGGGAACACAGCAAATTCCTTCTCAAGGAAGTTTCAGGAAAGTTTCCCATTTAGGATCAGAGTGCGGAGAAAGATTGGCACACGCTTTGAAATTACTTCCTGATAAAGGCCAATCAGGTTTACACTTTTCTTTTGTTCTCGCGCAGCGTGACCTTAGGAATCCTCAAATAATATTAACCTTCTATGCGTTTTTTTTTTTTTTTCCTGCCACCCTGGCAGAAAGCCAAACCGCTCTGAATCTCATCTCCAGGCAGGCAGCTTTCTCGTTCTGCCGGCGACCCCCGGCTCCCTGCTATACCTAGGACGAGGCAGGGGTCTCCGCGCTGCCACACCATTGTTCCACACTGTGCAGCCCCGGGGACGGATCACTCCTCAGCCAAGAGATTGGATTTCATGGCCGAGCTGATGACACACGGACCTATTGGATAGTTAATGCTGCGAATCTGGCTGGGGCTCCCAGGCTGGGGTGGCCCGGCTGGGCTGGCCGACTGGCTGGTGGGTGTGATTTACCCAGGCAGGGACGCAGCAGTCTGCCCCAAGAGAAACTCAAATAAAGTTAGGCTTTATCCACACCAAACTCCACCACCTCGCCCCTCCACAGCTGCTGCGGAACAATGTGTGAAGCACTTGAAACGCTGGACTGCCCCCGATTCTTTGGAGGAGCAAGGACTTCCCCCTTCTCTCCTTCCGTCCGCCCACCCCCACAGCATCCCACTCCTCCACCCCACCCTTGGAACAGGCCAAAAAATGATGAGGCACACGTAGTCAGAGGATTAAAAAGTCGCTCATTCACTAAATGACAAAGGAGTTATTACATGCATACCCTTAAAACTTCAATACCAGGCTCAACTCCAATTTACACGAATGCCACGACGCGCCAGGCACGGGGGAAATCGTGCCAAGCCAGACAGCATGCCTCTTGGCATCGGGCATGGGGAGTGCCACCGTTCCACAGGGACTGTGTGGGAACAGGGATTCTGAAAACTGAGCTCAGACCCCAGTAAGGAGAGGACAGGTGGCCCCGCACAGGATCAAATGACTTCTTTGTTCCAGCTAAGGACCTTTGTCAAAATTGTTTTGCACTCCCTCTTTTTCCTTTTAGATCCTTTCCATTTGGGCTTCTTGCTCCTTTACCTCACCCCATCTGACTGCTCGGTGTTAAAAAGAATGGGGTGGGTTGTGGGTTTGGGGAACTGAAAGCGGCTCAGCCTCGGCCCCGCAGTGTTCAGCAAGGCAAGGGCAATTCATTGAAAACACACGGCACTTGCTTGTCTAAATCCGCTTTTCGGTACTCACTGCAACTTGCCAACAGTGCTTGCTTAGGGAGTAAGCGACAGAGGGTCTTGGCGCCTGTCCGCTGTGCAGCGGAGTGGCGGGGGGGGGGGGCAGTCTGCACCACCTCCCGAGGTGGCAGGAAATGGACAGAAAGTTCTAAACCCCTGGCCCTGGCCCTCAAAGGGAAAGTTTGCTTCCTATGCAAATCACCTCCCCCAAAGTGCTCCGGGTGGCGTGTGCTGAACCCACTTAGGAAAAAAAAAGTGAAGAGGTTTTCTGGTGGTAATGCAGATGCTAACTTTTCCCACCCAGATTTATCAGGAGCTGGCAAAAGCAATTAACGCTCCTCTGGTAATTCTCCGCCCTTGCCAGCCTCCCAGCATGTTTTTCCAATCTTGTCTTCCCTTTCTAGGAGTAGTGATCTTGATATTTACATATTGACATGAGAGTCTTCCCAAAGTTTGAATAAGTTGTAAATCGCACCCTTTTCTTGGCTGCGCACACCCACTTTTTTCTTTTCCTTTTCTTACTGGTAAAGCTATAAACCTCTGTCTGGGCGGATAGGAATTGTATCACTCTGCCCCAAAGCCACGGAAGAAGCTGCCTGTTTAGAATTCCTTTCAAAGACTCATTTTAAGTAACCCCGAGCCTTTCTTAGCTCCCCGCTTCAGGGTTGCCATCTCCCGTCCAGAAGCAACACGGTTTCCAAAGTGCTAGAACAGAAAAACCAATCTGCATTTTTCTGGAAGGACTGTCTGTGCTCACTTCAGGCTTGTTCCGCCTTCTCAGCCATAAACACAGTTAAGTGCTCAGAATGGGAAGCCAAAATGAGATAAGACGCCCCGTGTAATTCTTTTTCAGGATATTCAGTTATCTTTATTCTAATCCGAAGCGTAGGAGAGAGGCTAAAAGCCTGAGAGGGATTCCGCTCAATACATTCCAGCGAGCGCAAACTGGAATTGATTTACATATTCTACAAACCGCTTTTAAGCCCTTTACAATGACTGGCTGACATCACCAATCACCATTAGAGGCAAAGCGGGGAGGGGGTAGAAGAGTGGTTGTGGGGGGGCTCGGAAAATCGGCTTCTTCGGTTCCCTTAGGAAAATGCAGCCCCGCCTTCACGCCCAATGGACGGACCCGGACCGGCATCTGCTACGCCAGCGAGCTCTCCGGAGCACCATCGCAGGGGGCCCCAGGCTGCGCCCTCCCTCGCCGCCCGCCCGGGCAGCCCCCCGAGCTTACCTGCCTCATGTTTAGAATTCCATGACCCATCCGGCAGGGAGCGAGCTGCCTCGAAGCCCACGCCGCGGTCTTCAGAGGGGAAACAGCAAACCCAACAGAAGCCCGCCAGACAAAAGCAACTCAGTGAGATCCACAGGCAGCAAAGAGCACGTTTTCTTCCTTTTTCTTTGATCTGTTGCTACACGCACTCTGCCCAAGACAATGTCAAGTTTCTCAAGCTTTTCTTCCCCAGCCTATGAAAAGTCGGGCTCCGGGAAGCGAGGACCGCCTGGCTCTTATTTCAAATCGGGTCTCAGAGACGTCGTAGGTGGCTGGCTTGGGCCCCGGAGGAGCCCCGCCAATCAGGAGGCAGGGGTGGGTCCTGGGAGCCGGGAAGGCTGCCTCCGCGAGGATTACAGAGCTTTCGGGATTTAAATGGCTGGAAGCAGCTGGAAGCACGGCGAAAGCTCCCAAAGTAAAGGATGAGTTCGGTCTATTCTTATCTCGCTGCTCCGGGTCTGCTCAGAGCCTGACTAACTAGCTTCGGGCCTCAAAGCCTTTGCCTTTTAGGAGCGCCCCCAAAGCACGAAATCCTTTGGAAGGCGCACGATTATTTCAGCCAAGGGAGTGCACCATTCAGGACCGGACCATCTTTTTGAAAAGGGTATCTGGCCCCGAAGTCCTGCTTTGGCGTAGCCGGGGTGGGGGAGTGGGGGAGGAGACCTAATTGTTAGGCAGAACACCTTGGGAGGAGGCCCCGCCCACTTCATTTCCATATAGATGAATCGTCCAGCCAGTCTAAAAACAAACAACAACAACAACAACAAAAACCAAATCTGGATGGGAACTTGCACGCGAATCTGGTGAAACGCAACAAAAGACCAAGAATCTTTATCTGTTAAGGGCCCAAGGCATAATTTCAGATAATACTGTTATTAGAAAAAGAAACGGGGCGCCTGGGTGGCTCAGTGGGTTAAAGCCTCTGCCTTCAGCTCAGGTCATGATCCCCGGGTCCTGGAATGGAGCCCCACATCGGGCTCTCTGCTGGGCGGGGAACCTGCTTCCTCCTCTCTCTCTGCCTGCCTCTCTGCCTACTTGTGATTTCTGTCAAATAAATAAAATATTTTTTTTTTAAAAAAGAAACACTGACGTTTCGTGGAAAAGACAGTTTCTTTCTTTCTTTCTTTCTTTTTTTTAAGAAGACCGTTTCTAAGGTAAGTATCTACCTCTCACTACGACTCACCATACCAACAGAGCTGATCTGGGGAACTTACTAGCAGGGACCAGCTGGCCATCATCTCAGCAGAATGGGAGAAAACCTAGCTGGCGTCCTCTAAACTTAAACCCAGACTTAAAAAGAATTCCCAAAGTCAGCTTTCTTAACTCCACGTAAACAGTAACTTCATTCAGCTCTGAGCCAGTGAGATTTCAATGCCGATCTACCTTTGGATTTCAGAAAAGCGCAAGGCCAGCAAAGACCACTTTGTGTGGCACCAGTGGTATATTTTCTTTCCCAAAGAAGAGGCCACAATTTTGTGAGACTAATTTTTAAAATTCTTGTATCGGGGGCAAAAATAACACATTAGCGGATCATGAATGGGCCGTTCCTAGAGTGTCATCTACATGGGCTCAGTAGGTAGGAACTCTGCCCAATTCTCTGAAAAATCAGCAGCCCAATAGCTCGACCCAGAAGTCCATACCCACCCCAGTCCCCCACCTTAGTAGGCAAAGGGCCCACCTGGGGACACAAGCTGACTTGTACTTATTTCGGAGCCCTTCCTGAGGAACTGGAACTCAGCACTATTGCCATTTGGGGTCAGATCATTCTCCGCGGAGGGTGCTGTGTTGGCACTGTGGGAGGCTGAGCAGCCGGTCTAGGCCCATGAGATGCCGGTGGCATTTTCACAGCCGTGACAATCCATAATAAGCAATTACCAAATGTCCTCCAGGGGCGGGGTGGGTAAAATCACGCCAGATTGAGAACCGTGGATGTGCCAGCTCTGAAATAATAGTTCTCCAGCTACAGGGTGCAAGGAAGCTTCTGGGGAGACCGTTAAAAAATGCAAATCCCAAAGCCCCTGCTCCTTGTCTAAGAGAATCCAATCTACTGGTTTGAGGAGGAGTCTGGGAATCCGCATTTTTGTGTTTCCCCTCGCCCCCGTCAAAGGACTCTGATTCACTTGGAGATACACTGCACCTATTCCTGCCCTAGGTGTGCCCACAGCCCCAGGACCTAGGGAGCTACCCAGAGCTGCTGCCGTTCGGTATCAGTCGGGTTAAATCCCAAGGTGCAACTCATCTCATTCCTCACGCTCAACAGAAGCTTCTCACAACTGCCTTTGCCTTCTGTGACGGTCATCTCAAAGGTAAACTTGAGCTGGGATCTCCTCTCGCCTTTTCCGAGTTTCATCCATCTTTCTTCACTTTTACTCACTCCCCTACCATCCTCCAAGGTCACCCCTCTTCTGTGCTTTCCCAACGCCCAAGACAAATTAATCCCTGGCCTCCTCTATGCTCAGAAAGCCGGCAGTAGTAGCCTTTGTCAATTTCCATGCTGTAAATACTCCCTCCTTTCCCACCATGAGGACACTGAACACAGAGTTGGAAAAGAGCAGTGCCGAATCAGGACATGGTAAGCACCAGCTTGAGCAAACCACGATGGTCACTTCCATGGGATACTGTCATCCTCCACTCTTGAGTCTCTCTCTCCTATTAGACTGTAACACTCTCAAGGAGGAGAATGGCTTCCCATTCATCTTCGCAAGCCCCGCCACTCACACTGTACCTGCCGTGCAGTAGGTGGTCAACCAGCGTGCGTTGGGAGAGAACGCGATCCAATGGGCAGCTTCCCCAAGACATGGGCCCCCATCTGCCTGCCGCCACTGCCACAGCAAGGAAGGGAAAAGACGCTCGTAGAAACTCTGACAGTTACCTTTTTACCATAATGTCATATCTATTCTATATTTATGAAAACAATATGCACAATGCCATCCTCCGTCCTCCCGCTCCCACGTCTGAGCGCCACAAACAGACCAGAGTGAAAGTCTAGAGGGCAGCCTTCTAAAACAGAACTTCAGCTTCATGGACATATTTCTGAGAAGCCACGCTGTTTACGTTTTTGTATGAAGGCATCCCACGCTTTTGCACCCACATACTTGCACATCCTATCAGCTATAGATTCCAAAGATCTCCAGGAGGAATATATATAATAATCCCCGGGAAGTCAATGGGAGGGCATATCCACTGGGAAGAAAGACAGTACTTGGTGATGGCCATCTCTACCATCTTCTCATTATGCACTAAGGCAGGAACACGAACGGTGGTGTCATTAACAAACAGCACTTACGAGTACCTACTGTGAGCCAAGCATGTTGCCAGGTTCTTCACAATGTGCGCCATTTACCCTCCACCAAAATACCAAAAAGTAGACATCACCACTGTCATGCTAAGAGGAACAGACAAGATCATCGAGGCAAGGTAAATAACCCAAGATCTTCTTGTGATAAATTGCCCTACTAGGAAGCAAGTGTTTGAGATCAGTATAACTCGGCTTTTTGTTGTAAAATGTGCTGCTTCCAGAAATGTCCAGAAACACCTAAAGAAAGTGGATAGTGTAAAAAAAATGAAGTCTTTTTCATTTATAAATAAAATACAATTATTTTGGACTTTTTTTGTATAATTTTTAAAGCTTCTAATGAAATAAATGGCCCTTTGGGGGTTGTCCCTAAGCGAGCATTAGATCTACTTATTGGGAATAGCGTAAGTGAGTAAAGTGATACAAGCACAGAAACAGTGTTGCAAATGACAGCTGAAGCAATGTTGTGGTATTGACAGTCCATAAAAAGTAGCCTAGACCACAAAAAAAAAAAAAAAAAAAAGAAAAGAAAGAAAGAAAGAAAAGAAAAGAAGGAAAGAAAGGAAGAAAGAAAGAAAAAGAAAAAAAGTAGTCTAGACAACAGTCCTCTGTGGTCATGTGCAGGTCTGGGTATAAACACACCTACACAGTAAATGTCACATAGAAGCGTGGGCAGGTGGCCCTGGGCAGGCCCTACTGGACGTGGCTGGCCATGAGCATGGCTCCTCACAGGAGAGCTAGCAGGACCTGGACAGCCTCGTTCTGTGTTCTGCTGAGGTCAAAGCCTATGGGATTAGCATTTGTGTAAGTAAATCATGGTTGGCTATCAGTAACTTTGTAGAGTTTATTGAAATATGGGTCAGGACACGTCATTAAAAGTCAGTGAAAACCAAGCTGAAATTGGCCAGTCAGCCACCTGGGAAGTGTGCTTGGTGCAAGTGCAGCCTCTGGGGTCTGTGAAAAGACAGTATTTCCTCTCCCACAGAAGTTCCAGAAACCTGGTTGCCTTATACTTAACAGCGGCTGGAGGAACACTGTACTTGAGGGAATGAGGGAAGGTAGTTCACATAGATAACAATGCAAGGCTCAGCTTAGAAAAAAAAAGAAAAGAAAAGAAAACCCCACCTATAATTCTTACAGGAGGTCACAAAAATGCAACAAGTCTCTACTCAGTGGGCGTAGGTACTCCTTAAGCTAGTTTCTTTGAGTTGGTTGATGGCGGCAACATGGTATACCAGAAGCACTGGTCATAGATGCCATTTGGAGTCCATTTTTGGTGTCCATGTGGCTGGTAAGCTCACTGATGGAGTCCCAGTTTAACTCCAATTTTCACGGGACAATTGGGCAAATTATGGACTGAAAGTTTGTGCTGCCCCAAAATGCATATGATGAAATCCTCACCGTAATGTGATGGTATTAGGAGGTGGGGGGCTATCTTTGGAAGGCGATTAAGTCATGAAGGTGGGGGTGCCTGGGTTGCTCAGTTGGTTAGGCAACTGCCTTCGGCTCAGGTCATGATCCTGGAGTCCCGGGATCGAGTCCCACATCGGGCTCCCGGCTCCATGGGGAGTCTGCTTCTCCCTCTGACCTTCTCCCCTCTCATGCTCTCTCTCCCTCTCAAATAAATAAATAAAATCTTAAAAAAAAAGAAAAAAAAAGAAAACCTTCATTTATTTAAAAAAAAAAAAGTCATGAAGGTGGAAAGTCATGAACCATGCTAGTCCCCTGTGAAAGAGATCACAGAGAGCTGTCTCCCCCTTTGCCTCTGGAGGACACAGCAAAAAGACAGCTGTCTGAAGCAGGAAGTGGGCTCTTATTTTCCACCCAACATGCCCACACCTTGATCTGGGACTTCCAGCCTCTAGAATGTGAGAAATAAATCTCTGTTGTTTATAAATCCCCTAGTCTGTGGTGCTTTGTGTTAGCAACCTGGTGGACCAAGACAGATAAAATCAGGAGCGGGAAAGTTTTTTTTTTTTATAACTCTTGATGTCTTAGTGTTTTGGATGACAAGATTCTGGAAAGAAGGAAAGAAATCTGTGAATACAAAAATGGAAGGAATAGACACACCGTGAGAAATAGGTTTGGAAAATGTACCCTAAGAGTAGACTTGCAGACAGGACAGAGCTGACTAACTGGTCACCAGTCATGGTTTTCAATACATTGAACTTGATATTCTCCTCACTGGAAAATTAAGAAGTTAAAACAAATCATGCTATTTAAAATTTTAATCTTAACTTAACATTTAATAATTCTCTGCTTTTAGAGGTGAAATATTTTGACATTTCCTAGTTTTTGTTGATGGATTAAATACGGCTGATCCTTCTTTATCTTCCTCTTAGTAATCTGGTAAAGGTTTATGCATGAACTTGGTGATGATTTTTATATACTCCTCCTGCTGTCAAATATTCTCTACACTCCCAGTTAAACCTTCTGCTTCATGTCAACACAATAATATCCTACTTCCCTAAAGTAATTTTTCAATTTCCAAGTCATCTACTTTCTTTGCTACAATTTCGTGCTTAAATTTGCAAAAACCTTATTATTATAATGTATTTTTTTACTTATCTTATTAACCCCTTTCCTAGATTTTGAGGTCAATGAGGCCTGTATCAGTCAGGGTTCTCCAGAGAAATAGAACCAGTCAGATATATAACATATATCTTGAGATTTATTTCAAGGACTTGGCTTCGATGATTTTGAGGACTGGCAAGTCTGACATCTGTAGGGCAGGCTGGCGGGAGCTCATCCTGTAGTTCCAAGGGAAACTTTCTTCATCCTCAGGAAAACCTCGGTTTTGCTCTTAAGGCCTTCAACTGATTGGGCAAGGCCCACCCACATTCTCAAAGGTAGTCTACTTTACTTAAAGGTTATAGTTGTTAACCACATCTACAAATGCCTTCACAGCAACCCCTAGATTAGAGTTTGAGTGAATAATGGGTACTATAGCTTGGCCAATGGACTTGTTAATATAAAAGCACACAATATGTAATCAATAAGGTCCATAAATGTTTACTGAATTGTTGCAACTAATAATAATAATAATAATAATAATAATTTCAAAACTGCCATCAGCAAAAGGTTCTCTTCTCTATAAATAATGAAATCTTGCTAATAGATTTATTACGTGCTTCTCAACTGCAACACCGGAAGGTAGGAGCTATAAAACTTCGAGATAAAAGGATTTCTAACTGACGATTCTATACCAAGTCATGCTATTCATCAAATGTCAGGATAGAATGCAATTTTTTCCATAGAAGGACTCAGAATTTTTGCATCCCTTCTACTCTTTCTTTGGAATCCACTCAAAAAGATGTGTTTTAGCAAAAGGAGGGAATTAAACCGAGGAAGATGAGCCAACATAAAGAGAAGCGAAGATGATGGGTGTTACAGTTCTAAAAAGGCCTCCATCCAAGCTGGAGCAGAAAGATGGAAAACTCCTGGACAGAGGCCTCCAGGGGGGGAAATCATACTGAGAGATCGCATCTGAGGATGAACAGGTGCACATGGATACAAGCAAAAGGCGACACTATTATTCATTCCAAAAAGCGAAAGAGTGCACATGAAAAGAAACCCAGTCCTAGGACACTCCTTCAATCGGCAGCAATCTCTGATCTAGATCTTGTGGCAGAGACGACTGGGAGCCAATCCAGTACCCACCTTCCCCTTGTTTCTTTCCAACAGAACTTCAGTGTATTTGGTGGCAGAAATGTGGCCGGCTGAAGCGCATCTCCCAGTCTCCCTGGCAAGTGTGGGTGGTGATGGGACACTGTATGGCCAATGGAAATTTAATAGAAGCTGCTGTGGCAATCTCCTGGGAAAGCTCTTCGGGGAGACACACAGTTTGCCCTTCGGCCTTCCCAGTTTCCCTACCAGGGGTACGGATGCAGCGTCTGAGGGACTGGGGCCGCTGTGTCACCACGAGAGGGACAGGACATGTGGTCAAGCTGGAAAACAGGAAAGAACAGAGGACCCTGGATTCCCGAGGACATCTTAGAGTCTCCGCATGAGCCCTGACTTCATGTTCGGTGAGAAAAATAAATCGCCACTTTGTGTGAGCCCGTGTTTCAGAGTTTGTGTTTGCAGACGAACACAGTCCTAACTGACACAATTTTATTGGGAGGATGTGGGCTGGGATGGGGGGGTGAGGCAACAGAGGTCATTTCTTCCTGATCCTGTGCAGGATATGAAAGATAAGGTCTAAAATTCATAGGCCAAGAAAGAGCAATAAAAGCATATTCTGGGAAATATCAAAGTCCATAGCAGAGGAAATATTTACAAGTCAAAAGGGATTGCTCCTAGAATGGAGGGGGACGGCTGTTTTTATTACAAGTCTTTAGTATATTTGTACTTTGAAGATATATTACTTTGATAAAAATTAAAAATAATTAAAAACAAACAAAAAGATACGTACTGGTGATGCAACCAATTTCTTGTCCTTAAACTCACTTCCTGTCTTAGCAGTATGTTATGATTATCTAGCTCATAGTTAACCAAAGAGTCAGGGTAGAGCATTCGAGAAGTTACATGCCTGATGGCCCCAGCTAAATCTCAAGGGCAATGTCACCACGTCACGCACATATGATCTGATTGGCATTTCCTCTTTCCCCTGCCATGGATTTACTTTGCCCCAAGTTTATGACTGATTTGCCATGCGTAGCGGCAAATACATGTATGAGACAGCCCTGATCCAAACTGTTTTAGATGAACATTCTTTTAGATCTCAAGGAATCAAAATCCTACAACCCGGACGTCCTAATAATTCATTAGACTAATTAAAAAATTTTTTTCTTTTTATTCCTAATTGGCATCATTCTTGATTTAAATTCATTTTTTAAAATTGGGTTTAAGTATGGCTAGGAATGACTGGCCACGCTTCTTTATATTATTACCACTTTACTTCTTGTCCTTATTCTTTCCTCTCCCTTATTTTTCTTACATAAGAAAAGAGTTAGTCTCTCAAACCTTTAATATTTTAATGCTTAAAGCTGATTTTTAAATTAGCCTTAGAGATTAAAAAGACATTTACTTTTGTGACCCAGATCTCAGTTTTTATATGTTAGAAACAAGCAAATCAGGCTGGTTCATTGATAATCACATGGACAGAAGGTGAATAGAAATTTTAATCAAAAGAAGCTTTGAACAGGATTTGCGCTCCTTGCTTGTAAAAAGACAATGCTTTATCCTTTAGATTGACACTTCTCAGATGCAGAGAAAGACTGCTGAAATGGCTGTATTTTTTTCCCCTGATTGGCACGGCTCAATAAGTGGTTCCCGGCAGAGGAAAAACTCACGATGAGCCAGCACCATGGCTTACACGCCTCTTTCCTTTGCTAGATGCCGATCGGGCTGGTTTGGTTTTGTTGTTGTTGTTGTTGTTGTTGTTGTTGTTTTTAACTTCCTTTTCATAGCCAAAAAAAGAATAGTTGCCTTTATTTCCTTATAACTAGATGGCTCATGATGAGTTTTTCCTCTGCTGGGAACCACTTAGGAAAATTCACGCAGACTGAGATAGGCTTTCCTCTACTACTCCCCTGATACAAGATGCAAGATAAACACGTCAAGTGGAGGCAAGGGAAAAAATGCGAACACTGAGTAGCAGTGCCTTGCCTTTCTCCATTTTCACTAAAGAGCTATTTGAAATGTCTCAGGAACTGCATTCAAATGAAGCTTTATTTTATTTCTCCTTCGATTTAATAATTTCCAAAAGGAAGAGCTTCCATTACTTGTCTATTTCATAAACGGTGCCACTACTTAAAAATACTTTTAATGTGAGTGATTTAAAGAACATCACACAATGAACAGCTCCCTTCTGTGGAGCTCTATCTGTGTCATATCAGAATATTTCTCTTAAATGATCTCTGTGTGGGGGGAAAAGATAATTTCGTTATGGTCATCTATGGGCAAATTAATTTCATGCAATGAAAGGAATTCAAAACCAGCTGATACACTCTGCTCTAAGAGGTCTAAGGGAGTGAAAGCTCACTCTGAGGAGGGGACATCTGCACTAGAGAGATGCCCGAGTATTTGTGCTACAGGGAACGAGAGGTGAAAGGAATCGCGGGTCTCTCGTGGACCTGGTATGCGTCGGGCCCTCTTGAAGACGGAGCAAGTTTCTGGGGTGTATGTGACAAACCCATCTCTCTGACTCCGAAACTCGTGCTCTTTCTGGCACGTGGTGCTGCCACCCTGGTCCCTGGTGCCGCTCTCCTTTGGGAAGAGGTGCCGCAGGGCTCCCTCACCCGCTGTGCCACATACGGGAGTGTTTGGGATTCACGGCTTGCTTTGGTTTGGTTCTGAAATCGCCAATCTCAATCCGCCTCCCAAAGCATGTCGCACAGCACGTTCAAGGTAAGTCCGGAGTTCACTGTTATCTTTGAAAACCCAGTGAAGCACTCTAGTGATTTTTATTCACCTTCAATGGCTCTCCAAATTCGGGGTGTGTTCATTTGATCATTTCTAGACAGGAGGAAAAAAATATCCCACATGGTGCCTATCGATGGGGACTCCTCATGGAGAAAGAGGTCGCTGCTGCAGGGCGGGGCATGAGTGCTAGGGCCATTTCTCTAGGACCGTAAATGAGGTTTTCCTTCTTCATTCAGAATTTCTCCAAGGCTTTCCCATTGGAATATGTTTCTGTGATTCAGTTCCATAGTTAGGAAAGCGTGCAGCCCATGGAGGGTTAGCGATCTATAGATATCTATATGTTGCTAATGAATGTGAACCAAGCCAAAAAGTTTATACGACACATGGAAAAAAAACGCTGCCCGTAGTACTTGATTTATTGTTCCCAGTCAATGCAGCACAGCAATGTGGCTAGAAGCGCCTATTCCAGAAACGGCCTCAGTCCAAATATCAACTTTGTCACTTAATAACCGTGTGAACGTGGCTCATCTGCTTATTCTCCCTCAACGTCAGTGTGATTTGAAGAAAGCGATTTGTTTCAAAATACTATTATTTAGGGGCGCCTAGATGGCTCAGTGGGTTAAGGCCTCTGCCTTTGGCTCAGGTCATGATTCCAGGGTCCTGGGATCGAGCCCCGCATCGGGCTCTCTGCTCAGCAGGGAGCCTGCTTCCTCCTCTTTCTGCCTGCCTCTCTGCCTACTTGTGATCTCTGTCTGTGAAATAAATCAATAAAATCTTAAAAAAAATACTATTATTTAACATTTACAGAGGGCCTACTAAATGCCAGACACTTGTGAGCCCATTAAATTCTCCTTTGCCCCCAGGAGAAGGGGTACTCCTAGTGTCCCCATTCGCCAGTAGTGAAAACTGAGGCACAGAGAGGCAGAGTGGCTTGCTGAGGTCGTAAAGCTAGGAGGCTGCGGTTCCTGGTTTACACATTCACGCTGACTGGCCCCTGGAAACATGCTCTTAGCCACAGAGAACACAGCACAGGGTAAACACGCAAAAATTGTAGTTCATGTGATGATGCGGTAACAACTAAAACAAGAAAATGCCCAATGGTCACTCATGCGTTTGTGAAACTACTTAGTCACCGTGTGACTCCATTTCGATCTGTGTCTCACCTTTGCCAGCTCTGTTTTGGGTGCATAGCCTGTGTTCTTCCTTCTGGGGTATGTGCAGAGGCGGGGCTACCTTTGCTGAGAACATCTGAACAAGGCATTCAGCCTTCGAAAGTTCCCCTTAAAAACACCGGGGGTGGGGGGCGGCTGGCTCGCTCAGTAGGCGGAGCGTGAGACTCCTGATCTCAGGATTGTGAGTTCGAGCCCCACGCTCGTGATGGAGCCTACTTAAAATAAGAAAAACAAAACAAAAATATACCCAAGGCATAGGAGTCCTTAAGAGTCAGAAGACCGCCGTAAGTGTATAATGGTGGTTTCTCACTGTCCTTAGTGACATTTAAGACTATAACTTATTTACGCGTGCTGTAGATATGGAACAGGAACCCAACGCTCAGATCCACTGGCAAGTAGCCCCAGGGTCGGCAATGAGATTCCGTTGCTGGCCCTTTGCCCTCCACCTGGATCATGGAAGTCTCGCCTCAGCCCCAAGTTCTTGCAGATGGGACTGTCCGAGCCTCTGCGCCTTATTTCTTCCCATTACAGTCACATCCTCTGGCCTAATGAGTTTCTAAAACTAGTTTTCATTTTATTTAGGGCAAGTTTCCAGCTGTGTTTTAAAATTAATCAGCACTAGTAATAAAAGATAACACGACCCCCGAAGCTTTTGGCAAACACGTTCCACCACTGAACATACTATTGTAACACCCTTGCCTCTAGAAAAGTTGAAATGGACTATGCCGCGCCTATTTCCTCTGGCTGCGTCTCTCAGACAAGTCCCTCACCCTCTGAGCGTCCGGTGTCCTTACTTGCACAATCAAAGCATCAGCTGACTCGTCTGCCCTTTGAAATCACCAGGAAAAGAGATTTAAAAGGTATTAAAAAGTGTCGGTGAGGGGTTCCTTCGTGGCTCAGTGGGTTAAGCCTCTGCCTTCGGCTCAGGTCATGATCTCAGGGTCCTGGGATCCAGCCCCGCATCGGACTCTCCACTCAGTGGGGAGCCTGCTTCCTCCTCTCTCTCTGCCTGCCTCTCTGCCTACTTGTGATCTCTGCCTCTCGAATAAATAAATAAAGTCTTTTAAAAAATAAAATAAAAAATAAAAGGTGTCGGTGAGAGGGTCTCAGTCCCTGAGATTCTGATTTAATTGATCTGGGCTGGGTCTGGGTGGGGAGGTTGGTTTTTTTTTTTTTTTAAGTTCCCCTAGGGAATTAGAATGAGCAGCCCAAGGTGGAGAACCTTGGCTTGGTCTAGATCATCGGCTTGTGTGTGTCACAGCTCCCTGGAGGGCTCGTTAAAACACAATTACCCCGCCCCACCCCACCTGATTCAGCAGGTCTGGAGTGAGGCCTGGAAATTTGCACTTCTGACGAGTTCCCGGGTGGGGCTGTGCCCCAGGTTTGTGAACCTCTTCTCCCTATCTGGGCTTCTCAAACTCCAGCCCTCGGGCCACTTCCTATCAGCCACCTGTTCTTGCACAGTCGGTGGAGAACGGTTCTTACTGTTTTCAAATGGTCGAAGAAAATCATCAAAAGAATTCTATTTCAAGTCATGGGAAAAGTATATGAAATTCAAATCCCAGGGTCCATGAATAAAGTTTTATTGGAAGGCAGTCACACCCATTCATTAAACCGAGCCGGGGCCTGGTGTGACTGCCTGCTTGCCCATGAAGCCAGCCTGGACTGCCACTGGCTCATACTCGAGCTTAGTTGTTTGCCTCCCCGCAAATATGCCAATTTGGCATCCGGATTATTTTGTACTAAAGGCAACCGAGAACTGGGGCGCCTGGCTGGCTCAGGCAGCAAAGCGCACAGCTCTTGATCTCGGGACTGTGAGTTTGAAGCCCCACGTTGGGTGTAGAGGTTACTTAAAAATAAAAATCTTTAGGGGCGCTTGGGTGGCTCAGTGCTTTGAGCTCCTGCCTTCGGCTCGGGTCATGATCCCAGAGTCCTGGGATCGAGCCTCAAGTTGGGCTCTCTGCTCGGCGGGGAGCCTGTTTCCTCCTCTCTCACTGCCTGCCTCTCTGCCTGCTTGTGATCTCTGCCTGTCAAATAAATAAAATAAAAAATCTTTAAAAATAAAATCTTAAAAAAAAATAATAAGACAGCTAAGAACCAACAGCTGCAGGAAAAGTTCTCCGTGCCCTCTTATCTGCCTAAAATCATGGCATAAATTTCCCTTGGGGGAAGGTGCTCCCCCGCCTCCGGAGTGGGGGGGGGGGAGAAGAGTGAGTCTTCTCATGGAAGAAGACGGGGCATCGACACCGAGATGGGTTTGCATGAGCAGACCATACTAATATACCCCTTCCCTGCGCGTCGTGCCCGCGGAGACCTCCTCGTCATTTACCTACATTTTAGCGATCCTTGAAGCCCAAACCTTGTTTTCTTTATAAAAAGGGCACAGAAGCCCTCCACTCTCACTGCTTCTTTGAGTCCTGCCCCTTCTCCCTGAACTCTTGCGCACATACATACTAAAAACTCGTGGGCCTTTCGTCCTGTTAATCTCACTTTTGTCGGTTTCATTCACAGGCCCCGCTGACGGACCTGACAGTAGAGGAAACGTTCTCCCTCACCTGACACTCCTGACCGCAGAGCTGGGAGAAGCTGAGACGGCAGCCTCCTCGGTTCTAAAGTTCTCCTGCACCTTTTCTCAGTGTGTGGACAGATCCCAGCCGAAGCCCAGCTCCCGGGTTTGCCCCGCAGCCCGCCACGGAACAGGACGACAGGAAAGGCCACTCCGCCCGAGAGAGCCGTTTGGAAACAGGCTGGTTTCGGTCACCTCGCAGCAGAAACACATGGCCCTGTGTCCCTTCTGGTGGCAAATGTGCACGAAATGACCACCCCAGACCCCTCTGCAGCCAAACCCCGGGACGCAGCCACTGCGGACGCGAACAGAGGATCTTTCCGAGAAAATGGCAGGCACACCACGGGCAGGGTGAAGAGGAGGGCTACGCTTCATTCCTAAATATCTGAAACCCCAAAAGTCACTTCCTGGTATCTCCTTTTCAGTACTTACTGCAGCGTAGTTTAGTGAAAGCCTGCTACGTAAGAAGTCTTTGGTGATACAGAAGGCCCGAGAACACATCCTGCTGGAAATAAGCCCGTAAGTTGTAAAAACGTCCTCAAAAGCCCCTTCTCCTGAATCAGGCCCCTAATTAAATCTAAATCCCAGTAATATCATCCCTGGTTACCTAACAGGGTTCTCTTGTCCCCTGCTTCTGTGAAGAGATGTGTATCCTTTTCAGGTGACTCTTCCCTTGACAAAAAGGTTGCCATGGCTACATTTTTTTTTTTTTTTAAACTGAAGGCTGGTATTTTAGAGCCCGTGCAATTTAAGTGAGGTACACCTGGCTTGAAGGTTACACTAATTTAAGCGCCTGTCTTTAATGCTAACAATTGTATCTTAATGCAGCTGCTCTGTGCTCCTGGAATACGTCGCCCAGGAGCAGTTGGAAGCAGCGTGGGAGTTCCTTAAGGAAAAGCTGGTAAGGCCAACCTCACCCAGCCCACCGGACTATCCACTTCAATCAGCGGATGCTTCACTCGCCTGGAATTTGTCTGTCCTCGGCATGTTTAACAATGAGTCACAATAATGAGTCACATGCTGCGTCTGCCAGGCTCCCAGGGCCCAGGGCCACGTGACAGTCTTCTGTGCCTACGTCCCTCGTCTTTGTTCCGACAGGCCGCTCCTGCCTCCCACAAAGCTGGCCTGATGCTACTTCGGTGGGTCTATTTTCCTTCCAGGGCTCCCCTCGCACGTGATGCTTGGGAAGTCGATGGTCAGGCACGCAAACCGAGAGGAAACGTGTGCCATCTTGAGTCACGATGCTTTAAGAAGGCATTCTTCATGGACAAATGACTTCTGGTCCCCCCCTGAATAGGGGCAAGTTGAAAAGTGGAACCTGCTTTTCGGAAGGAATGCAGCATGGAGCTGTTACGCTGCCCAAAAACCTGAAAACACAAGCCACCCTGCTTCTTACTTTAGCCGGGAGTTTATTAGGTAAGGATCGCCACCTTTACGATTACACTTAGGAGAAATATCATTCCAGACGTCATTCCAAAAACCTTCCACATGCTTCTAATGATTGTTCCACTCTATGAATACAATGGCACCAAACATTTAGGAATGTCTCATGGTATCTCAAGAATTTCTTTGCAGTGCAAAAGAAACCTTGAGATGTTCATCTTGGACGACAGATGGAAATGAACAAAATCGGTATCCATTTTCCTGCAAGTTCAATAGATTTTTTTTCCTGTAATCTCTAGAAAATGAAGCACCTTTAAGAAGACATATATCTAAATTATACCTTTTTCAACCAGCCATGGAATTTTGCAAAAATGAAAATTTTTTTAAAGCCTGGAATTAAACAATTGCCGCATTGAAATACATCGGTGACTTTGCCTGCCGCGAAGCTATTAATTTAGTATTTTTCCATGGCTTTAAAACTTTGCATCTTTATGTAGTAATTTATTCTCATGGAAATACACTAATTAGGGTGACATATGTAACAATAACATAAATCCAGTTGTTTTCCATGGGTTGATCATAGTCTGGCACAATCATGCCTTTGCTCATAAAAGACTGAAAACAATTTCACATGAAGAAACTAGTTTCATCTTCAATCAACAATTTCAATCAGTGCTTAGTTGTCTAAGATTAAATGCAAAACATATCACAGGCACCGAAACCATTTTTAATCCTTCTTACTGAGCTACAGATACTCCTTCATTTAATCTTTGATTTGTTAGATAAAGAGAAAGACTTAAATAAGGGAGAAAGACAAAGATTTAGAAAACAAAACAAAACAGAGAGAACAGCATGAAAGCAGCCATAAAATGCTGGTAAAATGTGGAAGAATAGAAACCATGTGGAAGTAAGTATTGTGGAGTAAAGGTTTCCCAAAAAATCTTCAGGAATCTTCTTTAAAAATACAGTAACAGAGAAAAAGCCCCCAAAATGAGCGAACGCCAGTAGGAAAGTCTTGGTCAATTCTCTTTTCCCTAAAAGAAACAACAAGATTAAGAGTGTAAAAATAGAGAGGAGGGCACAATAGTAATGGGTAGTTTTGTCTTCCTTCAGTGCCTGCTCTGTGCTATAATTAATCATTTACTCCAACTGCAGACCAGCAGGGAACTGCACTGAGTGGCGACAATGCAAAGGGATGGAAGCCAAATCAATCCTTACAGGTTCCCCTACTGGGGTTTGGACCCAGAGTGAAAGCAAGATAATGGTCTCAGAGCAGCCTCTGGTGGCTGTATGTCAAAAGCTCAAGAAGTCAGAGGCCACCTGACTGGTGTTCTTAAGATTTTGTGCAAAGGGAAGTTAGTTACTATTTAAACCACTTCAAGCCAGTCAGTAGCCCAGAACTGACTTGGTGGGAACTGAAATGAATTCATTAGTCCCAAAGACTATCTCAGCTAACAGGAGCTTTGATGCTGACAAATTGGGCAATTCAGACAACAGGTACAATTTTCCTTACACTTGGACACGAAAGGGTGTTGAATACAAAATCATCTCCAACTTTCCCGAGTCTATCCAATAAATGTTGGGCCGGTGGTGACAGACACCTGAAATTAATTTTAATTTTTAAGTGATGGATATATTTAAGCAATCTAAATATTTTCAGTTCATAAAAAGCTCTGTGTATGAGTGTGGGGTGTGTGTGTGTATGTGTGTGCATGTGCACACGCACGCAGATGCACGCACAGAGCTCTGTCCATTAGATGCATTTGGGTGCATGCTCTTGTCGGAGCTTTCCCAGCTGGAAAGCATCTGTTTAGGATAGAGGCCTGTAAATTCCATCTGGTAGACTCCCCATTGAGCGATCTCATCTGGGATGTTTCTATGGGCCCCTTTTGAAAAGTTTGACTCTCATAATGTCACCTGTGGCAAGCATCATGTCCAAAAGAGCTCTGCCATCTGCCAGTGCACTTTCTGAACACATCACGTTTTCACAGCGGGTTAGAATCTTTTGTTCAAAAAGAGCTATTCTAGGGGCGCCGGGCGGGCTCAATGGGTAGAGCATGCGACTCTTGATCTCGGGGTCATGAGTTCAAGCCCCACATTGGACGTGGAGCTGATTTTTTAAAATGTGCAAGGAATTAATGGTAACATCCCAACGTTAACTTCTCAGTCCCCCCTCCCCCCATTTTACTGCGGTAATGTAAGACATTAACATTACGGAAAGCACAGTGGAGGGTAGGTGGGAATGCTCTCTACTATCTTTGCAATTTTTTCCCTAAATCTAAAAATGTTCTGAAATCAAAATTGTATTGTTTTTAAAAAGTATTAAGAATAATGAGTAAATAACACTGAGGGAAGTGGGAAAGGACTGACAAAGTTCTCTTGTAGAAAGGAGTACTAGCATGTGATCATTTACTGTTGTCTGTTACGCTCCAGGCACTGAACTATGCACCATATCAACATTAACTCATTACAATGGTGCCCCTTCAAGTGCTTTGGTAAAGGAATACCGTTGCCTACTCTGAGTAACAAAAGAACCAACTCTTGAAGGAAAAAGATGTGGTGCTTAGATTTCACTAGGAGATCCTTCCTTTATTATTCCTCTCGCTTGCTGTTTTCTTTTCTTTCTTTTATTTTTTAAGATTTTATTTATTGGACAGAGAAAGAGAGTACACAAGCAGGGGGAGCAGGGGAGGGAGAAGCAGGGTCCCTGCTGAGCAGGGACCCCGATGCGGGGCTCCATTCTGTGACTCCGGGATTGTGACCTGAGCCAAACGCAGATGCTTAACGGACTGAGCCACCCCCATGCCCCCCCCTCCCGGCTTGTTCTCTTTACCTTCCCTCAGTCTTAGGCCCACTCCAAACCTGATCTTCATTCCTTCCCTCCATGACGTTTCTTTGTCATTACTCCTATGTTTGAGTATCTGAACAGCTGTGTGTTCATTTATTCTGATACCCCAATTTTTGAATTTAGAAGTTGATAGATTCCAGTACTCAACTATTTAAATTTCGAGATCTCTAGTACATCCTAGTGTTTTCCGTAAGAGAAAGCAAGGGGTGGTCGTTGTGTGGGGGTCAGCACAAGGGTCTGAGTTCAAGCCAGTCTCAGTCTGGCCAGGAGGTCCCGTTGTGAATTCTCTGGAGTTGATGAGTTCCTTTTCAGTACTCGTCAAGTAACCTAATTAGTAGCTCAGCTATTCTTAGCCCCAGAACAGGGTCCACAGCTCCCATGACAGTCACCAAGCACAATTTGCAAGCCTGACACAAAAACGTTACTCCGTTCCAAACTCAGAAAGTGTGAAATGCCCAGATGACAGGTGGCGATAGTAGGTCTCCGAAGCCCGGTTTCCCTTTAAGCTCTCTTGCTGTCCTAATTCCAAGGAGCCTTGCTGTCTGCATCACTCATTTAATTCTGGATCCCATTCGAACTTACGTTTGCTTCTCTGTTGTGATTACCCTTATTGAAGCCAGACCTGTCTGTTGAACTTCTTCCCACGTGTTGTGGGTACAACTGCATGACCCCCTGCTCTGCCAGTGTCAAGGTGAGATGGTACCATGTGACCAAAAGCCCCAGGGAACAGGGAGTCAGGAGAGCCGCCTCCTGAAGCAATCTGGTTAACTCTTCCGGGTCTCACAGTGCTCACCAGGGAGGAAGTGAGGGGACGGGCTTCACTCAGGTAAACTTCTAGAGTTTTGTGAACAACCTGTTGGAAGCCTCTTATAACCACGGCAGGTCCTTCCATTGCTAGCTCTCCCTCCCACTGCCGCCGCGGTGACCCTTCCTACATGGGTTTCAACCAGTTTCCCTTGGGTGCAACCGACTGTGTCTTGCCTCTGTGATTCCAAGGAACTCTCGATTCTTGCCTGCTTTGGGGCTTTTCCCACAGGGCATGGGACTCCTATACCTCAGCTCTCCTGGAGGCACAGCCCAGAAGCTCAGGGGTTGACTCTCACAGGCTCACCCAAGACGGATGAGGTCCAAGAGCCTTTTGTCCCAAAGGTAAGTTCTGGGATGCGTTCGGCAAGCTCCTCTGAGCACTCCCTGGGATGAACCTTTCTCGCCCCTGGGAGAAGCCAACTTGACCATGCCATTGGGCGGGCTTCCCCACTGTCTCTGCCCCTCTGTAGCCGCGCACTGCTGCTCTCTGAGACTCCTTCCCATACACACTTCCTGCACGGAGGCCGTCTTCAGGACCTGCTCTGGGGGGATCCAGGCTAAAAGTGCCTACTCGGCATCAGAGGTTTACATCCTTCCGCGCTCTAAATTTTGATGGTTCTGCAATTGCTTGTTGGCAGAGTTCAGTTCTGCCCAGTGGTCCTTGTAATAAGAACAGGCTGGGAAGAGGCTGAGTGGCCAGGATAGCTGAAAATTACTTCCAGCTTTTTGCCTAACTTCAAGAGGCCACTGGGCGTGCGGTTCTGGTACAGTCCCAGGGTATATCTGGCTCTATCACATGGTGACCTGCTATAAGTGGAAAGAGAACTGTAACAGAGAGGAATTTAAACAGAAATAGGCTAATGAGAAGGACCCAGAAACTGCTCTTCTTTCTTTTTGCTCCCCAATGCTAAGGAAACCGTTAGGGGAAGGACGTTTTCATCTGAATTTCTGTTCAAAACAGGAGACATTTTAAAAGGTCAGGAGAAAAATTTCGGAAAAACACATTTTTGCATGTTGCCCAAAATGAGAGAAGCGTGTCATCTCTCCCTTTAGAACATAACCAAGGGATATTAACAATCGTTGGCAGGGCGGGGGGTAATTCTTTGTCAATTACATTTGGGAAATGGGCAAGCAGTCTCTTTCATTTTAATTTTTTTTAAGCAGTCTCTTTTATAAAGGGCAAATTTTCTCTGCGCCTTCAAAATATTAACATAGATTGTGATTCTATTAGGGGGAGACTCTAAAGCAGCATTTCCTGAATGTATTTTTCCACAGAATCGTTTTCCACAGGCCTTTTGCAGAACAAGAAGACGTGGAATCGGCTGGGAGGAATGAAAAGAAGGCGATCTTTCTCATACAACTGGGAACCATGTCTTCACTGGAGGAGGTAATAGGTCGCTTCTCACACTGTAATCCCGGCAGATTACTGTCGGATAAGGTGTATAGGTGACCTAACCTTCGCCTGGTGATTTCAGGTTGGCATGACTTTGTCCCATCTCACCCGCACTCTTCAATGTCAACAACACACTGGGAGGTGGGTAGAACAGGAATTTTTCTTCCTTTTTTTTTTAAAAAAAATTTTATTTATTTATTTGACAGAGATCACAAGTAGGCGTAGGCAGAGAGGCAGGCAGAGAGAGAGGAAGGGAAGCAGGCTCCCTGCTGAGCAGAGAGCCCCATGCGGGCAGGGCTCGATTCTAGAACCCTGGGATCACAACCTGAGCCAAAGGCAGAAGCTTAACCCACTGAGCCACCCAGGTGCCCCAGAACAGGAACTCTTAATCCTTATTTTTTTTAAGCTTTTATTTTTTTTTAAAGTCATCTCTACACCCAGCATGGGGCTCAAACCTACAACCGGGAGATCAAGAGTCGTGTGCTCCACAGACAGAGCCACCAGCAGCCCCAGGATCCCTTACTCTTTAGCAGGGGAAACCACCTCAGCTTGGCCTGTGTTTAAATGAGAGCAGAGGCATGCTGCCTGGGTGGCTCCCTCAGTTAAGTGTGCAACTCCTGATTTCGGCTCAGGTGGTGATCTCAGGGTTGTGAGATTGAGTCCTGAGTCTGGCTCTGTGCGGGGAGTGGAACCTGCTTAAGGTTATCTCTCTGTCACCCTCCTTCCTTCCTAAACACACACACACACACACACACACACACACACACACACAACGGCAGAGCCAGAAGCAAAGATCCAGGTCTTCCAGTTCTGACCCAGGATTGTTCCCAACCATCATATTTGTATTTTGCTGTTTTTATTAGTTTGCATTGCTCACCATTCTAGAAAAGAAGAATCACTTGGTATTTTTACTTGCTATTTTGGCCCTTCTCCAATACTACTCCCACAAATTGAAACGAGGTTGAAAAAGGGTCAAAATCCCTTCCGGAAAACTGTACAGAGTGCTGTGTGTCTTTTAGTTCTAACATCAAGTGGAGAATTAGACTCTAGAAGGGTTCGTACAAAGGAGTGCTAAAAACTTTTGTAAAACCCCCAAACCTGAAAGGCAACAAATGGTAACTTGGAAATGGAAGAATAAAAAGCAAAAAGCATATACTCACAGTCCCCAAAACAAAGAGATAGGCTATAATTTGGGGGTAGTTATGAGCTTAAGGGTACATCTGATTCCATGTGTACAAAGCATGTAGTGAGCTCGCTTAGAACAATTCCATCCCTTTGCGTGGGTAGCCATGGAAAACACAGTCATTGCCATTCCAGTGTGGGTCTGGGTGAAATCATCAAGCATCCGGATGGCCTGATATGTCCATAAAAGAAAATCGGAACTACCACAAATCCCGCAGCCCACTTTTCATTCCTCATTTTAGGGATCTTCTCCCGTTGTCAACATTGACTTTTTCCTTTCATCTTCTACCCATCACTGTGTGCCTATCATCTTTATGAAAAAGTATTGAATAAAATTTCTCACTATCTCCAGCCACGGGCTCTAACTACCCTAGTCCTGGGTTTTTAATTTTTTTAACTTCACCTCTGGCAGAAGATTATGAGATTCCATTGCCAGAAAGTCAGTTTTCAAAGATTTCATACATGTACACATGAGCAGCAACAATAAGAAAGATTTCTCTGAGGCTTTCCCTCTGCCTGTAGATTTTAGCGTATGTTTTTATAGCTATGCTATTGTAACAGTGCCTCGGGGACCTTGTAGCTCTGCTTCAGTTTCTTCACCTACTGGTAAGTTATAGTAAGACTAAAATGCAATCAGTCATTAAATCCTGTGCAACTGTTAAGTCTGCTAGTCTTGTACATAGGACCCCGTGCCAGACTCTGGAGAGTCAAAGCTCAGGAAGATGCTCTTGTCCCTTGAAAAGTGAGTTCACAATTTACCAGACAAAGACCCAAACCCAAAAAAGCGAGCACAGTGTACCGTCCTATTGTGACTGATGGACTCCTGAGTATGATGCAATGGTATGAAGAGCTCTAGATCAAAAGATTCGCTTTTAGTCCTACCTCTACCCTTATTTCACTCTTTGAGGCTCAGTTTAGCCATCTGCAAAGTGAGCATTGAATTAAATAAGTTCCGAACTCCTTTGATTCAAACTCTTGCTCTAGCGTTTCTCGTTTTATGGCTCATTTCTAATACTTATTGAGAGGTGAGACTGTTTCTGACAGATGCTGTTGGTTGCCTGCCCTGGTAACCACTGCCCCTTGCTCAGCCCCAAGGGGTGAACTGGGATCCTCAAAGGCAATCAGGGTCATTTCATGACCTTTGTCCAGGATTGGCTTAGGCATGGGCATGCAAATCACTTTTGACCAACGATATAGTAAGGGAAGGCTGCTTGAAGGGTTCTTAAAAAAAGGTTTTAATACCTGATTAAAAGGAAAGAAAAGTGGGGGGGAATGTGTTTAATAAGAACTCCACTTCCTGCCTGTGGGTAGGGGGGTGGAGAGTGAGGAGGTAATGCCTAGAGCTTGGGAAACCCTCTGCCAGCCACTTGCTGATGTGAGTGTGCTGGGTCAGGAGGGCAGAGTGAGGAGTGAAGACACACCAGGATTCCTGATGACACTGTTAGGTCAAGGAATTAATCAAGGCTGGAACTAACTGTGTTTTAATTTGTATGTGTGAGATTAAAAAAAAAAGAGGGTGGAGAATCTGTGTTGTTCAAGCCACCAAACGTAGCCAGTTAAAACACGCAATCCAAAAATTTGAATTATGGTACTTTGAAACGTTTACCAACTCATCCCCAAGCCAAATTTCATATTGTGATAAAGCGAATTCATTTCAGACAGAGAGGATAAAATGAGTGATTCAGGGAGATGAAAGCCCCTTAACAAATCTGCTCTTCAAAGTTCTCATCTGCAAAACAGAATCCAAAAGTATATCTCTGTACTTCATTGAGATGGTAAATGTCTAGCAGGCATACACTAATTATTGTGACTGTTATATTAGATAGGAGAAGACTGGTGGGGCAGAGACAATGCCACAGGGCAACCAAATCCTGTTATATTTTGTTTTCCTTCCTGCACACATAGGAAGACCATGATTTCCCAGTTTCCCACACAAATAGGTCTCAGTCATGTGACTGAGTTCTGGGCTGTGGGAAAAGTGATGCAATCCCCACGTGATCTTTCTGCCAGGTTTCGGTGTCATGTTACTGTTACATTTCAAGACTTGAGACCAAGTTTCATATTGGCCACTAGATGGACACTGAGCAGTTTTATTTTATTCTAATCTTTAATAAGTTTACTCAAATTTTCAATGCTCACTTTCCACTCATGTTTCCTGCTTTCCATTTAAAAATGAAGGGGATTGTTTAGGGGATCATTAAAAATGAAGGTTAAGTACCTGCCCTCAGCTTGGGTCATGATCCCAGGGTCCAGGGATTGAGCCCCATATCGGGCTCTCTGCTTGGAGGAGAGCCTGTTTCTCCCTCTTCCCCTGCCTGCCGCTCTGCCTGCTTATGCTCTCTATCTCTCTGTCAGACAAATAAATAAAATCTTCTAAAAAAAAGTAAAAATGAAGGGGAAATTAACAATCAAGAAAGCTAGCCCAAGATCTATAGTAAAAATAAATAAGTATTAAAATGTCTGCTTTAAAATATCAAATATAGGGACGCCTGGGTGGCTCAGTTGGTTGAGCATCTGCCTTTGGCTCAGGGCCTGATCCCAGGGTCTCTGTTCAGCAGGAAGCCTGTGTCTCCCTCTCCCACTCCCCCTGCTTGTGTTCCCTTTGTCACTGTGTCTCTCTCTGGCAAATAACTAAATAAAATTTTTTAAAAATACATCAAATATAGTTTGCAAAATCCATGGACAAACTCTCCCCAGGGAAACAAAGCAGCTACTCCTCGGGGGAGACATCTGCCCCTCTAAGTAGGTGTTATTTTTGCCTAAACATCTACGAGAGGGGCGCCTGGGTGGCTCAGTCAGTCATTAAGCATCTGCCTTCAGCTCAGGTCATGATCCCAGGGTCTCGGGACCCAGCCCCACATCAGGCTCCCTGCTTCTCCCTCTCCCACTCCCCCCGCTTGTGTTCCTCCTCTCGCTGTGTCTCTCTCTGTCAACTAAATAAACATTTTAAAACAAAAATAAATAAATAAAATAAGTATCTACCAGAGAGAATGCCTGTAAAGAAAGTGATGGACTTAGGTGCATCCATTTTTTTCCCTTTTCTCAAGTACAGCCTCTGAAAAAAGTTTTTAAAAAATTTTATTTACTTTAGAGAGAGGCTGAGAGAGAGCATGAGCAGGGGGAAAAGCTGAGGGGCAGGGAGAGAGAATCTGAAGCGAACTCCATGCTGAGTGGGGAGCCTGACAAGGGGCTTGATCCCATGACTGTGAGATCATGACCTGAGTCCCATGATCGTGAGATCGTGACCTGAGCGGAGCTGAAACCAGGAGTCAGGATGCTTAACCAATTGAGCCACCCAGGCGCCCCTGGGCTGGTTTAAAGGAAGATATGGGGTTATGGAGAAATGCCAAAGGAGAAACACCCCTCTCCTGGTTGGATCACATGACCAGATGTGAGTAGGTTAAAAAGCATGTACCTGCTAATGTCAACATAGTTTTCACTCTGAGTCCTGTCATGTTTACAGCAACTTCTTTTTGTAAACAGGCACAACAACAGTTACAATTTTATTCATCTAAGTAAAAAAAAAAAGTCAAGGAAATAATTTCTATATAAGTTACCTAAAAAGATAAAGAAGTCTCCAGTGTTTTCCAAAGAACCCTAGCTGGCATGGTAATTTTTTTAATGTGAACCAGGCAATGTACAATACTATTGACTTAATATAGGAAATTATTTTAAAATAATGAAAAATGAATTTTGAGCTTTGATTTTGTCTTTCACTTGAAACAGGGCTTAAATATGAATTTATTGATTTTGATACATCTTGACTTTGAACATACTAATTTTTGAACACTTAATCCTAATGCGTCCACCCCACTGAAAGATTTAAAAGAAACAACCCCCTTTGGTAATAGTCTGCACTTTATAACTTAAAAAAATATTAAAATAAGCTGATAGGTTGTAGAGAAGAATACAGAAACCACACTCATGTTTCAGATAAGATTATGAAGACAAAAGATTTCAAAGAAGGTTCACTGGAAACTATACATCATATCACCTAGGGGTAAAAGGTCACCTCTCTGTTAATAGGGAGACCTTAGTGGATATTTGGCCAAGTCACTTATCTCTAGCTTGATTTTGCCTCAAGAGTTTCATATCTAAGTGAGTATTCTTGAACACATCCAGGGATGGGAAACTAACTCCCATCCTTATAATCCCTTCTACAGTTGGACAGCTCTAGAAGTTAAAAGATTATACGGTCAGGGTAAGTAAATCTAGCTGTTATGACAAAGGGTCCCCCAACCTCCATGGCTCGACACATTAAGGTTTTATTTCATGTTCATATCACAATCCAACACGGAGTTGCTATCCATTGGCTCTTTTCATGCACCCAGGCTCCTTCCACCTACCACTTCTAGGACCTCAGAGTTCTCCCCTGGATCTCTGCATCTGGCCAGCTGCCAAGGGAACAGAGAGCAGATGAAAGATCTTGAAGGGGGCTTTAAGGGTCAGGACTAGAAGGAATGTACATCAATCCCACTTGCCTTTTGTTGGCCTGAAATAGGCACATGGCCCCACCTTGTTAACAAGGGGCTAGCACAAATAGTGGATGGAGATGAGCTCACAGGTATTGCAGAACGCTAGCAGTGTCTGCTGTCCAAAGCTGTCCTTCCATTTAGCTAAGGAGTTTCTTGCAATGGCTTCTACCTAAGGAAGCCAGCTCACCTCTGGATCATATTGGCTCAAGTTGAATTCCACTTTCACACAACAGCCCTACAGATATTCCAAGATGGTCATTATGTCTCTTGGTTCATTTGCTTCTGGGCTATTCATCCAACCAATTAACTTTTTCTCATATGATCAGTTTTTATGTCCCTCTGTGATCTTTGTTTTTCTTACCTCCAACTGCTCTATAGTTTGAAGGAAAACTAAATGAGATACTGCAATAATGAGCCCACGTTAAATACTGTAAATTCATTACTGCAAATTAACATTACATTAAGTTCTGCTAACTCACAATAAACTCACTTCCTCTAACTGCTTTTACACAGGGCTACTAAACAACATTTCTTTCTTTTTGCACTTAGTTTACTGATGGAAGCCTTGATTCATTTCATGTTGTTAGATTTGAATACTGTGCCTAGACTAATTGGAACAACGCTGCTCCTGTCTATCCCACCTCTGGCCTCTTAAACACCTATAACCATCCCTAAAAGCAAGTGGGCATTTAAGAGTTGGCCATAAACACAGACAGATGCTCAGGGCAACAGCTAATTCATCACGGATGCTGTCAATCTCCCCTTCAAAACACCCAGAGGGCTTCCTGGCTGGCTCATTTGGAAGAGCATGTAAGTCTCAATCTCAGGGTTATGAGTTCAAGCCCCAGGTTGGATGCAGAGATTAGTTAAAATAAATAAATAAAACAAACTTTAAAAAACCACACACCCGGCATTTGACGCTCTCTCATTTTGTCCTACCGCTCTGCTCCAAGCCGTCGCCATCTTTTCATTGCACTCCCGCTGCAGCCTCCTAACTTCTAGATCACGCTGCACCTGCTCCCCAGCCCACTGAAAAGCTGTGATTCTTTTGCACTCCCCTGCTCAAAATTCTTCACTGACTCCCATCTCACACCGAGTAAAAGCCAAAGTCCATGCAAGGCCTCATCTTCTCTCAGTCTCCTGATTCACACCTCTTGCACCGCTCTGAGCCCCCTGTAGGTCTACAACAGATACTACATGCTTCCACCTCAGGGCCTTTGCACTTGCTCTTCTCTCTGCCTGCGGTTGTCCCCCCAAGGATAAAAGCACAATTTGTGCCCTCACTTCCTTCAGGTCTCTGCTCTACTGTTCTCTTTTCCAAAAGGCCTTCTTGGACACTTTCAATGACTGACAACCTTCTCACTCCTCTTTCTTTCTGGAGCTCCCTAACTCCCGTGCCCTGCTCCAATTGTCTTCATAGCACTATCTGACATCTTGGATACTTAGTGTTTTATTGTGTGTCTTGTTACATTAGAATATAAGCCAAATGAGGAAAGGAACTTGTTGAGCTGACTCTATAGCTTCAGCATACGGAATTGAGCTAGACGCACTGATGGTGCTCAGTAACGATCCACACATGAAGGCACAGGTGCTTTATGGCCCTCCACTGCCTGCCTCAGCCCTGGCCTGCCAGTCCCCCTGGCTTTGTACACTCTTCCCACAGAGATGTCACCCCCTGAGCCCGGCTGGCCCGTGAGTTTGCATGTCAGAGTATTCACCATTCTCCTGGCCTTATAGAATACCCTTCGAATGTGTACATTAATAAATAAAATGTAAGTTTCATTAAAGCAAGAACTAGTTTACACTCTATGTTAACTTAGGCAAGATCAGTTCAGGAACTCCCATGTCTTGTCTTTTGTCCCTGCCATCTGACTTAGAAATCAACTTCCACACAAACATCAACTCTCATGCAAAAACCAAAGTCCTCTCTAAAATATTGTTGGCACTGGGCATTGTTAATGCAAAAATCATCACAGCACATTTCTCGGAAAACATTTGTTTTCAACAATTAGAGATAAGGCTTATGCCTGCATTAAACTTTCTTATACACGTTGGTAAAAAAGGTAGAAATAGGGGTGCCAGGATGGCTTAGTTGGTGGGGCGTGTGACTCTTTTTTTTTTTTTTTTTAAGATTTTATTTATTTATTTGACAGAGATCACAAGTAGGCAGACAGGCAGGTAGAGAGAGAGAGAGGAGGAAGCAGGCTCTCCACTGAGCAGAGAGCCCGATGCGGGGCTCGATCTTAGGACCCCAGGATCATGACCTGAGCCGAAGGCAGAGGCTTTAACCCACTGAGCCACCCAGGCGCCCCAGTGTGACTCTTGATCTTGAGGTTGTGGATTCAAGCCCCATGTTGGGTGTAGAGATTCCTTAAAAATAAAATCTTTAAAAATGGTAGCATTTTAAAATCTTCCTTTCTTCCTCTCCCTCTTCCTCTCCTTTCTTCCTTTCCTTTCTTTTTCTTTTTTCCTCCTTCCTCCCTCTTTCTTTTCTAAAAAGAAAGCATTGTGTTTCTAAAGAAAAATCCAAGAATTGAAATATGTAATGGGAAATTGTCAGAAAATTCCCCCAAATTTGAAAACATAACAAAATTAAATTATTTGGTATATGGAGGTTAAAAAAAAAGATAAGTTTTATGAACTTTTGCCAAAATATTTTGTCATTGTTGAAAAAGAAAATATTTCCCAGCCGTACTTTTTAAGGTTTTGCTTCCTAGGAATGCAAAAGAAAATTTCCCAAAAATTTATGTTGTGTAACTTGTTCCTGCCAAGCATTCTACTCGAAAAAACAGAAAATTCTGGCAATATTTTAATAGAGCAATTCTTTAGCTTAAATTAACTCCTTACTGAAGTGTTAAAAAGATCTATACATTTTTTCTATGGTCAGACAATGAATGTTTATGGAGAGCGCATGTTTTATATATAAGGTTTGAGAAGAGAAAAAGTATCTTCAGCAGAGACAGTTCTGGGCAAGACAAATTTCTGGTGGGCCAACTGAATCGTCATCTAGGGCAACTAGATAGAGACATTAATATAGTTACAGTTTTATGTAGATATAAATATAGCAGCAACCAAAAGAAAATTTGTCTTATGCTTTATGATAAATTAATCCATATACTTCCTCTATCTTGAAAATATAATTTTTTAAAAAGATTTTATTTATTTGTCGAAGAGAGAGAGAGAGCACAGGCAGACAGAGCGGCAGGCAGACACAGAGGGAGAAGCAGCTCCCTGCTGAGCAAGGAGTCCGATGTGGGACTCGATCCCAGGATGCTGGGATCATGACTTGAGCCAAAGGCAGCCGCTTAACCCACTGAGCCATGCAGGTGTCCCGAAAATATAATTTTGATAGAGAAAAGACTTTTGTCACACAAAAAATCTTTCCCTTCCAATAGCATTGGCTACTTTTTCTTTCTCTGGCAAACCAGTTCTTTCTTTTTTTTTTTTTTTTTTAAAGATTTTTATGTATTTATTTGAGAGAGAATGATAGAAAAAACATGAGAGTGGGGAGGGTCAGAGGAAGAAGCCAACTTCCTGCCAGGCAGGGAGCCCAATGCAGAACTTGATCCCAGGACTCTAGGATCATGACCTGAGCCAAAGGCAGTCACTTAATCCACCGAGCCACCCAGTCTCCCCCAAAGTCAGTTATCTCTTTAACAACAATTTATGGGACTCCTACACATGCGTAAGATCCCAAAGCCCCATAGTAGAGTGGGTGGGGAGGAACAACAAAAGCATGAGCTATAGAAAACTCATCTGATCCATCCATCCATCCATCCATCCATCCATCCATCCATCCAACAAATATTTACTAAAAGACTGCTATGTACCAGGCACTGTTCTCAGTGCTTAGGATACATCAGAGAAGTAAACCGACAAAATCTGACTTTGATGTACTTCCATTAAAAGAGAACAGGCAAGAACTACAATAAATAAGTGAATTACAGAGTTATCTCAGAAGCCAAGACCTATGGGGAAATAGAATATGGTCAGGGCACTGTGAGTAATGATCACAAGATGTAAGACTGATAATTTACATGAGGAGTCAGAGCAGATCTCTTAAGAAGGTAACACAATTCTCTCATTTGTGGGGTGATACCTGTATACTGTGGAAAAACATTGACTTTATTTTATTTTATTTGAGGGGGGCATGAGGAGGGGGAAGGGCAGAGGGAGAGGGACAAGCAGACTCCCCACTGGAGAGCTCAATGTGGGGCTTGATCCCAGGACCCTGAAGTCATGACCTGAGCCAAAGGCAGAGGTTTAACCCACTGAGCCACCCAGGCACCCCAGGGAGAGAGAGTCTTAAGCAGACTGTGCTGAGCACAGAGCCACCACTGGGCTCCATCTCATGACCCTAAGATCATGACCTGAGCTGAAAGCAGGAGTCAGACATTTAACCTATTGCACCACCTGGGCGCCCTGACCCTGGACTTGGACTGTCTTAAGGCAGGGGCCATGAAAAAGCATGCTTTGCATGGTATCCATCTGTGGAAATCCATGTGGAGAAAGAATTCTTCACTTCTCTGTGCAGACTTTCTCCTGCAAATGGAAGAGCTACCCACCTGTCAGATGCTGATGGCCAGCTCCTTCCCTGGCTATTTGCCCCACTAGGCCCAGATTCCCACACTCTTATTCTTCTGCGTTATCCTCTGTCCGAGACAGAGCTGGGCCTGGGAAGTTAGGTGAATCTCTAAGAGCTCTCCTATCCAGCTGACAAAGTATATAGAGTGGAAGTAGACTGTAATATTTTTTTAAGGCGGGTCATGAGGAGATGATGTCTCTTCCTGGTGGAGGAATATTGATGAGGCGACCACAAGGGACTTGTGGAGTGCTGCCTCTGGGGTTGGTAGACAGTGAAGCTGGCTCCCCACAGTATGAACCAGAGAGGCCAACGTTCTATTTATATTCCCGTGAGCCTTTCCACCTCTCTGCCCAGTAGCCTGACGTCCAACTGCCAGCCTCCAAGTCTTTTTGCCATGGAGCTCTCTCTAGCATGGGAGCCAACTTTTGTTTGCTCTGGCAGGCAAGGGATACAGGAGAATTAGTCTCCCATCTCTGACCCTTTGCAGTCCTCATCTGGTGATGGACCAGAGTCGGTACATAAATACCCCGACTCCCTCTTCACTTGGTGTCTGAGGGGGGCTATCTCTGAGGAGCATGTTTTACACCAGCTCCCAGAGTTCCCCAATAGGATTAAGCTCCAGTCGCCCATAGTGAGAACTCACTCAAACACACATTCTTTATTGGGTTCCTTGCCTCCCCCATCGCTCCCCTCCGAATAAGGGACTTGGCCCCGATACTCTGTTTCTAGATCTCTATCCAGGAGAACCCAGACAAGACAATAACCCACCTATCAGATGCTTTGAAGGATAGGAACCAGATCTGTGAAGGTGATGACAACAATTCAGGGGGGAAAGAGTGTAACAATGCGATAAGGAACAGAACCAGCCACTTGTAGGGTAAAGAGAATGTCAGTTGCCAGGGGGCCCCATCTGCCCTCTAGCCAAGAATCTGGCTGATTTTCCTGATAGTAGAGTAATTGAACCAAGGATGCATATAAGGGTAATTTTGGGTTATAACTCGATTCATCTATAACATGGGCATCTGTCACTTTGCCCAATGTCCACAGAACAATGAACTCAGGGAATTTAATCTCTTTTCATGTCAAGCTATTTAAGCATTACTTTGCAGATTTTTATGGGAGAGTGATACTCTGATATGGTTCTTTGTCTAATAGCAAAGTACAACTTAAAAAGATAACTAGGGTGTTCCAATAACCATGTTCAAATATTTATGAAACATTGACTTTAATCGTAGACTAAAGCACCGAGTTGAAATTGGTTAGTTCTATTGCCAAATGCCTTCAGACTTCATTGACTTTTTTGGAATTAGTACAAAAGCAGAGATTAGATCCAAAACTTGTGCAAGGATTCTGTGTGGTCCAGAAACTTATGAGACTTTACTCGTACACATGAATTAAATATTGAACAAGTCTACATATCAGCTTTGGGGACAGTGAGCAATCAAGGTGTCTTGAACTGATTGGGGAAAAAGGCCTGCGCATAAATCTATGACCTATTCTTCTAGCAAAGAGTGGAGAAGTTCTTAAATAGTTGTGAATAGTTCTAAGGAAAGAAAGTGATTTCGGCATCTAGGAGGCAACGCTGCCCATCCCAAGAGGGCCCCCTTTGCTCTCAGCCAGCACTGCGGGCCTTGCTTTGTCAAAGATTCTGAAATTCTTCAAGCATGAAAGGGGGGATAGGGAATCAAGTCCCTCTACTTATTAGGAAATGTATTAGAACTGCTTCAGAATTAGCCTTGGCTCAGCTTAATGAAATTTCCCCATTGTTCAGCAGCGGCCCACCAAATCCACGACATTCAAATGACAGCTCTTAGGTTGTAAAAAGCCTCGAAATGTAGAGAACTTACAAAATGAAGATTATGATTTCTTTTGCCCGGGTTCACAGAAAGAATTGGACTTGCTCAGCATCTTGAAGAGAGCAAAGTATTAGAGGCACCTGTACTCTCCCAATGGCATGAATGTGTAAAAAGCTTGTGATTTAGAGCCAGGATTGTCTGTCATGGAACTCACTGGCTGGTTTATGCTCGAGAAATCATCTTAGAGGATGGCAGAGTCACCAAGAGACATCGATTAAAGCCACTCCTCTCTGGTTTTGCTCAAGGATCTCCAGTGGGATGTTACGTGGAAGGCCTTGTCCCTTGAGACTTCTCCCCAGTTCTGGTTAAATGAATGTGCCTTCACTGGCCTGACATAAGAGGATAATAACTGCTTCCCCACCTACCCCCAACCCTTCCACTCTGCACCCACACACAATCTTTGTGCCTCCAAAATGCCTTAAAATATCACTGTACCATGCAACATGACTTTCCTTCTGCCATGAACATGCGCATAAAATCCGACACCCAAAGCTCACCTTCTATTACCCACGGTCCATTCGTCTCCCTTTCGCCTGAACAAGAGTGTGGCCAAACTTCCAGCACGCAGTGCACAAATCAATGTAGCCACGTAGCAAACAAAGCATCTCCCGATTCAAAGTATACCAGTGTCAAATGCTGATTGTGTGTAAATAATTAATCGTGTTTTCACTGGTGAATCCAGTTCGATCCTTCATTGCTTGGCCATCCCTGGGGTCTGTGGCTCCCTGAGAAGCAGGGACATTTAGGATTTTTTTTTAATTACCAGCTCATAACTAATTTATAGATGACTCTGGTGTTAGGTGCACGGACCCAGCATCTCATCCATCACTATAAGCAGCTCCAGTGTTAAGGGATGGCTACTTCCCAGCAACCAATGAAGGGGAACACAGCTGAGGACAAGGGACAAAGCACATATGTCACAGAAGGCATATCTCTCAGAAGCAGCACAAATGTCTCCAGGGCAAGAATTTCCTAATCACTGAACCAACAAATGATAAAGTTCTCTAATTATGTCCTAAAGGTAAAACCCATTCCACGTTGGCACGGCAAAAATATATCCAACTGTTATCCCTGATCATTAAAATTCTGTATCTAGTTTTCCTCTCTGATTTGCCTTCCTCAGTGAAAATTTTACCAGAACAGCAGCGTTAGATTCAAACTTGGAGAAAGTATGATTGTGGAAGAGGAGGAGGAGGAGGAGAAAGCGGGACTTTCTGAGGAAAATGTTATCATGCCAGGAAATGACCTTGAAAGAAGAGGAAGACACTGGAGCTTAATTACAGCTTTGATCGCATATGTGCTGCGTCTCTTGGACAACAGCACCGAGAGTGGAGCTCATTTCCTTCTGATTTTCTGAAGTGGGTTGTATTATGTGCACATGTTGCTACGTGATAGGAAGAAGTGAAAAGCGCACACACTCCCAGGGCCATTTATGACATACCTTCAAAGAAATCAACAGTGACTTAGAGAGGTACAGTACATTCCTGAGTTTTACATGGTTTCCTGGATAGTGTTAATAGCTTGCTGCGAATGTTCTCAAGAATTCCATTTCCATTACGGCCAAGTATGTATTCCCACCCTCTGACCCCGCAGTCGCGTCCGCACCTTCTACACAAAGCTCATTCTCACAGAGCAAAGGAAAGACGGGCCCCGGGAATAAAACCCGAAACCCGTGGAATCCGAAACAAGTACCAGTGGGATAAAGAAATCTCTGAACATATTCATATGCAGTGTTTCTTTAGGCCACTTTCCTCTGTGTCCGGGACAGCAGCGAAGCTGGGCCACATTCTGAACCGGTTGCTATGGCCAAGCGTCTTGTTTTATTGACTGTGGAGCACATTGTCGCGTTTAAGTCATGTAAATGACGGGACACAAAGGAAAGGGCCCGCGGCGGGGGCCCCCCACCCCCACCCCGCTCCATCGCGACCGCGCTGGGGACTTTCCCCCTTGACACAGGCCATTTAGGCAGCCTGGGAAGGCCTCGCTCTAAGGAAGCCTCCCTCCCTGGCGGCGGCGGGCCGGTCTTCGGAGCCATTGGGGAGATCTCCTCATTTCAGAATGGATTCTGCGGCGGAGAAAGAACACACAATGGGGAAGCCCTTGCTTCGGTTGTTCGGCTGGGATATTTCCAGGGACATTTCGCGCTTTTCGCCCCAGGAACACGTTTGGGCCTGACCAGGCTGCTGGTCTTCTCTAAGATTTCAACTTTTCCATCAGAATCTGCCCCTTGGAAGGCGTGGTGGGAGAGTTTCTCTTTTGTTTCCCACGTATTTCTCAAATAGGTGTTTTTAATTAAGTATTTTACTACAGTGTTAATTGGCACTGATGAGGTGTCATTACGGAAACAAAATATGCGGAATACATTTTAATAACGCCTGCCGCCTCTGAGCAAACAATGAGAGTTTGATTTAATGATCCAAGTGTTGTTTAAAAGCAATGCGGAGTTAAAAAGTAGTAATATATTCGGAATTGGAGCTTATTAGTATTTTCAGATACAAACGTAAGCTAATATGCGCTATTATCTGGGTTTCCACACTTGTAATTAAAAGAACGCCCCACACTTAAGGCAACATTTGTTTACATGCAGAATCGAATGACACCCTTTAATAAAGCTTGAGCCAATGGAAACAGTTTCCATTGTGACACTTGGGATTTGAAAGGCTGGGATAATTAGTAGCCCAACTTCTGTGAGAAATTTCACCATGACGAACATCGGTTTTGGGGGGCGCCTGGGTGGCTCAGTCGTTAAGCGGCTGCCTTCGGCTCAGGTCATGATCCTGGGGTCCTGGGATCGAGCCCCGCATCGGGCTCCCTGATTGGCGGGGAGCCTGCTTCTCCCTCTCCCACTCCCACTGCTTGTGTTCCCTCTCTCGCTGTGTCTCTTTCTGTCAAATAAATAAATAAAATCTTTAAACAACAACAACAACAACAACAAAGAAAACTAATTTTTGATAGTGCTGTGTAAATGCCGATTTCCAGGTTTCGACACTGTCTGCCCTGAGGAAGGAAGGATGTTCTCACGGGGGAAGCAGCGTGAAGGGTACACAGGGACCCTGTACTCGCTTTGCTGCCTGTTGTGTTTCTTAAACTATTTCAAAATACAAAAAATGAGAGCAAAAAAAATCTATTTTTGATGCAGAATGAAAATATATTTCTCCAACCGGTACTTGTCGAGGAATGTGTTGTCTCAGGGAAGCTTCGATAATTACAACGCCAGAGCCACACATGCCACAGCCCTCCCAGCACTTGTGTCCGCGTCCAGAGGCAAAGGGGTTTTGGACAATGAGTTAACTTTCTCCACGAAAATTCTACTTGCCCCACATTTTCAATTTATTCAGAAAAGTATTCTGTAAATGATTATAAATGAGAGACCTATTTCCTTTTACTGCTTCAGATGCTCATCCAGGAGTGATTAAAACAGGATTTCCGGGGGCTCCTGGCTGGCTCAATGGAAAGAGTGTGTGACTCTTGATCTTGGGGTCACGAGTTCAAGCCCCACATTGGATGTAGAGGTTAAAACAGGATTTACAATTCCCACAGACCTGGTTGTATCACTGGCTCTCACTCCCTTTAACTTTCTTGTTCTCTTTTTTAAAACTTGGTTAAAATCATTATTTTGCATTCCTCCCCTTCACCGCTTCACGAGTGAAGTTTGGAGATGAACACGAGGACTATAAACATTTAACAAACCAAGATTATATCTAAGGTAAATGTCTAAATGTAATCTAAATGTTCATATTTCATATGGGGTGCGGTGGGGAGGGGGGAGAGGTGTAATTATTCAATGTCAGGATCAAGAGGACCATAGGAATCACCTAAATATTCACATTAAACATACACATATTTGATATTTCTAACACATGCTGCTGGCTATGTAATAATGTCTTCGCATCTCCACTCTTCACACTCTTTAAGGGACCGTGAAAGCAGACATCTAATTTGGTCCTGATAGAATTCTGGAAGCTCGCTGGCCATTACCACCGTTACTCTGAGGAAATGGACGGCTCACTTCCAAAGAGGTCCGGCCTTTGCCTTACGTTTGTCAGGCACGCTCACGTGAGGGTAAGGATTAAAACCTGGATTTTGCATCCTTGCTCGCGGTATTGGCTTGCTGGATACCTCTCACAGTGCCATCTGGAGAAACTGTTTGATAAAAATGATTACAGGAGCTAGCTATCTCTTTGAACCCTAACAAATAAAAGCATGGGGTGAACGACCTAGAGCACCAGCCTCTATGAACTTCCCCGCTTGCTTTTCTTCAGGAATAGCTTCACTGACATATAATTCTATGAGAGGATTCACTCATTTCACATGGATGGGCCAGCGTTTGGCTTGTATATGCACTGAGCTGCGCAGCTATCACCACAATCTAGAAGCTAATCTCCCATTAAAAGAAAATCCTGTATCCATTAGCAGTCGCCTCCTACTCCTCGCCCCTCTGCTCTCAGTCGCCCCCCGCCCCACAACCGCCCACCTGTCTTCTGTCTCTACGGATTTACCTAATCTGCACATTGCTTTTTCCCTTTTTTTATATTTTATTTATTTATTTGTCAGAGAGAGAAAGCACAGGCAGGGGGAGAAGCGGGCAGAAGGAGAAGCAGGCTCCCCGCTGAGCAGAGAGCCCGATGCAGGACTCGATCGCAGGACCCTGAGACCATGACCTGAGCCGAAGGCAGCTGCCCACCTGACTCAGCCACCCAGGCACCTCAAATCTGGACGTTTCACACAAGATATGATCCCGTGGGACTGGCTTCTTTTATTAGTATGATGTGGTATCTATCAGTACCTCATTCCTTTTTATTGCTGAATAAGATTCCATTGTACAGATATGCTACCTTTCATTGAGCCATTCATCAATTGATGGACACATGGGATGTTTACAGTTTTTGGCTACTGTGCATGAGGCTGTCACGAACATTGACATACAAGTCTGCATGAGGACACACATTTCATTTCTCGTGGGTACACACCCAGAAGCGGAATTGCTGGCGCATACAATGAGTAGCTTTATATTTCACTTTTTGAGGACCAGCCCTCCAGACTGTTTTCAAAGTGGCTGCACCATTTCCCACCCCATCAAAAAATCCTTTTCTTAATCCAAACTGACGAAGTTACTCTGGTGGCTCCTGTCATTTGCCATAATTAGTAGACTCCACAGTCCCTTCTCTTACACACTTTTAGGTCTGGCCAGTGGTAAGGCAGGAGAGGGTATATGCTTCACCATGATTCCAGAAAAGTGGCCACAGGAACTAAAATGTAAAACAAGGAGGGGGAGGTGGTAGAACATGAGACTCTTGATCTCAGGGTTGTGAATTCAAGTCCCACGTTGGGTGTGGAGCCTACTAAAAAAAGGCGGGGTGCGCCTGGGTGGTTCAGTGGGTTGAGCATTGGACTCTCAGTTTTGGCTCAGGTCGTGATCTCAGGGTCATGAGATCGAGCCCCAACTCAGGCTCCACACACAGCACAGAGTCTGCCTGAGAGTCTCTCTCTTCCTCCCCCTTTGCCCCTCCCCCTGCTCATGCGTGCTCTCTCTCTAAAATAAATAAAGAAAATCTTTAAAAACAGGAAATTAGGGATGTGTTTATCAATTCAACCTCCAGAGCGTGAACTATCTTTTGGGGAGGGAATTTTTAAATTTTAGGTTGCGACAAATGGATACACAAAATTCAGTCGGCCAAAAGTAAGAAAAGCAAACCAAATCAACCAAGCAGTCAAATAGAAACCCCCAAAGTAGGCATTTGTTCTCCCATCAGTAACCCCTGAAGAATTAGGGGATATCTGAACTGGGTTTTATAGCTTTTTAGTTTTCAACAGTGAGAGATAGTCTTGCCTATAGAGACATCCATGCAAAAGCCCTCACACCTGCTTCTTGCCACAGACACACAGATGTTAAAAAAAATATATCTCCGAAGGTGTATGAATAAGCCTTTTATAATCTCAAGGATTCTTAAATTTCTAGACAGGAATTAATACAGACCTTAGCTTTCAAGGCAAGCTGGGACAACTTCTGGAATTTAAAACACGGGCTTGGCCTCTGACAAATCAAGTAATAGTCAATGTGAGTTAGATTGATTCTTTGAACATGAAACTAGCAACACTCTGACTAGCTCCATCCGTGAGGCCAGAAAGGTACATGCTAGCAGAAGGATGCACACGTTTCCGGGGCTAGTGCTGCTCAGCGGCTGGGCCCGAGGAGGGCACTTCTTCATGGGTCTTACAATATTCATCAGTTGGTGCTTTTGACCAGTTCTTATCTGTGATCTACGTGGCCTGATTTCAGCTGAGACAGTACAAGAAGGGAAAACTGTGTGGGATGTTTCTCGCCTTCCATCATCTCCCCCGTATCATTCCCAACCTTGATCACCGGACAGTGTTGTCAGGGGAGCGATCTGAAGCAGGCGCGGCTGACAGGTGTTGAGGGAACACGGAAGAGATGAAGAGGAAGAAGATACGAGTAAAGAGAAAAGATGAGAGAGTGAAACAGGGAGAGAGTCTGTCCCAAGACAAAGTCAAAGGTGGGGAAGGCTGGCAGAGAACAAGAAGACAAGAGAGATGCCTCCGCCGGCTGAAGGTGTCGGTCGACGACGCTCTCCTGGGTTCACCCCAGTTCCCGAGGAGCGCCCCGCGCCCTCGCCCTCGTAGTCTGTGCAGCACTTCACTGATAACGCCCAAATTGAGTTTCAGCCGACTTCAAACCTCAGCAGGAGTTACCAGTGGCTTATAGATTTGCAAATGGACAGCAAAACACAAAATAACCTTGGCTAACTGCTGTAGAATGGTCCCAAGCAAATAGAAGAAATCCCTATCCGGTTACAGAAGAGCACCCCAAGAGAAAACCAAATTCTTTTTTCAGATGGGAAGGGAAGAAAGAAAGCTAGTCACCTAACTAAGAACAAGCACGGGTTCTCAAAGTGCGCCCAATACAGGGACGCGCGGTAGTGTCAGATACGGCTCCTGAGGCTATCCGGCCCTTCAAGCTCCGCCATTGAAGAGAGATGTGGGGAGCTTGGAAATCGTTCACAGAAAAGCCACAAGGAAGATCAAAGTGTTGAAGAAAGGGACCTGAGATGAGAGTCAGGGAGCTGGAAAAATTTAGCCCCAAGAAGAGAAGGTTCAGGAGATCACTTCATTACGGTCCTCGGCTACACAAGCAGCTTTTCAGAGGTCAGCGGAACACCTGTTCTCCATTTCCACGATGGATGGACAGAGAGGCAAGAGCCTCAGATGTGCAACATGGGGGATGTCAGTTAAGTATAAGGAATTTCCTGACACAGGGGATGGTACACCATGAAGTGGGGTCCCGACCACGGATGGAACCAAGGACTATCCTTCTCTAGTGTCTCAGGAAGTCGGTAAGATTCTCCTGTGATCGGGACGGCTTACAGGCCTTGCTACCTGGAGCACAACACTCTGGGACTTGGGCTTTTCCGTCCGACTCAAGTATTCACCACTTGCCCGGCCAGCTCTCCCACATGTCTAGTCACATTTCGAGACACAAAATGTCTTGCCTGGCAGACCACTTTGAGACACAGCCATTTCAACCGTGAAAAAGGGCACCGGAAAATATCTTTTGAAGGGTGGGAATTTCTTGAAGAAAAAAAGTCAGCAAACCAGACTCACAGGGGTGGGGGGTGGGGTAAGGCACCTCGGAGTGCATGCTGGGATTAGGGCTAATTAAGATGTTGACTGAATCTATGCTAATCATGTCCCACCAGACTCTGCTGGATTAGTATGTAAATTGGTAAACTCTGTTCTGAAATTGCCCTACCAGCTGAGGTCTAATTACTGACTAGACATAACAAATAATAATGGGATTTGTATTTTAGGATGTTTAATTATGGAAATACACGTCTGGAAAAAATACCAGTTGTATGGCACAGAAACCAAATTCATAATGTTTTACCAAAGGTTTATGAAATTTTACACCTTTAAGAAGAGCACCATGAACCGGGCTGGGGGGGGGTGTCCTTTCAGAGATCTATTATTGGGGAAGGGGGACCAGAATCACACGGATTAATTCACTGCTTGAGTAATTTCCCCAAAGCTTCTCAAAGACTAATTGTTTCATTGCTGATACACAGCATCTTGTGAGCTTTTAGTTCTATCACCGAAAGCACTGGAACTCATCCACGAAGAATAACCCAGATGCTGTGGGCTTAGCGCAGCTACCCCACCTCGTAGCGTGCATTCAAATGGAATTCAGAGCAACAGGCCAACAATCTTTGTAGGAATTATGCCCCTAAAATGGTTTTTCTTCACCAAAATTATCCTCTCACATTGAAAGCATTAAATTTATATATCAGAAAACAGTTAGTCCCATTCTCCGGCAACAGAGCGTATTTCATGGTTTTAGAAAAAAGCAGCTTGAGCTCTAGAATTCACTGAATGGGCGTCTTGGGACAGAAACTTCTTTGCAACCATTTATTGCATCATTCTGTGGCCCTTTCCAAAAAGTAACGAGTGTGGGAGGAGTTACCCGAGTTTGGGACAGAGTTACAATAGCTGCCTCTATTTGCCCACCATACTGGTATATCTCACGTAAATTTCCAGGCGTATGGGCGATCATTAAATCTTTATTAGGTTTTACATCATAAAATAAATTATTCATGTTATTCTAATACATACTGATAGCCTTACAGCCCTTCTGCCCACATTTAGCTAAACAAATCTCATTTGCATATCATTTTTATTTTAATTTAGGACAGTTTTGTTATGAAAATATAAGGCTTAAGTGTCTATTATGTCCCAATTACGTGCCAATTTCCCACACTTTTCCAGGGCCTATACTGTGCATTACAAATGAGAGAAATTCATGTAATTAACGAAGATAGAGGATTTCCTTGGACCTATGAGAAGTTTTTGAATGTTTCCTCATGCGGCAAGAGTTTAGGTATTATCAAATACAATTCAGTAACTAAGCTTGTGTTTGCAGTAACTTCAAGCCTCTCGGTATTTGAAGGTACACATGTATATGAAAATTAAATTTGTTGATCACTTTTTTTTTTAAAGATTTTATTTATTTATTTGACAGAGAGCGAGAGGGCACAATCAGGGGGAGCAGCAGAGGCAGAGGGAGAAGCAGGCTTCCCATCCAGCAGGGAGCCTGCTGCGGAGCTCCATCCTAGGACCCTGGGATCATGACCCTAGCCAAAGGCAGTCCCTTAACCAACTGAGCTACCCAGGCGCCACCATCACCTTTCTTTGAATTAGTGAAAATAAGGCGTGAATTTCTCCTAGCCCTACAGAACCAGAAGGAAGAGTAGTTCGCCATTACCATGACCCGAGGGCATCTAAACTTTGCAATGGAAATTCACTGAATAATTTTTAAATGAGAGCTTAGGCTATTTGTCTTTGCAGATCTTATTGATAACTGCATTTATTTAGGTTTCAACTATAGACTTAGCTTCTTTTTTCATTAGTCTTAAAAATATAAGATGCGCCGGGCACCTGGGTGACTCAGTTAAGTGTCTGCCTTCGGCTCAGTTCATGATCCCAGGGTCCTGGGATCAAGCCCCGCGTCGGGTTCCCAGCTCAGCTGGGAGTCTGCCTCTCCCTCTGCCTACCTACCCTTTCTGCCACTGTCCCCCTCCTCGCTCCTGCGCACACAAATAAAATAATGTATATATCTATGACATGCTAGATGATGTCTGATTCCCTGACAGTGGAGGAGAAAATCTGAGCAAATGTTCCCTTTCCACATGATACTGAGCTCTCACCTTTAAGCATTGCTATTAAGCTTGTATGATGACATCCTCCTGTAGGCAATATATCACTGCAAATATTATTTCAAATGCTATTTCCCAATGCCCAAAGGCACCTGTCAGCAATTATGTATTATTTACTATTAAAACTAATCATGACCTACTCTAAGCATTGAACCCAGGGTCAGAAACTCTGGGATGATCATTCTAGCTCTGTCCCCTTCTTGTCATGAGTTTTGGGAGAAGTCGACGTGGGGTTAGAATGTGGGGAAGGTTCACTGAAAGTGTTTTGCCAACACATACGCAAGCTGAGTGTAAGCCGGAACAGATGTCATCTTGAATGTAAATCTCCCAGCTATTGGCTAACAAGCTCTCGGAGAAATCTCACATTTTCTGGAATTCTCACTCTGAGGCAAATTATACAATTGCACAGAGTTATCTTTTCAACAAACGGGCTTTGAAATCCCCTCTCATTAAAGCAAGCTCCAGATTAGGTTGCTAAATAGAATACTGGTTCCAAAACGTGCCTGCCTTCCAGCACGCAGATAGGAGCAAACTCTCCTAGTTCGCTGTTCAAATGGAGAAATACCATCTCCAGTGGCTCTTAGCGTCCATCTTGGCTAAATGGGCAGAGTGGCATGTGAGCAAGTCTTCCCGGCTAAAGGGCAGAAGCCAGGATTTCAAGTCTGCTTGGGCCATTCTCTGAGACTCGTCCTACGGTAAAGAGGAGTCTTTCTAACAAGAGTTGCAAGGAACCAATGAAATCAGACGTATGCTCGATATTCAGTGGATACCGAGTACTTGTTTGTTAAATAAATGTCCGGTAGAAAAGGTCAAGAGAATCTAAATTGTTCTGTTACATAAATTAAGAAGCGAATTTAAGGGGCAAGTTTTCATATCCTCTGAGTGATCGAGCTATAAAAGAACAAAAAAGCATCACATTCCTATCAGTAATAACCTTTCGCATTTGTCGCCTAATGATTACTAGGTATATCTACTACATATATAAGGTATAGAGAGCCCACACGCACATGTTCTATAGTTTCACTTTATAATGTCCACAAAGATTATAGAATAGTTTGAAGAAGATAAAAAGAGAACGTAAAAAAGAAGTGCACATATATCTTTCTTGGTAAGATTTTTCTTTCTTTTTAAAGATTTATTTATTTATTTGACAGAGAGAGAGAGAGAAAGAGAGAGAGTATGAGTGCAGGCAGGGGAAGCAGAAAGCAGAGGGAGAAGCAGACTCCCCGCTGAGCATGGAGCCGACGCGGGACTCGATCCTGGGACCCCGGGACCATGACCTGAGCCAAACGCAGATCCCTAACCGACTGAGCCATCCAGCGCCCCTGATTTTTCTTTTAAAGACGGCCTACAGGGGTGCCTGGGTGGCTCAGTCGGTTAAGCAGCTGCCTTTGGCTCAGGTCATGATTTCAGGGTCCTGGGATTGAGTCCCACATTGGGCTCCCTGCTCAGCAGGGAGCCTGCTTCTCCCTCTTTCTCTCCCTGCTGCTCTGCCTACTTGTGCTCTCTCTCTCTGTGTCAAATAAATAAATAAAATCTCAATAATAATAATAAAAAAAACGGCCTACAGCTGAGCAATAGTGCAACCCTCAGGCACACACACAGACCCGCTCTACCCAGCAGCCCCCGCGACCATAAGGATCAGGAAGAGCAACCAGATCAAAATACTAGAAACTTAAAAAGTATAAACATCATTTTAGAATTCTCGAGGCACTTTGCAATTTTACTTCAAGGTGGTTCTGCCCGGTACATTGAACCCACATCCTCGAAACACACACACGTAGCAGAGGGAGAAGCGAGAACCCGGACCAGAAATATCCCTCCCTCCATCGGTATGTTGTGACCTCAGGCAGGTTCCTTAACTTAACCTCTCTCCACCTCCGCTCCTCCATCATCCGGAAGGCAGAGGGAGTTTTCTAGCATCGTCGCAGGATTAAATGGGAGAGTGAATGGAAAGTACACAGTACACGGAGTCCTTTGATGAGCACTTGTAATGCCCCTGCATCTGGTCATCTGGGCCTTCTCACGGCCTGGCTCTTTCCCACTCCTTTTGGAAAAGGACTGTATTCTCACTTTGGGTTTACCCAGAGCGCCTTGGAACCATTTCATTTCCCATTGTCTCTCTTTTATGGTGGCAATATGGGTTTCTCCGCGTGAATATAAATTCTTAGAGAGCAGGGGAATAAGAGATCTTTTTCATTCCACCCTTCTGCCTAGTCCAGGGCTGCAAACAAATGTTTTATTTTATCGTGAATGATGTGCTGCTGATGGCCAGAGTCTGTAGGAATTTCCCTCAAAAAACTTCCCAGGCTACCCTAAAATGTACAGATAGTTCCCATACTAGGTATCTCATTCGATTATAATTAGTTGTTAAGCGAGGCAACGGAGGGTAAGAATTAAAAGCATGGACATTGGAGCCAGCCTACTCAGCTTCAGGTCCTTTGCTTCCCCTTGCAAATTGCTCAAATAACCTCTCTGCCTCGTTTCTTCATTGAACAATGGGTTGATCATGCGACCTACCAGTATCTACCTTGGTGTGTAGATGAAATGGAACGTGTTTGGAATGAGATAAAGCAGTCCATAGAATAATGGCACTATTATCATTATGTCAGAGTCACTACGCGCCCTCCCTCCCCACGCCGCCATCCGTGGCCGTCATCCGCACCACGCATTCTTCCCTCCCCGCTGTCTTGCCGGCGCAGCCCTTCTAATCTCTCTCCAGCGCTGCCCTGGAGCCCTCCTCTCACACTCCCCCACTAGGCCCGTTCTCAGCTCCTCTCTCCTACCTTCCAGTGGACACCCGTGTTGGGCCTCTGTTTCTACAGGCTTCCTCCTGTAAGCTTTCTAGCAGGAAAACCTGGTTATTTCTCCTCTCCACTTGAAACTCTTCTGGGGGGTCCCCATTGCCTACAAGAGCATGGAGTAAGTAAACACTGTGTAGTTCTAGAGAAATATTTTAAAAGGTGTGGGAGTCGGAACACAGGCCTCCCGAAGCGGTCCATGCTCCAAGTCTCCGAACTTGTGATGATGTGACGATACGGGGCAAATGGGACTCTGCAGATGTGATGAACGACATCACGATGGGAAGGTTTCCGTGGCTCCGCTCGCTGGGTCCCATGTAATCCCAAGGGTCCTTCTAAGGGAAAGGAGGAGGCATGGGTCGATGGAAGCAAACCTGTGAGTGATGGGGGGGGGGGTCGTGAGCCAAGGAATGCTGGTGGCCTCTAGAAGGCGGAAAAGCAAGGAACGGGTTCTCCCCTGGAAATTCTAGAAGGAATGCAGCCCTGCTGACACTTTGTTTTTAAACCCGTTTCGGGCATCAGACCTTCAGGGCCACAAGAAAACAGATTTCTGTTGTTTCAAGGCACTAAATTTGTGGCCATTTGTCACAGCGGTGATAGAAAACCGATACACAGGCAATTCTATAGCTGGTGTCTGCCAAAGAAATGGGCTGAGGTCAATTGATGGCCGTTCTATGACTCGGCCGGACTAAGGCGTCGATACATGTGAAGCCTCTTTTATTAACGATATGCCACTGTTTCCCTTCTCTCAACTAAGAGCTCTAGAAGGGGGGCGGGAGATGCCTTTCCCAGGCTCCCACAAGCCCAGCCTTTCCTCGGCGCCCCCTCCCCTTGGAGACAGGAAGTGACACAAGTGGGGATGGAAACCCATATCCGTACACAAATAGTGCACAAATAGTGCACAAATAGTACACAAATAGTACACAAATAGTACACAAATAGTACACAAATAGTGCACAAATAGAGGAGGACTGCCCCAGCCCCGCCCCCGCGCTGGGATGACTGGACCAAGCTTACTCCTCCGTTCCCCTAAGCAAACACATCAAACACGCCGCACACTGTAGTCTAACCCAATATGTTGCTTCTGCCTTGACATTTCAAAAGCACTTTTTACACGTGAACGTGAACAGCACCTGCTCAGGCCCTATTTACATATGCTGGCTGTCAGCTCATAGAGGAACTCAGGGAACAGGCTGCAATTGTCAAGGGAGATTCTCTGGAAGCATTAAGATAAGGTGTAGGGAATCATCAGTTGATACGCGGTCTGGGAAGAAAGACGTGGGTGTTGAGAGCAATAGAGACTGGGCTAAAAAAAAAAAAGAAAAAGAAAAAGAAGTGTTTCTGTGGCCCAGGGGACAGGTGAGCATTGGGTACCCTAGCAGTTACAGGACGTGACTTCATTCTTTAATTTCCTGGGTTTCAGTGTCCTCATTTGTAAAATGGGCATAATGATACCGATTTTGCAGCACAGTTAAGAAGATTAAATAAAAACACGCTTAAGGTGAGGCTAAGGCGGCTAAGGCAGGGTCGGCTACCCCGCGGATACAAGAAACACCCATTTCTTCCCCATGATGCCCTTTTCCCATTGATAGCTTTATAAATCATGTACGTTATGGTAACATGTCTTTTAGCAAAACAAGCGTGTTTAACTCAAACCATCTAACAGAAAAAAAAACCAATCTATCAAAGGCAACACATGAGAAGGAATGGTCATTTATAAGCTGTGGAGATGAAGCTTGCTAAAACGTCTCACTCCATATTTTCCCAACTTGTACCAAGGCCATATTAATTCCTGAGAAATCTTCCTTTTGAATTATTTAAATACCCAGCGATGAGACGAACACGCAGCAGGTCCTGTGCAATGCGAGGGGATTATTGATTAACCCAACTCCCAGGTTCTAAGTAGGCGGTAATATATTTTCATGTATCAATAATTCAGAACAAGCATTTTTCTGTAGTTGCTGAACCCACACTCGGCAATGGAACCGTGTGACCCTACAAACAATTGTTAGAACAGCAAAAGTCGGTCTTATCCCTTCTGGCCTTGACCACCTCTGGCAGGAGCCAGACGGAAGCAGAGTTTTCATACCCAAGAGCAAACGTGGGCCACCGTCGTGACACCCAGGCACTCAATAAATAGAGGCCGGAGGAGTGAAAATCTCATAAGGCAGGAACGAGAACCAACCAGCAAAAGTATTTGAAAAGATCAGCCTGGAAAGAAAATCAATTCCAATAAACTCGATGCTCTCAGGCTCGAATATCCTGAAGGTAAATAGTCTTCGGAACTAGAATGAGCTCGCGGTAGAGAATGGGAAACAAAAGTTAATCAAAACCTGAAAACCTCCCAGGTGTCCTCGGAGTTCACAGATAAATGGATTAACTGTTATTTCGCACTCAGGACCCCCCCCCCCCAATTAACAGCCCGCCTTCCTTAAGCAATTGCAAAAGGCAGAGATAAAACTGTTTGGTTGAATTAGCATTTTCAGCAGAAGAAGAAACTAAAATTGAAAGCGAATGGGCTTTCCCTGTTTTGTAAAGCGTCAGACAAATGATGAGCTCATTTTAAAGAAAGAGCCTGTATTTTTTCAGGTATTCATATTAATATGCATGCAGAGAAGCTACTTAAATAGTTACACACCTTTTTAAAAAGTTGATTGTTACGAATGCAATACAGTTTTTGGATATTCTAATAATCGGGTCATCCCATTCGAAGACTGCAGAATTAAGAAGAAAAAGCTCTCTGGGCCTAATTGTGATGGAAGTGAAAATTGCAGACCTGGATAATTAGTTGGTGTTGAATCATTTTACTTGATCGTTGTTTTCACGCTGCCAGATTCAGCTGGAAGGATGGGAAGTGTAGTATTTGGAATATGTTAAGTCTAGAAACTAAACATCTGTCATGAGAACTTTAAGCACAGCGTGGCCTTTAGTTTTATTTTAGTGAGGAGGAACAACAATGAGGAGAGCCAGCCACATTAGGCAGGATCCAAACTTTCTCCCGGAAAGACAACAGCAGCGGCGCTCACCACCCACTCCTAGTTGGGTGGGGGAGGGGCTGCCGGGTTTGCAGGAATTTGGTTCTCCGCTCTCAGGACAGACTTCTGGACTCGTCCCTCACAGAGACAACAGCTGTCTGTCACTCCTACCTTCTCCACACACTCCAGCTCAGAAGGACTGTGGTAGTTAGTTTGTGCGATAATTTGCCTCAAACGGAATTTGTACATTTCTAAACTATGCAGGCTTAAGTTTCCCACGGTATGATAAAAGGATATATGTACATATAATATAAACTATGTATATAAATATATAAATATAAAACAAAAGTGTGTGTATATGTACATACCTATTATATATCTATATATACATATTTATATTTGTGTGGGATTTTATATATATACACACATATAAAATAAGTATATTTTATATATACTTCTTATAAATATAAGATACAAAATATTGTATCATATGTATAACATATGTATAAACATATATAAAATCCATATATTTTATATACATATGTATATATAAAATCCCACACAAATAGCACAAGCAACTCTAAAAATAACAAAATGGAACCTTAGGGAGTAACACATGATAAATAAGGTTTAGCGAGCTGCGCCCCTGAAAATACTGAAGGAGATATGGTACCCAACTTTCTGACTCCAAGCGGCTTCCTCATTCCTTCTTTCCAATTAGAACACTGGCTGAGTAACAGATCGAGAATATATACTTCTATGTGACTAATTCAAAATTCCATTTTCCTCATTTTAGTGGGGCCCCCACCCCATCCCCTGATGTCACACTGTCTGGAACTCAACTTTGGGGACTACTTGGTTTATTAGCAGTGGTTTGGGGCTGCACAGCGCTAGGTACAAAACAGGTGAAACATGCATTCTCATAGGAAACAGACAATTTGGAATTTTCCAGGAAAGCCCGATTTCCTCCCCTCCTTTCCCATGCAGTTGTACCTCCAAATTAATCAAATTCAGATTTTTAAAAACCCTTTGAATTACGACTCTCCTATAGATAGGTGATTTCCAATACAGAATACAGCTTCTGCGCGTGCATATGCTTTGTTGAAGTCAGTGGCTCAGAAGGGATGTTAATCAAGTTTGGGAAAAGTAAAATCACACTATGGCTACCAGCCCTTTGTGCAGGGGAAACAGCGCCTTTCTCATACGTTAGGCAGAGACAATGCACGATGTCCCCAGAATCGCCAACCAATTTCCCTTCCTCCCAACAGGGGCACTTTTCCTAAAGCCATGAGAGCCGCATCTCAGAACAGTAGGAACGACAACAACAAAAAACCAAATGTGAGCCTTACCAGTTTCTCCTAAGGTAGCGAAGGAAAACAACCCCCCAGCTGCTCTAGGCCAGGGACCTGGGTGTCTTAGAGTCACTTCGGGGAGGGGGCCGAGAACGCTGAAGTCCTCCTGCCCTCTGTTTGCCTTCTCCCCAGCAACCTCTCCCGGGATCTTGCTCACAAAGCACTCTCCTATTCTCTAATCTCCTCACAAGGAAACGCGGCACACACCGAATGACTTCTGCAGAAGCGACTCTCCTGGGGAGCCGGAGGGGAGGGGGGGCCGGAGGGTGTTCGCTGGCTTTCATCCCTGCCAGGCCAATCCTCAGAGAGGCATCGGCGACAGGACACAGGGCACCAGACCCCCAAACCCGGGAGTAGGGGGCTCCCTCGCCATGGAGAGGAGCAATCCGAGCTCTGTACCCCCGACGCACCCCCCCCCCCCCAGACGCCACGCGGTATCTCCCAGGGATGGGAAAGGTGGCTCAGCCTCCAAGTTCCTCCGAGTTCTCTACCTCTCTTCATACTCCCTCCCAGAACAGAAGGATTTCCAGCAAGTTGTGCGGAGATGCGCTCCACGCCGCCCAGGCTCACCTAGCACTTTGAGCCCGGGACAACTGAGAGCAGCTGTTTGTTCTCCACGCACCCCCCACCCCCGCCAACGGAAGATACACTGAAATGTGACAAGAGGCAGATTCTGAAACATGAAATCGGGGATCTGCTCGCTCTACCCAAGAGCACGAGGATGACAGTCCACAAAACTGCGTTTTTTCACAGCCAGGTCTTAAAAACAGTAAGGAAAAGTCAACTGCTAAGTCCTAAGGCAGGATCCTTTTTCAGATTTACAGTTTACCTTCTTTTCCCCGGAGCACAGGGTTCGCGCTTGTATTTCACGGCCACAGTCTCACCTTATAAATCCAAATCCCCTCCTCACCGAAGACAAATACCTTCTATAGATTTCAGATAGGCTATAGCGAGCTGGCACGTCCCCCACCCACTCCCCTCCAGATTTAAAAGAAAAGACTTACCTTTTCTTTCTATTACATCATTTAAAACCCCCGGAACGAATAAATCAAAAAAGGAGACAAGCAGATGGCACCGTTCTACGTTTCGCAACGAGGGCTGTTTGCCTTGGAGTCATTATTTCTAAGGAGACGCCGCTGGGCTTGCGTCTCTGTTCGGCAGCATGCCATTTGGGCCTTTGAAACGAAATGAATCGGCTTCACACCACCGGCTCGAGCACATACTAACATTTCAGAATGCCCAAACAGGGCCATGCCGCCTCTTTCCGTAGTGACCCTGCACACAATCAGAGGTGACGGTTTGATGGATGAGTTTCCCGAGAGACAATGCAATCTGTGACATCATGGTGCTGTGTGCACCCCCTACCCAAGGCCACCATCCAGCCTTTCCTCTCTCTCTCTCAGAGGAGAACTGCCTCTCCTTGGTGACAATGCCATCTCCCTAGCGAACATGAACCTGGGGCGCATGGCCAATGAGGAAACTTCTCTGTCCTTCTTTTTTTTTTTTTTTTAAATTTTATTTATTTATTTGACAGAGAGAGATCACAAGTAGATAGAGAGGCAGAGAGAGAGACAGGGAAGCAGGCTCCCTGCTGAGCAGAGAGCCCGATGTGGGACTCGATCCCAGGACCCTGAGATCATGACCTGAGCTGAAGGCAGCGGCTTAACCCACTGAGCCACCCAGGCGCCCCACTTCTCTGTCCTTCTTAACTTCAGGTTACTGACTCTGCTTTGCCGGGAGAATGGACGCAGGACAAGATGCGTATCAGCTGCGGGGAGAAGCCAGGCAAAACGAGACAAATGTGCAGAACTCCGGACTCTGAGTTTATCACCTGACAGCAAACTAGTAACCGACAAAAGGGACCTTTGGCTTGTTCAGTTGTATCGCTATTAAACACTCGCATGATGGTACCAATATCTTCTGTTACACACGATTTAAGAGATTCTGCATTAAAACTGGATGGAAGCAACCACAGCGATTTTAAGTGTCGGTATAAAGACTTTCAGACTTAACTGGAACTCATTTAATATCACATTTTTCTTGACTGTAAAGGATTTTACTTCTCCGCATTATCAGCTAATATACAGCTCTTGTATTGACCTTGGCCGTTTTGCTTTATTCTAGGTCTTAGTTATTCTCTGTACTAACGTGTGTCACCTGTCTTAACATTTGAAATAATACTTGGCAAATCCATCCGTACTTTGAATACAAACTTACTTACAGATAAAAAGCTCTTATGACTCACATCACCTTTGTCCTTTTCACCCATTTAAGTTTTTTAGATGTTTAGCGCAAGGAGAGTAAAAAACCCAGAAGGGGGGCACCTGGGGAGCTCAGTTGCTTGGGCATCTGCCTTTGGCTCAGATCATGATCCCAGGGTTGAGGGATCGAGCCCCACATCGGGCTCCCAGCTCAGTGGGGAGTCTGCTTCTCCCTCTCCAGCTCCCCTTGCTTGTGTTTTCTCTCTCTCTCTTTCTCTCTCAAACAAATAAATAAAATCTTTTAAAAAAAAACAAAACCCAGAAGATATCTATATCCACATTCACAGGTACATCTTTTTCTTAAGATTTTATTTTTAACTCATCTCTACACCCAATGTGGGCTTCGAACTTACAACCCCCAGATCAAGAGTCACATGCTCCACCGACCGACCAGCCAGGCACCCACCCTCCATCCACATCCCACATGTAACATCCGTATCTATCTGTCTAGCATATCCATCCATCCATCCATCCATCAATCTACCATATCTGTTTCTCTCTCTCTCTCTCATTTATATCTATATCTGTATCTCCTATATCCATATATCTATCTAGTGATGAATGATCAGTAAATTTATCTACACAAAAATTAAAAAAAAAACCCTTTTGCATAACAAAACCCAGCATAAGCCAAGTAGAAAGAAATGACGAAACGGGACAGAGAGGGCCATCTCCTTCATGTTTAACAAGTGCCTAAACTTTGAAAAGAGAAAAACCTACCACCGAAAAGAAAAATGGGCTGTGGTTATGAAACACGGGAGACGTATAATTGATCCTGAAATGTACAGAAAGGTGTTCTTTCTCACTTCCAGTAAAATAAAAATGCAAAGTAAAAGCTATACCAAGATACTATTTCTTGCCTGACGGAGTAGCCTGATCCAAAGACTGGCCCCATACTCCGCTGGTGAAGCTCTGGGGAGACAGGCCTTCTCATAGGTTGCTGGGGAAGTACACAGGACTGCCACATATATGGAAGGATTCGGGCAATCAGTAGCAAACTGACAGACACATGTACCCTTCTGTCCAGCAATACCACTTCTAGGCATCTATGCCACAGAATCACCAGTATAAGCCCAAACTGTCACCCATTCAAGCAAAATCATGGAAACGACACACATGCCCCGCGGCAGCTGAGCAATCTGCAGCAGACCTGTGTAGTCAAGTCCTAGGCAGCTGCGGAAGGGAGCTACGGCTGCTAAGCCTGTCTGGACAAAAGCGCTGATTTTCAAAGCAGAGCGCAGGAGAGGAAAGTGCAGCCGGAGGACTAGAAGTCTCTGCCTGTGCTTGTATTTGCAAAAGAAAGGAAGTCTGTTGGGGGGCGGAGGCTGGGTGGCTCAGTCGGTTAAGCAGTTAAGCGTCTGCCTTTAGGGTCTGGTCTCAGGGTCTCTGCATCAAGCCCCAAGTCAGGCTCCCTGCTCAGCAGAGAGCCGCTTCTCCTTCTCCCTCTGCCCCTCCCTAGGGTCATGTTCTCTCCCTCCCTCCCTCTCTCTGTCTCAAATAAATAAAGATAAAATCTTACCAAAAAAAACCCAGAAAGGAAGTCTGGAAGAGTAAAGGAAAATCTAATAAAAATAGGGTTTTTTAAGGAAAGGGAGTGACGGGGTGTAGAGGGAAGGAAGTGAGACTCCTCTGTGTTCACTCACCCTTTCCTGTCAGGGGTCGACAAAGCAAGGCCTAAGGACCAAAAGGATCCTCAGCATGTTGTCAATAAAGTTTTATGAAGACACAGCCACGGTCATTCATTGCATACTATCTAAGGCTGTTTTCGAGCTCCAGGGGCACCGCTGAGTTGCCGTACTGAGGAGTGAACCACATGGCCTACCGAGCCAAAAATGTGTTCTATCTGGCCCTTTACAGAAAAAAGTTGCTGACCCCTACTCTGAGTGACGAGTTTTAGCATAATGCAAGAGGCAGCCTTAAGAAGATGGGGTAGAAGTTCCTGGTTTCTACTTTAAAAGACGGTTAAGTCGAGGTCAGAGTACTTGTGTTCAAGTCCTAGTTGTCTCTGTCTGATTATTTAACTTCCCTGGACTTGCTTTCATCATCTACAGAGTGATGGCTCTTTGGCTTTGTTATGAAGATTAAATAAAGCAGGAAAACAAATATGGAAGCACCTTGTAAACTCTAAACTACAATACCAACCTAAGATATTATTATTATTAATATTGGAGGGTGACAGGTAGTGCCCACACATATGTAATTAGTAAGAACATTTAATATTAGAATAGCCCCAACACTAAAACTTTGCAGAACGTAACATTAAAACATTGCCTTTGAACTTTTCTCCACTTAACATCTTTAGATTATAAGTATATCAGCTCTGGTCACACAATAACTCTCAGCTCTTGTCTGTTCTCTACAACCAGTCAAGCCATTGGACTGCTCATTTGACAATATTGACTCAGAGGTAAAACCCTACTCAAGGACTTCACACTGCAGTAGAATTATTTGGTCTTTAGAAAGCTCTAGAAATTTCTATGCTTGAAGATATCTTTCAGTTTTTGCAATTGAAATTCATCTAATAAAGGTTATCTTACTATGAAGTGTGGTATATCAAGTGACTAAGTGGGTCTGGGATCCATCTGGGGGTTTTATGTGACAAATACATAATCAGACTCGAGTAAGAGACTCTCACCCTCTAAATTCATGTTTGCATAATCACTTTTTCTTCTTAATTTAAATATTTGAATGTATTAACTTTAACTTAAAAGCCAGAACTCCTTTTTGATAGAAATATCAGTGGTTTTTTCCTGTACTCAATGAATTTTCCTTTTCAGTTCTCAAATTTCTAGTGATTGATTTTGCCAAAGTATTTAAAATTTAACTATTGCTAAACTATACATATCTGTGAGCCTTTAAACTATATTAAAGTGAATTGTTCCAAACTTGCATCAGAATCTCTCAGGGGCGCCTCGGAGTGGCACGTCTTTGGATCAGGTCACAATTCCAGGGTCTCAGCAGGAGTCCGCTTCTCCCTCTATCCTTTCCCCCTGTTTGTGACGTCTCTCTCTCTCTCTCTTTCTCTGATAAATAGTCTTTTTAAAAAACAAAATAAATAAAATAAAATAAAGAAATTTTAAAATCAAATCCCTTAAAATATGCAGATCATCTGACCTGCATTTCTACTTTTGGTAAATAATATTTATACTCAGGAAATAATGCTATGCATACCATCCTGTATACACACACACACACACACACACACACACACACAATGTTTATATTAGGAACGCAACAACAATATCAAAACACTAGCAACAACAGAAAGGTCTAAACGTTAGGCATCGGCAACCGAAGTTGCAATACGGTCATTCAAAGAAATATTGCTCTTCCTGGTATCCACCGCTGTGCAACAGACCACCTGGGAATTTGCCAACTTAAAACGGACCACATGCATTTTTCTCCCAAGTTTGTGATTTTGGAAGGGCGCGGTGGGGACAGCCACTTCTGTTCTTTTTGGCCTCTGCTGCTGCGGTGTGGATGCTGGAGTCATCTGAAGACTCACCTACAACGTGGCTGGCAGTTGATGCTGGCTGTTGCCCGAGACCTTAGTGGGGGCTGTTGGCTAGAATTCCTACACGCAACCTCTCCTATGTGGGATGGGCTTCCTCAAAATGCGGTGGCTGGCTTCCGAGGGTGACTGTCCCAAGAGAGGGCTAGGCAAAAGCTATGGCACCTTTCGTGGTCTCTCCTGGAAGTCTTCTGGCCTCACTTCTGCTGGACTGAGGCAGTTATAGAACTTCACCCAGGTTCAGGGTAAGGGAACATAGATTCTACGTCTTGGTGGGACACGACAAGGTCCGGGGGTGGGGGGGGGAGTGAATAAAAGGTTGCGGTCACTATTTGTGGAAAGTACAATCTTTCTTGATTGTGCAGCCACTGGAAGGATATAGGAGATCCAAATTTACTGACATGAAAGGACTTTCCAACGACAGTGAATGCTGAGTTAACAGAATAGCAAAGGTGACCCCATCCAGTAAAAGTAACACTGGCACATAATAGACACTCAATAAACATTTGTTGAATAAATCTTTGTATAGAAGTGGATTATGTTTTACATTTGTGTCTATATCGAAAATACTCTAAGAGAAACTACCAAAACATAAACATTGGTTATATTTCTGTAATGAGATTGTATTTCAGCTTTTTTGAGATAGTGATTTATAGTATTTTCATAATGAATGCTCATAGAAAATTAAAAGATATTTCAAAATGAACCTCAGAGGACAATAATCTGAGTTGTCACAAAGGTTGACCTAATTCTTTTTTTTTTTTTTTAGATAATTGAAAGCTAATTAGAATGCTCCTTGGCAAATCACTTTTTCCTTTTTCTACTTGTTAGGAGAATTTACTGTTTTGCTATCTGTAAGTATTTAATTGATATAAAGTATTTAAGGTATTTAAGGGATATAAAAATAAGAATATTCTTTTTTGCTTATGATAACAAAAGAGTACCAGCAACATAACACATACTTTTTAAAAATTTTTTCTTTTTTTTTTTTTTTTTAATTTACTTGACAGACAGAGATCACAAGTAGGCAGAGAAGCAGGCAGAGAGAGAGGAAGGAAAGCAGGCTCCCTGATGAGCAGAGAGCCTGATGCGGGGCTCGATCCCAGAACCCTGGGATCATGACCTGAGCCGAAAGCAGAGGCTTAACCCACTGAGCCACCCAGGCGCCCCACACATACTTTTTAAAAGTAAGATATTTCATTAAAATAAATATAATTTGCCTCCAAATTAGTCCTGGGTGAAAATAATAATAAATCCACATTTTATTTTTATATATTTTAAAAATGTTTTATTTATTTGAAAGAGAGAGGGTGAATGAGAGAGAGAGCATGAGCTGGGGGAAGGGGAGAAGTCGACTCCTTGCTGAGCAGGAACCCTGACGTGGGGTTTGATCCCAGCACCCCGGGATCGTGACCTGAGCCGAAGGCAGTCGCTTAACTTACTGAGCCACCCAGGTACCCCTTTATTTTTTTATTTTTTAAAAGATTTTATTTATTTTGGGACACTTGGGTGGCTCAGTTGGTTGGGCATCTACCTTTGGCTCAGGTCATAATACCTGGGTCCTGGGATCAAGTCCCAACCGGGGCTCCCTGCTCGGTGGGGAGTCTGCCTCTTCCCTCTCCCTCTGCCCCTCCCTCCTGCTCATGTTCCCTTTGTCTCACTCAAATAAATAATTTAAATACTAATTTATTTTAATAAATTCACATTTCAATCACTGACATAGTAGGAGATAGTTCAATGCAGGTCAGGATATCAGAAAAGAAAAATTGTGATGTGCATGTAACGCATTATGATACACTATCAATACCTTCCCCCCAAACATTCATAGTTTTAAAAATACGTGAAAATACAACTTATTTTTGGAGGGAAAATTGCCAACATCTCATATAACAAGTACTTGGAAAGCACTGTTTAACCAAGATGTCAGGAATGACAGATGCATGGGCAAATTTGAAGGTAGAACTTGCTCTTCTAGTACGAGAGACAGTAGTCAGGGTGTCGGGCATTGGACAAAGCTGGAGGAAACAAATGATCCTGATATAATGAGACTCATTGGTCTCACACTAGAAGGAGAATATGATTTTAACCAAACTCATAAACTGGTTTAATGGTCATCAGCTTTTAGTAAGCTTTGTCACGCTAGTCTTCAATTGTCGTCATTTCCTTTGACTTGACCCCAGCTGAAATCTAGAACACTTTCTCCTTAAGAGCCCTTACTTCAACCCTTGAAAAGTCACCCCTCTAAAAGAAGACCTGGATGAACTCAGCCCCGAGTCTCAAGAAACGAAAAGAAGTTCCACTTCTTTTTCATTACCACCCTGGGTAAAGACAATTCTTTCTGGAAGCTAGGGTCTCCTGTCCTCCTCTTAGGAATGGAATCTTGTTCACTGGCATCCCGTGCACAGGCACACGTACGCACATACATGTACACTTTATTCATCCAGGGTCAGTCATTCAATTGTAAATTTAATCTCTCTCGAGCAGGCACTCTATGACGGGACATGTACTGTAGGAATGTTGGAACAGCAGGGTCCAGCCTTCCTGGAAGACCAGAACATTCTCTTCAAAAGAGTAAGTGCACTTCATCTTTCTAAAAAGCTCCCCCACTCCAGTTTGTGAGTAGTTGCTTTAATAAATGTTCACTATAGAAAATTTGGATCGTGTGTCAATTAACTGGAATTTAAATAAAAACTTGAAACATAAAAAAAAGAAAATTTGGATATTAAAAAAAAACTAAGAAAAGAAATCACCTATAATTTAAAACTAAAGCGTTAGTCACTATTAAGTTTGCTACCCATATGGATAGATCGGTAGGTAAGTAGGTAGGCTGCCAGACAGATGGATAGAAGGACAGAGATAATATTCAACTCTCGGAGTTTATACTGGATAGGTATATATTTTCACATCGGGTCTTTTAAAAAGTGTTAGCATTTTTTATCTTTAACAACTTCATGAGATATAACTTACATATCATAAAATGTATCCATTTTAAATGACTTTTAGTAAATTTACCCACTTCTGCAACCACTACCGAAAGTCAGTTTGAGAACATTTCTGTTGTTGGCAATTTATTCCTCAGGTCCGGCAACTCCTTCCTGTTTGTGTAGATGTGTCTTTTCTGGGCACTCGCTATCGATGGAGTCATAGAACACATGGTCTTCTGTGTGCAGCATTTTTCACTAAATAAATTTTGAGCATCGGCCCTATAGTGACGTGGCTCGTCACTCCATCGGTTTTTCCTGCCGAGCAGCTCATGTAGCTGTTTATCAAACCCGGCATAAAAACACTCCAAATTAACCATTTCTTTGGGGCTTCCTTTCTCTATGGAGTCTCTTGTGTCATGGAAGATTCATATTAAATATACACGGTTCCCTTGTTAATCTTTTGTTCCCGAGGGCCCAGCCGGTAATGAGCATAGAAAGGTAGAAGAAAAACATCTTCCTCTCTTCCAAGAGTATGTACATTTGGTTGATATTTATCAAGGGACTATGATGCGCAAGTCCACTGTCCTAGATGATGAGTTCCCTTTAATATAGAGGAAGGTAGCACCGCCCCTGCTTTCCAGGGGTTATGGTCTATTTGGGAAGGAAAAAACACTCAAACTTGAGGGAGTAATCCAGTGAGGAAGGGCTACGGACCAGGCAGTCCAAGTGGCGTCACAACATAGAGGAGCAAAATCTAACTTCTGTGTTTTTGCGAGAACCTGCTTGGAACTCCAGAGTTGCTGAAAAGATTATCTTTTTTTTTTTTTAAATATTTTATTTATTTATTTGACAGAGAGAAATCACAAGTAGATGGAGAGGCAGGCAGAGAGAGAGAGAGGGAAGTAGGCTCCCTGCTGAGCAGAGAGCCCGATGCGGGACTCGATCCCAGGACCCTGAGATCATGACCTGAGCCGAAGGCAGCGGCTTAACCCACTGAGCCACCCAGGCGCCCCCCTTTTTTTTTTTTTTTTAAGATTTTACTTACTTATTATTCAAGAGAGAGATGGAGAGAGCACAAGCGGAGGCACAGAGGGAGAGGGACAAGCAGACTTCACGCTGAGTGTGGAGCCCCCTGTAGGGCTCAATTCCACAATCCCGAGATCAAGACCCGAGCTGACACCAGGAGCAGGACGCCCAACCTACTGAGCCACCCAGGCACCCTGGTAAAAAGGTGATTTTAAGCTGAAGACCTTTGAGATTCAACAGATGCGGAAGGAAGTCTTCTCCGAGCTTTCCTTATCTGACTAAAAGCAGAAACTTCTGGGCAATGAGGACGGCCATAAATTCCCACTTCAGAATGGCTTCTACTCCCAGGAGAGAGAGCAAGAGTAAACCTACCAGGAATCCCCTCTTGGGGAAGTTTCCTGGTCTTGGAGAAGATGGAAAGACCACCGGTACCCGCACAAGCAAACATGATCAGAAACGTTTTTTTCTCATCTGTTCTCCTAAAAGCCCATTTGACTTTCCTAAAGAAAAACCCTCCCACAGAAGTCTTTTTTCCCCACTCCATTTCCCTTAAGTTAGGTATGTAAACTCCAAATTCTAACCCCCCCGCCCCGTGAGTTAGCTTATTCTCAAGCCCTGCGCTGTGTCTATGCATCGCACATGTCATGAAACTCTGCCTGTTCTCTTGCCAATCTGCCTTTGATCAGTTTAAACGTGCAGGCCCCAATTCCTAAACCAAAGAGGGTAGAGGAAAGGCTTTTCCTTCCCAGTTTTTTTTTTCCCCCAGAAGAATCAACTTCTATGAAGAACAAATGGGAATGAACCAGGTACGGTGGGAGGGATGGTGGAGAGCGTTCCAGGGAGAGAATCCTGCACAAAGACCAAGAAATAAGAGAGAACATCACCTGCGGTGACGGAGTTGAAAGCTCACCAAGGCTGAATGTGAGTTTATCAGAGGAACCAACTGATAAACTCACATTCAGCCTTGGTGAGCTTTCACGCATCCAACGTGAAAGCTACCAGCTCCACGGGGATATTGATCACTGAACACGTGGCCAGTCTAACGGAGTTAATTTGGTTTAATTTAAAACCGAAGTGTTAACCACTATTAAGTTTCTATTAACCACTATTCAGTTATTTAAAGTAACTCACTAGTAATTTTAAAAATATTGACTAGATGTTGAAATAACTTGGATTTGCAGTGAGAGACAATGGATCCTTAGAATCCATTTTATTTATTTATTTTTAAGTTAATTACTAACTTTTAAATTTTGCTGCCTGAAAAATCTTAATTACAGATGTGTCTGGCACTGTATTTCTATCAGATAGTGCTGCTCTCCACCAGGAGGGCCTGGCAAGCTAGGGTAGGATTTGTTTGTAGGACAATGACATATCCAAAAATCACAACAATTACACCCAAGTACATCCCAGCCATTAACTGCTTTGCCTGGAACAAGCCGAAGGCTGAGCTTCGTCCCCAGCCCCCCAGCCGATCCAAGTGTTGTTTTGAAAACGGTTTTTCAGAAGTCATTACTAAAACAATTCTCACCTACTTTTACTTTCTTATTTGTTTACTACACCTCTGTCCATTTCAAGAGGGTGCAGGAACACCCACCAGGTTCCCAATAGCATTTATCCTATTTGTAAAAGAAACTGGAGGTTGGAGACTTAGTCTCCTTCAGAAATCTACCAGGTGGTTTTGCTTTTCAGTTACAAAAATTTGCTACTTCCTCTGAGAAATAGAAACAATGGATTAAGGGGGCTACTCCCAGGGGAAGAAAATGCTGACTTTGTTCTACAAAAGGACCCCACTGCCGGCCCTTAATGGTTCTTTACTGATCTTTCTAAGGATCAGCATTCAAAGGATTGGATCCCTGACCTCAGGGGACATTCCCTAAACTCCAATTACGAGTCCCAACAAAACCAAAGGAAACACTAAGAGAAACCAAAAGAAGCTTGGAGCCCGGGAATTTGGGGACGCGAACCGCCTCTCTTTAGCGGGAGCTTTCAAAATAAGGAGACCGAGGGAGATGATTTACACAGGACTGCCTGTGTCCACTCATCACTGATGACTCTCCCTCCCCCCCACCATAAAAAATCCACTCCGACTCCAATAAAAAAAGAAGAGCTCAAATATCTTTATGGATAATTCGGTGTATTTGTTGAAAAACCCAGAAGACTCTTAGGAATGGATCCAAGGTTTTGGTCTCTTTCTAACTCCTTTCCGGCGCAGCGTCTGCGGGTGTCCTGCGGTGGTGGTTTGTTTTTGGAGCCGTGGTTGGGAGGCGGGGGAGGGCGGGTGATGGAAAGCAGGTTTTCTCCACCGCAGCACATCTCCACCGCAGCACTATTGACCGTTGCGGCTGGAGCATCGTCCGTTTCGGGCCCGTCTCGTGCATCACAAAATGTTTAGCAGCATCCTGGGACTTACTCATCAGAGGCCACCAGCAGCACCCACATCCCAGTCATAAGAACCAAAAATGTCACCAAACTTGGCTCCATGTCCCCTGGAAGGCAGAAGTGCCTTCCTCCTCCTCCTCCTCCTCCTCCTCCTCCTCCTCCTCCGGAGAAGCACTGATGTAACGAATCCCTTAAGACAGAGCATTTATAGAAACACGGACTTCAAAGTATTGATGTGGGTCTTCCCGGGTGCTTCTTACTCCTAAGTGCTATGACACACACCTTCCATATGTGTCTTTCTAAAATCTTTCTGACGAGTTGGACAGTGGTGGAGAGAACACATTTGCCACTGAGCCGGGACCCTCTCTGGGCAGGCTGAGGACCCAGCCTGTTTGGAAAACCATTTCCCGTCCCGTATTGTCATTCTGGCTGGTGAGCCCTACCCCCATCCAATACAAACAGGGAAATGAAAGAGTCTCATAACACTGATTTGTGTTCGCCCTCGAATGAAAGAAAATGGAAACAATGATCCATCTTGGTTTTTCCAAAAGAGATCTCACTGCAACATAGCTTATGTCTTGACAAGTGCACGAGTCTGGGCAGAGCATACCCATTTCCTAGGAAGGTACACTGAATGTATGGGAGTGTGCTGTTTCCAAAGTTGAACTAAAAGTGATTTAGAGAGGGGCGCCTGGGTGGCTCACTTGTTAAGCATCCGCCTTCGGCTCACGTCATGATCCCAGGTTCCTGGGAATGAGCCCCGCATCGGGCTCTCTGCTCACCGGTAAGTCTGCTTCTCCCTCTCCCTGCTTGGGTTCCCTTTCTCGCTGTGTCTCCCTCTGTCAAATAAATAAATAAAATCTTGAAAAAAAAAAAAAAAGAAAGGGTTCTCGAGTGCCATTCAATAGCACGGGGGTCGACAGCCGCGGTGTCCCCACTTCCACCGTCATATATCCGTTAGATAGATCCAAAGGTGCTATCTCCAAACATGTCACTTCGGCATAAAGATTATTTTGAGCTGAAGGCAACTGAGGGACAGAAAAAGCAGACACAGGAAAGCTCTCTACCCTCCTCTATCTGCTGAAAGGCAGGCCGTACATTTCCCTGTTTGAAGGGACCCCCCACCCCCCCCACCCCGCCCGGCCACTTTCCCCGATCAGGAGGAGGAGAGGGTGGGCACCAGCAGAGACAGCGCAGACTGAAATCGGCGCAGACGAGGCTTTATTGAAATAACCCTCGTCCTCCTTAGTTTCCCCCATATACTTGCCTTCTCACAATTTACTGCCCCTAGAAGCCTGAAACCCCTTTCCATTCTCCTGTCACTTCTCTACAAATTTACAGCCTTTAAAAACAAAACAAAACAAAACAAGGTTTTATTTATTTATTTGGGAGAGAGAGAGAGAGCACGCGAGAGCACAGCGGGGCTGGGGCCAGAGGTAGAGGGAGAAGGAGAGAAGCAGATTCCCTGCTAAGCGGAAAGCCCAGGAAGGGGCTGATAATCAGGACCCTGAGATCAAGACCTGAGCCCAAATCAAGAGTCGGACACTTAACCGACTGAGCCACCCAGGTGCCCCAATTTATAGCCTTTTGCTAAAATAGTGTATTAAGTCTCCAGGTCTGATAGCCTCTTTGAGGTTTTTACTACACTGTGAGCCCCCCTACCCCGCCCCCCGCCCCGCCATATGCACGTTAAATAAACTTTTTTTCTTCTGTCAGTCTATCTTTTGTCCATTTATTTTGCAGGGTCCCAGTCACCGAACCTAAGAGGGTAGAGGACGAGGACTCCCACATGGACGTGAAACAGACCAAATGGACAGGTCATGCTGCTTTAATCCAAAAACGCAGCACTGCGATCTCCTGGCTAGAATCAACTCCACCAACGCTTTTATTCTACTGGCCGGCCTCAACCATTTTAACCATCACTAAAGAAAGAAATCTCTGGACAACCCTCCCCCTAGCTCGCTACACAGAGCTGCCCTGTAGACATGCAGCTCTGTCGCAAACTGAAGGCTGAAGCTTGTAGCTTTGCCCGCTTCCCCCACCCCTCACCCTGGACTTAAACTTGGAGGCTCACATGGACCTGTCGTTTTTTTTTTTTTTTTTTTTTTTTTTCCTGTGGCCCTGTTTTGATAGGTGTGGCTGGTCTTTCCCCAGAGCAGTCACCTTGTCCCCTCCTCCTGAAGAATTATGGTGTACTTCTTGGCAGTGCGACACTTAGTCTGTGTGAGGCAAAAGAGATTTCTGGACATCACAGAGTCTCTAAGTCCAGTGACCACAAATACACCCTTTGAATGTGTTATAGAACCTCACACCAGGCGGTTTCTAGATTAGGTAAGTGGCTAGCTCGGTATTTTAATCAAGTTTTACTACAATACATTTGAAAGGTACATTTATCGTAGGATGTAGCGAAAACCGTTATAATGTTCCTGATGCTTAACACATTTTCTATCTCATGGGCGGTGGAAAATACGAGTACAGGAAACAGGGTCAAAAGAATTTTTTAACAAGTTCTTTACATTTAGGAAAGTGGGGATTTCAAAAAACAGATTAAGGGAGGCAGCTTTGAGCTCTCTTAAGGAGAGAACTGGATTTGCCTTGGATGGAGAGAATTAAAAGAGAATCTGTATTTTTGACTAAACGATTAGGAAAAAAAAAAAACCAACCCAGGCCACAGTTACTCTGTGCTAACATGAAGTCTACATGTGCAACAGTGGTGTTCTTTCCCCCACCAGTGGGAAGAAGGAATCTGTAGAGTTCAGCATTATGTTTTTTAATGCCATCTCCAAACAAACTGCCCTGAAAGGACAAAGACAAAAAAATCATTTCTTTAGACAACGAAAGAGTGGCCTGCAAGCCTGGACACAAACCCTTGAGAACGCAGTGCTGGAAATTCCTTTTTTCTTTTTTTTTTTTTAAACGTAAAATCCAGAACAGGCAGACCATTAAGCTGGAAAAAGAAATTAATATAACCTCACAGGCAAGCAGAAAAGCAAATACTCACTCTAAAGCAGCCACTGTTGATGCAAGCAAAGGTTAGAGCAACAAGCTACTTCCTAACAAAGTGTGAATCCCATTAGTGCCGAAGCGCTATCCCTCCTTAGTCCTTCCATGGAAGCCAGAACAGAGCTTGGCTTTTACCTCCATCTGCATCTCAAGGCTGGTAAACAGGACCCATGGAGACGTGCAAAAATGGTGAAGCCATTCAAAAGGCATCTTCGGCTTCGTGTAAGACGCTGACATAAGCACAATAGGGCCGTGGCCTAAGTCCGCCCAAACACCCCTTTAGCATTGCTTAGGTGGACAAAATAGGGAGCTGGCCTCCCCCAGTTTCCCGGCTTGCCCTGCGGCCCCCATTGTCTCTTCCAAGTACAGTGATGCCATTTCACGATTGGTACATTAGAAACGAAGCACTTGGAAAAGTTTCTTTGCGGAGTAGTTCAGAATTTAAACTGTTCCATTTAAAGAAGAAGGGGAAAGTGGAGGAGATGCGGCAGCAGTTGAAAATGTAAAACATCTGGAAGTTATCAGTGACTCACTTATTCGTGTGCCCAATACCCAAGTGATGGACTAACTAAACACCGTAGACCAGTGGACACGGATTGTTCATTACAGTGGCTCATCTGCAAGGGTCTGTAATCTAAATCCTTGCATTTGTTTTTTTCTATACCAAGATCTGTCTAGTATGTCTCCTAGGCCGGATTGTGTCATTGCATGGAACCAAATAAGATCACAAAATGAAGTTACCTATTCCCTTGAAGAAAAATCCAATGTAGGGAAAGGTCATACGCTTGCAAAGATTTTCAACATGGTTGCAATCAAGTCATTTTCCAATTGTATAAGTAAATAACATTGACCACATGAAATATTCTGCCAGAAGTACATAGCTGCTATGATTTCTTTCTAAAGGTGTAAAGCTAAGTGTTCAAATTTGCAATTATTGAAGTTGGGTTTTGGTAATGAATGTGGGCGGTGAGCACGAAGGATAGCCTTCTGATTCCCAACTGCACAAAGCTGTACCAACTTGCCAAGAATGAGGAAATAAAAAAAATCCACTGGAAATAATATTTGGTTGTTCACGTTAGCACTGAGGACGACTGTGGTTTAGAAATTTCCCCCTTTTTAATTACAATGAGTAAACTATGTTGCCAAGTCTCTTTGGGCAGCTCAATTTTCATCCTAGCCTACTCCCTGAAAATGAAGCTGTCAAGAATCCTAAGTTGAAACTGCTTTATTGAAAAGAGTGTTTATTATGGTATGTCTCCCCAAATCATGGAGAATCTGTTCAGAAAGATACATCTTCATCAAACCATGTTCAATGCATGGTTTTATTATTTAAAGTGAAGACGAGCCATATGAAAAGTTCTTTGAGATTATTTCAATCACATATGCACCGAGAATTATTTTAGTTATCTTGCTTCGTCTTTGAGTGTACACTGCTTTCAGAATCCATGACTGAGCTGAATAAACACTATTGTGTTTTTTTTTAAATTGTATTTATTTGACAGACAGAGATCACAAATAGGTAGAGAGGCAGGCAGAGAGAGAGAGAGGAGGAAGCAGGCTCCCTGCCGAGCAGAGAGCCCGATGTGGGACTCGATCCCAGAACCCTGAGATCATAACCTGAGCTGAAAGCAGAGGCTTAACCCACTGAGCCACCCAGGGGCCCCACTATTGTGTTTTTTTGAAGGCAAACTCGAGTTTGCACCAATACAAATTCTTTCCCAACATTCATTTAACCACCAGGAAAGTCTGTCGGTAGTTATCAAAAATTCTATTGGACAGTTTATTCATCTAGTGTTTTTTTTTTAGGTAATTCTACCCCAACATGGGGCTCAAACTCATGACCCCCAACATCAAGAGTCATATGCTATGAGGTGCCTGGGGGCCTCAGTGGGTTAAGCCTCTGCCTTCGGCTCAGGTCATGATCTCAGGGTCCTGGGATCGCGTCCTGCATCGCATTGGGCTCTCTGCTCGGCAGGGAGCCTGCTTCCCTCCACCTTCTCTGCCTGCCTCTCTGCCTACTTGTGATCTCTGTCAAATAAATAAATAAAATCTTTAAAAAAAAAAAAAAAGAGTCATATGCTCTACTAACTGAGCCAGCCAGGCACCCCTAACGGAGAGTTTATTCTTTTCTGCAATTAATGCATGTTAGGGACCAAACATTTTTGTCTCTCCCTTATTCATTTCATATATTGAACCCCTAATCGCTAACATGACTGTATTTGGAGATGGGGCCTTTATGAAAGCCATTAAATTTGAATGAGGTCGTAGGGCAGGGGCCTGACCCAAAAGGGTTAGTGTCCTTAGAAGAAGAGATACCAGAAAGCTCTCTCTCCTGTTCTTCCCCACCCCCGGCAAATGCAAGCACTGAAGAAAAGCCTTGTAAGGCCACATTGAGAAAGTAGAGCCTGCAAGTGGGGAAGAAAGGCTTCACCAGAAACCAGATTGGCAGGCACCTCAATCCCGATCTCGGCCTTCCTAGCTTCCAGAACTGTGAGAAAAGAAATTTCTGTTGTTGAAGTCACACAGTCTGTGGTATTTCGTTATGGCAGCCGAAGCTGACTAATACGACGAACAACATAAAACTTAATCGTACAAATATATTTTAGTTGGAAACTTATCACTACAGCAGGATTCCTAGAGCAAGCACAAAGTGTACTGGGATTCAGGAAGAAAAAGTCACCAAAAATCACATCATCAACACCTTTAGCGGCTAAATTTATCATTATTTCTTGCTGAAATGGTACAGTTTGCAATATCCACACAATTAAATGTGATATTTAGCTACTACTATATGGGCTCAGTAAGCAACGGCAGAACGTAAGGACGTAGTCACAAGTTCATGATACCTAGAGTCTGTTTTTTAGCCATCAGAGCCGATGTTTAATACGTCTTTTCTGCAACACAAAATGAAGATGATGGGCAATTCACAAACTAAAATAAGACGTGGCCTAAGAATTTTAGAGGTGCTTTGAAGACTTGCTTACAATACAGTTTTCTCATTTTAAAAATAAGACCCCAATGGGGAAACAAGTTAAATGTCCATCAACTTGTGAACAGATAAATAAAATGTGGTCTAGCTATGCAATGGAATATTATCCAGTAATAAAAAAAAAACAGATTACAGATATATATAATGTGATGAATGTCAAAAACATTATTTTAGGGGCGCCTGGGTGGCTCAGTGGGTTAAAGCCTTCGGCTCAGGTCATGATCTCAGGGTCCTGGGATCAAGCTCCACATCGGGCTCTCTGCTCACCAGGGAGCCTGCTCCCCCTTTCTCTCTGCCTGCCTCTCTGCCTACTTGTAATCTCTTTTTCCCTGTCAAATAAATAAATAAAATCTTTAAAAAAAAACATTATTTTAAGTGAAAGAAGCCAGCTACAAAGGACCGTATATTGGATGATTCCATTGACAGAAAATGTCCACAAAACGCAAATCCACAGAAACGAAAGTAGATCAGTGGTTGACAGGGGCTGAGGGCGGGAATAGGGAGTAACTACCGGTGGGCAAATGAGATCTATTTTTAAAGGTTATTTATTTATTTATTTACTTAGAGAGGGAGGGGGCAGAGGAAGAGGGAGACAGAGAATCTTAAAGCAGTCTTCACACCCAGCATGGGGCTCGATATCACAATGCTGAGATCATGACCTGAGCTGAAATCAGGAGTTTGATGCTCAACCAACTGAGCCACCCAGGCGCCCCAAAGGGGATCTTTATGGGTGATGGAAATGTTCTAAAATTGGATTGTGATGAGGGTTCACAACTCTGTAAATTTCCTAAACCTGTTGAATTGTACACCTAACATGAGTCAATTTTATGGCATCTAAATTATATCTCAATAAAGCTGTTTTGCAAAAAATGATCACAAATGGGCTTTGAAATGCTGAGAAACACACCCTCGGTGCCCCATTCAGCTTCGATGAAAACCCAAGCCAAACTTTGCTAAGGTTTGGTAGCATCATGAGGTCAAAACCTCCGAAGACTCAGATCTTCCTTCAGATTTGTCAAAACTGTAGACAGATTTGGACCTGGTCTACTAACATGTGTTTTTTATCTTTCCACTTTCAACCCGAAACTGAGAAAAGGGGAAAAAACACAGTAGGTGTTTCTCTAACTTTGCTTTTGAGTTTTCAGTGATGAATTCTGGCCTATATAAGATCAATTTTTTTTCTAAATTACAGTAAACATTTTCTTCTACATATGGCAAATTGCAATGAAAGTGTCCCGTTCGATTACTGAGAGAGATAGGTGACCATTTTTAGAAATAACGTACTGTACCTTCTTTTAAGATTCCAAGCCTCTGGATAATTTGTGCATTGCCAAGAATTTTCCAATAGCCATTATCCCTAGCCAGTCGTGTTTCTCTTGAGATGACACTACGTTGCTCATAGTGTGCTCTTACCGCCTTCCGGTACAGTACCCATCCGCACGCGTGCACACACACACGCGCGAGTTCACACACACTGACTTTTACCTTTAAACCTTGGCTCACCCTCCTGCCTTGCAAAATTTAAACACCGGCTCCCGGGTTGAGCTAGAAAGCCGGCTTTCCCGAGCACTCCTCCTTTCCGGGGGGACTGTCCCCTTTCCGACTCAGGCACCGCATCATCTTCTCTGGAGCTCCTGCTCGACTTTCCCACCAACGACTTCGCTTTTCTTCCTCTCGGCACACGGAGCGCCCCACGTCTGGGAACTTCCCTCTCCAGCTGGACTGCTCACATCAGACTATGACTACGTGGGGGGCTGTCTCTGTCTCTAGATCGGACGGAACGAGAATAATAAGGTGTGATACATCTATCGATCCTCAGGGCTCAGGGCAGAGCTGGGTAGGAAGGAAGAAGAGAGAACACGAGGGAAAGGGAATGGTAAGGAAAGGACGGGAGGGGAAGGGAGGGGGAAGGAAGGACCGTTTGTTAAGAGTTAATGTGTAGGGGCGCCGGGGTGGCCCAGTGGGTTGAGGCCTTTGCCTTCGGCTCAGGTCATGATCCCAGAGTTCTGGGATCGAGCCCTGCATAGGGCTCTCTGCTCAGCAGGGAGCCTGCTTCCTCCTCTCTCTCTCTCTGTCTGCCTCTAAGTCTACTTGTGATCTTTGTCTGTCAAATAAAATAAAATCTTTAAAAAAAAAAAAGAGTTAATGTGTGAAGAGTGACCGGTGATTGCTTTCTCTGAATTCCCTCCATTAGAGCACTTCATTTGCTTTTGCACAGTCTGGCTCAGTGAGCAGAAAAGAAGAGACTGTCAGGACACTACAACCTTTCTAGCTCAACCTTTTCTCCTATCGCCACCCTGATGAGACTCAAACCACTGTTGCCCTTCACCTTGGGACCATTTCTCCTGTTACTGAAGGGAAGAGACTAATGACTCGGAGGGAGAGTGCCATCAAGAGGGAATCTATGTCCCCAAAGATTCTGCCTGTCTGCTTACCCTGAAAATGCTTTGGAATCTTCCGGGCTTATGCAGCAAAAAAACTCTGAAGTTCGGGGCAGGGAGAGAGATGTCTGGGTACTGGAGGCTAGTGGGGTGGCAGGGAAAGTGAACTTTGGATTCTGTAGGCACATCCTAACATTAGACCAATTTCCCCAGCTCCTAAGGGACAGGCCGGGCAGTGCGGCGGACAGCTCCGATCCCCACTGTAGTGGTAATGGTAATAGAGAATGCTGCTCTGGATTATGGGAAGGTTTGCCATATCCGACCTCACTGGGTCACCCAGAATAAATACAACTTCTGGCACAATTTGTTCCCATTTTAAAGACGAAGACACAGATTCCAGGAGGAGATACAATCTGCCCAAAGTAATAGGTAGATATAACAGTCATAGGTAGAGAGGAATAGCCAGTGATACACGGAACCCGCTCTCCCCAGACACTTGCCACTTTCCTTCAGATGTTGTCTGTTTCCGCCTCCATTGTCTCCCTTCTGTGAGGACCCCCCAACCTCCAAGGGCAGGCTCCTCCAAACTCCTTCCTTTCCAAATTTTTCTTCATTGCACTTACCACCTATTTATTTATTTAATCTGAGAGAGAGAGAGAGAGAGAGGGAGAGAGAAAGAGAATGAGCAGGGGCGAGGCACAGAGGGAGAAGGAGAAGCAGGCTCTCCGCCGGGCAAGGACCCCGGGATCGTGACCTGAGCCAAAGTCACTGAACCAACTGAGCCACCCAGGGGTCCCGCACGGACCACCTTCTAATCACTACACAGCGCATACATCTATTTTCAGATTGTCTACCCATCCACATTCCGCTCCTCAAGATCTAAATTTCACAAGGACAGTCATTTTTTTTCTCTTTCTCCGTGGAGGGCTCTAACCCTGGCCTGTAGACCAGCAGCCGGCATACAGAAATTTCTCACCAACATCTGTTGCATAAATAAAGGATTCAACAAGGTCTCTGCTGTCTGGGTCTGCAACTTCTCAACTATATTTTCAAATGATATTATATCGTTTTGTATTCCACTTGTTAATTATATTCTATTCTTTGGCTTTCACCAGTTTCAGTTGTGAAATTCAAGTGTCCTACCAAGTTCACTAAAGCCAATAGTGCCTTTGGAATATTAAATTTGTAGAAAATAGCGTAAAAATAATTGTCAAAGCTTGATACAATGTTAAATGTTCTATGTGCATGTATACTACAAATCTAGATTTTCCCGTTTCTGATAATTAGAACTGTGATACACTTCATGTAACTAAAATAAGTACTCTCTATGTGCGATTATATACTAGGAGCTCTCAACACTGAAAAGCGATATGCTCGTTTAGCTCTAATTATCTCTCTATTTTATTTTTTAAAAATATTTTATTTATTTGACAGAGAAGGAGAAAGAGCACACACAGGGGGAGCAGCAGGCAGAGGGAGAGGGAGAAGCAGGCCTCCCACTGAGCAGGGAGACCGATGTGGGGCTCGAGCCCAGGAATCATGACCTGAGCGGGAGGCAGATGCTTAACCGACACAGGTGCCCCTGTATCTCTATTTTAGGCAGAATGCTTAGGCACCCTCTGTGCCTGGACTGAACATGAGAGGCCTCTGAAGAGTAGAAATAGTTGCCTCACAACTTTTGCAAAATGTGTCGACTTCGACAGTGTGCTTCCTTGGGTTGATTCCCATTAAGAATGTCATGAGACCAAGAAAATTTGCCACCATAAAGCCTCTGAGATGTCCTGTATAAAGATACCTGTGTAACTGTTCCAGAGTTTCCTTAACTTCTGGTACCACGGGCCCGCTGTGTGGGCACATCTGGAATAGCTCACTCTGAGAAAGCTGGCTAAAAGCAATTTCTTAAAATTCCTTTATTACATCCTACACCAGATACCCCAGCCGCCCTCATATTTGGTGGAAGAAGGGAGGGGGAGGGTAAGAGGGAGAAGAAAAGAGGAGCGGAGAGGAGGAGAGCTTAAAACGAGATAAGCTTTGCTCCTAACGACTTCTTTCCCTTTGGTGCAGTCAAAGTAGTTCCTTTTTGGGGGCGCCTGGCTGGCTCTCGGAGTGGGAGATCAAGAGTGTGGGACTCCCCGATCTCAGGGTGTGAGTTCCAGCCCCACGTTGGGTGTAGAGATTACTTAAAAATGAAATCTTTAAAAAGTCATTCCTTTCTCTTTTAAAATCAATACATAAAGACTAAATTCCAGTTTTATTTCATCTCTAACGTCTGACGAATGGCCATGTGTTTATCCTACTATAAATCACTAAAACAAATCCATTGCCAAAACATCTCTTAAATATATTTTGGAGGGCTGTTGTAATATATCATTTTTGTTGATAGACTAGCTTCACCAAAAGCATATGGTGCCAGTTTCACAGGCAAAGATGACGTAAACGGGCTTCTTCTTCTTCTTTTTTTTTTTTTTTAAAGATTTTATTCATTTATTTGACAGAGAGACATCACAAGTAGGCAGAAAGGCAGGCAGAGAGAGAGGAGGAAGCAGGCTCCCCGCCGAGGAGAGAGCCCGATGCGGGACTCCATCCCAGGACCCCGAGATCATGACCCGAGCTGAAGGCAGTGGCCCAACCCACTGAGCCACCCAGGCACCCCCGTAAACGGGCTTCTTTAAAACCAGGGCCTAGGGAAATATTTAGACCAACCCCTCCCAATCTCCGCCCAGCAACTTGTCCAGCAGGCGCAGTAACCTTCCCGTCAGTCACCTCGCTTGTTGAAGCGGTCGCAAAGTCTCTCCTGTTTCTGCTGTACTACTTCTACTTAACTTGACATTCACAAAGTGCATTTAGCTCTAGGCTTCATTTGTTATGTCATTCGCAGGTCAAAACTTTTCTTATGAATTTTTTTTAAGATTTTATTTATTTATTTGAGAGAAGACAGTGAGAGAGAGCATGAGAGGCGAGAAGGTCAAAGGGAGAAGCAGACTCCCCATGGAGCCGGGAGCCCGATGCGGGACTCGATCCCGGGACTCCGAGACCATGACCTGAGCCGAAGGCAGTTGCTTAACCAACTGAGCCACCCAGGTGCCCCGAAATTTTTTTCCTAAGGAAAAACACCGTTCCAGTGAGAATGCAGGGACTAACACGTTGCTGCTCGGAATGGTGGCTGTTGTTAGCAAAGCATCCCAGGAAATGGCCAGAATGGTCCCCTACCACTGCCATCACTAGCAGCCCCGCCTCCCTAGCCTTTATGACACTCCAGACCATTCCAGTCATTGTGATTTGGTTTTGTAAAGCTCGCCAAACTCCATCAAGCTGATGTAGCACGTGACACTGCCAAAGTTAAAACAGAATCCAAATGTCACTGTACCAACAAATATTGCTAAAAAAGGGGGGACAAGTTGAGAAATAATAAACTCAAAGACTGAGAGAAAGAAAGGAAGACAAGAAAGATTATAATCACTTAGCCTCCTTTCCTTTACGATTTTTTGTTTTGATTCTCAAAACATTGTTAAATTTAATTTGCTAAATCTTGTTAAGCATTAGATGGATGTTGGATAAGCTTTAACAGGAAATTTAAGGCTTTATTAAATCCTTTTGTTACTATGAAGTCAACGTAAGTTTCATAGCACTATGGGGTGACTTTTTCTGCATCTTAAAAATTGAGGCAGCTACGAAAACTGTATCGAGGCAAATAAACTTGATTTCTCCCAGGCAGCATGACAGTCGGTTTGCTCAGAGAAATCCATACTACCGTTGCCAGGAGCCCTGGGTCAGGTATGACCACAAAAGAAACAGACGCTAGTACGTGATTATAAGAAACTTAGAACCCAGTAGATAAAACAGGACAGGCACAAAGTTACAGATGAATGGGTATTTCTCCTTTCTGGTAAGCCTAATATTTGCAACTTTGATTTTCAAGGCATGGCACAATATGGGACCAACGATTTTATAACCTTCTGAATGTGTTGGCCAGAGTACATTATATGCTAGATAAAAGCTGGGGAAAGTGCGATATTGCTACCCAGTTCAATAAACATTGTCAATACCACATGAAAGAAGCTTTGTAGAGCTGAAAGGGATTACCTTCACACCCTTTGATTTTGTGGAAGATAGTGGAGTTTCAGGAGGTTCGTAAAGAAGCCAGTGTGTCGTGATGGAGAGAGCCTGGGCTTTGAGGTCTTCGAATTCCCACGTTGCTGTGTGCGATCTTGGGCGGGTCCCTTGACATCTCCGAAGCCCAGTTTCCTCTTCTGTGACTCGGGAACAAAAAGCCCTCCTCCATAGATATTGTCCAGAAGATGAAATGAGCTGGTATGCCTCTTTCACTCTAGCCGGCACATGAGAAAAGCCCAGGAAACGCTGGTTCCTTTATTCTTCGTCCTGACCCACGTTCATCTTTATTGAGGGCATTTCAGCCACGGCGCTGGGCGTTCTCTGTTCTTCATCTCATTTAATCTTTACAACAGCTCCGTGGAGGTGCTACTCTTAGTCTCCCCAGTTTGCAGACGAGAAGACTGAGACCTAGCAAGGTAGACTGCCTTGCTCAAGAACACATTCCTACTGAGCAGCGCAACTCCGATTCTCCTCCAAATCCTGCCCTCTCCACTCACTAGCCAAGTATGGCCCTGCCGGCTGATCTGCTAACGGGGAGGGGGCTCAGTCCATTATTCATCGGGGAAATATTACTAAGTACTCGTACGTTTCAGGCACTTTATGGACTGCTGAAGATGCAACGAGGAGTGAAAACCGACCGGGCCCGAGCCCTCCCAGAGCTCACAACCCAACCCAGGGTTTCCGGCTTCGGTGCTCTTGGCATTTGGAGCTGGACAATTCGTCGCTAAGGACGGCCATCGCGTGCCCGGTGGGACGTGAAACAGCATCCCGGGCTTCCCCCAGCGAGCTGCCGGTAGCACAGCAGCCCGTTCCCCTCCAGCTGTGACAACTCATAATGTCCAGATGTTGCCAAATGTCTTCTGGGGAGGAAAGTGCCCTGAAGAAGAGCACCGCTCTGGTAAATACAGTATCCCGGGTCTTACGCATAAGGACTTGGGGAACTTCTCCTACTCTACCTGAGGCTTTCTAAGACACCCAGTCACCCAGTCTCTCTTTAAAAAGCAAAAAGCCCCAATCATCTGCCATAATTCCTGACATGTGACTACCACCTCATGAGAAGTTTCCACATGGTTCTGTGGAAAGCTTTCTTGGTGGAACTATTTCTGCTTCGGAAAAGGAAGTCCATCAAACTTTCTCTATAGAAATACATCATAAAAAAAAAAGAAGTACACCGTAGAGATACGTTTTATAGTTAACTTACCTGAAACAGGGTTTACCATAAATTACTATGCTTTCCAAAACATTAAAGGGATATGAAGACTTAGTGATGCATGCCATCACTGATAATATTTATAGCTCTCTAACTGGGTGGGGGAGGAAAGCATTGACTTTGGGGAGCCCAGAATCCAGGGTTGATGGGTTCAGCATCTTCAGGTTTATCATGATATTTCCAGGTCGTTGGTGGGATTAGTCCTGGTAGGTTAACTGTTGCAATCCAGAAATTACACAACAGTCCCACACGGATGGTCCTGGGATTTCCGGACTTCTGGGATGCTCCTCTCGACACTGAGATTCAGGGGCGCAGGCTCTGCCGACTTTATGGCTCTGCTTTCTTGTGGGTATTTGGAATTTTCACAGAGTGCAATGCGGGTGGTGGTGGTTTACAGACCATGACCAGAATCCTGATATCCCATCAATAAGAACTCAGTTACATGACAGCGGCTCTCTGTAAGGGACACTAGAAGATGAAATCCAGCGACGTGTCCAGGAGGGAGAGGAGGCCTGTTTGAACATAGAGCCATTCTTGGCCAATACGGTCAAAATGATTTTCATTGCCCAAGAGCCATACACTGTCTAATTTTCTGGTTTATAAAATCAGGATATCATGTACTTTATAAAGGTTCTGTGAAGACTAAGGAGAGATTTGTAGGCTCCATTCTTCCCAAAGACTTTGTGCTATGTACGCTTCCGGAGAATAATACACTTTGCTAATTTATAGCCCCATTATGAATAGACAACATTCTTAATCCCTGGCAGACATCCTGATGTGGTCAATCCGTTATCATTCATTAAGAAAAGGCAAATGTGCTATGCAGTACAAGTTCATGTCCCCCAGCGATAGTGTAATATTTTCTTTTGCTCTCAATGTGTGAATTATTAAAAATAAGCTAGCTACAATGTCATCATTTTTGATTATATCAAAAATGAAGGCAGAGACAGGACTGCTTCCAATCTGTGAAGTTATTTAGCATTTAATATTCCCTTTGGGAAATCAATATGGTTTGAGGGAGATTATTTATATACCACTAGTCAAGTGTGGTTTAAATAAATGCACTGTGTTGCTAGAGTTATGTGAATGAATCTTTCAATGTCAAGACCTTACTATTGAATAAAGAGATATAATCATAAATCAGCTAACGGGAAAATGGTTAGGAGAAATTATCTGGTCATTTTACTGATGTGGATGGATGCCTGAGGTTCTGTTTTCTAGCATTTATTCAAATTATAAATATGAATGCCTGGGCATCGTATGTCAAGATATTAACATTTACTAGTTATTTAAAATGTATATTCTATGAAATTAAATTTATTTCAGGTGGTGAAGTGTGGGCTGGTCATTCAGACATGTATAAATAACACCTGTGTTTTAAAACCAGTTAGGTAAGGGGCGCCCGGGTGGCTCAGTCGGTTGAGCCTCTTCTGCCTTTGGCTCAGGTCATGATCCCAGGGTCCTGGGGTCGAGCTCCGCATCGGGCTCCCTGCTCTTTGGGAAGGCTGCTTCTCCCTCTCCCACTCCCCCTGCTTGGGTTCCCTCTCTCGCTGTGTCTCTCTCTGTCAAATAAATAAACTCTTTAAAAAAAACAGATAAAGAAAGAAGTAATTAAATCACAACAAAGTAATCTCAACTTTTAAGTCGTCAGGATACATTCTTCATAATTCAGGAAACGAATTCGGTTCCTTCCAAGTTTGATGGAGGTTTGGAGCAGAAGAGGATGGTTGGTAGGTCAGAAAGAAGGGAAATGGACAGACATTTAGGGGCTCTGAGCGCCCCAGATTGCTTTAATTCTCCGTAAGTCACTCGACTCCTATCAGAGAGAAAATCCACGTTCCTGGGAGATATGAGAAGAAAGTGCAGCTAAGGAGACTGACTTCTCCAAAGCTATCCTGAGGCTATCTGGGGAGTCAGAACCTTCGAGCCTCGCTTTCAACAGAAGGCCGCCCACGGCTTTCCTTTTCTGCACTTAGCTGTTTCTCAGACAACAGATATGCCCTGCTTTCGATAAACAGAACACGGGGCCAGAGGGATAAATTCATGGGTCATTATTAAATTTACGATGGGATTCCACACCTCACCCCAATGTTCCCTATAAAACATATTTTCGGTTGAGTCAAACTTATTTTTCACATATTTAGGCTGAACATGACGAAACTGTTAATATCCGACCATTTTGACAGGCAAAGGCAAGTTTTCAAGGTTAATTTAAGGTTCAGTTTTCCAGGAACATATCCTTGGTACAAAGTAAGATACACCCTGCTGACAATCCCAGCAATAAATCGGATGGCGAAACAACGGAGGAAAAGAATTCAAAGCCTTTTTCGAGGTAACTCAAAATCTCCACGATTCTGACTCCCAACACTCCCCAATGTGAGTACTCAGAGCAAATGTTTAACCTAAAATCTGGCATTGCCTGGTAACTGAACGATGAAGACCAGTCAGTAGTCTTCAGAAACAGAAGTTGTTGGCCGATGCTATCTTGGTTTGTCCGTGTGAGAAGTACCACGTGTGCGATGAAGGGCAGGGTCAGTATCCTGGAGTTCTGGGTCTTTAAAATCTGGGAGAGCCAGAACAGCAGACGGCGGGCAGGTTGGGCGAGTTTTGCCCTTGCTGGCTCATTCGTCTAAGAAAGAATCTGGTGACTTGACAAGTTTCTGGAAGTGGAGGAAAATTATTTGAGTGAAGGCAGCCAGAGGCAGTTAGCAAATTCTGACCACCGTCATAGTTGTCACCCACCGAAATTTAAACTCGAGTCCAAATTTATACAAGTGGGTTCACTTACATGGTACAGAAGTCATATGCTATTGATTAACGATCACTGGGTCCTTTCTTCTGAATCCTGCCCATTTTCGGATGGCACGGCGTTTTGGTAGCTGGGATCCTCTTGTGATAGGTTACAAGAGCCAGGTAAGACTTTTTGATTTTGTTCTAACTCAGGATACTCATCTTTAGCTACCGTGACGATTCTGATTCAAAAGACAAACTTCAGGAAAGGAAGTAAAAAAGTCAGAAAGTCTGGAGAAAGTTGGAGGAGGGAGTGTGTGTGGGATGTGGGGAGTGAGGAAGACAGTGGATTCTTCCTTTTTTTTAAAAGTGATTATTCATTTCTAAATGAGACAGCTCAATTTAACTGCCCCAAATTTATGGGTCTAACCACTGGGGAAGATTATGTGTCTGGAGTCCTCTGGGGAAAGAAGCTACCTGGCGGTCCAGCGTTCATGGTCAATTGTTATTACAGGTGTGGGAACTTGTTGCCGGCAGGGAGAGAATTCCTGGGGCAGGAAATTCAGGTGGGGTTCACTGATGGGGTGGCTGGGAGGCAGCCAAAGCTGTGTGCCAGTGAAGGGTTTAGGTAGCTCCCGGAGCTAGTGCTCTCTGCTCTGTTTTAGAAGAACGCAGCGAACTATTATCTGTCATTATAGAAATGTAGGACAAATTTTATGTGTCCACAGAATTTATTTTGCCCAGAATTGCACCAAACTAAGAAGCAGCCAACTCTTCCCTCTTTCTAGAGTGATAAGATTATATTGTATTGTATTCGTTAATAAGTTGCAAAAGTACATAATCATGTAATTAATAAGTCATACAAATTAATGAGTACATTAGTTATCAGGCAACAATTATGTCTTTGCAACCAAAACCTGTGTATAGTGAAATGATTTATCTAAAAATGCATGGGTCCCTTAGAGTGATTCTGGAGAAGAGGCTCTTACTATATAAATCAGGTAGCAATCAGGGTAAGTGGATAAGGCGGATACATCACAATTGAATTATTATTATTATTATTATTATCATTTTTAAGTAAGCTGTATACCCAACATGGGACTTGAACTCACGACCCCAACCAAGATTGAGGGTTGCATGCTTTACCGACTGAGCCAGCCAGGTTTCCTTGAATTATTTTTTTTAACTTTTTAAAAAAGATTTCTTTATTTATTTGACAGAGAGAGAGAGATCACAAGTAGGCAGAGAGGCAGGCGTGGTGGGGGGGTGGTGGGGAGAAGCAGGCTTCCCGCTGAGCAGAGAGCCCAACGCGGGACTCCATCCCAGGACCCTGTTATCATGACCTGAGCCGAAGGCAGGGGCTTAACCCACTGAGCCACCCAGAAGCCCCAACTTTTTTTTTTTAAGTAAACTCTATGCCCAACATGGGGCTCGAGAGTGGCACGTTCTACCAACTGAGCCAGACAGGCACCTGATGATTGAATTATCTTTAAACTATTTTTTCTTCAAAAAAAAATCACTCAAGTAGTTCATGGTCATTGTTGAACTATTAGAAAATCCAGGGAAGTAAATCAAAACAACTTAAAAGCTAGCCTACTTTCTAAAGTCAGCCACTGGTAGCAATTTATTGTGCAAGTTTTTTCCTATGTTACTATAATATATATTTAAGTGGGATTATTCTCTCTCTATATATATCACATTATAATATGTCCTTTTAATATTTTAACTGCTATTTAATATTCCAGTGTACAAATATACCATACACAATCCACTTTTGTTGGTGCTTTAGATCGCTTGCCATGTTTTGGCTCCAATGTAGTTTGTTACCAGAATCACGTGATACTCATGTTAGCAGATGTGCTCAGTTACTTCCCGAGAAGCAGGATTGATTGTGACTAGGACATAATTTTTTTGTGGAGGTTTTTATTTTGTTTTGTTTTTTGTTTTTGTTTTTTTCTTTTCTCCAGATCTCCAAATTATTTTTTGTGGGGGTTTTAAACGCAGATGATGAAGTACTTCCTTTAAAACTTACATTTATTTGCAATCCCACCAACCATATGAGAGTTATTAGTTTAAGAGATTCCAGCCAGGCCATCCCCCAATCTGGAGACGAGGGCATAGTTCCCAACTTCCTTCCTTCCTTCCTCCTCTCCTTCCTCCCTCCCTCCATCTGACAAACATTGATCCGTAACCCGCCACGACCAGGTACCGGACACCAAGTCTCCGATCACATTAGCCAGCATGTGTGGGAGAGTAATGATTCTGTATGTTCTCTTCCTTTGGTCTCTTATGTAATCCACGTAAATATCATGGAAAATTCTAACATGTTGACTTCCATACTCCCTTCCCCAGATGCTTTTCACATCTGGAAGGAACACAAATTCTTGTGTCAGACCATGCTCCTTGACTTTGTTCTGGAAATATTGTCACCATAACTCTGGGAGACAGAAACCAGCCAGGTCCCATCTCCAGGCTGACTGTTGAATTCATTAAGTAGCTCTTCCGGGTGGCCCTCCTCCGTGAAGGTCCTACCACGCCACCTCTATACCTCCCTGCCCCTTAACCCTGGGTCTGAAGCAGCGCAGAGACAGGAGCACATGGGGTATTTCGGTGCCCTTCCTCCCCTCCGTCAGACTCTCTGTTATATTAACGAGCTATTTTCATGATGTTCTTAGAAGCCAGGATGAACAACAGTCTTCTTGTCAAGGAAAGTGACAGTCCATTAATGAGGGCTTTCTCTATTAAGTAGAAAGCCCCCAGATAGCTTTTAAATTAGTAAGATGTACTCAGACCTCACCCTTGGCCCAGAATGGTCTGACAAGTTTCAGATCATTCATGGACCTCTTTCAAGCCCCTGTAATGTTGGGGCATGTGGGAGTGAGCATGAGCGAGGAGACCGGGAGAGGGAGAAGCAGGCTCTCCGCTGAGCAGGGAGCCTGATGTAGGGCTCGATCCCAGAACCCTGGGATCATGACCTGAGCCGAAGGCAGACACTTAACCCACTGAGCCACCCAGACGCCCCCTTAAGATTTTCTTAATCGCATTTTCTTTTCTCTAGCTTACTCCATTCTAAGCATACAGTATATAACACATATAACCTACAGAATGTGTGTCAATCGACTCTTGATGTTACTGGAAAGACTTCCAGTCAACATTAGGCTATTAGTAGTTAAGTTTTGGGGGAGTCAAAAGTTATACACAGATTTTCAGCTGAGTGGGGTGTCGGTGCCTCTAATCCCCATGTTCTTCAAGAGCAAGCTGTATGGAAATTGTGGTTTTCTCCTCTTTTCTCGTATTTCCCTTCTTGGACAAAAAGAGAAGCAAATGTAGGATCGAGCTGATGATGCACGGGGTCAAGATGCAGCAGACGGTGTACGAAGTTTGCACTGGCCAAATGTTGAAAGTCAAGTTCAAGGGAGTTGTGGTAGCATGTTCTTATAAATGTACTTTGTAATTCTTTGCTACGTTTCGGTGACCATGTGAATGATTTAATGTAGTGGTTCTCGACAAGGCTGCTTTCGCCCAGTGGGGGACATCTGACAATGTTTGGAATATTTCTGATCATCACAACTGGGGCGGGGGGTCTGGCATCTAGTGAGTAGAGACAGGGATGCTGCTGAACACCTTACGATACCCAAGACGACCTCCCACACCAAAGAATTACTGTCCCTACATGCCAATAGCACCTAAGTTGAGAAGCTCTGATTCTATGTACTTCAAATTCAGTTTGTTGGATTCAAAGTTGGCATTTGGATTATTATTTCAAGCGTTATCAACCATGACAACATGGATCTTAACAAGATTCAACCCTAGCCTAGGTTATGGGTAGAAGTCATCATTTCTGTGTTGGAAACTTCCAGACAGGGCAGTGTCTCAGTAACATTTGAGTCCTTCTTAAGGATGGATACTAGCTGAGGAAAGAAACTATACAGAGGATCAATGAGAAGTGTACCTTTATTCTTCAAGGAACCCCTGGATACATCTTTGGGTTCTAGAAAAAGTCATGAAAGCTTTGACTGCTTTCCTTCGTAAACTCATTCTAATTACCGGGGGGTGTAGGGTAAGGAAGATTCCTACTGAAATGAGCTCCTTCAGTCCAGCCAGAATCTTCCAGAAAACCTTGAAAGAACAAGAGACCGCTGTGTGATCAGGTTGTAGCTCAGTGAGTCTCCAGGTGTGGTCCTGGGACCGGCAACATCAGTATTACCCTGGAACTGGTTAGAGATGTAAATTCTGAGGCCCTGCCCTGTACCTAACTGAATCCGAAATTCTGACCATGGGCTTATTGAGCTTTACCAAGTCTTCCAGGTGATGCTGATAATATGTCCAAGTTCAAAACCACTGCTGGGGTGGAGGAAGGAGGTGGGCAAAATGGGTGAAGGAGAATGAGAGATACAGGCTTCCAGTTATGTAATGAGGAAGTCACAGGGCGGAAAGGTGACAACACAGGGAACCTAGTCGCGGTGTATGGTGACAGATGGTACTGACGCTTGTGAGCGTAGCGGGACCTATGGAGTTGTTCACCTGAAACTAATGTAACATTGTATGGCAACTACGCTTAAAACAAAACAAAACAAATCGTTGCTTTAGCTAAAATATAAGCGGGGAGAGAGAGAGAGAGAGAGAGAGAGAATTTCTTAAAGAAGTTTTAGGTTTATGTAATTCAAGAACAAATCAAGAGATTCCGTTAACACCACCATTTACATTAAAAATGTAAAATCTGGGTTGGGATTTCCACTTAGAATCTCATTTCCAGGACAGCCCACGATTCTCATGGAGCTAGACTTCAAGCCCACCAGTTGAGATGATTCAAAGCTCTTGAGAGTTAAAGTGTTCAGTAAGGGGGGGTACCCTGACTCAAAGTCTAGTTCAGGCCAGGGGGTCACGGGTCACCCTCTCCTGATGTTCTCCAGGCAGGGTCCGTCTTGTCATGTTAACTCTTCCTCTCTCCTGTGTGTTCATGCCAGTTGCAAGCTTGGGGAAAAAGTCACCGTTCCCGATGGCGTCTTCATGCCCTGTGACCATAGGATCCAGAAGGCTGAGGAAAGAAACCCTGCATGGTGTGTGACTTTTCTAGCAGTGCCCTGGTTTATTAATTTCTTCTTCCCAGGGCACTCCTGGACTCAGAGCACTTGGAATCGTGCACGCTGGCAGCATTCCGTCTCACATGCGCCATTGCAAGATGCTTTCTCTTTGCATTTTGAAAGGACGACTCTTAAAAGAAAATGAAAATACAATTCAAGGGCGAGGGAGAGCCTCCTCTCTCGTCCAGGCTCGGGCATGCAAGCAAGGGGCAACGTTCCTCGGAGGCCGGCAGCCCGGGACCTGGGGAAGAAGCAAGCCTTCCTGGCTTCAAGCAAAGCCCTGGGTCAAGTTCAATGGAAGTCATGTGGCCGTCAAGCTGGAGATCTACACAGCTCAGAGGGCCTTCGCGGCCGAGTCTGGAATTCCTCCTCTAAAAAAGAAATTCACATTCATCTTTGACAGTTGCTGAACCTGTGTGGAACCAGCTCGGCCTCTGGAAAATCTGTGAGCGATCGATTTTTGTTCATCAGATCTAGAACACTCTGACATGGTTTTGTTTCCATTGTATTCATGCTATTGCTTGCTTAACTGTAGCTCGTGATTCCCGATAGCCATGGATAAAAGCCAGTCACACGTCACTGGCCAATAGCCTCGTTTATAAGGCTCCAAACATAATGAAGAGGGAATGGAAATGAGGCCGCGTCTGGTAGGGCTTGAAAAGATCTTACATCCAAGGAGCCTGCCAAGATGTTAACATTAGGGAACAATATCATCAGACAAAGGGGAAAAAATAATTACCCAAACAGTTAGTGATAATATAGAGAATGCCGAGCTTTGTTTAAACAAAACAAAATTCTATCATTAAAATGTGACCATTTCAAAACAGTACGTTATTATTTTCATTTTGTTCTCATCAGGACATGATATTCTGTTCCCGGTGCTGTACCTATCGCAAGTTTGAAATCCAATCGGGATGCATTAGAAAGCTGGCCTTTTCTCCAAAACCAAGTTAGGTGGGACGAGCTGTGTTTGAGTTAAACGAGACGTTTTCTGGCCGTACATGTGCGCTCGAATAGGTGAATGTCTCCGTGGTCAGAAGTGTAGGACAGCTTTCTGTAGGGGGAGTTCATGAGTCATTTGCCCAACGCCACTAACGTAACCGCTGTAACAGCTTTATGTCTCCAACTCACACAAATTCGTATGAAGTATCATTTTCTGGGTTTCTGGCTTATCAGACTTAAAGAGATAGTGTTCTTTGCTAATGTTTCAGCAGCATCGTCAATCAACATATTTTCCACGGTCATTCTGTGCCCCAAACACAGGATCAAATTTCCCCTCACCCAAAGTTCAACTCCGCAACGTAAAGATGTCCTTAATGTATGGTGCTGGCAAGAACAACAGTTGTTTTCTTGGGAGAAGGAGATTAAATCTAAAAACATACCTTTCTGAAAATTCAGGCCAAATCAGCAGTTTTGCACTCAAAACAGAATACTTTCTTTTGGACCACAGGCTCGCTATTTGAAGGATTATGCACAGAAATATTTCCAAATTGCCACCCACACAGTTCCTTGGCCATCTCTTTAGAAGTCTGAGTAAATGTGTGGTTAGAAGAAACCTTTTGATGTTATCCTAGGGCAAGTGTAATTTTAAAAATAAGCGAATTGCTGCATAAAAATCACATCCATAAATGATGCTTCTTGTGCAGAGCTGGGAAACAGGGGGTGTACATTTCTCAAACCCTCCTTTTAGTTCTAATGTTTTCTTTTGCCATGTAAAAGGATCCACACCCAACCCCCCCACCCGCTTAACCGACCGAAGTAACCGACCGAAGTACATGTTCTTATTGCAAACAGAAAGCAAATTATGTATATAATATATAAATATAAATATATATATAAAAGCAAATTATATAAATGCATGTGAATTTGAATTCTCAATCCCTTAAGTATGGATGATAAGCAATGCTGACCCCTTATTTATTATTAATCAGCTGGAGATGATGAATCTTTAATAGGGCACAAATGACAATTCCGATAGGGGAACACAAAAATCGAAGACAAACAGGAATTAAGGAGTAAGTCGATTGTTCTCCCTCTACCAAAGCGGCCCGGAAAGCAGCAAAAATATCTGGATGTTCTCGGAGCTGCAAGCTTAATGCATATTCGCCCTCAAGAGGAAAACTGAAATTTTTATTATCATGCTAGTTTTAATCAATGATTTCTTTATTTATTTAAGCAGAAAAGGAACTTCTGCGATGATGGGAGATCTAGCTCAGGAAGTAGACGGGAACAAAGGGAGGCCGGGCAGTCAGAAGCCCAGCTCGAATCCTGTCTTTGCATGAAGTTTCCCAAGGAGCAGCCCAGCAGCAACCTCTGACACCGGGGTCCGTTAGAACTGCAGAAGCTGCTGCCTCTGGAAAGTATCACTGTCTTGTTCTTGCTGGTTCCCCCCACTCCCTTATCAGAAAGATTGTGTGCCCAGGTTGAGGATCTAAGGAACGTCTTTGAGGGGTTTGCTGAAGTTGGGGGATGGGGGGGGTGGGACCTCAGGAACGGAAGGAGGTGTAATAGTGCCCTCTGCTGGGAAAAGTCAGTAGTGCTGCCCAGGAGGGTTTCCGTTGGGGCCGAAGTAAAATCTCATTTTATTATTTTATTTTTGGCTCAAGGGTGTTTCTGGAACAAAAAGTCCTGAGAAGGCTCTGCAAAGAAGTAGTTGCAAAACCCCAAACCACATGAAATTAGCTTGATTCTGAGTTGACAGTGGAATTTGAAACCAGCTGTATTTCATCCTAAAATGTTAGCGCCATAAACCCTTCATCAAACCTGGAGACAATTATTTTCTCACTATCTGGACAAGACCACATTTCTAGCGGCTGAATTCTTCCAGGGCGGACTTTGCTCTCCCATTTTCGTTTTGTAGAACTCCCCTCACTCAGACTTGCATAAACAAGCCTCGCTCAAGAATGAAGGATGCGGCGATCATAAAAGGAATCTGTCACAGAAAGCACATGTCACATTTGCATCCTCAGGCTTCTTAGAAATCGGAAGCCCAAAGAGTAGTTTGAAAAAAAATCATTTGAGAAAGTTCGGGAAAATGGTGTTTTGTTAAGGGTGTAGTTTCTTTACCTCATTTTGCAGTTCTGGATGAATGGCTGAAATATTTAAATTATCCCCAACTTAGGGGCACCTGGGTGGCTCAGTCATTGAGCGTCTGCTTTCAGCTCAGGTCATGTTCCCGGGGCTCTGGGCTAGAGGCCCCCACTGGGCTCCCTGCTCCGTGGGAAGCCTGTTCTCCCTCTCCTGCTCCCCCTGCTTGTGTTCCCTCTCTCGCTGTCTCTGTCAAATAATAAATAATAAAATCTTTACCAAAAAAAGGACATGCAAGGCACTTAAGGCAATTAAATTTCCAAGGCAATTAAAAATAAAAAGAACTATCCCTAACTTAAACCAGCTAAAAATAACCAAAGGGCAGGGAAAGGAGACCACGGACATGCAGTGCGTGCTGCAGAGCTCTTGGAAAAAAGCTGGATCATCTTCAAGGGTGTCTACTCACCTATGAGATATTAAGGAAACAATTATTTAAATAAAAGTAATTAGTAAAAGAGACAAGATATCATTGCCTCAAGGAGTCAAAAAAACTTGTCTCCTGGCTATATGTATGGTTTTTTTTTTTTTTTTAAGTCTCATTTATTTAAGTAATCTCTACACCCAACATGGGGCTTGAACTCACAGCTCTGAGATCAAGAGTCACATGGCTTCCCAACGAGGCCGGCCAGGCGCCTCCTGGCTACTGTGTTTTTTGTCTCCTGTGGCTCTTTTTTAAGCCCGAGTCCTGATTAGACAACAGAAACCATGGCTTTGGTTGGTTAAGTGAATGATGGTTGAATTCATTCACTCACTGACACACCCGTGAGGCGGGCTTCGCGGGTGTGCAAGCATGTAGTCTCACCGCGGCCCAGGCTCAGAAGGGCCCCGAGCCTGGCTTCATGCTCTGCTGGTGCCATCTTGAAATTTTAGTAATTTTTATTTTTATTTTTTTAAAGATTTTATTTGCATGACACAGAGAGAGCACGCAGAAGCAGGGGGAGCAGGAGAGGGAGAAGCAGGCTCCCTGCTGAGCAGGGAGCCCGATCCGGGGCTTGATTCCAGGACTGCGGGATCATGACCCGAGCCAAAGGCAGATGCCTAGCCAACTGAGCCACCCAGAGGCCCCCTTGGTAATTTTTAAAAAATATTTTATTTATTTGACAGACAGAGATCACAAGTAGGCAGAGAGGCAGGCAGAGAGGGAAGAGGAAGCAGGCTCCCCGCAGAGCAGAGAGCCCGAAGCGGGGCTCGATCCCAGGACCCCGGGATCATGACCTGAGCCGAAGGCAGATGCTAACCAACTGAGTCACACAGAAGCCCCCTTGGTAATTTTTAGGGCCTCATGTTTTCATTTTGCACCAGGCTCCATAAACTAGGTAGCCCTGCCCATACTATGCTTAATTCGGAGCGCAGTTCTGAGCACTGTCAGAGTAAGGGGCCGGCCTTCCTCGGAAACACAGAGCTGTCCGAGGTGCGGTGCTGATGCTGGAGGAGCTCAGAGCCTAAGAAACGGCACCAAGACGGGGACAGGGACGATGAGAACACACCGCAGGATAGAATAATGAGATAAGCGAGGCCGGGGTGCTCTGTAGTTCCGAGGATGATGGGGAATCATTTCTGGCTGGGAAAGCCTTCAATGCCTCATGAAGGGGATGTCACTTGAGCTGGGACTTTCAAATCGATTCTTCAGGACTTATTTCTCTGCAGGAAAATCCAAAAACAAAGAAAATAGAGGAGCTTTTCCTTTTCGCCATCTGGTCCACTTCGTGGTTTGACTGTTTCTCTTAGTCACCTTAGCTGACTTTGCAGTTTTAATCATAGGATTCCTATGCCCTTTTACTCATAAAGGGTGGTCTTCTGTAGAGAAAATAGTTTTTTTTTGTTTTTTTTTTGTTTGTTTGTTTGTTTTTTTGTAGATAAAATAGTTTTAATTAAAAACAAAACAAAACAAAACCAGGGGACGGGCTCAATCTGTGTCCTGCTCAGCAAGCTTGGAGATGTCAGAGGAAACCAGTGGGGGGCTTCATTTGTTAAGGGGGTTGCTCCCTTAGGTTGTGGCCTCGTGGCTATGGACACAATGGTGGTGAGCTCAGAAGCCGTGGCACTGAGTAAGCGATTCAGGGCACACTGCCCTCCCCCCCCCACACCCTCCTCCCCCAAGGAGGGCCAATTCTATCATCTCAGTACACAATAAGCAGCACTCTTTTTCCTCCGACGAGATGTCACCATGACACCAGGGCGCCAAACCCTATCTAGAAATCCAACTGTGTCCACTTCAGGGCCTTGGGAAAGCTCGATGAATAAAAGCAGGCACGAAGGCTGTCGTACCCAAAGGTTCAGATTGCCTCTCTCGACCTGCACAAGTGCCTCCCCAGCAAGCACACTGCTTGAGAGAGATTTGGTTTTGAGGACAGCAAAGAGAATACGGTAGTATTCTCTAAGATCCACTGTAAAAATTATAAATGTATTCTACTCAGTAGGGATAAAGCTGCATGTAGCCATTTTTAAAAAATTGTTTTTAAGATATATTGGCCACATGTTAAATATTCAATATTAAGAGTTATTTTAAAAAATCTTTGTACTTTAATAGACATCACCACATGCCACGCTTAGGGTCAATATCCTTAGAAAAAGAATGTATTGCACAAAAGACATATACAGCTGATGAACTTTGCAGAGAACCCAAAGATTTTTTTTTTCTTTTCTGCACCATCTCATAGTTACTCTTTTTTTTTTTTTTTTTTTAAAGTAATCTCAACACCCAACATGGGGTTGGGTTGGGTTGGGTTGGGTTGAGCTCATGATCCAGAGATTAAGAGTCACACATTCTACTGAGCCAGCCACGGCCCCACCTCATAGTGACGCTTAATCTGTTCTATATTTCTAGGACTTCACCTCCTTAATTCTTTTTAGGATTATTTATTTATTTGAGAGAGAGAGAGACAATGAATGAGAAGGCGCATATGGAGAGAGAGTTTCAAACAGACTTCGTGCTGAGTGCAGAGCCTGATGCAGGGATCTATTTCATGACCTGAGCTAAGACCAAGAGTCAGAAGCTCAGCTTACTGCCCCACCCAGGAGACCAGTGCTTTTAAAATTCTTAATGGAACAAGGTAGAGGTTTTAAAAAAAAGTCGCTATGTGTTTTTAAGTCTCTGACTGTGGATAAAGCTAGGTAAGCAAGGTATACGATAAATAACATGTTTTGAAAAAAAAAAATTTTTTTTTTTAAGCCTGGTCTTATCTAAGACTGAGTTCTCACTATATATTTAAACCCGAATCACCAAGGAGACACTCTCTGGCTATCAGTTAAGCAACACTTGCCATTTCTTACAAGTTGATAATACAATTAATACAAATCTCGTATTCTTTTAAGGAGCTATGACTCTAATTTCCCGTGAGGGAAAACTAGGAAACATTTACATCAAATTATTTACTTGAACTTTGTGACAAAATTAAAACTGTCAAGGAGGCATTTCTAACACTACGAGTTTAATGGCTCGGGTTAAGATCGAAGTCCGTAATATAAAGTTCAGTTGAGTGTGCTCTTTCTTTAAGAATAAAGATGCGTTTGACTAAACTTCAGTGGCCAAGCCCGGTTGGTTGAAACCACTGTCTGGCAGAATTTATGAGAGAAAAGTAAAATTGGGTAAGCAACAATTGGCTTCAGAAAGGGGTGGCATAACGGAACCAGACCCAAGAACAGCAGTGTTGACCTCTGCCCTCATTTCTCAGCTTAAGAACTGTGCCAGCATCACATTTTTCCGACTTGTGCCTTCTGGTCCTCATAACCACTGCTCGACTTTGGCATCCTGGCAACTCACTGACCCACATTTTTGGTGGCCAAACTGTGGTTCGTGTGGGCCAAGGAGCCACAAACTGCTGACTAAAGCCTTTCTGAAGCTTGTGAGTCCCCAGGAACCAGTCGGGAGTGGCTGGATTCCTCTTTTGTGCCTGTAGTGTATCCCCAAGTGGGACTGGGAGGGGCTACAATTAGCGAATGTTCCACAACCATGGTCTTGATCCCAGTGGAATGCTCAGAAGAGCCAGAGCAAAGCACTGAACATGCGATCAGATCTCCATTTATGTAATGTCTCTGTTATGTGGCGGCACGAGGGCTCATGCTGTTTCTATTTCATTGTTAGTATTTTTAAACTCTGCCTTTTGAATTAGGAAGGACGGCTCATCAGAGCCATGTGGAGAACCACAGTCGGTGAAATTTTGTCTTCGTTCTGCTAAAGCAGAGGGGATTTTGCAACTGCTTTGAAGACTTGAGAGCATCACTGTTGTGTTTAAAGCGGGTTTTCTAAAAGTGTGGTCCCTGGACCAGCAGCAGCAGCATGGGGTGGGAGTGGCGCGGGGCGGGGGGGGGGGGGAGACGGCTAGAAATGCTGATTCTCAGGCTCCATCTCAGCCCTCCTGAGTCAGAACTCAGAGGCGAGGTCCCAGCAATCTGTGTTTTAGCACACCTTCCATGGGATTCTGTTGTGTGCTCAATGTGAGAAGCACCGATAGAAGGAAATATCGTGCGGGAAGGGGTGCGTCCGTGAAAGTGACCGGGGTCTGCCTCCCCTGGGAAATGGGCTACTTGTTCCCGTGTTAGCACAGACGCTTCAACTTTGTTATTTGGTCCGGAGTCACACCATTTGAGCTTGGTTTCTAGTTTAGTCTAGTTTCCTTTCTAGTTTCTAGTTTTGTCTAGTTTGTGGAAGGAAATAAGCCACCGCCTCCCTCAAATTCTAGTACTTGACTTGTTCATGTTTGAATTTGAAAAGTTTCTCCTGAAATCCCCAAAGCGAGAAATAGAATTTGTATTACTGAACAGTGACTCTTTGGGTCATTCTCTGGGTGAGTGAAAGGTTTATTGTCTCCTCGGAATAAATTTTTCAGAATTTAGGGGCTCAAAGAATCTTAGAGATGCAATGGATCTTTAAAAGCCATATATATATATATATATATATACACACACACACACACACACACACACACACACATATATGTATGTATATATATAAATTTTAAACCCAGGGAGATATATATATATATATATATATATATATATATATATATATATTTTTTTTTTTTTTACCCCATGGAGAAACTCTGGCCACAGGATGACGATCATGAGAGGCAGGCAGGAAATCATGGGTTAAATGGGAGTAGATGGCTGGCTGCTAAGCTACGGATTCCTCTGTTGAAATCTGAAATCAGGGACTGCATCTTCTCCCTCTCTTCCTCTGACTTCCACATCCTGGTTCTTGGAACAGAGTTGGCCCAGTTCAATAAATGCTTCTTGCAAACTGATAGGAGATGAAACGTGTGCTCCTTTCCCCCTAGTCCTACAGAAGGGAAAACGGCATTTGCTTCCAGTCGGCCGGAAGGGATGAGTGAAGATGAAAAATTATTTTAGTTTCCATTAAATAACAGGCTACTTCTTTTAGGCTACCAACCTGGTAGCCTCTGATGGTATAAAATGGATTCCATTACCAAGAGGCCCAGGACAACGGATGGGAATGATCAGGCCTGCGAGCTGCTGGAAAGGCTGCGGGGAGATGTCTGCGCAGGACATGCCCATTATCGTGTCTGGCTCGAGTCAGTTTTATTTAGCGCCATAAAAACAGACTTAGCTTATGATATTTTAAGCATCTCAAACAAAGCAAGATTTATGCTATTGGGTGCGACTTTGGACCTTCCCCCGTACCAGGTTTTCCACAGGTCTGGAGAGGCAAGAAACTGTTTCTTTATGCATTGTGAGTGCAATGTAGGAAGCCCCCTCCTTCTGCCTTCTAATATCACCAGGAATGAATAGGCAGCATGTTTCCCATAATTCAGCAATAACTGGGCTATTATTCTTTAATGCCTCCGTTTATTAATGTAGCCACTGTGTCATTCCTACCATGCCCATGTAATTAAATTACCCGACAGACATTTGATATGAAGCCCTCCATCTCCACAAAAGCCCAGAATTTCTATGCCCCTTTGTGAGTCCCTAATGAATGAGTGGCACAGACACTTCTGTCATCCACGTTCACTCACTGTCCTCGCTGACTGCTCTCCTGTGTCCTAGAGGCTCGCTGCTGCACACACACTGGGAACCCTTCAAAAGTGGAGGGTCACGTTTCCAACAACAACAGGCACCGGGCACGCTATCACCTTCCTCTCTCTTTGTCTGGCTAAAGCAGGGGCTGACTGAATTAAATTCCAAACCCACGTCTGCCTGGGCAGATCAACAGTACATTCTTAAACCTTAGCTACTGGATGCCTGAAGTCAGGAGTAGAAAGGGAAAATAAACTAGAAAAAAAAATTAAAGCAATCATTGTGTGCATCCAAACAGAGGTCATCCTGTGAGTTTCTGAAAAGGAAAGAAAATCATTTTCACTTAAAAACCAAGTGCTCAACTTCTAAAGTTTGCTCACGAGGGTCATAATGAAGCCTCGTCCACATGCTCTCCCTGGGAAACAGTACCTGGGATTATTAATAAAACAATGAACTTTTTTCTCAATCACTCCGCTGTACATTTCAAGCTACTAGTTTCAAGATACAACTTGCTCTAAATGTTGTAGAACTTGGACATGAACTCTTTAAAATGATCAAAATAGATTGCACAGTGAGAATTCTTTTATTTCTAGAAATGACACTTAAGAGACTCAAGGTGTTTCCAAAGGTTTTCAAAAATCTTATCTTTTACATTTAACAGAATGTAATACAACTGGCCTAGTGTGTATTTGTTATGCGGGTAGAGTGCAGATTTGAATGCAAACCTTGACACCAGATTTTTAAATATTTAAATTACATGTTTTACACATGGCAGGAATATGAGGAAATGGAACTGTACAGGAATAAAACTTGAGATCTAATCTCAAAAATAATTACTTTGCTTTTATAAGAAAAAACATCACATCAAAGCATAAAATGCTCAGATCTATGACACTGAAAACGTTTCCAACCAACCAACCAACAAACCAACCACACAACCTTTTAGGTCAGATGCTTGAGAGAAGAAATCATATCTCACTGGAATCTGGATAATTTAAATTTGGATAAAATCTAAATAATAATTACTCCATTACAATGACTGTCCTTTAACACTGAAATTTGTGTTACCTACATATGATTAACATAATTTTGACTTATGTGATATCTCAAGAGTGCATGTACACAGAAAAAAACACTGGGTTTAATTCCTGAAAATATTTGAGATGAAAAATATTTGGAGTCATTAGTAATGATTCTGTTAGTCTCAAAGAAGGCAATAAAGGCCTAAGAGAGTATCTAAAACAGAGGGAACAAATAGAAAATAAATAGCTAGATAGTAGACCCAACCTTAACAATGCTAATAGTTGTATTAAATGTAAAGGGACCAAGCACTCCAGTTAAAAGGCAGAGTGTCAAGAAGGGTTAAAAAAACAAAGAATTAATTAAATGCTGTGTAAAAGAGATCAATTTTAAATATAAAAACACAGGGGCGCCTGGGTGGCTCAGTAGGTTAAAGCCTCTGCCTTTGGCTCAGGTCATGATCCCGAGGTCCTGGGATGGAGCCCTGCATTGGCCTCTCTGCTCAGCAGGGAGCCTACTCCCCCCACCCCACCTGCCTCTCTGCCTACTTGTGATCTCTCTCTGTCAAATAAATAAATAAAATCTTTAAAAAATATATAAAAACACAAGTAGGCTAAATGCAAAAATATAGAAAAGACATATCATGCAAATACTCAACATAAAAAAGCTGGCAGGGCTGTATTAATGTCAGGTACAACAGCCAATGAATGTCACCAGAGACAAATAGGAACACTTCATGATGACAAGAGGGCAGGTCATCAGGATGACATATCAATAATAAACATGTATGTACTTAATCACAGAGATTTAAGCAAATGAAGAAAACCTGCCAGGACTAAAGAAGAAAAATACTGGGGTGCCTAAGTGGCTCAGTTGTTAAGTGTCTGCCTTCGGCTCAGGTCATGATCCCAGGGTCCTGGGATTGAGCCCCACATCAGGCTCCTTGCTGCACAGGAGGCCTGCTTCTCCCTTTCTCCCTGCTTGTGTTCCTTCTCTCTCTCTCTCTGTGTCAAATAAATAAACAAATCTAAAAAAAAAAAAACAAGACGAAAAAGACTAATTCATGCTTATAGTTGCAGATGTGTTTACCTCCTTTTAAGTGACAGACAAAACAATGAAAGAAAAAAAAAATCAGGTCTTTTAAAGAGCCTCAAATATTTGAAAAGTAAACAACATACCATTACATAATCCACACGTTAAAAGAAGCAATTGCTAGAAAAATTAGAAAATCATTTGAACTGAAAGAAAAAGCAAGCTCAATATATCAAAATGTGTGAGATGCAACCAAAACACTGCTTAGAGGGAAATTTGTAGAGTTAAATGTTTATAAAAAAGAAAATTTCAAAATCAATGTTCTAAGTATACACCCCAGGTAGCTAGAACAAAAAAGAGCAAATTAAACCAAAAGGTAATGGAAGGAAAAATAAAGAGCAAAACACTAAACAATGAGATCAAAAGCATATAAATAATAGGCACTTAACAAAGCCAAAAGTGGATTCTTTGAATTTATTAATAAAATCAACAAACTCTTGGCAGTAAGTACCGAGCAAGGAAGAAGAGAGAAGATATGAGTCACCTATATCAGGATATAACACATTTTGCAGGTATCAGAGATAAGCTACTACTACAGTTTTACACCAATGACTCCAACAAGTTAGTTAGAAGGCACATATTTGCAGAAAAACATTACCAAAATGGACACGAGGTAAAATGGAAAATCTTATTAATCTTAAGTCTCTTAAGGAAATTGAATCGAAATGAAAATTCTTCCCCAAAAGAAAACACCAGACCCAGGGGGTTTTACCCTACACTGAAAGAAGAAAAAACACTGCCAATTTTATGCAAATCTTTCAGAAGACAAGGAGGGGGAAATGTTTGCCCAAGTCATGTTATGAATCTGGCATAAATCTGATAACAAAATCTGATGAAGCAGATACAGTCTAAACAAAGAAGATCACAAATCAGGATCCCTCACAAAGATAGACATGGAAGTGTTAAACTAAATGTTAGGAGATCAAGTCCAGCAACATGTAAGAAGCGGAATATATCCTGACCAGGAATACAGGGTTAGCTTAACATTCAAAACTCATCAGCCAATATAATTTGCCACATGAAGAGTGAAAGGAGTCAAGCCAGACAATCACTTCATTAAAGGCAGAAAACGCATTTTATAAAATTCAACATCCATTCAATGCTATCATACTCCCTATAAATTTTTTTAAAAAGATTTTATTTATTTATTTGACAGACAGAGATCACAAGTAGACAGAGAGGCGGGGGCGGGGAGCAGGCTCCCCACCGAGCAGAGAACCCAATGCGGGTCTCCATCCAGGACCCTGGGATCATGACCTGAGCAGAAGGCAGAGGCTTAACCCGCTGAGCCACCCAGGCACCCCCCACTCTCTATAAATTGGGAATTGAAAGCAATTTTATCAACCTCATGAAGAGCATCTATGGAAAACTACATCATACTTTATGGTGAGAGTGGGAACACTTTCCTCGAGATCAGCAACAAGGCAAGGCTGTCCGCCCTAACCAGTGATATTCAACATCATGTTGGATGGTAGAGCAAGGGCCATCAAACGAAAAAGGTAAATAAAAGCTGCAACAATTTAAAAGGAAGTAAACCTCTCCTTTTGCAAAAATTTCATGACAGTTTATGTGAAAAGTGCTCAGCCATCTACAAAACGACTGCCCAGACTAACAATGACATTCAACAGCGTTCCAGAACGCAAGATTAATATAAAATCAATTGTCTTTAAGAAATCAACTGTCTTTTTATATCATTACAGTAGGATAAAATACTGGGGGAGCGATTTAACTAACGATCTGTAAGCCTAGACTGAAAACTATAAACTGATGTTGAGAAAAATGTGAAAAGGCAGAAGCAAATGCAAAGATGGGCTGTGATTATGGCTTGGAAGATCCAGTGTTGTCCGCGTATTACTATCTGTTCTCTATGAATATGGCTGGAGAATTTTTGTTGCCTTTCACGTAGGGGTGCGTATGGGGTTGAAGTTCTGCTTAAACTTATTTTTCAAACTTCAAAACATTCTGCCTTTTAAAGATAAGGAATTCCTGCCCATAAGTCTCTACATTATGATTCTGGAGAAAGGGGGGGCATCGCCAGGGTTTTTTGCCTTACAATGCCTTCCTAACCTCTACCATGGAGTAAATATCATAAATTAATTAAAATCAGTTGTTAAGGGGTAGCTGTGATACCTTTCATCTAAAATTGTTGTGTGTGCTCTAATGACTAGTCTCACACCGAGTCTGAAATCAGAGGATCTTTTGAGGGGTCGCGGGAGGGGACAGGGCTTATTTTTAAAGCAACACTCCACAAGGACTCTGCTGTTGAGTGTTTCTTTGGAACGAGCAGAGAGGTATTTTGCACATGATGTTTGAAAGCCGTTTTTTTCTTTTTTAAATTCAAGACTCCACCTCCAAACCCCTCCCGCGAAAGGGAACCGAAGATGGTTGTTCATACGTGCTCGGGTGGATGAGGGTGATGGCGCGTGGCGCTCAAGGCCGCCAGGCTGTCTTCAGCCCCTGGACATGAGGCAGCAAGCAGAAGAGACGCCGGCCTGTGGACGGAGTCCATTCAGGAACAGACTGCCAAACTTCCGAATTCTGAGCTTCGCTTCTGCCACGCGGGCCGGCCTTTCCCTGCTATCAAAGGCTTCTTTGAGCGGGGGCTCCTTTCCTCTTACACTTACTGGTGAGAGCTACTTAAGGTTTCTTTTTTTTATGAAAGTGCTTCGACTTCGTTTAAACTTCAACTTAAACGAAGATGCCGCCCAGTATCTTTGAATAAAATCAGAAACCCCAAATTCCTCATTCTTTCATCCCTAGCCATGGTCCATGATGTCATCCCAACAGTCTTCTATAACGGAGGGCTTATATAGACCCGCAGGCTTTAGAGGATTTGTGTGTACATGTGCGTGGCAGGTTCACGATCAGATACAGTTTAAATATGTAAAGTATACTTGGAAGGAAGTACATGTATAGAGTTATTGTATTGACACTGCGTGTGTGCATGTGTGCCTGTGCGTGCGTGTGCGTGTGTTCACTCTCAGACAACTATATAGGCATGTTCTTATTTCGAAATAGTCTGCACTTCCCCTCCAGATTTGGGAAATAAAGAGTCTTAGAATATTGCTTTTCATTCTCAACAAAGAACTTGGAAAGAGCTTAAGAAAACCTTATTTTGATCCCTTCAAAAATATGCTTAGGAACAAACATAAGCTCCAAGGATAAGAGTGATTTGACAGATTTTCTCAGAATTCTTGCTGAACTGGTTTCAAACGCTGCAGACCCCCCCCCCCCAGGGCCCTCGGGAAGGAGGCTCCACCGGCGCTCCCCGGCTCGAGAAGCCTGTACTTTGTCTCCATAAGTCCAAGTCCGCCCTCTGGACGGGTCCTGCCGCCCACCTGAGCAGGTCTGCTGCGTAGATTGGGACCAGCCCCGTCCGAATGTGTCACTGAGGCCAGGGGCAAAGCCGGAAGGACAAATACCGCAGGAAGTGCCTGCCACGGTCTCACAGATGCCACCTCCGTGGTGTGGCACCGATCGCCATGCGTGACAGGGCGGGGACAGGCGGGAGGAGAAGACAGAAGTGGGAGAGAGTGGGGGCGAGGGACGAAGGAAGAAGGGGGGCAGGACGGGAAGGAAAAAGGCAGGAGAAGAGGAGTCACGGGGGGGGGGGGGGGAAGGGGGCGTGCGACAGAGGAGGAAAGGCTGCTGGGACGGCAGGGGAGGGACGCCCCAGCGCCGAGAGAGACAGAGATGGGCACGACCTAGCGAGAGCCAGCACTCACACAGCGGCGGGGATGGAGAGAAAGGACACCCTTAAAGGACGGGTGACATGGGAAGGTCAAGGGGAGAAGAGGTGCGGCTGGCCGAGATGAAGGGAGGGAGAGAAGAGAAGCGGGGCTGGGGGCTGTGCGCCGCGATGGACAGCGAAGGCGGCTAAGCCGGGGCAACCCCCCGGGAGCGGTCGGACGCGCCTGTGCTCTCTGTCTGGGGCTGCTGCTCTCTGGAAATGCCCGTGTCAGAAGGGCTGGGGGCGCCTCTCGTCTCCAAAGGCCAGGCAGTCCTGATCTTGCGCAGGCATAGATGGCAGGGGCCTGGCCTCAGTGTTGTAGTGATTTCCAGCGGCATTCCCGTCTCCTTCCCTGGTTAGGGCTCGCAACAAAAATAGAGTGTGCGCATGACAGGAATGGCACGGTGGAGCCGGGGAGGGCTGCAGTCTGGGAGCAGAAGCTGTAATCCTAAAGAAGAACCGCCCATAGCAGTTCTCACCGCCTTTCACAAGGTCAATGTCATCTCCATGGGTAACAGAGGGAGGCCCTGCCCAGGAAGGAACAAGACCCAGGAAGAAAAGCAAATGAGAATAGCTCTGGTATCAGGGCTATCTGTCTGGAACCTTCTTTCTGCAGGAAGTCTGTGGGGGCCATCAGCCAGAATTAGCAGGTTTAGCAAATACGCATACAGATGTCTAGTTTAATATGAATTTCAGATAAACCATGAATAATGTTTCAGAAGAAGTAATAATAATTTTTTTTAGGGTAAGTATATCCCATGCAGAAAGAGGGAGAAAGAGGTAGAACACTCTGGAAAGGGGGGTAAGGTGGGAAGGGGCAGGAGAGACACAAGAGTGGCAGAGACAGACAGAGGCAGTATTTGGGGTGTACTGATATTACTGATAGGTTTTTCTGAGATACAAATTCAACTGCGTATCTTGCATTTGATCTGGCAACCCTCGTTTCAGGTCTAATTCCCCCCAATAAGTTATTTTCTCAACTTCTTTTCACTAATTCCACTGTCTCATCTGCCCTTTTAAAAATCTCTTTTAGTTAATTACAGATATTAGGATATACCCTCGATAGTGTAGCGATTCTCTGCTGAATGCAGAATATTTCCTAAACTTTCACCCCACTGTGCCAGGTTTCTTTTTTTTTTTTCTTTTGTTTTCTCTGTTTTGCTTCATTGCAATGCTTTGTTCGGACAAAAAGTAATATGTCTGTGTCTTCAGAAGAGATTGGGCGCGTTCAGCGTAGACTGCCCACCTCCTGGAATAGCAGAGAGCCTGGGATGTGTTGGGAAGGGTGTCCACTGGTTGGCTAGACTGAGGAGTGAAGGTCAAGAGGACAGAAATGAGATTGAGGACAGGCAGTTGAAGAGATGGAATTTCACAGTTAGATATCCTGTTCCTGTGTGTGGGTCGCACGGATCGCCTGTCTAGGAGCTCTGTTACCCGCTTCCTGCAGCAGCGGGGGGTGGGACGTGACAGGCCATTTCACTCTGACTTTTCTGGGCCCATGTGCGTTCTGAAGAGCCTTCTCTCCAATTCCAATGAAAAACTCTTTCATGGAGTCTCGCTGGTTTTATGAACTACGTCCTGCTTGCCTTCGGAAGGAATGAGCAGGACTAATACTGACTGAGCTAAGCCTCCCCACCAAATATTCTCAGAGAACATCAGGACACTGCATGAACTGGAAGGATTCAAGCATGTCTTGGTTAAGTGCCCGTGGGCTGAGTGGAATGTGGAGTTACAAGCAGAGGGATACAGCTGCGGCGATGCTTCTGGAAGAGCGAGAATGTAGAAAGTACATTAGACACAATAACCGGACCAAAGAGTACTCTTGCCAGAGAGAAATAGCAAACCTATTCAAACCGAATGGGGCGTTATATAATGCGGTGCTCAGTGCCCACCACTGTGACCTGCACCCCTACATCCGCCCCTCCTCCCCAAAATGCACTCTCTTTTCCTGAGCATATAGCCACAGCGTCTTAGAACTCAGGAAAGAATTAGCGGGAGCTGGACCTTAGAGGAGAGGCTGCATCTGTTTGGAATACCTTCATGCCCCACGTGTGGGCAGTGACCTCCTGTCACAGAGGGCGGTGAACTGCAACCCAAGAAGATGTACTAATCTAGAAAATGTTTCCACAAGTGCTTGCATACTTTTTTTTTAATGCTTGCATACTTGAAAATGAATCTCCTGTGCCTTTGCTGCAGAAGTTAAAGATATTCTAGAAGCATACTACTGTCACTAAAACTGGAATGCCATACAGCATGCGAGGGAAAGATAAATGGAGAGAATCCAATATGGGGACAGATATTAACTTATATTCGCGTGGTACTCTACAGAGGACTTGGGGATGGGGACGTGTTCACGTGGGATGCCCCCAACAGTGCTAGGAGTCAGGAATTACCCCTGGCGTTGTAGTGATAAAACCCAGCCTGTGACCAGTGTTGGAGCTTCTCATTTTCAAGTTCCATGATTTGTCACTCCACCAGAGGTGACTTTCCCAGTGCCATATGATTGGTATGAAGGAAACTGACCTCAAGGAGCTTTATTTGTGCCCATAGAACTCACAGCGGTTCACGGAAAGGTGAAAGAAGCGTCGAGCTGAGACCTGGAATCAGATCCCACCACTGACCAGCCACACATCTACTCACAAGTCTCTGCCCCTTCTCAGCCTTAGTCTTTCTGACGGTAGGATGCCTCTGATAATCTTTTCTTCACTGAACAGCGAAGGATTTTATTGTGAAAAAGCTCACAATGGTTTCGATTCTTGTCGTTGGGAGGATTAAATTCCTGCACGGGAAATTCTTAGCATCGAATACGCCTCTGCCTCCTCTTCTTGTCAGCATCATTTCCTTCCGTGGTGACGGGCACGTCAGCCTCTGATGTGCCTTATGGACTTTGGTGGGCTTGCTCGAAGAGAATCAGGCATTTTGAAAGAATTTCACTAAAATGTAACTTTTCTTCAAGTCTGGTGAAAGCAACTCATAACCGTTCATAACCGTTCATAACCGTTTTTCACAAGTGAAAGAAAAGTATCAGAAACCAGTCACGTGGAACCAAGCATGGTAGCATAGTAGCTTGGCTTGGAGGAAATGCGCCCAAAAAGGAAGACGTTCATTGTGATCTCGCAAGGAGGTATGTGTGCTTTGTCAACGTTATTTTAGCTTAAATGCTACCCAATTTCTAAAACCCAGAAGATAACCTTGCACTTTTAAAGCTAGGATTTTGCTGCGAGGGTATTAGACGATGAAGCCTTTCACGGCACTGTTGTTTAATTTGGAGAGAAAAGACAGACTTTGGAAATAGATTAAGACTCCCAGTTTCAACACAAAGAGGGTCCAAGTATGGAGGAATTCTGGAAATGTTTTGAAATAGTGAGAGACCTACACGCTTAGGATCTGTGTGCAGACGGGATGTAGAGAGCGAGACAATAGCCTTGGGCTCTTGGCTGACTCCTGAATTAATGGAAGTGATAACAGGGTCGGGCAAAGACATGCTTTCTTATTTTTTTCTAATACATTCTTTTCTTCTTAGGTGGAAAAATGGTTTCAGTCTTTGAAAATAATCTTTGTTCCTTTTATAGCTACTAAGAATCCAGAGAATGGTAGTTCTTCCAAGGCTGTCCGCTGCGGGAAGGACACAGTTGTTCATAATTTGCTGAGCTTACAGCAGGAACACCGTGACATAAAACCAAATAAAAGATTGATTCCATTGTTGGGGGTGGGGAGACACTGTACTACAGGAGCAACTTATCAAATACAATCATGTCTCAAGAAGAAAGGGAGTTGGGGTGCCAGGTGGCTCAGTCGGTTAAGTGTCTGCCTTCAGCTCAGGCCATGATCCTGGGGTCCTGGGATGGAGGCCCACATGGGGCTCCCTGCTCAGCAGGGAGTCTGTTTCTCTTTCTCTTTCTCTGTCCCTTCTCCTGCTCATGCTCTCCCTCTGTCTCTCAAATAAATAAAAATCTTTAAAAAATGAAGTCATAAAAGTTATAAAGTTACAAAAACTACAAAGAGAAAGTTCTAAAAACTGATATGAGATTACCACATTCTACCCCCCTTTTCCAGAACTGCATTTTAATGGGGATCAAAGATTAATGCTAAAGTAGTCCTTCTACATGACATTCGAGATTGTGGCCAGAAAGTAGGAAGATGTATAAAGGAGTTTGAGGAGGTGAGGACCAACAAGAAGGGTCTTCATGAAAACATGCTACATTAAAACAAACAAATTCTTCTCTGTGTATTTAAACCATTGACCTGCCGAAGGTGTGAGGCGCTTACTGCAAAAAGTAAAATTTGGCCCTTCTAACAATCAACTGAACGAACTCTACTTTTCTTAAGGAGCAAAGAAAGGGAATTCTCTACAATACCTTATTATGACTTTTCTTTGTTAGTACCTTAAATACACTTCAAATGGTGAAAGACAAATTGCTTGTGGCTTAAATATCCAGAGGCCGGGATACTTTACCCCTGACTTCTTGATTTCTTCAAATAATTACAAATTATTCTCAGTAGAAAAATTAGACGCGTTTTCTTCACAGGTCTATGAGATTTGCATGTCCCCATCCTCACATCAGTGGCCCTGTGGCATTTCGGATCTCCAGTCATTGGAACAATTGGTTGACTTTGGCAGTCTCTATGGCTAATGGGTTAACTTCAGCCTATCAAACGAACTAAAACCGAGTGCGTTGGAATATCTGGTCTACGGATAAGCCTATTGGGGGCAGTCAAACAAATGGGGTAAACTTGACTTTTCTGGTCCTTTCAGATGATTTGCTAGGGGAAAGGTTACACAACAGGTTCAATAGATCCAAGCCCCAAAGGTCCACTCCAAAAGCCTCTCTTTAAACAACACAACTGTCTTTGCATTTTGCTAAATTCTGTTACTTGGAATTAAAAAGCTTATTAGAAGCAAGTCTTCCCTGCAAACTGACATATTCGATTACAGTCATCTGTTCTAGAGAACAGACTGCGTCTAGACAGAATACCACTGTGGCTTAGAAGGAACAGGATGCGTTTACAGTGGCTGCCTCTGGGGCCGGGTGACCGTTTTCACGATCTGCGCTGGGGACACCGTCTGATAAACGATTCTGCAGCTTCCCTGCCACACGTGCGCAGGTACGGATGACCCGCATGACTACAGAACAAACACCCACATGAGACGGAACTACGGAGAGGCGGTGGTGATGGAAGGGGCACACAGAAGCCAAGGACAAATATAAAACAGCAGCACTAAAAATGCAAAATAAAGGCAAACAAATAAAACCAGATTCATAGAAATTAAAGCCAAGATTCCAAGCTTTGTGAGCAAAAGAAATCTAGTCTTTGTTCCGTGTTCCAGGATCCTAACAACTGTGTTTCGGGCGGGGGTGGGGGGCTGTGGGATTATTTATTCATATGTACAAGGAATGAGAACAAGCACTTGGCTCGCTTATAAGAAATTAAGCATCTGTCTCGGGAAGGCTTCCCCTCAAACAGAGCCATACCGAGTGCACACCATATGAAAAGGAAGAGGCCGGCGGAACTAGCCGTCATTGCTGGAAACTTGTAAGAAAGCAGTCTTCGTGTTTTGAAATGTTTAGCCTTAAATGCATGTCTAGCACTTAAGCGAGTTACGACGCAGTAGACATGTTTGATCTTAGAAAGAATCTGAGTTTAAATCAATTTCCCTAAAGATGAGCTTACGCACGCTATGACTCACACGGGCTCTGCAAAGCCACGGCCAACACACGGGAAAAGGGTTCTGCTCCCCTACCCCTGGCCCACGCAATCGGTCATCATTTTGAGAGCTGAAAATGCAATCATTGTCAGTTTTCTGGTCTCCGTGGCTCAGAGAGCTGAGAAGGCAGGGGTTCGTTTCTTACTAAATTTGCCCCCTAGGTTGGAGAAGGAAGACACAAACATGACGTATGGTGGTTGCTAAGGAACTTGCAAGTGAACACAGGCTGCCACTTAATAACGGCGAGAGGGGTGCTGAGCGGCGGCGATAACATCAGCCACCACAGCTCTGCCTCTCAGCCCAGCAGGGGCCATTGCTGCGGGAAAAATGAAAAGGAAGGCAGCCTTGTTAGGGAAAATGTAAGAAGATCTGGAAAGGGAAATGAAAGCCTGGGGCCCTGCTCCTACTGAGATGGTACTGCAGGCGTCCTGTGGGAGAAGGTGTGCTTTGGGTTATTTTCCACTAGGAACGAAGGTGGATGGGGTCAGGCTTGAGTCAGGCTGCTACTTGCTCACCTGCTAGCCCATAGCTCTTCTTTGAAAGAAGACCTGGGTCCTGTGAGTTCATTTATCAGGACTCAATGAGGCGACCCCCATTCCTCACTTGATCAGCCCCATCAAAAGGAGACAGGGACTTTGGCCTCGAGCCAACCAGCTAATTAGCTCTCAATAGCCATCGAGTAGACATATTTTGCAACTGGCATGATCAGCACAGCCCGCAAGTCCAGAGTGTAGCCTCTAGGGTCTGGCTCTCCTGTGTCCAAATTCTGATCCTTCTGCCTGGTGACCTTGGGCGAGTTACTTAAAGGCTCAGAGTCTTTGTGGTGTTGAGCAGGAGCATAATACTGAAACCCCGACATATGCTTGTTTCCAGCCCAGCACCACTTCTGTCTTTTCTCCTGGTAAGAGACCTCCCCCCACATTGTATTTTTGGGAAAATCCGCAGCCAACGAAGGATCCTGTGGGGGTTATAAAGAAGGATACCAACACCCCCCAAACCGATCTCCACCTCGGCTGCAGTGATTGGTCCAACCATTTGGGCAATGACTCAAACACCGGCTGACCAAAATCCTGCCATTGGGAATTTAAGCACTCGATCAGGGTACGGGTTCACATATGTTCAGGACAAGACCCCTTCTTTCCAGCAGTGAAGCTGGCGGGGGCTCTTGGCGATCACATTTCCACCACTTGGATAAAGCTGGTCTACCGAGCAAGAGAATGACATTGACCAGCAAAGACATGCAGAGAGAGGAGACAAAGAAATTCCCCAGATCCTTTGAATGCCTGGCTCTGGTTCCCCAGTTCCCCGAGACCACCCTGGTCATCCCACCTTCTGAAACTCTAGGTGACAGCTAGATGAGAAAATACATGTAAAGCCTTTAGCATGGTGCCTGACACAGAGCATTTCATAAATATTTACATTATTCTCTTGAGTGGGGACGAACCATTCCTCCTCTCTCACATTTGGGTGAAGAAGTTCATTGGAACAGCTGCTTTTCACCCCACTTGTTATGTGAGTCCCATGGAAAGTGGACCGTCCAGGATAGAGACAAAGGGACAGGATGTGATCGCAGAGTGAGGATGTGGTGGTGCAGCCCCACTAACAGAGATCCACCCCCCCCCCACCCCGCCACACCATACCGCCCTACTCACGACACAAGTTGTTGACCCCGTGCAGATGTTCCGGCCTGCGTATGCACTGACTCTTAATGGCAAAGAATTCCTGGTGTTCACTAAGTTAAATGCAAACAGCGGACTGTAAAGGGTTGGACGGAACACTAGAAAGACCAGGTCCTAGCCCTGATTCTGCCACTTGAAGACTTAAGGCAAAGCATTGCTTTGGCAAAGGGTGGAAATTGAGTTACTCTATGCATTTACAGCACTACTGAAAAGATCTTCTCTTTTGACAAGTGTAAACTCTAGCAAGCTTGAGAATATAGGAGAGAATGATTACTATTTTTCTAGAGGGCAAGAGGAGAATTGGCATTGTGATAAAGACCACTTCCACACATTAAACCAAAAAATAATCTCTATGCCCAACGTGGGGCTCGAACTTACAACCTTGAGATCAAGAGTCACATGCTCTACCGACTGAGCCAACCAAGCTCCCCCATAGAGATTACTTTAAAAAAAAAATAAGAAGGGTGGGGGAGAGTCGAAGCAAAGAGTTAGTTCACCAGCTAATGTACTGAGCAACTTCTGTGTGTTCACACTGAGGTTAGAGCAGAAAAACACAACCGTTATCCTGGTGTTCACAGTCTGTCACTGGAACAGACCCAGAGACAAGGACCAAGAGAGCAGTGAAAGGCCAGAGGAAGAGGCAATGATTTATGTCTGGGAGGAGGCCACGGAAGGAGACACAAGAGAGATCACATTTGTTCTGAGCTTTGATGTTCACCAGGCAGAGAAGAGCTGTGAAGTGTTCCTGAGCAGAGAGAACTGTCATGGAGTCAGGGTGCCGGGACCGCGCATGCGTGCTTGGGAGGCGCTAAAGACGCGACGAGGACAGAGGCTAGCACTCCAGATATATTGGTGTAGCCCCCTTAATCTCTTCTGACAGGATCGAGATGTAGCTGAGGGTCATCATGTCCCTAGAGATGTTAGGAGGAGTTACCTGACACCCACGGCCATGCCCACCATCGACTTTTAGGATCGTACATATACAGAGCCCAGATTTCTGGGAATGGCTAGCAGGTTACCACTTCCGAGTTTCTTCAGCTTCCTGGATCCAGCCCATTTGACCATTGCTGCTCTGATTTTTGCATGAAATTCTGCCCATTCGGTTTCCATTCCAACAAAATCACTCACACGCTCAAACTCATATTCCTGAGTTTAGGACGCTTTTCTGAAGGTATCGGTTGGTAAAACTCCACAACCTTCTACCATCTTCCTAGCCACACACACTCTCCACCATTACAGAGTTCTTTGGGAATCCCAATGATTCTTCCTATATGAGGCAGAGCAATTCTCTTCCTCCATTTAGGGACAAAACCAATTCTTCTACCAGTCTCATGCCCAGGGGTTTAGAAACATTCTTTTTGCTCAAACCAGTTTTTTGGATTTCACTGTCTACCGTATGTAGCCTATTATGTTTTTTAAAAGATTTTATTTATTTGACAGCGATCACAAGTAGGCAGAGAGGCAGGCAGAGAGAGAGGAGGAAGCAGGCTCCCCGCTGAGCAGAGAGCCCGATGCGGGGCTCGATCCCAGGACCCCGGGATCATGACCTGAGCTGAAGGCAGAGGCTTTAACCCACTGCGCCACCCAGGCGCCCATGTACATAGCTTATTAAAAATACTTCTCTAAGAAGTCTGATGCCAGCCAGAAAGGTAACAGTAAGTTTTCTGTTACTCTACAGACAAGTCATCAATTAGGAAAAGAAACTAACGTGACGTGCTGGGGTAGGGGGAGTGACAGAAAGAGGGGAGAAAGGGGCTTGGGTCACACAGTCAGTGCCACTGATTACCCAGGCAGATGGAGGGGAGCCATGGAAGGGTCTGGATCTTGTGCGTTAGGTGTCCGATCTGGTGTTAGCGGGTCAGCCCACAGACGGGCAGAGCGTGGATGTGAGAGGGGAGCGACCCGAGGAAGGACGTGGGTCTTCTGAGCTGATGCCGTCACAGCAGGTGAGGATGGCGGCAATGGACATGAACATACTCGTGAGAGGTGATCCGGTGGCAGCCGGGGTATGGGTTCTGGGAGACAGAGGACTCAGAAACATCCATAGCATGTCCACGGAGAGCAAGTCTTTGGCTTTCACAATGTTGTGACCTCATGTCACCGATGTGGAAGTTTTCCTAATTAAGGCAAGGCATGTGGGTAATAAGAAAATAAAATGATGGTTGATAGGTTTTGAAACCCATTTTTAAAAAAGATTTTATTTTTATTTATTTATTTGAGAGAGAGAGAATGAGAGAGGGCATGAGAGGGAGACGTCAGAGGAAGAAGCAAGCTCTCCACTGAGCGGGGAGCCCAATGCGGGACTCAATCCTAGGACTCCAGGATCATGACCCAAGCCAAAGACAGTCACTCAACCAACTGAACCACCCAGGCACCTCTGAAATCCATTTTGAACATCATTTCACGTGCTCCTATTTCTTCAGAAGCCTATCTGGTTTGACTGAGACAGTCACTAACATTTTCTTGGGTCTTTAGAGATCTCAATGCATCTAAAAAAAAAAAAATTCTTGGGGTGCCTGGGTGGCTCAGTGGGTTGAAGCCTCTGCCTTTGGCTCAGGTCATGATCTCAGGGTCCTGGGATCGAGCCCCGCGTCGGGCTTTCTGCTCAGCAGGGAGCCTGCTTCCCTTCCTCTCTCTGCCTGCCTCTCTGTCTACTTGTGATCTCTGTCAAATAAATAAAATAAAATAAATTCTTTTTAAGATAATTTGTTTTAGTAAACTCTACACCCAATGTGGGGCTCAAACTCATGACCCCCGAGATCAAGACTCACACCCTCTTCCAACTGATCCAGCCGGGCACCTCTCAATGTATCTTTGTTTTGGCTTCTGAATTCATTGCTGACAGACCTTACCAGTTACCTAATCAATGATCATTTTTGTGTGTGTGTTTTAAAATTTTTTCCTCTAGGCCTTAAACTCATTTCTTCATGGAAGTCTCCCTACGTCATTAACTTCCTGGTCGCGTGTATCTGGAAGTTACCCATTCCATGTTTCTTTTGAACCCCAAATTTGTGAGAGTTATTTGATCAGAAGACATGTGTATGCATTTAAGACCAGCCCACACCTTCTAAGTATTCTTCACATACGACCTATGCTCCTTTAAAACCCAAAGCTGTAAACATTAGGCCTGATCCTGCAGAGCAAAGAAGGGAACATTTTTTCAGGGGTGTCAATTCTTAAAGCTTCTGGGATCCATGCAGTGAGCTGGGGACAGCAATGGTTCATGCGATTCTAGTGACCCAAAGCGTTAGGAACATCTTAATGCCCGGGGACTAATACATTTCTGGGGACACCTGGCTCCAGCTTCTCCCACCAGGCTGGCCTCAGTCCTGTAGTTCCCCTGGCTCCTGCGCGCCCGGAAGGCTGTCACTATGCAAACACACAGAGCCCATAGCAGCAGAGGCAACTGCTTTGCCCTGGCCTCAGCGTCCTGGGTCTCGGTTCAGTTTATAGCCCACCCCCCCCCGCCACCGCCATGGGACAGAAAACAATCACACGTGAAAATACACCTTTGATTTACTAGGTGTGTTTTGCAAAGTCTGGAATTAAACAACAAGCAAGTCAAGATGGTGCAAGTCGATAACGCTAGCATTGAAGATTTATTTACTGTCCTGAAAAACTCAAAAGGAGGTCAGAGTTGTAAAGAAAGGCAGAGTTATAAGGTATTGATGCCTTTATACCGAGACAACTCTTCTCTTAATTTGTATGAATTGATTGTAATGTTGGGTAGTTATCACCTGAGTAATGTATTGCTATGAATTAACCCATCCCTGAAAGCCAGTGGGAACTATAATCGCTGTAATAAAGTGGATGAATGGAAAACAAAGTAGGGTTTGGGGAGATGTAAAACCAGTTTCGAGGTGATCAATACATGTGTTCGTGGTCACGGAACATATATGTGATGTTGCCCCAAAGAAGAACGGCGTCATCCACAGCGTGCAGTAGATGGCGGCTGGTAAGCTCCGTAGGGTCTGACCTCTGGTACTTCCAGCCTCATGAATTAAATGTGCCAGAGAAACGTGGGGCGCGGCATATCAGTACTGTGGGGCTGGGTTTGGGAGGCACACTCAGGTGCTGCCAGAAGGCAAGAGAGTCTTTTCTGCTGCTGTTTCCAGGGTCCCTCCTTCCTACATCTCCTCTGTGGTCAGCTCTGGGGTCATGCATATTTCACTTTTCTGCAGAGCAGATTATTTCCGGAAGCTTCTAAGGCTATCCTTGTGCACAGCCACACTATATAATGTGGAGGGCTTTGTATCTCTTCACTGCCCAAAATGCCTCTGTTAACAGTCCACAATTTCCCCATCTCTCTTTCCCCTTTCTCTGAATTTCCATCCCAGGGGTCCATCCTCAATGTCTGACTCGACCAGAAAGAGCTTTGTCTCTATAGGACACTAATAAATCATGGACGTTATGTGGAAGAGGGAGGCACAACGGGTCCAAGCAGAGACACTGTCACCAGGAACGAATGGCCTGCAGAGGAGACCAGGGCTTCGCTACTCGAAGTGCGGTCCACAGACCAGCAGTGTTGGCATCTGGGAGCTCAGAGGAAAGGCAGAATCTCAGGCCCCCCACCCCAGACCTGTTGAGTCAGAGTCTGCATTTTAACAGGATTATTGGTGTGCGTATTACGGTTTGCACCAACCCTGAAGAAAGAAGGACAATGTTGTCAGGAGTAAGGATGGCCAAGTCAAGATGACAGAAGAGACGATCGAAGATAAGCTGGCCGTTTTGCCAAGGACTCTTCTGGAGCCGTGTTTTACTCACTACTTACAAGTACGTATTTCTAGATCATACCCCAGAGATTCTGATTCCACCACTCCGAGGACGGGGCCCAAGCATCTCCATGTTTAGCAAGCCCATGTACGCTCTTCCTGTAGCTGCTTCTTACTGGGATGTCCTTGAGCTCCCGCTGTCCGGATGGGTTCCCACCTCCCACTGGGTCTGAGCTGCCGTCATAAATTCACGGCCCCAATGTCGGGATCTGGTTGCTGAGTAACCCCGTATACATTCTCAAATCCACGGCCATTGTCAGGCTTACTGCCCACAAACACTCGAAATTATAGACCTATATTACGTTTGGCATTTCCTCAAAAGTGCCAAAAAAGGAGTATAGCGCAGGGACCAAGACTGTCAATTCCCTAGCCAAAGAGCTGACATCAAATCCTACCAGCCTTTTGGAGACTAGGAGATCTGGGGCTGGTAATTCAGAGTCTCTGTGCCTCAGGTTGGCCCACAGGAGGCAGGATAATCCCAATACTTATGTCAAACAGCTAAGAAAATCCCAGGCCATGCGTCTAGTAGATGGCATTGTCAGTCTGCTCCACGGATAGCCCCTTCACCCAGAAGCCTGCAAGACAGCACCTGGAGGACAACTGCCCAGACCCCATCCTCCTCGGCCTCTCGGCTGCCCAGATTTCTTGATTCTCTAAGGGAAACCGGCACCCAGTGGGGACAGTGTTCTTGCTAACCTCAACTTTCAGAGTTCAGAGTCGACCACGGTTTTCTCCGCTTTCTTTTCAAAAGGAAATCCTGCAAAGACTGCACTCAACAGGCCCAATCAAAATTCATCTGAACTTCCAATGGTCTTGCCCTTCCCCTGCTCCCCAAGTCCCTTTTCGTCTGGTGGTCTCCGACCTCGACCCAGCGGGGATGGATCTTTCTCCGCTGTGAGTCATGTCCCCTTCCGCAGACGCCTGCTGGATCTGGCCCCCGTGGCTCCTCTTTGCTCAAATGGCTTTTGCAGTATTAAGGGGAAATGGGAATGGGACATGGAGTGGGGGAGGGGAGGGTGGAAACAGAAATGTTCAAAGACAGAATAAATGAGTGCTGAGCCCCCCAGCTTCTACACGTCACATCCACGGGAGTCTCGAAATTGTAGAATGGTGGCGGTGGTCGGCTAACTGGTAGGCTCTGTGCTGCTTGGCTGAAAAAACTGTCTTCCCCAGTAAGCAAATTATTGATTATAAACTGTTATGATTCCTTTGGAGCCATTGTGGCCAACTGTATTATTCCATCTGCCTTAAATGTCTGCTGTGTTCCCATGCCAAAACCCTTATGAAATTTCCACTGGAAAAAAAAAATGAGTAGCAAATTCGGGTCTCAGTGCTCATATATAATTTCAGATTTCATTAATGGTTATTAAATATATGCCCCGAGGAAGGATAAAGTTCCTTGTATGAATGGAAAGAGAATTGAATTTATAAATAAGGTGATTCTGTTTTCAAGGGCTATTCATTAGACATATCCAGGACACACTTAAAAAAAAAAAAAAAAGAAAAAAACCTTTTCTTTTGAAATGAAAGGCATTTAAAATCTCATAGGATAAAAATGCAATGTTGGGAAAATACAGCCATGCTCAAAAAATTCTAAAAACCCCTAAGTCTAAAACATTTTTCCTGACCGGGAATTTGAAAATGAATTTTGGGGAAAATTTTTAGAAGTTGCAAAAAGGGGCACCTGGGGGGCTTAGTTGGTTAAGCATCTAACTCTTGATCTCAGCTCAGGTCTTGCTATCAGGGTCGTGAGTTCAAGCCCCACACTGGGCTCCACGCTGGGCGTGGAGCTTACTTGATGAAAACTTGTAAAAATGTTTTCATAATGTGGTCAAAAGATAGCCACATTTAGAAAATATGGATGTATCTATGGGCAAGTAGAAAACTGGTTGCCAAAGAGAATGTGGAAAATTTTTTTCTTAACCTCCTTTTCAGAACCAAAATTATAAAAAGACTAAAAGAGGCTATTTACATAATTTTGATTAAGCAAAGCCCTTTGATGTTTTAGGCTACAGAGCCCATAACCTGGACAATATATTCTTAGTAGGAGTTGTCAAAAGCCCAAATAAGAAATTCAGATCTTTTTCAGGCCTGTTGCAAATCTCCCCCAAAACTGTACAGATAGTATAGGTTTAGCTCAATGAGAATAAGTCGACAGAGCGTATTTTAAAAAGAGTGAGGTTGCCGAAAGAAGAAAGCAGTTTCTTCCTTTTTTTTTTTTTAATATCATGAGAACGAGCAAAATATTTGCATGAGTGCCGAATTCCTGAGGAGAGATAACGCTGAACTCAAGATATTTTTGTACCAAGTGAGTATTCTGACATCTATTTACACTGACTTGTCTTAGAAGAAGAGATGAGATAATTGTGTCATCTGCTGGCTGGCCGCTGGGACGTGGCCGCCGTTAGAGGGGACATACACAGAACGTTTTCAGGGGACTGAGTTCCGATTTCAGCTTTTCTCACTAAGAAATGAACTTGGTGATATTTTTTAGCAAAAAAAAAAAAAACAGGCGTACATAAATAACCTTCACCTAAGTCAACTGTGAAAGCACTGAGGACAGGTTTTCTATCTGAATTTTATGTCAGAAGACTCCTGAAAATGGAATTTTACCTCTTAAAACAAATCACTGACCAACAGAGAGGGCTGAGAAGACTAAAAGCTCTCTCCTGCTCTATCTTGTATTCATTTCCTGAGCGAGGTGCGTTGTGTGATGGAACAGATGTGATTAGCCTGACCTGTGGGAGCAGAAGGCCAGTGTCTACTGACCCTGTAATCAGCGCGATCAGTCTCAGATCTGGGGAACGTCTCCCTGGGAAAGTTCACATCACCGCAAATGAAAAATCTCATTATTCAGTGGCAGAACACATCAAACATCATTTTTCTTTTTATTGCTTTCTAGGTATCCCAATTCAAAGCACTTGGCCCAAAACATATGAAAATGTTGAATTGAACATTACCCTAAAAATATTTGTTTCTTATAACTTTCATTCTCGGGTATGTGATTTGTTTTCAAACCAGACTGTTTGTCATACCAAAAGTACAAGGCCAGAGAACTTGCAGGAAAAGTCTGAAAAAGCCACCTTAAAGTGACATTTATATAAGGGGGAAAAGCATGAAAACGCTCGTGTGAATCCAGTTCAGCTGGTTAGATGGTGGACCGTGGCTGAAAATTTGTACCTTGACGACTTAAGCAGGGATGCTCGAGAGAAATATGCAAAAATTGATGTGAATCCAAATGTGTCTTCCGTTAGCCTACGGGGCAGTTATGCTGCATTCATGGAGCAGACCGGAGAAAAGAAAAATCTGCTCCCCTCCCTGAGACAGTCATGAAAAGTAGACAAAATGAAGAACACTGAGTCATTCCCACTGTCCAGATTATAGATTCTTTGCAAGAGTTGCTAATGGGAGGTATAGTCAGCCCGGCAAGGAGCGCAGAAAGATGAATTTTTTAAATCGAACAAAGTAAACATCAAACGATGCTTTCAAGGAGCAAGGGGAGTTACCTGTCATTTCACAGCCAGCAGGAGAAAAAGAACAGATTTATCCATTTCTTAGCAAAGACATTTGGTAAAAGGCAGACTATAGCCTGGCTGAACCAGAATCTCTCCAACCCCCAAGCCGGCGGGCCTTATCGACGGCATAAAAGCTCAGGTGGCAGCTGTGGAATTTGAGATGAACTAATAAAATAAGCCAGCGGAGCTCAGCGGGAAAGAATGTCAGCAATTTACCAGTGGACGCCTAGGAGTGCCCCGAGAGCGCATCTCGTTAGGGTTCTCACAGAAACGGAGATCCAGAAATTTCAGGACGGCAGAGACGGTCCACCAAAGGAGAGAAATACAAGGAGAAAACTGGGTAGTAGGGGCGTCTGGGTGACTCAGTTGTTAAGCATCTGCCTTCGGGGTCCAGGGATCGAGTCCCGCACTGGGCTCCCTGCTCAGCGGGAAGCCTGCTTCTCCCTCTCCCACTCCCGCCTGCTTGTGTTCCCTCTCTCACTCTCTGTCAAATAAATAAATAAATAAATAAATAAATAAATAAATAAATAAATAAATACAGCTTTTAAAAAAAAGGAGAGAAAAAAAGAAAACTGGGCTGTGACATGGCTTGTTGGATTCTCGGTTGCGAAATGCTTTTCCATGCTTGCATCCCACACACCAAGACTTACTACCAGGAAGCGGAAAAAGAAGGTCCACTTGGTAAATAACAGCGAATGAGTAGAATTTTACAATCTATGATGTGAATCTGTCCCTGATGTTCTTGGTGACATGATACCACCTTAGGAAATGAACAAAGATATCAAGGCGATGACCTCATTTCGGTCTTTATGCACTCATACAGGCTCAGAGGGAGAAGCAAAATTGAAAGCATTTAGCTAACAACCACTCGCAACACAGAAGGTTCCTGGAGTCCATGTAAATTAAGCTCCTTTGGAAGGAAAAGAAATCCCATGCCATTGACTTATGCAAGTGTTTTCAAACAAGTTTTGCAGATTATTTGATGGTCAAGTGTGATAGAGTCATTTATAAGCGAGCAGTGAAATTAAAAATCAGAACATTGTTTGGAGCAGGGTAGAGAAATTTCATCAGGAGCTTTTAATTCTGGGAGGAACATTCTGAAGAGTATTAAGATTGATCGCATCTAATTAAAATGCTAAATCATACAGTGAACAAAGAAAGACAAGGACAAACATGTAGGGTCTGTGGACTCTTACGGAGGGCCTTTGGGAGTCCCCTGTCCAAGTCACTCCCTTCACAGACGAGGAGCCTGAGATCCCAGCCATTCCTACCATGTGAAGTCACTCACACATGGGCTTGGGTCAAGGCTGCGTGTCTGGTCACTTATGCATGTTTCAGAAGGGGGAGATTGACATACACTCGAATACACAGAGCAACAAAGAATGTGAAAACAACGCAGCTCACAGTGGGTCAACACATGGTCCTCCAGGGAGAAAACACACGTTGCATGGAAGAGGAATTCATCACTCGTGAAGTCGAGCCTTCCTGTTGTGAGCTGAAAGCTTGGGTGGCAGACTCGGACTTTGGGATGGAGGACAAATGACGAGCGGGCCCAGTTCACTTGTAAAGTATACCAGCAACTTCCCATGGGACCAGACCTAAATCACAGCATCAGGTTATCTCTGCATTGTCCTCAGAAACTGGAGCTCTCATCCTGTTTAAAAAACACCTTCCTGGATGCTTGGGTGGCTCCGATGGTTAAGCGACTGCCTTCGGCTCAGGTCATGATCCTGGAGTCCTAGGATGGAGTCCCACATCGGGCTCCCTGCTCGGCGGAGAGTCTGCTCCTCCTTCTGACCCTCCCCTCCTCATGCTCTCTCTCAGATGAATAAATAAAATCCTTAAAAAAAAAGATTTTATTTATTTATTTGACAGAGAGAGCGAGAGAGCATAAGTAGGCGGAGAGGTCGGCAGAGGCGGAGGGGGAAGCAGGCTCCCTGCTGAGCAGAGAGCCCAATGTGGGGCTCGATCCCAGGACCCTGAGATCATGACCTGAGCCGAAGGCAGAGGCTTAACCCACTGAGCCACCCAGGCGCCCCGAATAAATAAAATCTTTAAAGAAAAAATAAAAAAAAAACACTTCCTGAAACTACTACCCCTCCCCACTCTCACCCCATCTGCCCCAGTGAAAAATCACTCTTTGCAACGAACCCCTGGAGAATTCGGTTTCACTCTTCTTTTTCTTTTTTTTCAAATTAATGTATAATTAATTATACATGGTATAGGTCATTCGGTTTCACTCCTGACACTGCCATTGCCTCCTGCGTGCACCCAGACATCCTAGCACGGGGGTCCTCAAATTCGCACATTGCGTGGGTCTGCATGGCCTGGAAGACTCAAGACAGGTTCCTGGGTTCCACCTCCAGGGTTTCCAACTCCGTAAGCCTGGCTGGGGCCCAACAACGTGCATTTCTGCACGCAGACCACACTCGGACCCAGTACCCTGCACTAGCACAGTTGAAGCTGACTGAAATAGGATTACGGAACTGAGGGATGAAAGCGAGGCTCTTTTATTGGACCGCACAAAATAGGTCCAGCGCCCGCAGATGAAAGCAGCGACAAAGCCGGAGGTCTCCGGCACTGCCATCAGGAAAGTATTGACAAGCATCCATTACACACATTTTCCAAAGAGGGGTTTCAATGGTCTCTGAAGCAAGATCGATGAGATGGAACATAAAACAAAAAACAAAAAAACCTCTCTCGGTAATAAAAGCTCAGTGTAATTGCCGTAATTGTTGAGGTTCATGTATGCACTTCCAAGAAGTGTGGGGAGTTTTTCTAACTCAGTTTTGGGGGTTAAGTTAACTATTTCAGAAACTGCTTCATTAGAGAAGAATGTTTTAATTATGGTAACTTGACATCTGAACTCTTCCTCCTCAAAGAAAAGTACTGCATAGTTCTTGTTCTTAATATTGGATTTTACTTTTCAGCAGAAAATGAAACTCCATCAAAATGAGAAAATACATGTTCTGCTCAAGCCCGCTGTGCAAAGCAATGCACTTATTTGGAAAGCAGTCTTCTCGTTTCGACTAACTCAATGTGTACAAAAAAGAAAAAATAATAATTTTGATATAGATTTGAAGGCAACTTGACATTTTATTTATGAATCTTGGTAATGGTTTTAAATCACAAAAATGTGTATCACCTGCTTTCATAATTCACTCTATAGTTCGCATTAAAGGCCAGTTTATCAAGACAAGATTCAAATCTTCTTCTAAATTCATTTATTTATTCTCTTTATTAACCTTCCTCTGAATCTGTAGTCCATTGATCAAAAGTTTGGACAGGTCTCTAAAAGGCTCCAGGTCTTCTCGAAACCAATCTTTAAAAGTACATTTTATGGGGGTGCCTGGGTGGCTCAGTGGGTTAAACCTCTGTCTTCGGCTCAGGTCATGATTGCAAGGGTCCTGGGATCGAGCCCTACATCGGGCTCCCTGCTCAGCAGAGAGCCTGCTTCTCCCTCTCCCTCTGCCTGCCTCTCTTCTTGTGCGGTCTCTCTCTGTCAAATAAATAAATAAAATCTTTAAAAAAATAAAAGTACTTTATACTATGTCACTCTCCTCCAAATGTAATTGAAATAGATTTAACATTTTGTTTCTCGAGCTTGAAGACAAGCTGCAAAAATTTAAAGAATGCAAAGGACCAATTCTATCCATGTAACAAGCAGATGAAGGGATCTCTTTAAAATCCGTACACGCTTCATTAATTCTGCACTGGCAGGCAAATTATTACAGATGTTGTTCCCCACACGTAAACTTTCCCGGTCTGCATCTTGTATTCGGCAAAATGCCATTCCTTTCTCAGGCTTCAAGGGGGCCTTGCTCACAGGTATCTATGTTATTCTAATTGCGCACTGACGAAGGTGGCTGAAATCATGCCGTTTCTCTAGTCATTCGAGCTTGGAGGTAGGTGAGCAGACGTTCGCCTCGAGCCAGCCTCCAAAACATTTCTTCCAAAGTGCTCTGGCTGTTTTGTACCACGGTTGAACATTGGAAGGAGACCGAGAGGGGAGGCTGGACTCTAGGCTTGGAGTGAGGGGCTCTAATGATTTTCCGAACTTCCTCCTGCAGTAACAAGGGCTTGGAAACCCAGACACACCAAACCTGGTTTCTGAGGTGGATGTCCGAGAAGGAAAACTTCTGGGGGATCTCTGTCCCCCACCTTCCTCCCTGGACAGGTGATCTGAGTCACTTTCTTCCTTATCTGGTGAAACCACCTTGTTTTCTCTCCTCGCCTGGGAGTGCCAAGGGAAGGGTCTCCACTCCAGAGAGCGCCCCAAGCTCACATTCGTCGGCCTCCCCAATCCGCCCTGGTCTTCCCTGGTCACCGTGTTGCCGCTTGCCACCCTATTCTCTGCACGCATTTCAAACACACGTATTTCCACCTTCAGTCCTCTCTTCAGGACCAACTCAGCCCTCCGTTCTCTAGCATCAGAAATGTCCATGTGGCTGGTAAACCAGAAGCTTAAAAGCAGACATAAAAATTACTCTAAGTGACTTCCACTGGCATGTGTATTAGGGGAGAGGAGGCCCAGAGGGAACCCCGGCCCGGATTTGTCGCTCGATCCTGGAAGACCTGCCTGTTCCCTCTTACCACGTTCTCCCACGTGGCTGCCCCGGCCTCCCAGGCAGGCCTGCCCTTTGAGGACTCACTGGGCTCTCACCATTGTGGGAAGCACTCTTCCAAACCAATCTGCTTTCTGAGTTTCATGCTTTTCATCAGGTCAACCAGCAGTCACACCTTTGGCAGACCAATGCTCAGTGCACAACAGTGATGGGCGTCCTGACTAGTCAAGGGCAGGGGAAGGCTTTCTTGGGGGTAGGTAAAAGCATAATGAACTATCTCTTAGAAACCTACGAGCTCACTAGTTCCACTAGAAATGCCACTTAGTCTTCTCTTTTTGTTTTTCTGCTGGCTTACCAGGTGAAGGCCTCCCTCCCCAAAGGTAGGAGAAGGAGGTAACATTGTCTTCATTCTTCACTCCAAAACTGTAAAGTGACTTTTACGCTCTTCACTATGCCTCAGACAGCAAACAACATGAAAAAACAATTTGTATTTCCTTTTACTGGGCCTCATCACATCTCCAACATTGCGTGTGCTTCTATGGCTGTATTATTTGGGGGGATGCTAATATGCAGTTTTCTTTGTCTTGTCAAAAAACCAAACCAAACCGGGACGCCTCGCTGGCTCAGTTGGTTAAGCAGCTGCCTTCGGCTCAGGTCATGATCCCAGCGACCTGGGATTGAGTCCCACATCGGGCTCCTTGCTTGGCGGGGAGCCTGCTTCTCCCTCTGCCTCTGCCTGCCACTCTGTCTGCCTGTGCTTGCTCTCGCTTCTCTCTCTATGACAAATAAGTAAATAAATAAAACTTTAAAAAAAAAAAAAAAAACAAACCAAACCAAACAAAAAAATCGCACTCATCTTGAAAAACAAAACAAAACTGCGTTGACCAAAGCTTCTGTTGATCACTGGGAAAAGTCCATAATTGTCTTGCCTGATTGTCCAGCATGAGCAGAATCTACAGAATATTCACATCAATCAATCCCTCCTGCCTTGAAACGGACTGTCTAAGCCTCAGTATCACTTTTATTTTCTATTAATGACGGTGTAAGCACCTGAGAACAGCGGGACACTACCACATGGCTGCGAGCAGCCGCTGTCTCTCTTCCTCAGAACGGAGGGTAAGGAAATAATTCCTTTTACCAAAATGTAGACTAGGGTTAGACTAGGACTTTTTTTTTTTAAAGATTCATTTATTTATTTTTTAGAGAGAGACAGAGCAACTGAACACAGGGGGAAGGGCAGAGGGGGAGGGCGAGGATCCCCAGCAGACTGGGCAGAGCCCACAGCTAGAGGTGGGGCTCGATCCCACAACCTGAGACCGACCACAAGCGGAGCCGAAATCGAGAGTCTGACGCTCAACCGACTGAGCCGCTCAGGCGCCCCCCAAATGTAGACCAGTACTTTTAAGTGAATTGTTACAAGAGTCGAATTTTGTGAAACCTGCATTCAGTTCCTTTATTGCTAACACACACACACACACACACACACACACACACACACACACTCCTGTGCCCTTCTGAATCTTCTCTAGACGAAGAAGATGCTGCTTTCTTTAACTGGCAAAGACTTCCTTATTTAATCAAGATAATGTGCTCCACCAGGTACCAACAGGGCCTTGTCCTGTCACCAAGGACACCAAAGCACTGGCTACTCTTGGGACAGAGTTTAGAATAAAACAGGACTCTGACGGTTGAAAAGGGTCCAAGGAACTCTGCGAGGCTGTGCGTCTAGGATCTTCCATGTGGACCTCAGACGCTGCTCTCATGAACTCTTGGTAGAGAACATCAGTTGGCTGCCTCTTCAGTTACAGGGTAATTACGATGGAAAATAAGTATAATTCTGGACCTGCCTTTCAGATAATTCAAACTCCTAGGATTTGGAATAAAGTCCTTTTAATTTTAATCGGTCTATGAGTGGGAGATTGGCTGCGTGTCTCCAGCCCTTTGCCATAGTATACTGTGGGCAGGGTGTGCCTCTCTGCCTCTTGACTTGGCCACATGACTTGTTCTGGCCCATGGAATGAGGCAGGAGTGATGGCGTGTCAGTCTCAAGCCCAGGATTCAAGAGCCCTTGTGTGTTTCCACTTGCTCTCTTGAACTCTGCTTCTGCCATTGGAATGATATGCCTTGGCTTGCCTGCTGGTCCCTGAGAAGGACAAGAGGTGCTTGCCGCAGAGCCCTCTCCAAGCCAAGACCAGATAAGCCAAATCATTATTATTCTAGAACAAACTAATTGTTCTAAGCCACAGCGTATGGGTGTGGTTTGTTACATGGCATGAACTGACTGATGCATCATTAAACCGCTAGTAGGCAGGTTTGGTTTATAGAACTGACTGGTAGGGGTTCATTTGATTAACTTATTTTTTGTGATATAACCATACAATAATGCTCTCAATATCATTTTAAGAGCTTCCTAATAGAAAGAGATTGGCTTTTGCTTCAGATGGCTATAAATTCATGTAGAGGGAAAGTTCCCTAGCCTTCCAGAGCCTCAATTTACGCATCTGTAAAACAAAAGCTACCACACTTACCTTGAAGGGTATGAATTAATGAATAAAGTATGTCATTTACCCAGCATAGGGTAGAACAATAAATGTGAGCATTATTTTTGTTTAATATAATATGCAAGTGAAAGTCTATTTATACTTGAGTCATTATTTGTATTCCATTTTTTTTCTTCTTCCTTTAATTCTTTGCTCATTTTCCTCTGGTTTCACTTATATAACTCCTATCTTTTCCTTGTTTTAGGTCTGTTGAAAAATCCAACTATCAAGTCTGCCATTCCTTTTGCCCAGTGCCCCAAGGGGATGATTTACCAAAAGTGGCAAGTCCCACTCAGCTATTTACATTTCTCTGGACACAAGTTTCATGTTTAGGACAAATTTTCAAACATAAAGTTCTTTTGAAAGAAAATCAAGCACAGCACATCATTAAATGTCTTTCTTTCAAAGTGACTGTTCTTTGCTCTCCCCTGTCCTCATAGACTTGCTTGATTAAGTATTGGCTGTAGTGGAGATGTTTTCTAATTCGACCCATGACATTGTGTATGAAGCAGTGTCAAAAACACAAGGCTTGCCTTCCTTTCTGTTGCAGCTACAGAAGTGATCATCATTTGGAAGGGACGTTCAAATGATCTTACCAGGTTGATCAACCTTTCTTTGAAAAGGGCCAGATAGTATGTATTTTCGTATTTCCAGCCTTGGGGGCCATATGGTCTCTGTTGTGACCAATGCACTCTGCAACAGTAGCGCAAAGGCGACCATATACAGCATGTAAACAGATAGGTGTGGCCATGTTCCAATGACACTTTGTGCTTTGTGTATGAAATGAGGTGGGCCAGAATTTGCAGACGGCCCCTATAAACAATAAACTATAAGGCCAGAGTCACAGTGATATTAATGCAAACTTAGCCACTCTGAAGCTCAAATACATCCTTTAATCTAAAATCCACATTATATGTAAGTATCTTTTGGGCTTGTTTTTAAATATTAGAACATTTTTTAAGGTTCTATGTAGGATGATCATAAGGTTGGGTTTTATTCATTTAGTTGTTTATTGTTTATTTATTCTATCCTCATGGCCCAAAGTTTCCCAACATATGCGGGACAGAATTTCTAAGGACAAATCCTGCCAGCAGGCTGATTTAATTCAATTTCTAGCTAATTATTCTGTTTGGGACATTTATTCTGTTATTTCCACATATACCAACATTGGGTCTGTGTAGCACAAATGTAGTACTATTTTCCAACTATTTGCATGTTGCTCAATCCTGTTTTGATGGTGACCATATTGGATAATATATTTTGGGGGTTTGTTTTCCAAATAGGGGTCAACAGGAATATCATAGGAAATACGTATTTACCCCAAGGACTCTGGTGTCCTTGGGTTTGGAAAGCTCCTCTTTACCTGGTTCCCTTATTACCATTATTTATTTCACTCCTCCTCATGTTAACAGGATCTCACCCAAATCCCCAAATCCCCTTCCCGTGGCTCACCCTTGGGAAGACTGGCCAACCAACACATTCATCCCAGAAGAAACATGTTAGAGAAGCCACACAGGCCACAGAGTTTGCATGAATGCAGCCGCCCCGACCTGCTAAGAAGGCATTCATGGGTAAGCTAAGTTTGGTGTGCAGAAGCTGGTGAAGGGTCCCTGGAGATCTCCACACTAACATGGAGCCCGCTGAGGAGCATCGTCAAAAACGTTCCATTTACCAAGTTGGGTTTCTGCAGTCTCACAGTGTGACATTTATTTGATCGGGCAATTTACTCTGTCCTTCATTTCAAAGTGTGGTATTCTGAGATAGAGCTGGACTGTGCAATACATCCGTCTCGTGAGGCAAGATGCGTGTTCCTCTCGTCCTCAAGAATAAGTGATTTAACATGGAGCATGTGACAGATCAAGCCTCAGGCTCCCCTTTCATCTCTCAGCCTGTCTGTATTCCAAAGTTTTTAAGACTGTATTTTCTTCCGCTGCCCAGATTTTGATTATTTTTGGTTTCAAGCCCTTATAACCAAAAATGTTGCCAATGGGGACTTAAAAAAAAGCTCCTGTTCGTCATTGTTAATGTAAAGAAAGATAGAGTCAGGAAATTCATGTGAAACTGGAGTCTGGGTTAGGACTACGAGAATGTGTAGAAACAGTGGTGTTTGTAAAAGCATTCTTCCTGATGCCACATGAAAAGTAATAGCACAATTTATGTAACAATTATTAATACAGAGCTAAAAGCTGACACAGAGCTCTTATATCTAGGGAGCGTACTGTCTAATGTCATGGAGGCTGAAAGATTAAGACAAAAACAGGTCAAAAACCGAAGAACGGGCTCCGTTCCTCAAAGAGGAGCATCCTGCCTTTGGGTCCGAGTAGGGCACAGAGGCTCAAATTCCCAAGGGGAGACGGGAGGTGAGGGGGCAGACCCAAAGGCACTGAGGGGTTGTAAGACAAAGAACAACACAATCATGCCACAGAAGCTTCTATCGTTCTGCCTCTGTTTCACACTTTCACTTGGTTGCCCTGAGCTAGTGGTTCTCAAAGTGTGTACAGCAAGGTAGAGGGATGATTTTGCTTACCAGAGGACATCTCGTGACGTCTAGAGACATTTTTAGTTGTCACAACCTGGGGGGGGGCATGGTCCTGGTATCTAGTGGAGAGAGGATGTGTCAAAGGCTGCTGCACTTCCCAAGTACACTGGGAAGCCCCCGCAGAATGATCTGGTCCCCAGTGTCAGTAGTGCTGAGGCCGAGAATCCTGCCTGGCCTGAGAGGGGGTTTGGGAGGAGTGACTGGGGTAAACTGTAGAGCACTGGCTCTCCAGGGTCATAAGTTTGGAGGTTCCAGCTGATGGGAGCATGTGGGAACCTTCCATGTAGGAAGAGAACCAAACAAAGGATTGAGACTTACCCAGGATACAATGGAATGGCTTCCAGTTATCTTTAGAGCCAGATGAGAAGAATTAAAATATCTTTAGAGTTTTTGCCAGAAAGACAATACAAAGAAAGCCGACTTCTTTCAACCCAAATCAGATTAAAGAACTGAGTAAAGAAATGGATTTAGAGTCCCATGTTCGCATGGTGATTCTAAAAAATGGATATCCTTTGAGGCTCAGAGCACACAACCCAGATGACAGCGGCCTCCAGGTCCCACATCCGGGGTCAAATCTCTATCCCATAAGCCACCATGTTAGCGTTCCCGGTCAACCCAATGGAAACTCAGATGAATTAATAAATGAATTTTATAGGGTTAATTCTTTTGTTTTAAATTTAGGAAAACACTTAGTAAATGCAGGGACAATCTGGGCATGCAGCTGAAAACGCTTTCAATGTTTAAGAGTATTTTGGCATATTGGCAAATGGACATATTCGCCTCGTCAGTAAATATTTGTTAAACGACGAAACGTATTCGCCTTTTCATTCCGATTTTTTAACAAAAGATTTTATTTATTTATTTGACAGACAGAGATCACAAGTAGGCAGAGAGGCAGGCAGAGAGAGAGAGAGAGAGAGGAGGAAGCAGGCTCCCCGCGGAGCAGAGAGCCCAATGTGGGGCTCGATCCCAGGACCTGGGATCATGACCTGAGCTGAAGGCAGAGGCTTTAACCCACTGAGCCACCCAGGCGCCCCTTTCATTCCGATTTTAAATGAGAGAATGATTTGAGACTTGTGATTATAAATCGAAAAGGATAACAGAATTTAAGTGGTTAATAACATTGACTCTTCAGGTGAACTTCACTCTCTAAGTAAGTATGGATATTCTAAATATTTAACAAACTTAAATACTGAAAAGTTTTAGTGGCAATAAGTTGAAATATTTAAAGTTGAAATAGTAATAAACTTAAATATACACATTTGTTGAATAAATGAATGCACGTATTAGATTTATAAAAGTCGTTTCAGTTTTTAAAAAGGCTTTGCCTGTTAGGGTTGTAAGTTTGCCAGTTAGATAGATACTTGAATGATTAAGCCCCAAACAGAATATATTAACTTTATAAATGTAGATTAAAATATATAAAGAATTCTAGCTAATTAAGTTTAGAAATGAGAGCAATTGTTTGAGTTCAGATCGCTCAACTTAAATTGATTCCACACTAATCAAAACCCTCTGTGAAACTATTTGTTCTTAGTATATCCCCCAAAAGTTACTAGAATTATAAACAGAAAAATAAGATTTGTAAGTTGTACTTAAAAGCTTGAGGAATATTTTGATTTTTGTAATTTCAATATGGTAATATAAATTTAAAGCCTACATAACTATAAATAGCCCTTTCTGTACAGAAAGGAAAGAAGGAAGAAAGAAAAAAGAAAGAAAGAAAGAAAGAAAAGAAAAAGAAAATGCCAGCCTTAAACATTTTAAAAAATCAGTAATAACAACCAAACTTGTCATTTAGCGATCAAGAAATGCTGTTCCCACTGAGCGGAGGGGAGTGTTAGAAAGGCACATCACTTTCCAGCTGTCAAAGCTGCAGGATGTCTGGAGCCAACTCCGTGTGCCCCATTTTCCTCTAGGAAACCAAAAAGGATTTTGTGGCCCGGGGCAGATAAGACAATGGTGCTGCCTATAGTCCCTCCTGGGACTATTAAATGGAATATCAGAACGTTAGTTCTGGAAAGACCCGTGGAGATCACAGGCCTCACTCCCCTCACAAGGATGAAATCGCCAGGACGAGTCCTTCGCACTGGGGCTGAACTTTCGTCCCGGGCAACAACCTTAGAGGACTTTCCAACAAGGTTACTCGCCCTTTCTCTCCACTCTGTTCATTTGTTAAAGTTCATTCTGCAAGACTTGCCAATTTTTACATAGTAATGGCTACAGACTTCAATGAGTTCCTTTGCTGGGTTAGCAGATGAGCAATGGGGTGCCATGAGACACAGTACATGGAGACAATTTCTGAGAACCGCCTGACAGTGATACATGCGTGGGGGTGGGGCGGCGGGGGGGGGGGTGCGTGTGTTCCCGAGCAGGAGGGGCAAGTGAAGGCCGGCATCTACTTTTCCCTCTAATTTTCTATCATTTTCAAAAAGTTGAAGATGGGGGCGCCTGGGTGGCTCAGTGGGTTAAAGCCTCTGCCTTCAGCTCAGGTCGTGATCCCAGGGTCCTGGGATCAAGCCCCGCAAGGGGCTCTCTGCTCAGCAGGGAGCCTGCTTCCTCCTCTCTCTCTGCCTGCCTCTCTGCCTCCTTGTGATCTCTGTCTGTCAAATAAATAAATAAATGAAATCTTAAAAAAAAAAAAAAAGTTGAAGATGATACCAAGCCTGTGCTTGATAATATCATGACATGGCTTTGCTAAAAGAGGGGTATTATTTTATTTTCCCTTTTATCTTGCTTTGATTGTAGAAAATGTATCCAAATGACCTATGATGACACTTCACAATAGCTAGAATTGGTATTTAGACTGACCTTATGACAGGCTAATAAGTTGAAAATAAAAGCAAAATCCCTCTTTATCCTACTTTCTTTGAAAAAAACACAACACAACAGAAAACAAACCCAGGACGCTCTCCTTAGCACGAAACCAAATAGCGCCATCTTCTGGCCGATCGCTAATAGGCGTTACCTAATCAGGACCACCAAACAAAGGTAATTGATAGGAGAAAAGGGAGAAGGAGCCGGCTCCCTCCTCACTCGCCCTGGGACTCCCTGTCACATGCCCTCTGAAACACAAAGGTGACAGGGCCTCCTTCTAAGATAAAACATTCACGTTTCTCCGGGAACCCATTTCTTCTCTTTCAAAGAAGCCCATAAGAACTGGGAATACCTTGGATTCAGCTTGGCCGTCAACAAATACATTTCTTAGCAAACAAAGATTATCTTTAACTCCCTCATTTTCTTCTTCTACTCCTGTTCTTTTCAATAAAGAGATTTGCTACAAGCTTGTCAGCCAATACAAGCAAATAGCTGGAGACTGAATCTTTAGCCCAAGCTCCACCAGGAGGAACAGAAGGAAGCAAAGATAGTTGAGTCACAACTACTTTTCCCATGAAGCATGCTGTTTGTTTGTTCTGACTGGCTTCAGGTTTCAATTCATTAATGGCATCAGGGCAAACCGATTTTTGTGTAGACTCTTAGCTGAGATGACACAGCTGGACTTTTGACTGTCTGGCCATTTCCATAGATGAACTGGCATGAGAAGTTTTTGTATTTTGATCAGATACAAATACACATGAAACTGTCTTTTGAGGAGTTTCCTTTCCTGTGTAACAAAGTGGAATGAGAGAAAACACTCACTGACTAATCAGATTCGCAGCTCTGAAGACGCTCAAATGTCATCGCTACGGCAACATGGCTGCACCGTCCACCCCGGTCTCCTTCCTCCGACTGGAAATTGTGCATGTTGCCCTTGCTAACGAATTAACGTGGCAGACACCCCCAAAAAGAGTGAGTTTGGGCTGTAAGGAAGGGTCTAAAGACTGTTTTCATTCGGAAACGCTCTATCCTATTTTTAGTTTTCTTTCTCCAAATGTAATTAGCCTCGGAGGACCTGCTTTTTGCACAAAGGATTTGCTCACTTGCTGGCTCCCTCTGTGCTTTCCGAGGGATTCCATGTTGTTGAGCCCTTTGTTCTGGGGAAAGACAGTGAATGCTTCTGCTTTGGCCCCCACTGGGCAAATCACAGGTGATATAATGCAAAAGGTGAGTCTAGCGTAAATGTACCAGGGGGTTCATTTCAACATACTAAGAAGGCAGGCAAAAGATTCTCTATTCATTAGAAGATCACTTACTGAAAATCCGCATAAGGCTCTGACTGAACTCTTCCGAGGCCAGTGTTTACATTGGCAAGCGATTAGTTTCAGAACTCAGGAGAAATGTCCTTTTCAATCAGTTATGAGCTCGATATTGGTGTTCTTTATGAGAGAAGATTATTTTGAAGTTAGTCCAAATCCTTCGTTTTGCCATAATTAACCATTTCTTTTGATCTAGTCTTCAAATTGTCAAAAATGGCTCAAAACTATCTTCTTCAAGATTTTCACACTTTATAAACTGAAATTAGGATCTCACCTAGCTTTCGCACAAGGTCAATTTGCCAAAAGCTCATTTTCCTGGAAGCCAAATACAACAAATTTACTTATTGTAGGTTTAATTACTTTAATAGTTTTAAGTGGAATGTTGGATTTTAGTGACTGATACCTATTTTGGGACAGTTAAATAAACTAAGGGTAGCATAAGAATTTGAAAAATGCCAAAAATCTGGCAAAAGACAAAAATGTAAGATTCCCATATGGAAAACTATTTTTAATTTAAAAATTGGCATTTTATGTAACAGGACTGTTTCAACTACTTCTGATTTCAGTTTGGATGCTTTTATTTATTTATTTTTAAAGATTTTATTTATTGATGACAGAGAGAACGAGAGAGGAAACACAAGCACAGGGGAGCTGGAGAGGGAGAAGCAGGCTCCCCACTGAGCAGGGAGGTATGGGGCTTGATCCCAGGATGCTGGGATCGGGACCTGAGCTGAAGGCAGAGGCTTAACAGCTGAGCCACCCAGGCACCTCAGTCTGGATGCTTTTAAATGACACTTCCTGTTTTTTCTCATTTAAACCATTTATCTAATTTTTTAATGGACTATCAGTCTTTTTCTACTATCGCTAGCAATTCACAACATTTAAAAATTTAACAGAAATTAAATTAAAGTAAATTAAACTTTAAATAAGTACAAATAAAATTTTAAATACAAATTAGAAAACAGACCAGGAAAATCGACATTTAAAATTAAGAATTAGGAGGGCGCCTGGGTGGCTCAGTGAGTTAAGGCCTCTGCCTTGGGCTCAGGTCATGATCCCGGGGTCCTGGGATAGAGTCCTGCGTCGGGCTCTCTGCTCAGCGGGGAGCCTGCTTCCTTCTCTCTCTCTCTGCCTGCCTCTCTGCCTACTTGTGATCTCTGTCTGTCAAATAAATAAATAAAATCTTTAAAAACAAAACAAAACAAAACAAAAAAATTAAGAATTAGGTTAAAATTTAACTCAAAGTAAGCATTAAAATTTAAATCCATTCATCCAAACATTCATAAATTGCCAAAACAATTCCATCTTATGGTTTGATTATATCTATAGCAATGTATCTATATATATTTTAAATAGTTGAGATGTACTGAAAGGCTTGAGAGGTAAAATCATATAAAGGAGCAGAAAGGGAATATGGTAGCCCAGAAGGGACATATGGAGACTTCGCTGACTGGTAGTTCAGTTTTGGAAATACATTAACTGTAAGTGTATAATTGGACATGAAGGTTGACAAAAATAAATTGGTTAAAACAACTAAAATTACTGAAAGATGACTGTAAAAGCAAAGTATATTAAAAAGTATTTAATTTAAACTGAAAAGCAGTGAGTTCTGATATTTTGACTATCAATAATGAAATAATTCATTTCTAAATATATTTCATATGTTTTATCAATTATTAAACTGATTGTATAGAAAAGATGCATATAACCCCCCATCGAACACTAAGGTGGAAGAGTTCAGTTAAAGCTCTCCTTGGAATGTTCTAATGCCATTTTTAAAATAAATCAGAAAATATGCGTATTAGCTTTGGGTAAACTGACTGAGAGCCACCGTGTGTGTGTGCGCGAGCATGCGCCTATATGTGTGTGTGTTTCAAACCTAGCTATTTTATACTTCTCCTCTCTTAATCATTGTGTGCTGATCAGGGCAGAGAAAAGTAGGTCTAATGATTTGTTCACTTTAGATGCTAATGAAGCCTCCGAATACGTGATCTGGTCCCTGAGTCACGCTATGCCTCGCATTAGAGCTTTTAGTCAACTGATACCGCCGAGAATTATTTTGCCAGAACTCAGGTAAATCAAAATCTCCCTGATTCTGCTGTTGTGCAGTTAACCTTTTTGGAACTTAAATACTAGATTTTTCTTTCCTGGCTACGTTTTGTCTTGTTTTACACACTGTATTGTATTGTTTGTTGTATATTCATTAAATCTGCTCAGCTTTATTGGAAACCTCTTGTCAAACCAAGGATGTCGCTTCTCCCCCACTGCCCCCCATAATTCCTTGCTCCATTCTTGCACAAGGAAGACTATGTAACAAATCCCTCACTGAGGAATGGTATACATTTGCTGAACATGCCTGTCCTGTCCCCAGTGCAAATACCTCCAACATCTTCCAAGACCCTGTTTACCCAACCCTTTAAAATTAATATTTTCATTTCTCCTGTCCTCACTTAAATGAACTGCTGAAATGCAACAAACCGCACTTACAAATGGCATTTTAGTAAAAACTTAATTACTCAACAGATCACGCCAAATTAATTAAAATTGAGATGAAAACAATCTGATAAAATCATTAATCTTCCTGGAAGTGTTTAATTAAAACATAAAGTATATCTTCATTAACATGACTTCATTAACTAACAATATCTTAGTTACAGTGATATCTATATAATCAACTCTAAGTTTTAGGCAGCTCTCTAAAATAACAGGAAGAAAGTTAAAATTACTTATATTGTAGTGGGGATTTGGATATATTTCAATAGTGCATATATCCAACATTCTGAGAACTCACCATAACTCAAAATAATGATCAAACAATAAAGAAAAGAAAGCCTCAACTTCAGAACCTCAACAATAAAGAGGACAAATGGTCTCTTATTCAAGAAATGGAAAGGGTTTTTTTTTGCATGTATATAGAAAAAAGTTGTTATAAGGAATTGGGCCATGTGATTACGAGGCTGGCAAACCCAGCTGATTGGGCGAGGTGCACCATATGATGGGGATCACTCTGTTTTAGTCAAAGTCCACCGATAAGAAATGGAAAGTTTTGGGGTGCCTGGGTGGCTCAGTCTTTAAGCGTCTGCCTTCAGCTCAGGTCACGATCCAAGGGTCCTGGGATGGAGCCCCGCATCAGGCTCCCTGCTCAGTGGGGAGCCTGCTTCTCCCTCTCCCACTCCCCCTGCTTGTGTTCCCTCTCTTGCTGTCTCTCTGTCAAATAAATAAATAAAATCTTTTTAAAAAATGGAAAATTTTAAGTGACCTTCCCCATACCAAACTCAGAATTCTAAAGGACACTAAGGACACTTAATGGGTTTATTGGTGAATGCTTCTCAAGTCTCTCATCTTAGCAAAATCTTTCTCGGAGATAACTGTGGCCTCAATTCTAAAACATGATTAACTTACCAAAACATTTTAGTAATAAGCAGAATCTAGGGATGTTTTTAAAAAACCCCAAATCTAGGATGATTTATTTCAGAAATATGAAGATAATTCGATAAATAGAAATCTACTAATGTAGCATTCTACACTTTAATAAGAAAGATCATATGAACATTCCAGATATAACAAAAGATATTTGATAAAAATGAATGCATACTACCTTAAATAATTAAATAAGAATAGAAATAGTGCCCCTTAATGTGTCATTGTAGACTCATCTTAACACTGAAATCCAATAGGAACATTCTAGCACATTGCTGGTTCAGTAGCACTTTCTTTGATAACAGAAATGTTCTCTATTTGTGCTGTCCCATTTATTTATTTTTAAAGATTTTTTTTTGTTTATTTGACACAGAGAGACACAGCGAGAGAGGGAACACAGCAGGGGGAGTGGAGTGGGAGAGGGAGAAACAGGCTTCACGTGGAGCAGGGAGCCCGATGCAGGTCTCGATCCCAGGATCTCGGGATCATGGCCTGAGCCAAAGGCAGGCACTTAATGACTGAGCCTCCCAGGTGCCCCAAAAGGAGTTAACTTAAAAAAAAAATGGTCTTAATTAGGATTGTGTAAACGGAAGAGAGAAAAAAAAAGTAACTTTACAAAAGTCAACTGGCGTGAATGCCCAAAAGCAACACCGACATTCTGAAAACAGTGAGAAAGTATTGCCATTCACAGTTGCAACCAGAAATAAGTAAAAAAAATCTCTAGCTATTAGATTACATGAATATAATACAATAGGGTTTATCTAGCAAATGACAGCATAAGTCGATCAAAGAATATCAGATACAGACCTTGGGGGGCTTTTCTTCCAGCTTCTCAGACTAGTCCTGATCTTTCATGCCACAGAAGAAGAAAAGCTAACTACCATCAAGCTATGTAAGCCCCATGCTAGACGTTTTCGCTCTCAGCTCACCGTATCAGAAGGACTGGATGAGTGAGTCATTGTCCGCCCCATTTTTACAAGTAAGAGAACTGAGGCACAAGGGAAATACAAATCGAAACCACAGTGAGACACCACCTCCCACCAGTCGGAATGGCTAAAATCAACAAGTCAGGAAACGACAGGTGCTGGCAAGGATGTGGAGAAAGGGGAACCCTCCTACACTGCTGGTGGGAATGCAAGCTGGTGCAGCCACTCTGGAAAACAGCATGGAGGTTCCTCAAAAAGTTGAAAATAGAGCTACCCTACGACCCAGCAATCGCACTACTGGGTATTTACCCTAAGGATACAAACATAGTGATCCAAAGGGGCACGTGCACCCGAATGTTTATAGCAGCAATGTCCACAATAGCCAAACTATGGAAAGATCCTAGATGTCCATCAACACATGAATGGATAAAGAAGATGTGGTTTATATACACAATGGAATACTATGCAGCCATCAAAAGAAATGAAATCTTGCCATTTGCAACGACGTGGGTGGAACTAGAAGGTATTACGCTGAGCAAAATAAGTCAATCAGAGAAAGACAATTATCATATGATCTCTCTGATGTGAGGAATTTGAGAAACAAGACAGAGGATCATAGTGGAAGGGAGGGAAAAATGAAACAAGGTGAAACTAGAGAGGGAGACAAACCGTAAGAGACTCTAAATCTCAGGAAACAAAGTGAGGGTTGCTGGAGGGGAGGCGGGTGGGAGACATCGCATGGTGTCTGGTTGATGGACATTGGGAAGGGTATGTGCTATGATGAGCGCTGTGAAATGTGTAAGCCTGATGAATCATAGACCGGTACCCCTGAAACAAATAATACATTATATGTTAATAAATAAATAAATAAATAAATAAAATATAAAACCAGAAAAACAAGAATACAGTTCACGTATTCTTGTCACCAGTCAGGATTTGTTTTGAGCTCTCACACAGAAGTACAGCATCAATGAAGCCTCCCCGTCAGACAGAGACACTATAAGCTTCTTACGACCTGTCAAGGGATTGTACTGCATGGGCTAGCCTTGGCCTCCCTGAAGACTGGCAATTCCTTGGATTCCATGTGTGGGTTAATGGGACCCAAGAATGCCAGCCAGTGTATTCAGGTTGATTCGAAACCACGTGACCCTAGGGAGAAAGTTATTTCTTCTGCTAATTTAATCAGTGATTGCTTCAAAGGTTCTTCAACCTCGGATTCCGACACAAACAGCTCCTGACAGGTAGGTAATGGAGGAAGCTTGTTCTCTTTTGAATAGTCATGAGCTAGAGGGGTCAGATGGAGAGAAGAGATTGAATTCTTAAGGCAAATGTCCAGATTATATAAGGGCCTTAAGGTTTGCACTCTATTCCTTTCTTCATTAACATGAAGGATTCCCAAGAGCCTTAACTCATAAGACAAAGCAAAACAGCATTTTTTCCCCTAGAAAGACTCCTAACGATAAATTGTACTCATATAGCAGTTTGTGCTGTTTTCCGGATGTTTCCTACTTTCCTGTTTGGCCTTGATCCTATTGTGAAGTAGGGGCAGGCCAATTTTCAAAATGAGGACACGAAGATTCTCAAAGGGGAAGTGATTAACATCAAGCCATTCCAAACAAGTTAGTTACAGAGCCCAGACAGAGCTCAGGAGGCTTGGTGCCCTAGCCCAGTATGAATGACAGCCAGAGTATCCAGTTTAAGCATTCTCATCCGAATTCAAATTTTATTTAACTTTATTTGGATTAAGTTCTTGCAACAGTAATGAAAAAAGAGCATCCAGTTCAATTCCATGCAATTACTGAGCACCTAAAATTGTACTCTAGATGCTGTTTTTGTGCTCAGGTTACAAGAACTGAGACACAGTTCCTAGGTTTAAGCGTATTGTCCAGCCTGAGAGACAAGGAAACAGAAAACAACCAACCAACCAAACAATGTAACAACAAACAATTAAATGGGTTAGGTTTTCCCAGGTAGAGAAGGTGGCAATGGGCCCACCAGTTTATTCACTTCTTTTCTTTTCTTTTTAAAGATTTTATTTATTCATTTATTTGACAGAGAGAGAGACAGCTAGAGAGGGAACACAAGCAGGGAGAGTGGGAGAGGGAGAAGCAGGCTCCCCACTGAGCAGGGAGCCTGATGCGGGTCTCGATCCCAGGACCCCGGGATCGGGACCTGAGCCGAAGGCAGACGCTTAACGAATGAGCCACCCAGGCACCCCTCTTCACTTATTTTCAATTGTTTATTCAATAAATATATATTAAGCAGCTACTGCATGCCAAGCACTGTGATGTCATACGTTAGGGACACAAAGTTGAAAAAGTACACTGATTCCTTCTTCCCAGAATCTTTAGGAAATAGATACATAGGTGTGATAGCCAAAGGCCAGGCAATGAGGTGACTTCTAGGGCAGAGACGCGCATAAAAGAAACAATGGGATCACAAAGAAAGGAACTGAAAGTCAACCTGTAGAGGAGCGTGCAGAAGAGAAGAGATTGTAATTAACGGAGCTGCAAGGAGAGATTTTTGGGTGGCGGGAAGAGCAAGGAAGACTAGAAAGGAAGGAGGAAGAGGGAGAGTTTGGAATCGGATTAGAAATGTTGCATAACACCTTGTCTTACCCTTATGAAACTTGCCATCACCTAGCCAGAACCACAGCCATATGACCAGAGAGCTACAATACACTGGAATGTGCCTCTGTGTTTCTGAACATGGAGCGCTCTGCTAGCACATTCTCTAGCAACTCCCGTGTGAGCAGGAGAGGAAGCGTTGCAGAGTGGAGGGCTGAGCTGGCCCTTGGAGCATGGACATAAGCCTCTCACATAGAGAAGGGAGAAAGAAAGGGAACGTACAAAGGAAGTCACAAAAACATGAAAATGCATGACAATTGGGATTGAAGCATAGAGAGATCTGGAGTTTGGAAACAGGATCTGAAATTCCTTGGAACAGAAGAACAGGTTAGAAGTCAGGAAAGCAAATTTGGATGGTGTTTAAGAAGTCCGGGGTGGAAAAGCAGAGGTTTCAAACAGAGATAGTAATGATTAGGATGCAAAGATTGTATATTTATGAGGAGGGTTCGGATGTAGAACATATGGGACCTAAGAAACTTTCAATGTAAGGGACGAGAAAGAGGAACAGAATATGGCCTGGAACTGTCCAGCTTCACTGGCTGAGTGGCTCAGAGGAGTGGTTGGGGGTGTGGTAGGCAGAATAATGTCCCCAAGGATGTCCATGTCCTCATCTCTAGAAACTAAAAACATTACCTTAAGGCAGAGGGGGTTTTGTAGATGGGATTAAGTTTAGGATCTTGAGGTAGGGAGATCATTCTGGATTCTGGAGATTATTCAGGTGGACTGAACATAATCACAAAGGTCTTGTAAGAGATAGGAGGGTCAGAGGCAGAAAAGAAGATGTCACAACAGAAGCACAGGTGACAGAGGTTTGAAGATGCTTTGTGGCTGGCTTTGAAGATACTGGAAGGGGTCATGAGCTTGGAATCCAGGTGAACAATAGAAGCTGGAAAAGGAAGGAAACAGATTCTTCTTTAAAGTCACCAGAAGAAAGGCAGTAAGGCTGAACCATGTTGGACTTCTTGCACTGCTTTAGGCCACTAAGTTTGGGGTAATCTTATATGTTATAAGCTTATGTTATGGTGTCAATAGAAAACTAATAGAGGGGACAAACAGGGAAATAAAGAATTCACTTTTATGTGTGTAGAATTTGAGTCCCTGTTGTACACCCACTTGGAATTCAGACCAGAGCTGGGGTAAATATGTTGCATTGGGAGTCTGAAGTATAATATATAGGTGATGGTCATGCCAAGGGGTTAAGAAGGGTTATCACTAGGAGTAAGACCAGAAAGTGGCTAGTGTTACACCTTAGAAAACAGCCACTTTGGAGGATTTCACAAAGGAAAAGGGACCAGGAAAAGAAATGAGAAGGAGGTGGGAGGAAAACTTGGAAAGGGCTGTGTCATAGAAACCTCGTGAGATGGCTAGAAAGGGAATTTTCAGTCAAGTTCAAGTTTTCTTTGAGGTCAAGTGGGAAGAGCTCAGAGAAGAGGGCATTGGACTTGACATTATGCAGGTTTTTGATGCTGTCAGCAAAAGTAACTCCAGTAACCTGTGGAATGTGAACCAGATCCAGTGAGAGAGTGAATGGGAGGTGGGGAAATCAAGATCAAGGCAGTCCATAATTTCTAGAAGCTTCTCTTGAAGGTTGGGTGAGCATCAGGGAGAGAATTGGGTTGGTTGAGGGAGAAGTGTTTGAGTACATGTTTGTTTGTTAATTTTTGAACCTGTGGGCTATCTGAACATGTTGTAGGCTGAGGGGTAATGATATTAATGTAAGGGACTATGGATAAAGGCTGGATTGGGAGCCCAACTTTGTTTATGGGTTTAGTGTGAACACATAACATGAGAGGAGCTACCAATAGCCTTTCAAGTGTCCATTAGTTGACAAAATTAGATGTCTTCACAATCCTGTGGTTTTCATGACTTATCTCATTAATTTCCATCATCACCAGAGCTTTGATGGTGGGTGTGGAGGGGTGGAGAACTAAGTAAGTACAGTACTTACTTACTTAGTTCTATAGTACTATAGTGCTATAGTAAGGACTATATTTGTGTAAGTTGCAGGGAGCATCAGGAAGAATTAAAAAACTTAATCTAGGCACGTGGTCCTAAATAGAGAGAGAAATCTTTTAATCTGTTTTGGGAGTTAGACTAAACTAATTGCTGAAACATTAATTTCAGCCAGTAGCACATTTTTAAATACAGTTTGGGAGGAGAAAAGCAATGAATCCAACCAGACTTAGAGACACATGGATGAAGGAGGTGACAATGAATTCCTGAGTTCCACTGGGTTGAGTGTTTACAATGTAAGCTGAGGACTGGTTACTGAAATGGCCTAGATAAGTAAGAAAATGAAAGAAGGAAAATGTACTTTTGCTTGAGTTAATCTAAACAACTTTTTAATATCAAAACTCCTTTAGTTTGTGAACATAAGGATTTTCAGTCACATGGGAAATAACACATTTTCCACTTTTTGAAAAGCGTAAGAAGTAAGGGCTATATATGAAAATGAAATTTCCTTGCCCGGCATCATGGAAATTTGTTCCATACACCTAGGACAGTGATACCCTTGGTGTATACCCTGAGATGTGCAGGTATTTTGAAAACAGTATTTTCAAGATGGCCACACTACTGTTTGTAGGTTTAAAGGTGATAGATGTGTTATGGATATTGAACAAGAAAGAAAACCATCAAATTCCTTTTAGTGACCTGAGGAGATATCCCAGAGCCTTCCTGGTGCATTAAATGACATGAATTTATTGTTGCTAAAATCCCCAAATATTCCATAACTCCTGTTACCTTCAAAGATAACTTTACCACTTGCTTTCATGGGTTTAAAACACTACCTATTAATTACTTCCATTACTAGATCTCCATGTCAAGATGATATTTAGGATGATCTTTTGGATAATTAGTAATACATTCCAGTAAGTTGGATCAGTGTTGTCCATTGTTCTTGGAGATGTGATTTTGTATTTATAAAACAACAACAATACATTCTTCTAAGTTTCAAGAGATTAAGTTGTTGTATAAAGTTCTCAAGGTGTTTCAAGAACTCCGGACCAGTCCTAAATCTGCAAGGTATATAGTACTTTTCCTTGGTCTTTGTATTACTAGAACATTATTTATCTGCCATTTTTCCTTATTCCTTATGTTGTACTTTCCATCTGTTACTTATTTATTTTACAACTGAAAGTTTGTACCTCTTAATACCCTTGATCTAGTTTGCCCATCCCCCCACATACCTCCTCTCTGGCAACCACCATTTTGTTCTCTGTATAGAAAAGTCTATTTGGGGGGCTCTTGGGTGGCTCAGTCAGATAAGCATCTGACTCTTGATTTTGGCTCAGGTCATGAGATCGAGCCCTGTGTTGGGCTTTGCGCTGCATGGGGAGCCTGCTTAAGATTCTCTCTCTCCCTCTCCCACTGCCCCTCCCCCCACTCATGTATGTGCACATGCTCTCTCTCTCTCTCTCTCTCAAAAAGAAAAGGCTGTTCAGTCTTTTGTTCCCACTCAAAGAAAAGGCCATACTCAGGAGTAAGCAAATTATGAAAGGAAAAAAATTTCACAGGTAAATGCAAACATGTAATAAAAGTAGTAGATTAATGACTTAAAGAAGCAAGAAGGAGGTTAAGGCGCAAAAGCAGTAAAATCAATTTTATCTATAAAACTCAGTCAAGGGATTCACAAAATAAAAGGATATAAAGCATGACTTCATTTACATAAAATGTAGGAAGCGGGGAGTACAAATTTAGTGCTTTTAGAATGGGTTCGAACTTAAGTGATCATCAATGTAATATAGACTGCTATATGCATAAATGTCATATATGAGCCTAACAGTAACCACAAATCAAAAACTTGTTACAGATACCCAAAAAGTAAAAGGAAAGGAATCCAAGCATATCACTAAAGAAAGCCATTAAAAAGAGAGAGAAACCCATCAAACCACAGAGGAAGAGAGCAAAAGAAGAAAGGAGTAGAGAAAAACTATAAAAATAAACATAAAACAAGTAATAAAAATGGTAATAAGTAATACCTATTGAGAATTATTTTGAAAGTAAATGGACTAAATGCTCTAATAAAAAAAACACAGAGTGACTGAACAAGTAAAAAAACAAGACTCTACCCCCGCAAAGCAAGACCCATTTATATGCTGCCTACAAGAGACTCACTTCAGATCTAAAGACAACTGCAGATTGAAAGTGAAGGAATGATGAAACATTTCCCATGCAGATGGAAGTGGAAAGGAAGCTGGGGTAGCAACACTTAAATCAGACAAAATAGACTTTAAAACAAAGACTGTCACAAAAGACAAAGAAGAGTACTACATAATGACAAGCAGAACAACCCAACAAATGCGCCTAAATACATAAATATATGGAGCAAATACAGAAATAAATAAAGCAACTATTAATCAACATAAAGGAAGTAATCAAGAGTAATACAATAATAATAGGGGACTTTAACACCCCACTGACATCAATGGATAGATCACCCAGACAAAAAATCAACAAGGAAACAATGGCTTTGAATGACACACTGGACCAGATGGGCCTAACAGATATATTCAGAACATTCCATCCAGAAACAGCAGAATACACATTCTTTTCAAGTGCACATGGAACATTCTCCAGAAGAGATCACATATTAGGCCACAAAACAAGTATCAATAAATTTAAAAAGATGGAAATCGTATCATGCATCTTTTCTGAACACAGCATTATGAAACTGGAAATCAAGCATAAGAAAAAATCTGGAAAGAACACAAATACATGGAGGCTAAATAACTAAACTAAACTAAATAGTTATTGCTACTAACCAATAAGTGGATCAACAAAGAAATCAAAGAGGAAATTAAAAAAAAATATATGGAGATGAATGAAAATGAAAACACAATGGTCCCAAATCTTTGGGATGAAGCAAAGCTGTCCTAAGAGGGAAGATTATAGAAATACAAGCCTACTTTAAGAAGTGAAAAATCTCAAATAAACAACCTGACCTTACACCTCAAGGAGCTAGAAAGACAGCAAAGCCCAAAGCCAGGAGATGGAAGGAAATAATAAAGATTATTAGAGAAATAAATGGAATAGAGAGTAAAGAAACAATATAACAGATTAATGAAACCAGGAGCTGGTTCTTTGAAAAGATCAACAACATTGATAAACCTCCAGTCAGACTCATCAGAGAGAGAGAGAGAGAGAGAGAGAGAGAGAGAAGACTCAAATGAATAAAATCATTAATGAAAAAGGAGAAATAATAACAAATACCACAAAATACAAAAAATTATAAGGAAGTGTTATGAAAAATTCATGCCACCAAACTGGACAACCTAGAAGAAATGGATAAATTCCTAGAAACCTACAACTTTCCAAAATTGAATCAGGAAGAAATAGAAAATTTGAACAAATTACTAGCAATGAAATTGAATCAGCAATCAAAAAACTCCCACCAGATGAAAGTCTTGAACCAGATGAATTCACAGGTGAATTCTACCAAACATTTAAAAGAGTTAATACAATTCTTCTCAAACTATTCCAAAAAACAGAAGAGGAAGGAAAGCTTCCAAATTCATTCTGAGTCCAGCGTTACCCTGATACCAAAGCCAGATGAAGACACTGCAAAAGAAAGAGAAACACAGGCCAACACCTCTGATGAACACAGATGCAAAAATCCTCAACAAAATATTTGCAAATTGAATCCAACAATACATTAAAAAAATCATTACCTGTGATCAAGTGGCATTTATTCCAGGAATGCAAGGGTGGTTAAATATTTGCAAATCAATCACTGTGATACATCACATTAATAAAAGGAAAGATAAAACCATAAGATCATCTCAATAGTTGCAGAAAAGCATCTGATGAAGTACAACATCCATTCGTGATGAAAACCCTCAACAAAGTAGGTTTAGAGTGAACATACCTCAATACAATTAAGGCCATACATGAAAAACCCACAGGTAACATCATACTCAATGGTGGAAAACTGAGAGCTCTTCCTCTAAGATCAGGAACAAGACAAGGATGTCCAGTCTCGCCACTTTTATTCAGCATAATACTGGAAGTCCTAGCCACAGCAATCAGAGAACAGAAAGAAATAAAAGGCATCCAAATTGATAAGGAAGAAGTCAAAGTTTCACAATTTGTAGATGACATGACACTCTATAAAGAAAACCCAAAAGATTCCACCAAAAACTACTAGAACTGATAAAGGAATTCAATAAAGTTGCAGGATACAAAATTAATAGACAGAAATCTGTTGCATTTCTACACACTAATGATGAAGTAGCAGAAAGAGAAATTAAGAAAAAAGTACCATTTACAACTGTACAAAAAAATAAAATAAAATACCTAGGATGAAAGCGAACCAAGACCTGTATTCTGAAGACTATGAAAACTTGATGAAAGCAATTGCTGATGACACAAACAAATGGAAAACTATTCCATGCTCAAGGATTGGAAGAACCAATATTGTTAAAAGGTTCATACAAGCCCAAACAATCTCCAGATTTAATGCAATCCCTATCAAAATACCAACAACATTTTTTTTTTTTCACAGAACAAGAACAAATAGTCTTAAAATCTGTATGGAACCACAAAAGACCCTTGAATATCCAAAGAAGTCTTGAGAAAGAAGAAGGAAGCTGGAGGTATCACAATCCCAGATTTCAAGATATACTACAAAGCAGTAGTAACCAAAAGAGTATGCTACTGGCACAAAAGTCACACATCACTGGCACATAGGTCAGCAGGACAGAATAGAGAGCCCAGAGACAAACCCCCGCTTGTATGGTCAATTAATGTACAGCAAAGCATACATAATGGGGAAAAGATGGTCTTTCCAACAAACGGTGCTAGGAAAACTGGACAACTACATGCAGAAGAATGAAACTGGACTATTTTTTAAATACCATACATAAAAATAGACTCAAAATGGATTAGAGACCTAACTGTGAGACCTGAAACCATAGAACTCCAATAAGGTATACATAGGCAGTAAGTTTTTTGACAATGGCTATAGAAACATTTTTCTAGATATGTCTCTTGAGGCAAGCGGAACAAAAATTTAAGCTCTTGGGACCACACCGAAATAAAAAGCTTTTGCACAGCAAAGGAAATCATCAACAGAACGAAAGACAACCTCCTTAATGGGAGAAGATATTTACAAATGATATATCTGATAAGGGGTTAATATCCAAAATATATAAAGAACTTGTACAACTCAATACCAAGAAACCCCAAATAATCCAATTTAAAAAATGGGCAGAGGACCTCAACAGACATTTTTCCAAAGAAGACATCCGGATGGCCAACAGACACATGAAAAGATGCTCAACATCACTAATCATCAGGGAAATGCAAATCAAAAACCACTATATCACCTTACATCTGTCAGAATGGCTAAAAATAAAAAGATAGGATATAACAGGTGTTGGCAAGGATATGAAGAAAAAAGGAACCCTTGTGCACTGTTGGTGGGAATTCAAATTGGTGCAGCAACAGTGGAGAACAATATGGAGGTTCCTCAAACAATTAATAGAATTGCCATATGATCCAGTAATTTCACTACTGGGTATTTACCCAAAGGAAACAAGAACACTAATTCAAAAAGATATATGCAACCCTATGTATATTGCAACATTATTTACAATAGCCAAGCTATGGAAACAATCTAAGTGTCCATTGATAGAGGAATGGATAAAGATGTGAGGTATGTACCTATCATCTATTTTTTTTTAAGGTTCCATAAATAAGAGAAATTGTAGGGGTGCCTGGTTGGCTCAGTTGGTTAAGTGTCCAACTCTTGATTTCGGCTCAGGTCATGATCTCGGGATCATGAGATCAAGCCCTGCACTGGGCTGGTGCTCACTAGGGAGTCTCTATCTCCCTCTCTCCTTTCCACCTCTCTCTCTCTCTCTCTTGCTCAAAATAAGTCTTAAAAAATAAGTGAAATTCTGTGGCATTTCTCTTTCTCTGCCTGACTTATTTTACTTAGTATAATACCTTTTAGTTCCACCCATGTTGTTGCAAATGGCAAGATTTCATTCTTTTTTATTATCTGTCCATTTTAAATGTCCAATCTCACATGTAAATAATCTTCATATGAGTTCCTCACCCAACAGGATATTTTTCTGCTGTGTGTGGTAATGACCTATAAAGTACACCTCTGAAACAAGAGTCCACTAATATCCTAAAGGAAAACCACACGGGTGAGTGAAACTTAAATGTGATCTCAGGGATAACAAAAAGGGCTTGTGAGTCAGGTGCCCCTGGTGTTTCCTATTTTGGTGAATGCCATTGCTGCCCTTCCAGTTGCTCAGGATCGAAACCTCAAAGTCATCATTACCTCTCCCCTCTTCATCACACCCTACATCCAATTAGCTGCCCAGTCCTGCTGATTCTATGACCTCAACATGTTTGGCATCTGACTCCTCCTGTCTGCCGCCCATACTTCCTTCTGCCTGGATTTTGTCATGGCCTTGGCATTGGTCTCCCCAACTTTGGCAGCCTCCTTTCCCCATGACTCTTCTCCATTGCTGCCACATTACCCTTCCTAAGATTTGGCTTACATCTCCTTGCTCAAAAGCTGTGAAGAATCGCTATTATCATCAGCGTGAAATGCAGGATCCTCAAGCCCATACTCAAATTACCGTAGTGCGGACCATGGGCCAATGTGGTCCGCGAACCTCTTGGTGTGGTTCACCGTGGAGATCTGTAGAAAGATATGGAGTCTTCATCTGGAAACCTCCCTAGACATTCTTTCTTTTTTTTCTCATATTTGTTCTGAGTATCTTCACTGAAATGTAGTTATACCTCCATCAAATCTACTAATATGGTTTCGGTTTTGTAGATTTAAAAACTATTTGAATATCCTTCTTCTAGTAACTCATTTTTATGGTTGAAAAAATATATATCTGGATACCGCACTTTGGAAATTCATAGAGTCATCGCTCGTGGAGCGCTGTTCTACCACAGCCCGAGACCAAGTGCGGCCCCCACACTGGCAGCATCCGCATCACCTGGGAGCTTGTTAGAGAAGCAGAATTTCAGGTCCCACCCCAGACCTACTGACTCAGAATCTCTGCGAGTGAGTCTCAGTAATCTGTGTCTTAACAAGCCGTCTAGGTTCTAGGCTAACGTTTGAGATCCGCCGATTAGCAATCTTTCCACCGCTCCGTCAACCCCCTGTAGCCCATGCTTCTAAGCATTTGTAATGTGGCTGGGATGACTGAGAAAAATGTTAACTTTATCGAGTTTCACTTAAATCTAAATAGTCACACACTGAAAACAAAAATGGTATTATATACCAATTAGATCTCAATTAAAAAATAAAATAACTACTCATAAGGAACCATTAGCTGAGAGAAGAATAGCTAAACATCACATGTGGCTAGTGGCTTCCATATTGGACAGCGCTGGTCTGTTCCCTATTCCACACCTGTAAGCAGACAGCTGCAGTGTCATCTCTGTGTTGTATTTGAAACTTTCCAGTCCACCTAGGAATATTCGTTTTCCAACCCCAGCACTCTCATAGTAATCTATGAAAATGCACTCGTTTTTCAATGTGTTCACCTCTTCCAAGAAGACCTCCAGGATCTTCCTTATTTAAGTTAACTTTCCTCCTTCTATCTACAGTGCTTCTACTCACTCTCTTATAGAAATTACTAGTCTCTGCTTTGTGCCTAATTACTTAGGGATGAGTTTGCCCTCCCCCAGAAGGACAGCTGTTGGTTTAATCATCTATTATCCAATGATAGCACCTATCTGATACTTTGCAAATGGAAGGCATTTATCAGCCATGTAATTGAATTAAACCTACGTGAAATGAGAAAGAAAAGTCTTCAATGCCAACAATGCATCCTAGTGTTCTTAGAAGTTGAGACAGATCAAAATGTTAACATACACAATTTAGTTTAGAATAGGAAAAAATGTTAAAGCCTTGGTGAAACATTTGTCACAGGATCAAAATACATTGTTATAAAAATAAACACAGTGCCTGCCTCATCATTTCTTTAGCAGCAGGAAAGCATTTTCTTTTGGCAATACTTTACCTCCATCAGAATTGTTCCTTAACTAAATTTGAAATTAAAAACAGACTTGTAGCTTTTTTTTTTTTTTGAAATAACACTCTTATTGGAGAAACATTTTTTCTGGTGATATAAAAGCAGTTTTCCCATCAGTTTCATGAAAGATCTTAGACTTCTGAATGGACTAATATTTTACTAAAAATAAGAAAAATATTATTTATTTTTTTCCATAAAAGGTGAGAAGAAAACACAATCCATTCTGCTTTATTTCAGAGTTCTATACTAGATCCTGTTTTTACAAAGCTATAAAATTAAAATACATGAAATTAACCACACCAAACCAAACATTAAGGTGGTTAATAATTAAGTATATTCTGCCATCAATGTAGTAAACCTCATTAGACTTTTATAGGGATTACATACTCACACTGACTCACAAATACAGCACTCCAAAGAACTTACACTTCACAATGCCTTCACACAAAAGTGAATGGGAAACGTATGTTGCTTCCCAACAATAGGCAATGGCAGCATTCATATTAGATTTGAAAACCTGAATGTCAAATACAATTGACAGTTTTCACTGTGCCTTTAACTCACCAACTAACATTAATGCCAACTCCCCTTACAAGTTGTATTTTCAAAAATTTTAGGTTGTCTGATTGTACCATAGTGGAAAAGCACACTCTAAGTGTCCACACATGACATATTTCATGTTCTTTTCCATCTGTTCTGCGAAGCTTGGAAAGATGTCGTTTTCCAGGCAATACTTTCTAATTTATTGTGGGCACTTAATTTAGATGAAGAATGGGCTGGTGGTCCAAGAGAAGGTAATATATTTATGTCAATAATGCACCATTTATTAGAACCTAAGGGCAAAAATATTTTTTAAACATATGGATAACCAAATAAAAAAGATGGCACACATATACAATTCTAGTTATATAAAAAATGAAGTAAATAGATGTGAAAACAGGAAAAGAACTTGAACACCACAGTGTTAAAACTGGATTCCTTCGGGTGAGTAATGGTGGTGGGAGTTACGTGAAATATATTTTTCATAAGTCTACTTTATGTATTTTTGTTAGTTTGAATCTTTTATAACACGACTGTTTCCATGTACTGCTTGTGAAGCCAAAAGGAAGAATTATTTTAAGAAAATTTAAAAAAAACTAAAGAAAGGCAAAAGAAATATTTTTTTCTGACAAAAGATTTTTTCCTAAAAAGCAGTACAAAAGCAAGTTTTTAATGTATTTTTTAATATTTTATTTATTTATTTGACACACACCGAGAGAGAGAGAGCGCGCAAGAGAGTGCACACGCATGGGGAGCAACAGACAGAGGGAGAGGGAGAAGCAGGCTCCCCACTGAGCAGGAAGCCTGATGTGGGGCTCCATCCCAGGACCCCAGGATCATGACCTGAGCTGAAGGCAGAGGCTTCACAGACTGAGCCCCCTGGATTCCCCTGAATCCAGGGGAAAATAGGTGTAAAATCATAACCCCATGTGGAAGAAAGAAGAGTAATACCAGAGTATGTGCTAAATTGAAATGGTCCTCAACTAGGGCCACCTTAGGGGGGGGATGTTCAACGGTATCTGGGGACATGTTGGTTCTCACACCTTGGGGTGGGGGTAGCATGCAGTGAGTGAGTAGAGGCCTGAGATATTGCTAGACATCCTATAATGCACACGACAGCCTCCACAGCAAAGATCATCTGGTCCAAAATGCTAATAGTGCCCAGGTTTAGAAATCCTTTGCTAAGACACATCACTCTCTCCAGATTTTAATGAGGAAGTTTATCCTGGCTAAACGAGAGGAGTTTACAATTCCCTGATAATGAGTAGATTAACAATGTAAGTAATCTCCTCTTCAGGGAATGCATGAATCTTATTTTTAGCTGTCTGGGGGTTAAAACAAAAATACAACTTTTCTAGAAGTGGGTTAAGAATACGTAATTTGGAAGGGTGCGGGATTCTTCATTTTTATGGGAATGAATTCCCATTCTTCGGCCCCACCCTTGGCCAAGCTCCCATCATGTCTCCCTCCCCAGACTGCTACACACCAAGATTAGGTTCGCTCCAGTTCAGCAATCTTAATAAATTCCCACTTCACTTGAAAGTTAATTCAACCTTGCCTCAGAACCTACAACATGCCCATGACCTAGACCCTGCCACCTCATACCCTTACCTGTTTACTCTACTTTAGCTACAATAATCCCTAAATTCTTTTCCCATCTCAGAGGCTTCACACATTCTGTTTCCTCTAACTGGAAATCTCCTCCTCCTGCCACTATATCCTTACATTCCATATTATGACCTAAATATCATGTCCTAGAAAAGGCCATGCCTGCCTTCCCATTTCCTTTCATTCCCTGCTTCCTTATCCATACCCCATCCTTCCATGCCTCGCTCTGTCCCCCGACCCTTGTGTGACTGTATGACTTAAGCACCCTTGCTAACTGGCTCTGGGTTGGATTCAGCCAATGAGAAGCATCCGTATGAGATCTGAGGGCTGCAGGAGATAGTGATCCCAGCATTTCCACCCCCTTTCCTACCTGGGTTCCATTCTGGGATGAACTTCCTCCCACGAGCATCAGAGCCCCAGCTCTCATTAAGCCCCGGTGCCACATTCTGTCCCCTTGTCCCTCCAGCTGATGCTAGTTTAGGGTTAAGCTGGCATCTCTCCTGCCTTCCCTTAACTCTGCTCCCCCCCCCCCACCGGAAGCCACACCTTCATGAACAAATTTTCATTTGAACCATCTAAAGTGAATTTTGTTTCTGGCCAGCACTTTGGCATTCACACTCCTTAGTCTAAATCAGTATAGATTCTTTGTCTGATTCTTCATATAGATTCTTCCACAGCCTTCAATCACGTTTACTCCAAGCCCCTCTTGCATTTTATAAATGTGTGTATATGTGTTTGTATTTTGGTTCTTTGTGTAATATCTGTTGCCTGATGTGGCAACAGTTCTGGTCTCCAGGGACCATGGCTGTTTGGTTAGTTACAGCTGAATGGATGGATTAAAGGGCAGACAATGTCACTATTGAGAAAAGACACTTACATTTTTCATGAAATAAATCATTTAAAAACTATGGTAATATAAGGAATTTATGGCTAAGTAAAATGACACATGCGAAGGAAACTGCTCGAAGCTTTATCTGCCTGCACGCGTACATCCAAACTGACATTTATTCAGACCTTTCCAGTTCCACAGTCTTCATCAGACACTGGGAGCAGAGGCATGAAAAGGAAACTGTCTCTTTTATCAAAGGCTCATGGAGCAGTGGGGAAGATAGAAATGTAAAGATAATGGGGCATATGAGCCAGGGGCACAAGGGGGTCAAGAAAGAGATTGCTATCAAAGTGGGAAGATTGACAAAGGAGGCATCTGAAAACTTAAAACAACAACAACAACAACAACAACAGGAGCATGTTTCAGTTTTGTTAAAAACAAAAACAAAAACAAAAACAATGGCGACCATGACCGTAAATTCTTTGTTGTTTCTCAAATTCAGAGAGGGAACAAGGAAGGCAACATTCATGCCAAAACGTGTTGCTCTGGGGTCATGTCTCCGTCCGAAGAAGAGTCCAGGTGGTATTGACAGGTAAAGAGGCAATAACATGAAAATTGCCTGGGTTTCCCATAACACTCCAGACATGTGAGTCCTGACCATCATAGAAGCCCAAGGAGAGCGATCATGGAAGCCTCCAGCTAGAGTTCCCGGGAAAGCTGCCTCTGATGAGTTCAGGAAGGTTTAGGTCATTTACCCGCTGTCAGGTTGGATACGCGCATATGTGCCACTGGGTGGTACGAATGAGCCTCTGTGATTACATTACGACATTTACAATCCTCAAGGTAACAGTTATGTTCACCAACATTCTTCCTGTCTGGAAATATTAAGAAATACTCTAACATCTTTTTTCATTGAAATAATATTTTTTAAACCCTCCCGTGTAGAGGAAAATAGTGATTTCAACAAAGGCTTTTATCATCCTCATAGTTTTGTCAATGAGTTGCCCCAGTCCAGAGAGGTCACAATGAGTCACAAATCATTCTGACTGGAATCAAATCAGCACCAAGGGCCTGTCCTCAGTCACACATGAGCGCGGAGGGTGGCAAACTTTTGCTATAAAGGCCAGATAGTAAATATTTTAGGGGTTGTGAGCCATATGGTCTCTCTTGCAACAAGTCAACATTGCCATCATAATGCAAAACCAGCCACAGATAATATGTAAATGAACAGGCATAGTCAGATTTCAATCAAACTTTGATTACAAAAATAGATGGCCAGCCAGATTTCGCTTGTGGGCTAGAGTATGCCAGCCCTGCACCAGACTATAAAGAAGGAAAGGAAGAGAATGAACTGGGAACAAGGGAAACAGCTCTAAAACAAGTGGGGAAAAAAAAATCAAATCATTGATAGCAGCCCTGCACTGGTACCAAAAGAATATTTTAGTTGTATGATATACTAAGGTAGTGACAGCAAATCAACAAACTGTGAATAACTAAACACATAGTCCTCCTTGTGATAAAATAAAAGTCACTGGTAGACTTTCCTAGCAACTATGACTACTATGTTAAAAAAAAATCCTATTTTGGGGGGCACCTGGGTGGCTCAGTCGGTTAAGCGTCCGAATCTTCATTTCGGCTCAGGTCATAATCGCAGGGTTGTGAGATCGAGCCCCATCCCGCGGTGTAGAGCCTGCTTGATATTCTCTCCCTTCCGTTCCCTTGCCCCCCACCCTGCTTGCACACGTGCACTCTCTCCCCCAAAAATTCTATTTTGAAAACTATAAATAAATATATAGCTCTGAAATAGGAGCTGTGACATAGATGAGCTTTGAAAACATTAGGTTGAGTGAAAGAAGCCAGACACAAAAGGCCACATATTTTATGACTGCACTTGTATGAAATGTCCAGAAGAAGCAAATCCATAGAGACAGAAAGCAGATGAGTGTGTGTGTGTGTGTGCGTGTGTGTGTGTGTGTGTGTGTGCAGGGTTGCTGGGGAGGAAATGGGGAACGATGGCTATTGAGCGCATGGTTTCCTCTGGGGGTCACGAAAATGTTCTGAATCAGTCGTGCAACCTCTGTAAATGTACCCAAACCCACTGAAGTGTACACTTTAAAGGGGCGACTTTTATGGCACATGAATTGTATCTCAATTTTAAAAAGGGAGGAGGACAGTCTCATACAGCGTTTCCACCTTTCTGGAAGGTAACTTGAGGCAAGAGACATTAATGTATTCAGAGTCCTACAAATACAGGAATCAAAGGAGAAACAGGAACGAAGAAGATGTGGAGACCGAAGGGCAGCAGGAAGCAGGGAAGCAAGAAAGTAGAGACATCAATGATCTCGGCAACTGGGACGGCTCTGTTTACGTGGATTCGAACACGTTCTGAGAACAATTCAGAGCTAACACTTGACCTCCCCTGGCCGATGCCCACAGAGAGCTGATCTGTTCATAGGAGTTACCATATCTGTCTGGACATAAAATGATTCTCTCTGGGCACCGGGCGAGGAGCTTTTCAGCAGGTGGTGCATTCCAAATCCATTTTACAGATGAGCAAACTGATTGTCAAGGGCCATGCTCTTTCCCCCCCATCCGGATCTTAGGGATCGCCGCTGACGCTGACGGCGCCCAGCCCCACTCACACCTGGCGCACTGGCTCTCTGCTCCCCAGCCGCACTCTCTCTCCCTGAGAGGGGGCGCATGCGACGACGCCCCTCAAACAGGCTCCTGCTGCAGCCGCCTGGTTTCAGCAGCGGCCTCCCCACTGCTCTCCCCAGAGAGACCCACTTAAAACTGCCCTCACTCATACACCCACGCCCCCCCCCCCTGAAAAATCAAGCCCCTCTCCCTCCGCCTGGAGTGCCCTTCACATGGCTGGCTCTGCACTCAGCCCCCCCACCTCCCCCCAGACTGGTCTTGTGTCCCATCCTGGAATAGCAATCGTTCCCTCTATGTCAACCCTCTGCCAAGCCCTTACCCTCCGGTATTTTCTCTCTTTGCCGCCCTCCCTTCCAGCCTCCCTCCCTCCCTCTCTCTTCTCTCCTTCTTCCTTCCTTCCTCCTTTCTGCTTTCTTCCCTCTCTTCCTTCTTCTCCACCCCCCTCCCAGAACATAAACCCTAGGAGAACATCAACTCCTGTGCTGTTCACTGAAGGGCCACCTGCCCCCGGCCAGTTCTAGGCACTCAAACGTTTTCTGAAAAGAATGAATGAACACAGAAGAAAACTGGCGAAGGTCGTCCGCGGAGCTAAATGATTAAAGATATTAACCCTGCAGCACCCCGTCCTGGGTCTGCAGAGCGTTGACCAATGAACGGGACTTGTGCTGACTCCAGACTGACCATTTGCTATGGCCCCACCCCCAAGGATCCGTGTCCGAGACAAGCTGCTGCCGGGAGAGAGTTTTTATGACCTACTCATAAAGCCCTTAATCATGTGGTTTACAGGGCAAGTGCTAATGCAGCCATAATTATCTTGGTGCGAACACACTGTCATAGAAATGTAGCAAACATAGACACAGGCTTTTAAGAGAAACCAGCTGCTCTCGACACAGGATCACCCGACACGGAGAAACCAGTCGGCAGGCTCACAGCTAAGGAACTTGAACCAGGGTCACTGAAGGTGACACACCCCGTAACTCCCAGAGTAAAGTGACGGTTGGCACCAGCACCTTCGGGTAACCATCTCACTCCCCAGGGAGCAATGCACGGGGAGGGGGTCAAGTCCATAATTAAGATGTGGAATCCCACCTCCCCAAGACGGTGACGGCTGTTCAGTTCTGTTTAATTAACCCAAGCACAGAATGAGCGTAAACTGCAGTCTCTGGGTGATTTCCTTTGTTTTCTCTTCTGGAAGCAGATCAAGAAACAAGAAGGGACATGACTTCATTATAAATTCGCTACTTACCTCGGCTTTTTCTCTTTTTTCATCTTTGAAATAACAGTTGATCCATTAAGAGACTCGAAGGTGAAAAATGTCAAGCCTTTGACCTTTCCTTTGTTCTCACACACATACTGAGCCAAGGAAAACATCCTCACCCACCTCCTCCATCTCCCCACAATGTGTGCCTTCCATGGACGCGGCGAGGAGTCTGGAGTCAAGTTCTCAGCCTGCGCACTGCTGACCATTTTGTGGCGGACAGCTGCCTGCGCTAGGGGCTGTCGGGCTGCGCTGGCTACTGCGGGATGCCAAGAGGCACCCCTGGTCTCCACCCGCCAGATGCCAGGAGCGCCCATCCCTCAGCCGTAACCACCAAAGATGTCTCCAGATACCTCCCAAATGTTTCCTGGGGGGCAAAACCACTCCTGGTTGAAAACCACCCTTCAAGATGCTATACATAAAAAACGAGAAGTAAAAAAGATTGGCAAACACTCCCTAACGATTTTCCTCTTTCAACAGAGACCAGCACATTTTATTTCCTGGACATTATACACTTATAAATCCAGAACACGCACAGATTGCCCCGGTACTGTTTGCTCCCGCCTTTGAGTAAGACGACCGGCATCACAGAGTAATCAACACGCTACACAGAGAGCAAGGCATTTTGCTCAGCATCTTACTGAAATGCTGTAAGGGTCTGGGCTGCTCTTATCGGAAGACTCCCTGAAACCTGGGGCAGAATTTTATGCCTTCCTCAAGGATCCTATGCCAAGGTTACACTTTTTAAAAACAACGAGGGCCCGTAAATGTCTCTGAAGCTCGGCAATATTTGTAGTTGGTGGAAGGATCTTAAAACGGGTTTCAAACCAGGCATTTAAAGATCATAATATTTGGACCAAGAGCTCTTTAAGGAGAAAGAAGAGAGATGGTTTTAGTTTGAGACCAATGAAAAAGCAAGTCGTTTATCTCTGCCTTTTGCTAAAATAACTAACCTCTCTTAATGACGATGTATTTAGATTACCAACAGAAGAGCAGGACTAGTCCTGGTATCGGCCTTACAAGATTTTACAGTTCTGAAAAGGCCATTAATCAGCAAACAATCTATAAAGACAACCTAAAGAAAATTTGTTCCAACTGCCTCATTCTCTCGTCTTGGTTATAATCCAAGAGCAAATCCTCCAAGTCTAAATCGCGCTACCCATAAAACTCCTTATCTGCCTCGACTCGGTAAGGGCCATCAACCAAATCCCTCTGTACTGTTTTTCCCATGGAGGAAGGAGGCTGCAAGTTTGTTCACCAAGAAGCAGTAAGCACGAAGGAAGACTAAGTAAGAAATCAAACCTAAATCTTCACCAGCCTTCTCCTGTAAAGCTGACATGGGTTGAGAGAAAAGCTCTTCCTCAGGAATTTTCATAAACTTTCTTATTTGCCCAGGAATAACGTCTTCTAATTGGGAAAGTGCATTTGCGAGGCTGTTGACAGTCACACATGGATTCTTCCCCAATTCCCAGGAAGCTGCCCAATGTAACACTCCGGATGCCATAGTCATGGGATCGTGTGGTTTTGTTTGCTTTTATGATTTTCTGGTACGGTATTTTACGGGTTTTGACTTAGCACCAGATGCACGTTTGGCACGAAGGGTATAATTTCTTTAAAAGGCTGTTTCCAGAGAGATGAAAAGTTGATTAGTATTATTTTTAATCTTTTTTTTTTTTTTTCCTGATGGGTTAGGGACTTGCTTTGAGCAAGCCCACATTTTTGTTTGGCTGAAGAGAAGAATGTTTGACATAGCTCGTGTCAATCTAACTTGTGGTTTTGCTCTAAGCCCTCTATGCGTAGCTTGCATCTCGTGATCTATTTAATACCTTGCCTTTCTTAATAACAAAACCCAAACTAGGCCATGTTCAGGGCGATCAGCTGGAAAGAATGTGGCTCATCAGAGAGGGCAGGCGTGTCCCCAGCATTCTTCTCTAAGAACACCACAAATGCAGAGGGTGAGGTGTTTGGGAAGCCTGGGTCCTTTGTCTAACTTTGGATTCAGGGGGTTTGTGAGCTCTAATTAGTGGCCATTTAAACACCCTTCCTTTCTCAAGCTGTCCTACCAACTAATTCAACAGCTGCCTGGGGGCAGACTGGCATTTTGGACTCTGTTTCAGACAAGGAGTCTACATGCTTCCAACTTACCTTTGCGTAATTTCCAAGATAACTGATCCCCAATAACAAGCATCTTGCAGTTGTAAGTCAAGGAAACGGATGATTTGAATGAAGAGTGCTCTTGTTTTCCCTTTCATCCCCATCCAGGGAAGACACATCTGTCAGTACACCCTCTTTGCAAAACTTCGGTTGCGTATTTTAAGGGGACCTACCGCAAATTCAGCCATTTGGACACAGTGAATGTCTCGTGGGCCAGGCATTCCCTGTATTGCGTCTTCTATTTTCAGATGTAAAATGCTATTTAAAAGGTAACTGTTGAAGAAGTAGGACAACTGGAGTCATGTTGAGAACGGGGCCCTAGGAAATCAGGCCTCCTCTCACTGTGCAACTCAGGAGAGTTTCACAATCCATATGGGGTCTTCGGTGCCAACATTGGTTCCCTTGAGGAAGAGCTAAATGGACCATCAGCCCCAGAACAGAAACCCTGCACTGAGTGCTACTATCTGCAATATTTTATTCAGTCCTCTGCTCACCCCGCGAGACCCCCCTTACGAGGTAGGTGTCCTTTCTCCCGTTTAATCAGAGGCTAAATAATTTTCCAGAGTCATGAGGCCGGCAAGGGGCTGAGGTGAGCCTGGAAGCCGGCTCTGTCCAAGCACCATGGCCTGGAAGAGTAAGTCAGCCGCCTGAGGCGGACAGCTGTTGGCTCCCCTTGTGAGAAGATGGCAAAGATGGCGAAAGGAACCGCTGCTACCCCGCTGCCCCATCGGGCGAGGCTTGCTACGACACTAAAGCATTAAGTACCCGTTGACATTCGTACTCGGTACTAAGTATTATTCCCATGTTACTCCCTCTCTAAGGCCGAGAACTGTGCACAGATCCACGGCCGAGGCACTGCTACTCCTTGAAAATCTCGCCAGGATAGTCCGGTTCCTCCTGCTTTCTTCTCCAGCCTTTGCCCATCAGCTGAGCCTTATTCCGACAGCTCTTGAAATAGACAGAGCAGGCATGGAGCAGGGGCTGGCCTTGGAAGGCCCCTTTGAGGACAGTGTCAGAGCTGCCAACTGGAACACAGCTACTGAACCATTGGTGCGGACACCTAGACTACACGGAGCACGGCAGAGTGTTACATTCTCAACGGACCTTGCAGATGGGGCCTTGTAAGCCATGGCCGTGACCTGCAGAATTCCTTACATTCTCCTTTCCGAGCCATCACTCTCGGTGGCTCTCCTCTCTGCAACGTGTCCCGCGAGACCCCCCTCTCTGCTCCGCTCCTCACTAGGTTCGCATCCTTTCTCTGTCACCTTGCGTCAAAGCATGTCCTGACCGGTCTGTCTGGTCCACAGGACTTGGAGCCCCTCAAAAGCAGATGGGCTGCTCATTATTTTGGATTGCCTAAGGGCCTGGAAACCATACCTGGCACGCCTTGATGCTCCCCTCCCCTATTTTGGTTTATAGCCTCTGAAAGTTCTCATCTGAATTCTTTACATTTCATCAATTCAAGTTTCTACCTAACTTTATAGCAGCGATTTACCGCTTTGGTTCCTCACTCCACTTGGCTTCTATTCTTGATGTATTAGTCCCTTAGATTTCTAGTGTAAGCCAAGACAGTGAAGAAGAAACACGGCAGACTTGGGGGTCACTAGCTCACTGTGTGTGCTGAGCTCATCAGGGTCCTCATTGGTGTTTCCGAGGACAGCACCGAATGAGAGAAGGGAGAAAAGGACAGACAAAAAAGGGAAAGCAAAGAAAAAATGCAAGAAAGTTCAGTCTGATATGGTAGTTGTAGGAATTTTAGAGACCTAGGTGTTTTTTTATAAGCACCGGGCAGTGAGTGGTCCTTTATTTGATGGCATTTTTGTGTTTCTGAGTCAGCCTCGCATTTTTGTGTTTCTGAGTCTGACTGAATACTCTGGGGCCAGACAGAAGACACACCACATATTGGAATAAGAGAAGATGTGTCTTTGATTTTTTTTTTTTTTTTGGTCACCAAAATGATATTTGTGGGTGGATTTTCTTACTGTTTCTGTTCAATCTCATTGGAGTTTTTATTTATAAAGTGAATTCATAGTACATTTAGTTCTTACTGGTGTTAGTGTCAATGTTCAAAATGTGTGATATTAGCAAGTGGCGCTGAGTTGAGGTAATCGGATCAAGCCTTTCCCCCATCAGGCTATCATTACTAATATTACTGTGATGTGGCTACTTTACCTTGGTTCCTGCTCTTTACTTTTAATTTTTTTTTAAGATTTCATTTATTTATTTGACAGAGAAGAGACATAGTGAGAGAGGGAGCACAAGCAAGGGCAGTGGGAGAGGGAGAAGTGGGCTTCCACCGAGCAAGGAGCCTGATGTGGGGCTCGATCCCAGGACCCCGGGATCATGACCTGAGCCAAAGGCAGACATTTAATGACAGAGCCACCCAGCACCCCAGTTCCTGCTCTTTGATACAAATTTTATTCATCTTTCTTCCTCCCTGCTCCCTTAAGCAAATGTAAGTGAGGAATAATGGGCAAGGAGATTTAACATCTTCTAAACACATCACAAGCCCTCAAAAAGTTGTTTTAAAGGTAATTGTATTGAGTTTGGGCAAAATGATCAATTACCGACCAGCACACTGGGTACAACAATGGACGACAAACACCGTAGAATTCACAGAAACCTTAGGTTTCTAATTGTGCAGGTAAGCCATGGCATGAAGGTAGCAGAAAAAAAATCTTATCATAATATAAGGCCACAACTGAATCCCTTGTGTTATTTTATAAAAATATCATGATTGGAAACAATCATTACTGAAAAGCACTCAATACTGAGTTAATTGATATGTGGTTCTGGTTACAAAAGTCATGACAAGTCGCCTACTTCCAGAACTTGCAAGAAGTTTAGAATGGGGTTGAGATACTAAACACTGATTGGAGTCTCATTTATAGCTGGGAGGGGGGTAAAAAGATAGTAACATGCAATGGACACTTATACCCACCACATGGAGACCAGCAGGCACTTCTCTTACATCCTCACAACCGTTTGACAAAGCCAGTATTTTATCCCTGTATTTCACAAAGGAGGAATTGAGACCCAATGAAGTCAAGAAACTCTATGGAGGTCCAGACTTATTGGAAGTGGCTGATCTGGGATTTAAACTCCTTTTTGGCTCTAGAGGTCTTTTTTGATGAACCAGGCACAACAGGTACCTGAGGATGCTGTCGTTCAAACCACCATCGTGCTGTGGTAGGTAAGTCTAAGATGGCCCCCAATGGTCCCCACCTTCCAGTATTCATGAACTGGTATTCACCTCCCCTGAAGTAACTTGCTTCCAACAGACTAAGGCAATGTTGTGGGGAATGCCAATTCCATGACCAGTCAAAAAGAGCCCACGATCTCCATCTTGTTCACAGATTCTCTCTCGAGCTGGCTTGGATGATGCAAGCTGGAGCGTTAGAGAGGTCCACGTGGCAAGGAGCTGAGGGAGGCTTCTGAGTAACAGCCAGGAAGTAAATAAAATCCTCATACCAAGAGCTCTCATCGAACTGAATCCTGCCGACAATCACATGACTGAGCTTGGAAGTATATTCTTCCCCAGTTGAGCCTTCAGATGTCCTCAGTGGACACCTTGATCACAGCCTGTATGGTCCTCAGCAGAGGACCCAGCTAAGCTCTGCCTGGATTCCTGACCCATGAAACCTGTGATATAATAATTGTGTATTGTTTTAAGTCTCTAAGTTCTGGGGTAATTTGTTAGGCAGCAGTAGAGCGGAAATGCAAGGGCCTCACAGAATGGCCTAGTAACACCAATTGACTTGTCACATGTGGCCACCAGTTTGTGACCCATGGAAGACAACGATGCTGGTTTTCAAAGTGACAGACACCTCAACTCCTCCACTACATCGCAGCCAGAAAAGAGGCTAAAAACAATATAGTAAATGCATTGCCCCCGCCCCAACCCACCCTGGGCTCAATACCTTTGCTTAACTTCTGCGTCAAAAACAGAAAGGGTGGCTCAGTTGGTTAAGCATCTGCCTTTGGCTTGAATCACAATCTTGGCATCGTGGGATCAAGCCTCACTTGGGCTCCCTGCTCAGTAGGGAGCCTGCTTCTCCTTCCTGCTCTGCCTCCCCACTGCTTGTACTCTCTTTCATGTGTTCTCTCAAATAAAATCTTTAAAACAAACTAACAAACAAACAAAAAACCAGAAAAGATGTAACCATTAGGCAAAGAAACAGCCAACAAATACATAGATGTAATAAATTCATACACAGAACAAAGAACGAGTACATACTGAGCGATAGGAGTTTTAGAAATCACTTGACTTAGCCAGGCTGGAGTTGGAGAGAATTCCAACCTAAATTGAGATTTAAAAGGAGAGAATGGCTGAGTCATCCCCTCAGGAATTATTTTGGTATCCTGATTGGTTAGGCTAGTTCTGCGTGGCTTGGCTTCATCAGGGAATAGTCCTTTGGATTAGGAAATTTCCATTTTTTACAGAACTTTTATTTAAAATACGTAGAGAGTCAACACACATTCAAGAAATGTCTGGCCCAATTACATCTAGTAATATGAGAAATTATGTTATTTCCCCTGGCTTTAAAAATTAGTCAAAGCTCATTTGGAATTTCAAAAATTCCTCCTATTTGTTCGATGTTTTTCTCTTCGTTTACAGATTGGCCTTTATGTTCCATATCAGTTCCTCTGCATGAATATCAGAAATGACAATATATGCCTGATGATTTCCATACGAATGGAAAACCACAGCTCCAAACTTTATTAACAAAATGCAGAAATTTCTAACTTTCTGTTCTGAGGTCAACACTTACTCATTATACTAAACTATGCACTATCAGCACTATTTCTTAGTACTTAGGACATGGCCTTTGAGGTTTAGTCCTGAGTTTGAATTCTAGCTGAATTCACTTCCTAAACGGGCAGCTTTAACATCCTTGACCCTCAGTTTTAAAAACTGTAAGGGGGGATAGATATAAAGTCCTTGAGATAAAAGTTTCCATATAAATTAAATGATATAATGTAAATGAAATGTTTATATTGTGCTTGGCACATAGTAAGTAGCAGTTACTATATTTGAAAGATTTTGCTTTTGGTTTTCTGCAATTGGAATATGAAATGGCTAGGTGTACGCTTTTTGGTATTTATCCTGCTTGGGGTTTTAAGAACTTCCTGGGTTTATGGTTTGGGTTCTGTCATTAATTTTGGAAAATTCTTGGCCATTACTACTTCAATTATTTTTTTCTGCTCCTCTGTCTTTCTTCTTCTTCTGGTATTCCCAGTTGTAATTGTGTTACAGTCCTTGGATATTCTGTTGCTTTTTTGTTTTCATTCTTTTTTTCTCTTTGCATTTCGGTTTGGGATGTTTCATTGGCATATCTTTCAGTTCACTGATTCTTTCTTTGGCCACGAATACTATCCTAATGAGCCCACAAAGGCATTCTTCATTTCTGTTACTGTATTTTTGATTTCTAGTATTTCCTTTGATTTTTTTTTTTCTTAGAGTCTCCATTTATCCACTTATGTTACTCGTCTGGTCTCACATGCTGTCCATTTCTTCCATTAGGACTATTAGCATGTTAATTATAGTTATTTACATTCCTAGTCTGATAGTTCCAAATTCTCTACCATATCTGAGTGTGGTTATGATGCAGGAAATTCTTTTCCTATTTAGATCTGAAAGAAAAATATTTTATTAGAAAACTCACTTTTAAGAAATCAATTCCGGGAAATTCTTTTTTTTAAATTTTAATTTATTTTTAAAATTTCTTTTCAGTGTTCCAGAATTCATTGTTTATACACCACACCCAGTGCTCCATGCAATACATGCCCTCCACAATACCCACCATCAGGCTCACCCAACCTCCCGCCCCCTCCCCTCCAAAACTCTCAGTTCGTTTCTCAGAGTCCACAGTCTTTCATGGCTCATCTCCCCCTCCAATTTCCCCCAACTCACTTCTCCTCTCCATCTCCCCATATCCTCTGTGTTATTCTTTATGCTCCACAAATAAGCGAAACCATATAATAATTGACTCTCTCTGCTTGACTTAATTCACTCAGCATAATCTCTTCCAGTCCCATCCATGTTGATACAAAAGTTGTATATTTAACCTTTCTGATGGAGGCATAATACTCCATAGTATATATGGACCATATCTTCTTTATCCATTTGTCCATTGAAGGGCATCTTATTTCTTTTCACAGTTTGGCGACTGTGGCCACTGTTGTTATGAACATTGGGGTACAGATGGCCCTTCTTTTCACTACATCTGTATCTTTGGGGTAAATACCCAATACTGCAATTGCAGGGTCGTAGGGTAGCTCTATTTCTTAAAAAAAATTATTTATTTATTTATTTATTTGACAGACAGAGATCACAAGTAGGCAGAGAGGCAGGCAGAGAGAGAGGAAGGGAAGCAGTCTCCCCGCTGAGCAGAGAGCTTGATGTGGGCCTTGATCCCAGGATCCTGAGATCATGACCCGAGCCGAAGGCAGAGGCTTTATCCCACTGAGCCACCCAGGTGCCCGGGTAGCTCTATTTTTAATTTCTTAAGGAATGTCCACACTGTTTTCCAAAGTGGCTGCACCAACTTGCATTCCCACCAACAGTGTAAGAGGGTTCCACTTTCTCCACATCCTCTCCAACACATGTTGTTTTCTGTGTTATTAATTTTGGCCTTTCTAACTGGTGTAAGGTGGTATCTCATTGTGGTTTTGATTTGAATCTCCCTGATGGCTAATGATGATGAACATTTTTTCATGTGTCTGTTAGCCATTTGTATGTCTTCTTTGGAGAAGTGTCTATTCATGTCTTCTGCCCATTTTTTGACATGACTATCTGTTTTGTGTGTGTTGAGTTTGAGGAGTTCTTTATAGATCTTGGATATCAGGCCTTTTTGTCTCTACTGTCATTTGTGAATATGTTGTCCCATTCCATGGGTTGCCTCTCTGTTTTATTGACTGTTTCCTTTGCTGTGCAGAAGCTTTTGATCTTGACGAAGTTCCCAAAGTTCATTTTTGCTTTTGTTTCTTTTACCTTTGGAGACATATCTTGAAAGAAGTTGTTGTGGCCAATGTCAAAGAGGTTACTGCCTATGTTCTCCTCTAGGATTCTGATGGATTCTTACCTCACGTTAAGGTCTTTTATCCATTTCGAGTTTATCTTTGTGTATGGTGTAAGATAATGGTCAAGTTTTATTCTTCTACATGTGGCTGTCCAATTTTCCCTGCACCATTTATTGAAGAGACTGCCTTTTTTCCACTGTATATTTTTTCCTGTTTTGTCGAAGATTTTTGACCATGAAGTTGAGGGTCCATATCTGGGCTCTCTACTCTGTTTCCCTGGTCTATGTGTCTGTTTTTGTGCCAATACCATGCTGTCTTGGTGATCACAGACTTGTAGTAAAGGTTGAAATCAGGGAACGTGATGCCCCCAGTTTTGTTTTTCTTTTTCAACATTTCCTTAGCAATTCAGGGTCTTTTCTGGTTCCATACAAATTTTAGGATTGTTTGTTCCAGCTACTTGAAAAATGCCGGTTGAATTTCAAAAAATTGAAGCAGAAGGAAAACTTCCAGACTCTTTATATGAACCAAGCATTACCCTGATCCCCAAACCAGGAAAAGACCCCACCAAAAAGCATAATTTCAGATCAATACCCCTGATGAATATGGATGCCAAGATTCTTAATAAGATCCTAGCTAATTGGATCTAGCAGTACATTAAAAAGGTTATCCATGACCAGGTGGGACTTATCCATGGGATGCAGGGGGTGATTCAGCATTCGCAAATCAATCAATATGATAGAACAAATCAATAAAAGAAGAGAGAAAAACCACATGGTCCTCTCAATTGATGCAGAAAAAGCATTTGATAAGACACAGCATTCATTCCTGATTAAGCGATTCAAAGTATAGGGATAGAGGGAACATTCCTCAAATTCATAAAAGCTATCTATGAAAAACCCACAGCAAATATCATCCTCAATGGGAAAAAGCTTGCAGCCTTCCCTTTGAGATCAGGAACATGACAAGGATGCCCACTCTCGCCTTTCTTGTTCAACACAGTATTAGAAGTCCTAGCAACAGCAATCAGACAACAAAGAGAAATAAAAGGTATCCAAATTGGCAGTAAAGAAGTCAAACTCTCTTTCTTCGCAGATGACATGATATTTTATATGGAAAACCCAAAAGACTCCATCTCCAAACTACTTGAACTCATACAGCAATTCAGTAATGTGGCAGGATACAAAATCAATGAACAGAAATCGGCTGCTTTCTTATACACTAACAATGAAAACACAGGAAGGGACATTAGAGAATCGATTCCATTTACTATAGCACCAAGGAGGAGCTGCTCTTCCATCCTTGGGCATATGGCTCCTTTCATCTTGAAATCAGAAATGGGGCATCAAATCTTTCTTGTGCTTCAAGTCTCTCTGGCTTTTCCCCTCTGTCACCAGCCCAAAAATGCTGTTTGCTTTTAAGGACTCATGGGACCAGATCATGCCCACCCAGATAATCTCCCTATCTTAAGGTCAACTGTGCCATAGAACATAACATAATCATGGGAGTACTATCTCAGAACACTCACAGCTTCCAGGGATTAGGGAAGGATGTATATAAATCCTGCCTTCCACAAATGGGTATCTAGGGGACTTTCAGGACGAGAGGAAGTCAGGAGAATTCAGCGCACTACAAATTATTCTAAAAACGAGGCCAATTCAGTCTGCAAAAAAGAAAGGGCAATAGGTTTTACATTTTTCAATAGCTGCTTATAGAAGTAATGGTACACATATATTCACTCCACGAAAAAGATCAGGTACCTATTATGTACCAGAGTGTACATCAGATATTGGAAAGGTAAAGATGAATAAGACCCACTCCTGTTCGCACAGAGCTCACAACTTGGTGTCCAGAGAGCAGAAGATGACGTGAAAACCTCTAAGATGGTCTGATGGTCTTCTCTAGGATGGTCCTTTGTTGCTTCTCTCTATGATGAGATTAGATATGATAACCATCAAATCTTCTTCCTGTGATGTCCATCTCTGTAAGACCTTCTATGACGCCCCTTTTTATGAGTCCTTCTTTGTGATGAACCAGTTTATGATGCAATCAGTCTATGATGCCTCTCTCTGTCCTGTCCCTCCCTATAGTGTCCCTCCCTATGGTGGTCCTCTTCATTATGCCTGTCTCTATGAAGCCATCAGCTAACATACCTGTTTTTAAGAACTCTACTCTGAGAAGCCACATTTTTTTTTTTTAAAGACTTTATTTATTTGAGGGAGAGCATGAGAGAGAGAGAGCGAGAGCAAGCAAGCATGAATGGGGGCACAGGCAGAGGGAGAAGCAGGCCCCCTGCTGAGCAGGGAGCATGACACAGGGCTTAATCCCGGGACTCCATCCAGGACCCTGGGATCATGACCTGAGTCGAAGGCAGACGCTTAACCAACTGAGTTACCCAGACACCCCAGAAGCCACTCTTTTTTAAAAATTATTTTTTATTGTGGTAAAATATTCATGACATAAACTTACCCTTTAAATCATGTTAAAGTGTATCATTTAGTGGCACTAAGTACATTCACATCATTGTGTAACTGTCACCACTATCTATTTCTGGCAGTTTTTCATCCTCCCATATTGAAATCCTGTATCCATTAAACAGTAATCTCCATTTCCCCCTTCTTCCCTGTCCCCCCAGGTGCTGGTAACCTCTATTCTCCTTTCTATTTTTTTTCGTTTTATTCTAAAAATTTATTATGCTTCTCTTAGCTTTTTCTGCTCCCCAGCTTTATTGAGGTAAAGTTGACAAATAAAATTGTACATATTTAAAGCATAGAACAATGGTTTTTTATATGTATACATTGTGAAATGATTATCATGTTCAAGTCAAGTGACACACTCATCACCTCATATCGTGACCTTTTATGTGTGTGTGTGGTGAAAATATTTAAGATTCACTCTCTCAGCAAATTTTAAGTATATAATACAATATTATTAACTATAGTAACCATACTGTAATTTAGATCCTTAGAACTTACTATCTTACAACCAAAAGTATGGACTCTTTGACCAACATCTCTCCATTTCCCCCACCCCCAGGCCCTGGCAACCATTGTTCTACTCTCTTTCTGCTGAGTTTGACTGTTAGATTCCACATACAAGTGATACCATGAAGTATTTTCTTTCTCTGTCTGGCTTATTTCACTTAGAACAATATCCTCCAGGCTCATCCATCTTGTGAACTGTAGGATTTCCTTTTTGTAATGGCTGAAAAATATTCCATTATCCTTATCTATCCATCTGTCTGTCTGTCTGTCTCTCTCTCTCTCAATAGCTCTATATCTATATAGATAGAGTCACATTTTCTTTATCCGCACATTAACAGGCACTTAGGCTGCATCCATATCTTGGCTATTGTGAATAATGCAGCAATGAACAAGGGAGTGCAGATATCTCCTTGAGATACTGTTTTCATTTCCTTTGGATATATATCCAAAGTAGAATTACTGGATCATATGGTACTTGTATTTTTAATTCTTTGAGAAAAAATTACCATATATTTTCCATAATGGCTGTACCAATTTACATTCCCACCAACAGTAAACAGAGATTCTCTTTTTTCCACACCCTCGCCAATATTGGTTATCTCTTATCTTTTTGATAACAGCCATTCTCACAGGTGTGAGGTGATAATTCACTGTGGTTTTGATTTGCATTTCCCTGATAATTAGTGAGGCTGAGCACCTTTTCATATATGCATCTGTATGTCTTCTTTGGAAAAATGTCTATCAGGTCTTTTGACCAGTTTTTAATCATGTTATTTATTATTTTGCCATTTAGTTGCATGAGTACCTTATGTATTTTAGAAATCAACCTCTTATTAGATATATGGTTTGCAAACATTTTCTCTCATTCTCTAGGATTCCTTTTCATTTTGCTGATTGTTTCCTTTCCTGTGCAGAAGCTTTTCATGGGCTGTCATCCTGCTTGTTGACTTTTGCTTTTGTTTCTTCTGCTTTTGGTGTGATATCCAAAAAAGTCATTACTGAGACTAATCTGGGAACTTTTTTCCCCTATGTTTTCTTTTAGGAGTTTTACGGTTTTAGATTTTACATGTAAGTCTTTAATCAATTTAGAGTTAATTTTTGTGGGTGGTATAAATTTTGTGGGTGGTATAAGAGTAAATTTTGTGAGTGGTGTAAGATAGGGGTCCAGTTTCATTCTTTTGCAGGTGGATATACAGTTTTCCCAACACCATTTATTAAAGAGACTGTCCTTCCTCGTCAAAGATTAGTTGACTAGATAGACATGTGTTTATTTCTGGACTCTCTAGCCTGTTCTGTTGGTCTGTGTCTCTTTTTATGGTGGAACCATACTATTTAGGGGACTATAGTTTTGTAATATAGTTTGTAATCAGGAAATAAGATGCTGTCAGCTTTATCTTCTTTGTCAATTTCCATTGATCTTTTCTGTTGTTTTTCTAGTTTCTATTTATTTCTGCCCTGATGTTTGTTATTTCTTTCCTTCTCCTAAATTTGCTTATCATTTTCTAGTTCCTTGAAGTGTCAAGTTAGGTTTTCAATTTTAGATTTTTCTTTTTCCTTAATCTCTTTGCTGAAACTGTTTTTGCTGCATCTCATAAGTTTTGATATATTGTGTTTTCATTTCATTTTTTTTATGTCTCTCTTGATTTCTTCTTTGACCCGCTGGTTGTTCGGGAGGATGTTATTTAATTTCTACATTATTTGTGAATTTTCCAGCTTTCCTCCAGTTACTGAATTTTAGTTTCATGCCTTTATGATCAGAAAAGATACTTGATGTGATCTCAATCTTTTAAAAGTTGTTAACAAGTGTTTTGTGACTTAACATCTGGTTTATCTTGGAGAATATCTTCACGCACTTGAAAAAGAATGTGTATTCCATTGTCATTACATGGAATGTTCTCTCTACATATATTTTTAGGCACGTTTGGTCCAAAGTGCAGTCCCAAAATATGCCCATTATTTTCTCTGTGATCACTAGATCCCTTGGTGATGACCTATCCACTGTTGCAAGTGGAGTACTAGGCATCCTCTCAGACAGCTGGGAAAGCTGGGGGGGGGCACTCCCATACTCTCACTGCCCCCTACGGCTGAGGTGGTTGGCTGGCACTGATCTGTGCTGCCCTGGGGGAGACTAGAGAAGATGAGAAGGCTGTGCAAGGAAACATGCTGATAGGTGGAAGAGCTCGAATTCAAACCCAGGAAGGGCTTCGTCACAGTATTAGAGTTTGGAACGGTGGGGGATCGGACTAGGATTGATCTGTGATGAAATTTCCAATGAACAGTAGTGAAGAAAATGTAGACAATTTTGTTTCTTAATAGAGCTAGATGTATTTCATATAAAAAAAAGGGATCTTTAGTCTAAAATTATATTCTGTTTGTATTTTTGATGCCAAAATATCCATTTTTAGGTATCTTATAAAGGTTTTTTTGTGTTGTTTCTGGTATATCATCAGTGGCAAAACCTGCCATTAAAAAAAAATATTGGTTCCAGGGCGCCTGGGTGCCTCAGTCGGTTAAGCATCTGCCTTCGGCTCAAGTCACAACCCAAAGGTTCTCAGATCAAGCCCCGCAGGGGGCTCCCTGCTCAGCGAGGAGCCTGCTTCTCCCTCTCCCTCTGCTGCTCCCCACCCCGCCCTGCTTATGCTCTCTCACTCTTGCTCGCTCTCAAATAAAGAAATAAAAATCTTAAAAAAAATCACTGGTCTCTAAAACTTGAAAATCTGGGAAGCAGTGCATTAGAAATGTCAGAAGGAAGCAATAGAAATGATCACAGAGATCAAATACAGTAAGGGCAAAAGTACTAAGTGGATTAGGCCAAGGAGATCCCTGGTGACATTATTTGGGGACAGTTCTGACAGAGTGTTGGGGGTGGGGGGCAGGCTATCCCAGGGACAGAGAATTCTCATTCATCTCTAGGTAGCAGAACTTGAGTAGCCACATGGAAAAAATGTACATTGGCTCATTACATACAAGAACTAATGTATGTAATAGTTGCATTCTGCTGGTTATTAGGTTGCCGTGTCCTTAAGACACATGGGGATGAGGGGAGATATAAAGGGACTAGTAATTTAAGCCATAGCTCTGAAGCAAAAAAAGATCAACAAACTCCAAAATACAAATTTGACTCCATCAAAAAAAAATCAATCATTCATCAGCTTTTTTTTTTGCCCCCCACCCCCGCCCCAAAAGACAGCCCAGACACAAAACAGAGGAAGCAACAGCCGCTTGCCATGCCAAGGTCCCGTGAGGCGAGAAGCTAGATTACCAGCAGCGTCTCACACACCTCCTCTAGGGGCATCTATGGGGGCGGAAGTCCTGATCGGGGGTGCACGTGTCCGTCAGCACGGCAGGCATCCTAGTCCTGCTCTGCCTGGCCTGGAGTGGGGAGAGTATCTGAGACCAGATTTTATGTCCTTTGCAGACGGTGTGAGGCACAGAACACAGGACTCCCAGCCACCAGCCTGGTCCGCCCTAGGAGAAGCTGTGTGGGAAGCACGCCCGGGTCCCTGCTGAACCACTGCAGTGAGTTAATCACAAGCCAGTGCTCTTTGAGCTGAACGCTCGCCTGTGATGACCCGGCCAGCTGCTCCCCTGCACGTTTCCCTTCAGACTGTGCGATTTCACCAAGAAGGTTGTCTCCATAGCCCGAAGGCTTGAAAACATTTTAAAACCTGAATTGGCCTATTCCTGGAGACTAGAGCTGAGCCTACTGGGATAACATCAATCTGCAGGGTTCCCCCAGCACAGAAGACATATTTCATCCTATAATTGAAAACTAGATTTGATTTATATTCCATTGTGTCAGAGCCTATACTCGGCTCTCTCAGTGGAGAGGTCTGGGCAAGAGGGAGATGATCTAGTTTTGAAAAAAGGTACTCCACAGACACCGGTGTAGAATGCTGCAGAAACGGAATCAGAGTGATGTCTGACAAAGGATCCTGGTGCCCCTTTGTAGATTCCGGGGCTCGACTGAGGGATGTGAGGCACGAGGGAGCCCAGACACACAACAAAGCAACCAGTGGGCTTCTGTACCAGAGAGTAGCATTTGCTGAGTCCCGTTACATGCCAGACACTGACATATGGGCTCACTGAATCCTCTCGACACCCCGGAGCCTGGGTATTATGATCTTTCTTTTAAAAAAGAGTAAAGAACCTCTAGAAAGATGGGTCATGTAGCTGGCAGATGACTGAACGGTGATTTGAACTTGAACCCAACTCTGTCTCGCTCTGAGACCACATTCTTTCCTGTGCACAAGAAACCCTGCTCTTTCGAAACAGATGCCTGTTGTCCTACAGGCTGAGTTTATAAAGTATAATGTTTCCGCCCGAGGGGCAGAGGAGGCATGCTGAATAACCCAAGATTCCACGCGACTCACTCAGGCAGTCACACTTAGGACATTTTCCTGTAGAGTTTATGTCGTGAACTGTTAGCATTATTTTCCTCATTTTTCTCAGGGAATGCCTGGAAACCATATGTCTCTTGTCAGGACTACCTTAGGATACTCAGGTGACAACGGGAAGCTGTCACAGACCAGCAAATCATGGGCAGTGATCCCTCTAGCGTAGAGGTGGACATGCTTTTTCTGTAAAGGGTCAGAGAGTCAATGTTTCAGGCTGCATGGGTCAGACACTCTCTGTCCCAACTACCCAAGTGTGCGGCTGTAGCCCCCAAATCCACCACAGACAATACACAAATGAATGAGTGTGGCTGTGCACCAATAAAGCTATTCACGGAGACAATTTTGAATTTCACATAGTTTTCACTTGTCACGACATATTCTTTTTCTTTTGAATCTTTTTCAAACTAAAAAGTGTACAATCCATCCTTAGCTCATGGGTTGTACAAAGGCAGGTGGCAACGTGGATTGGGCCTATAGGCCACGGTCTGCCAATCCTTGCTATGGATGGTCATTCCCTTACTTCTTCGTGTACATTTGATTGGCTTACTTTCACAAAGTTCACAAAAGTAGAAGAGAAAATCTGTCAATGAACAGTTAGTAAAAACTACTGAGTATAGCTTGACATTTTAAATCTTAACACCATCAGTTTTTGGTGACTTGGGGATGACTCACACAAAACAGTCCTATATTACTTTTTTCTTAAAAAAAGATTTTATAAAATTGGAATTTCTATTGTGATTATTGTAGATTCACAGGCAGTTTTAAGAAACAGCACAAAGAACTCCCTTGTACCCTTTGCCTAATAGCCTTCTATGGTAACAATTTGTAAAACTATAGTACAACATCGCAACCAGAATGTTGACATTGATATAATCTCCTGATTTTATTCAGATTTCCCCAGTTTTGTGTGTACTGATGTGTGTATGTGTGTGTGTGTGTGTGTGTATTTAGGTCTATATGAACTTATCATATATTCAGATTTGTCTATTTACCATGAGGATCAAGATAGAAAATAATTCCATTACCATAAGGATTCCTTGTGTTCCTGTTAGAACCACACTCACCTCCCTCCCTTTCCCCCATCCCTAACCCCCTGGCACCACTAACCTGTTTTTCATTTCTAAAGTTTTGTTATTGTAAGAATGTCATGTAAATGGAGCAATTTGGTAGATTGTTTTTTTTTTTTTTTTACTCTGAATTCCCCAGATTCCTTCAGGTTGTTGAATGTATCAATAGTTCATTCGTTCACTCCTTTCATTGTTGTGTGGCTCTCCATGGTGTAGGTATACCATAGCTTCCTTAACCTTCTACTTGTTGATGGGAATTTGGGTTCTTTCTAGGCTCAGGCTACTGTGAGTAGAGCTTCAGTGAACGTTCATGTACAGGTTTTTATGTGACTGTTTCAATTATCCGGGATAAATGTCCAAGAGTACAATTTCTGGGCTATGGGGATTTCACATTTGCTACTTTCAAAAAATTACCATTCCACCTATTTCAAAATAAGTTTTTTAACATTACCCCCAGAAACACCTGATAACAAACGATGTCACGGAAAAGGCCCTTTAAAAATTCCCTGCCATCAACAAAACCAAAAGACAACTGACAGAATGGGAGAAGATATTTGCAAATGACACTACAGATAAAGGGCTGGTATCCAAAATCTATAAAGAACTTATCAAACTCAACACCCAAAGAACAAATAATCCAATCAAAAAATGGGCAGAAGACATGAACAGACATTTCTGCAAAGAAGACATCCAAATGGCCAACAGACACGTGAAAAAGTGCTCAACATCACTCGGCATCAGGGAAATACAAATCAAAACCACAGTGAGACACCACCTCACACCAGTCAGAATGGCTAAAATTAACAAGTCAGGAAATGACAGATGTTGGCGAGAAAGTGGAGAAAGGCGAACCCTTCTACACTGTTGGTGGGAATGCAAGCTGGTGCAGCCACTTTGGAAAACAGCACGAAGGTTCCTCAAAAAGTTGAAAATAGAGCTACCCTATGACCCAGCAATTACACTACTGGGTATTTATCCTAAAGATACAAATGTAGTGATCCAAAGGGGCACGTGCACCTGAATGTTTATAGCAGCAATGTTCACAGTAGCCAAACTATGGAAAGAACCTAGATGTCCATCAACAGATGAATGGATAAAGAAAATGTGGTTTATATCTACAATGGAGTACTATGCAGCCATCAAAAACACAAACTCTTGCCATTTGTAACCACGTGGATGGAACTAGAGCGTATCATGCTTAGCGAAATAAGTCAATCAGAGAAAGACAATTATCATATGATCTCTCTGATATGAGGAATTTGAGAGGCAGGGTGAGGGGGTCACGGGGGAAATGGAGGAAAAATGAAACAAGATGGAACCAGGGAGGGAGACAAACCATAACAGACTCTTAATCTCAGGAAACAAACTGAGGGTTGCTGGGGGGAGATATGGGGAGGCTGGGTGATGGACACTGGAGAGGGTATGCGCTGTGGTGAGTGCTGTGAATTGTGTAAGACTGATGATTCACAGACTTGTACCCTGAAGGAAATAATACTTTATATGTTACTTTAAAAAATTCCCTGCCATCTTGCATTCTCATTTGAGAGACCCAGTAAGTCCAGACCAGAGCACTTAACTGACCCCAAAGGGTCACGACTCACAAAACAGGCAGTGTGGGCTGAGTCAGGACAAGAAATCGAATCACTTCTTCCATCTTGAATCACTACTTTAAATCACTACTTTCATCCTAACATGCCGCCCCAGTAGAATTACAGATGGAAACAACCAAAGACAGGGTGTTTCTCATCATGGGAGAAGGGACATGATTTACTTGTCTCTTAGGGGCGTTGTCAGCTCACATCCAACCATCTGTCCTTGCCACAGCCTCCCTCAATAAACGTCTTGTGTGGCTTCCTCACTCAAAACTCGAGACTGTCTCACAGCATGGGCAAGTGATCGGGGACGGCAGAGTGGGAACACGCAACCAACATTTAATCACACTTCCGGGTGTGTATGGGAACCAGAAACTCGAAAGTTCTGTGACCACAGCAAACAAACCCTTTTCACCAGTCCCCCGGAGGTTATACAGCTGTGTGGTTAACGAGTTGACTACACTGACTGGAGAGGGTTGAACTAGTTTTGAAGATTACAAGTCCTCAAATCTAAAGCCTTACCAGTCAGGTTTGGAGGCCCTGAACGGTGCAAGGAGGAACGTCTCTCATGATGACATTAGAGTGGGCAGTTGGCTACTTCACCGCACTGGCCATGACCGAAAGTGCAGATTTCCCACCACCTTTCGCTCTCTCAGAATCTAGGAGGCATTCCATGTGGGTCTGGATCTGAAACCCGCGCTACTCAGAACAGGGTCTTCGGACCAGCAGCAGGCACAGTGCTGACAAACCCGAGAGCGATGTGGAGTCTCAGGTGCCCCCAACTCCCCCCACCCCAATCCCCGCAAGATCAGTAGACTCAGAATGCCTGCAGCTGGGCCCAGCCATCTGTCTTTTTACTGGCTCACTCAAACTTCAGCGCTGTCTTCAACCATCCCTAAACTCTTTCCAGTAGACAATGGGAATGTAAGTCCCGGCTTGCAAACGAGTTAAAAGAAAAACGAGCCAACAAACCAGTTTCAGTCCTTTTCTGTCACTTACACCATCTTTATGAGGTCAACGCGGATATCTGTGCGAGCCAGAGTTGTTATTTCTGACGTTCAGCAGATCATAGCTTTCTTCACACATGCTGTACATAAGTTATGTTTCTAATGAAAATGTTAAGTTTGTGCTTCTACTTAGCACCTATTTAAAATTCTTTATCAAACTGTAATTTCCTTGAGGGCAGGAAATGTGTGTCTCCGTAGCCTAATAAAGAGGTGCCTAATAAATGGTTGTTGAACAAATGAATGGCTTGTGTTTTATATTAGAGTGCCTTCGTCCTCCACTACACAGTGCCCTCTAAGGTTGTGGAAGATGCTGGATTCTCCAACATATTCTGGCTCTCCTTAAGCACCCGGCAGATCTCCCTGAACACTGTAGGTTTACAAACATGGCCGAATGGACAATGACCAACTAAATTGTATCTTATGCCACTGCATAGACTCCGAACCATTTTACTATCAACATCATTTCCATGTGCATGTGGGAAAAGCTAATTTCAGAACAGTCCCTCGTGGAACAATAAAGGAGAAAGGAGGCCATGGGTACCCCGCCAGATGAACAGGTGATGCCCAGCTTCTGCTTCTACCGCAGATTGTCTAGCTAAGAACCCAAATTACACAGTCTCCCCGGATGATCTGAGTGCTGGCTTTAAGGTAGGGATGTCTCAAGCCCTTTGACGTTGATCTTTTAGGTTTCCCCTGCCTCGTCAGTTATTCTGTAAGACAAAGTATCCGCCCCTTGCACAGAAAGGCATTGTGGCAAATAAGTGCTCTTGAAATATCAGATATGGTGAAAGCAGAAAGCACATCTATGATCAGGGATCTACGATAATTTAGCAAGGATCTAAGGTAAGATAACTGTGTTCTTTAATTTTTATATAGCTTGCGGGAAGGACAGACACTTCTAAGTGTTTTCCTCAGTGGGTTATCAAACGCTATAGAGGGATACAAGTTTTGCAATCTATCTTTGAGTAAAACAAGCAGATAAATTCTTCATTTATGCTTTGGAGTCTAAGAGGAGGAAAAAGTAAAATTAATGTTTATGACAAGTAGACTTTAGCGGTGCAGTACTTTGGAAAATGTCTACTTTTATCAATATCTTAGGATAACTTCAACATGGTTTTCAAAAGAGCATTTCTCTAGGAGTGACAGGAATGGGAAAGAGCTAGAGATAGTCATTTCTTTCATTCAACATTGCCGCCATTTTTGCATATTTCTAAAACTAGGATTTGATTACTGATTAGGGTTTTTGCCCTCTTGAAATGTGTCTACAGGTCATGTGTATTTCTAAAAGGACTAACATGTTTCTGATCCAAGAGGGACTAGAAAACCAGTCTGGGTAAAACATCATCTTCCAAACAAATTTTAACTTTGTCTTTAATTTGTTCAAGCATTTCGCAGAGAATTTGTCTCCAGGCAAAATTCTTAAAAGCTAGTTTTGAGCCAACATATGTTACAACAGTTGCCTGCAATCACTTGAATATTTTAGTAACATTAGTCCAAATTTATTTGAGCAAAGTTTCATATGCAAAACTTCAGGCTGATCTAGTCTCAGAAAGATCCTTTAAAGGTATAAAGATCCAGTTCACAATGGACAGGGTCATAGAAAATGAACTTGAACTGCAGAAAGTCATTGTCTCAACCTGTTACCAATCCTTTCCATTAACTATATTAACAAAAAGATCCTAAGTCCTGCTTAAGTCCACGGACCTCTGAAGGAAGTCCAAGTGATTCTTTTCTTTTAAGATTTTATTTTTAAGTAATCTTGGCACTCAATGTGGGGTTCAGACTTATAACCTCGAGATCAAGAGTCACATGCATTCTCTACCAACTGAGCTAGCCAGGCACCCCGTGAGTGATTTGGAGTAAAAGCAGTATTAGCCAACAAACTCAAAAACTTTTTTAGTGGATACCCTTTCACCCAGGGGCAGTGTGTTTTGCACAATTTGTACTGCAGAGTGACAGCTCTGTAGCTCCTGTGTTTATCAAATATCAGGCCATCGGTCTCAAGGAACTTAGCAGGGATGGTATACTAGCTAGCATTTATTGAGCACTTATTGAATATCCAGAATGCTGCATTTGCATCTTCTGATTTACTCTTAGCAAATGACCCTGGAAGGCAGGTGGTAAGAGAAGCCAGGGTCAGGGAGTTAAGTGTTAACTGTGGGAGGTCCAGCCAGCAAGTGGCTCCGCAGAGATTCTACCTCAGGTCTGCATGGCTCAAAAGTTTGCTCTCCTAACCTCTAGGACATACTGCACGTCTTTAGAGGGCATCGAACAGCGAGTGATAGTGGCCGTGGGAAACTGAGGGCTGAGTAAACAAAGCGAGTGCTTCTTTTCCACATCTTTCCTTAGCTGCAGTGGGAAGCAACATATATGTATTAATTTTATTTTGGTTAATTTATGGAGGGATAATCTGCATCGTGTGTTTGTGTGTGTGTATGGAGAGAGAGAGAGAAAGAGAGAGAGAGAGAGAGAGAGAGAGAATACTTAGAAATATTGTAAAAGTTTGAAGACCATTCATCTAGTCTTTTCAACTAATTAAATAAAATTAGTTTGGACTGTATTTTATCTCCCTTACACCTCTTACTTGTGACTTACAGAATGTCCTAAATGCCACATTGTAGTGATAACATTTACTCCATGCAATGACCTCAAATTTTCTCCTTCCCATTCTCCCATTCTTTTTCTCTCCCCATCATGAGGCAGTGGCTACTTTCCCCCCACCCCTGCTTCCTCCCCTGTGGCACCCACTCATTTCTTTCCTTCCATTTTCATAAATTCAGTATTTGGAACCACAGAGAGCAAGAAACACATCGCTGTTGAGTGGAAAGAATCATTACAACCTAACAGTTCTACATTTGTTCTGTCTGGTCTCTCAGAGTTCCCAATTAGTTCCTGTCTTAATTCTTTGGCCCATTCCAGGAGCTCTCACAATCCTCAAACAATCATCTTCCAATATTCTGCCCTAGGGAATCCCAGGGAAGCCTCCTCCCCTTGTGCAATCCTAGGATCTGAGTAAGAGTCATATTTTATGGAATACCACGAGAGTACTCTTCCAGATGGCCCCTTCTGTAACATCCTACGAGTCAGAGGACCCCGTGTGTATAGATATGCCCTCCCAAGCTTTTCTAATCAGTGGGCTAAGGAGAGCCATTTTACTATCCATTATAGCTTATGCCAATCTTTTCTCAAATCTGGAATCATAATTGATGGGTTTCACGGCTCTCGTTGTCTTGAGCGGTCCCACTGGCTTCAAACCTTGACTTGCCATAAAAGTAAGAGAAAATTCCCAACAAGAGGCCCTGGAATACAGACAGTCCATTGGAACTAAAGTGATGGTACTTACTGCCCCGAAGCTCTTCTGTCCGGATGTGCACAGAGCCCACAGGGCAAACAGATTACCCAGCAGCCAGCCCGGTAAGGTAAATAAATACACAGGGAAGGAAACAGCCAACCCTTGCAAGGCAAATCCACAAAGTTCCGGTTACTGGGAAAAATCAGCAGGCTGACTGTCCCACAGTCAGTAAATGGAAACATGAGGTCTCCTTTGACCAGCGATGCTAACGTGGACCCACAATTCACACAGCCCCCGAAGACAACAAATTCCACCCCGGTCCCGGGTACCTTTGTCCCAACGTCATTCTTGCAAAAGGTCAGGAAAGCAGGAAATTTGATCTGTATAATTTGTTGTGCACCTAAAGGGCCCATTATCTATTAAACAATTGTAGAGAGAGATCATTTCAGGGAAACACTAAAAGAGACTTTAAAAACAGTTGATTCCAGTGATTTACGTCATAAAGAAACAAAACGTCTTAAGTAACGCACGGGCAATAAAAGCAGGCAGATGTTTGCATTCTACCCAGGGCACTAATGGAGGTGCGATGGCACGGTATCCAAGTAAAGCTTGCCATCTTCGCAACTGCCCACTGGAGTTTTAAATGCAGCCACGTCACTTGGAGTCAACAACCGGGGAGCTTTCCCCGACCACTCTGAGCTCGTTCCCTGACACAACTAAGAATTAAGAATTCACCGTTAACATGCCGCTTCAAACTCATTTCCTGAGCTGGGCCTTGAAATGTGTGATTGCCTTAAGTTCCGAACATGCCATTAAAACAGTTCCTCGGACTGCTGAATTGCAAACGTAACTTATTATGAGCGAAGTCACAGGAAAAACAAAGGACCAAGTCCAAGCCCACAGGAGACCCGACTGGGACCTCCACGGGCAGGCTCTAAGCCTGCGGTCAGAGTCAAGCACTGGGCACTCGGGTGACCTGGCAGTGGACGCGGATTCACACACAACCGCCTCTCCCTCCCACTCCCCTTCCGAAATCCAAAGTGTTTAATAGGGATTAAGCCGGGTACTGCGGGCTCATTAAATGACTCCTGGAAGTATGGAAGGCATCTGGGGGATGAACTCTTCGGCCCAGCAAGTTATCATTCACTGTTCCAGAATAATCATCTGTTAGATCAGGAAGAAGCACCCTCTTCTGGGGCATCTCAAGGCTGGGAGCTGTGGGGTCCCGGCTACACCACTCTTAGCGAGTAGGGACATTTACAAAGTAAATTGTATTCACACTACCATCGGCTTAGGACTAATTAAGAAGGTGAGACCAGCCATGCCATCTTCGGGGGTCAACCTCACCCCCCAGGGCATGACCGTGTGGCCACTCTCTGGGAGCTAGCGCGTGGCTGGCTGTCTTCTCACGTGGGCTAAAGGTTCCCCCTTCACCTGCTTCTTGCCTTCCTCTTGGCCAGCTCCTTCCTGCCCACCTTCGTTCCTGGCCGTCGAGCCCTCCTTCCATCCAGACGCCTGCAGAACAGAGTCTTCTCTGTCATCCACCCACTCAAGCACAGGGACCATTTCTGTCTCAGTCCACACTCCCTGGGGTTTTAACGTGACCTCCTCATTTCCTACTTTCTTCTGCACTTCCTTTTGGCTCATCTGCTTACACAGCGCCAGCATTTCCTCAGCTGTTTTGTTCTCACCCTTTTGTTCTTTCTCCTTTCTAGCGTCATGCCCCTTCTTTTTGTCCTCCACCTGTTTGTCTGCTGGGCTTTTGTCTGCGCAGGGAGAGTGCCTCGGAAGGGAGGGGAGAGTTCTGCTGCTTTGGGACCTCCCTTTCACTCTCCTCTCCTGCTTCTCTCTCTCTTTGCTTTTCTTTTGTTGCTGTTCTTCCCACCCCTCCACCACCCCCTCCCTCCTTGGACTTCCACGTATCTTCTAAATGATTAACTTGGTTGTAAAAAATTGTGACATTTTCTTTTTTATATCTGTCATCTGACTTTGAAAAAATTCAGTAAACAATGGCTACAGCTTACCCTCCTTACCCTCCTTAATAGAGAACCTTCCAAATGGACACATACATGTGCATATATGTAATATATATAGAAATGGACATAGATACATACAATGTTGCTTTATCATTGATAGTGACTCTAAGACATAAAATGAGAACCGGATGTACTCACGTTCCTAAGTGGAAATACTTTACTGCAAACCTGTAAGCCCTGAAAAGTTCTTGGAAGCAGCAATAAAAATTAAGTTTATGATAAATGTATTTTGACAGATAACAATATACATGTTTAATTGAAATCACTGGTATTATATATTGAAATCTAAAGTTAACTTTGAAATTCCTGATCAACAGCAATAAATTATATACAACACACGGACACACACACACCCAACTGCTATTTTCTCCACAGAAGGCAGGTCATTTATAAATAAAGTTTTGTATAATCTGAAACTCATATATTGACTTACGCTACCAAAACACAGTCTGGAGTAAGCAGAGAAACAAATAAATCAAATGGACAAGTATATATAAAATAGGCTGTTTTGGAGATAACACAGGACAGATTTTATTAACTAATTTATGGCCGACAATCTGTCGGCAGAGGCCTTCCTCCTCCCCATTTCAGTCTTTCTGAGCAGGATAAACAGCCCAGAGGGCCTGATGGTGAGCAGAGCTCACATCTTTATCTTTGCAAGAACTTATTTGGGGGTCTGAAAACAGAAGTTCTCACCATTTTCCCTCATTATAACATTCCATGTACTTTCTCTTTGCTGTGACCTTCACTCGGGATCACTTGACCAGGTTCCTTCATTATCTTTGAACTACTGGCAAATTATTTATTGGCAGGTAACCACATTCATGCGCAAAGCGAACTGTTCCCTCTGCTGTGACCCTGTCTAGTTCTGGCTTCCTGATACCGTGTTGTGAATCTGAAACCCTCCAGATGCTGAGCGACTCCTCTCGCAACGCTGATTCCAAATTTCCCTGGAAGGCTCCTGCCTTGAACTCAGCACAACAAAAGTCAAGTGCATCTTTAAGCAGCGAAATGGCAGCCCCTCTGGAGATACAATTCCGACTTAGAATTGCCTTTTTAAACTGCCCTTGTATCTTGGAACGCATTTGCACCAAAGTGGTCGCACAGAAAAAGAAATATGAAGGCAGGGGAAGAGGAAGCTCTTACAAACGTGCCTAAGGCTTCTATTTCAGATGACAGCTTCCTCTCCACTTCCTTCCCCACGCCTCCCACACGCCCAGCTCCCAGTCCGGGTGTACACGGTCAAATCTCAAGGATCCAGATGGAGAACCAAGCTGGTTACTGGCGAGTTCGTACAAACATATCCACCGTCTGCCGCCCAAACATGACGAGTGAAACAGCAGAATGGAAAGCCTCTCACTCTCTCCCACATGTTTTCCTGTAGGAAAACGAATATTTCTTGCCTGGAAAAATAACTGAACGGTCTTGGTGGGCAACTTCATCTTCTTGAAAATCCACTGAGAGAGGAATTGTGGCTCTAAAGCAAAGAGACTTAAGAGCGCACATAAGGAACAAAGGGAAAGAAATGCAAGGAGGCAATCAGAGGAGAAATTTGGAGTTGGATCCTACGATTCCAGAACACCTGCAGGGAGCGAAGCTAATACCTGGATTCCACAGGGCTTAACCCCCTCCTCCCCTTCACCTGCCCATGACAAGGTTTTCCTAACCCGATGGCCGATGGCCGCAGCTTCACTGCCTAATGGCTCCCTTTAACGAGAGCATGTTTGGAAGCCAGAAAGGAATTCGCTGAGGTCACTCAAGGGCAGTGGAATTACACATGTCATATAAAAGGCGCTCACTAAGTTGATGCTAGAAAAACAGAACGGTAAAACCTTCACCCAAACACTACAGGGAGTGTGAAGTTAACTGAGTGTGCTCATCTGTTAGTGCAAACTCTCGGGTTACATTTTCCTAAATCCTATAGTCCTCTTACAAGTGATAAGGGATCTCAGCTGAGAAAAGTAATGTAGCTTTTCCTATATAGAATCTCGTAATCCAGGCGGAGGGAGAGGAGGAGAGAGGGTTGGGATGAAATCAGAAGGCATTCCCCAGACGACTGACAATGAATGGCTAGCCTGCACGTTATCAACCGCGACAAAACTTCACTTAGGGAAACTCACGGAGCATGGAGATCTCAGCCGTCCAGATTCTCAACACACCACCCTATGCCCTCACCCCCATCCCCCAGGAAGTCATTGAAAATAACCCTTCTTCCTCTAGGCTTCATTGCTGGTGAATATGTAGAGTAATAATAGTAACTCATGTATGTAGGACCTTTGACCATAGATGAAGTTCTTCTGCTTGTCCCAGCAACGCTGTGAGATGGGTGTTTATGGCCTTTTTGCAAGATGGGAGAACGGAGGCTCAGAGAAACTCTGCATCACAGAGCCAGTAAGTGGATGAGCCAGGATTTAAACCCGCAGCAGTATCTTCAGCCCCAAAGCTCGCGCATTTTCTACTCCAGCAGCCTACAAAGGACTTCCCTCCCTAGCCCCAAAGCAGGTCAATTTTGTCGTTCCCTAAGTCATTAAGGATCCCACTCTCCCCCTAATTAGGTGAACAAACTTCCTGGGAGTCTGCCTTGACACCTCCTGGTCCTTCCCCATCACCCATGTCCCCCCTTCACCGCCACTCCTGTCTCTTTCACCTGGGAAATAGAGCTAAAAGCCATCCGCTTCTCTTCCTCTCTACTGCCACGATATTAGTGTGAGTAGACATCACCTTTCCCCAGACCCCTCTCCTAGACTCCTGTTTAGTTCACCCACATTCAGTCTGACACCCCAATGGCCCCTTTTCTAGGTTGCTGCCCACGTGGCCTTTCCAAAAGAGAAATGTCGTACCTTGTTGGAAACTCCCTCATACCGTCCGGCCATTGCCTCCCCTCCAAGCACACTGACTCACATCCTTTCCTATAAGCATCCCTGTCCTGGGGAAGCTTGCTCTGACTTCCTTCCCAATTAGTGAAAGCCCCCCCAGTACAATCTCATGGCAAAATACAGCTACACTTCAGCTTTTGTACTGGGCGCCCCTTTACCCTTGTTTGAGGGACACTGCATCAACGTCTGCCTCCGACACGTGACTGTTACCTCACTGGGCGCAGGCTCTACTTTAGTCTGAGCATGTAGGGTGATGCCTGGTTCGGAGCAGGAATTTGGTGAGTACTGTTGAATGGATGTTGAGCTTCTCCTCCTTATTTTTCTCTTTTCCTGCCCAAGAAAGTTCGTGGGCAGGCAAGACGATGTATCATGAGTTCCCTTCCTTAGAGAAGAAATCTTTGGAGAAGAATTCCCTTCACTGGAGACAAATCCATGCCAGAGCAGCAAGTATGGTAACTGCAGGTGTTGTTCTCTCCAGAGCCATTAATTTCTACTAGAACACTCTTGATGCCTTGAAAGATAATGAAATCATTCTCTAATGCTGAGATTTTAGGCAGCCCTGTGGGGTGGTGGCATTACACTGTATTTCTTGAGATTTCAGAGGGGAAATTCTCTCTAATTTAGTATGGCTGATGTTGGGATGTATCCTACACTTGTGGCTGCCTAGGCTGTAGTCCTGATAAAATTGTCTTGCCTTCCCATGAACTTTTCTTGGTCATAGAAGTTCATACTGTTTTCATTTCTGTTGAGTTCTAGGCATTTTTTGAACTCAGACACACCCGCTGGGAGAGGAGAAGTCATGTGCCCGGCAAAGCCTACCAAAGAAATGGGAAGGAGGAAGGGTTTTCCCCAGGCCAGGGGAAGATCCTCTCAGGGCTCAGGTGGGCCTGGAGGGAAGTTTTCTGGGCAGATACCCAGGAGATCTATGGAATCCACCAACCATCCTGGTTCTTAATGCATTTGCGGATATGTGTTAGAAAGGTTAAGGAATTAGCTCACTGAGAAGTATAGTAACTTGGTGGATATTCCTGCGGGTGTGAATGGGCAAGTCCATTCCCAGGTAGGACCATACGAGGAAGGAATATCATTTTGGTATAGTTCTGGGAGCAGGGAGGACCATGCCATTCAGTCCACAGCAGTGGCTTGATCAAAATGTAGATCCTTATGGTGATGAGCACTGAGTGATATATGGAAGTGCTGAATTATTATATTGCACACCTGAAACTAATATAACACTTTAGGCTAACTAACTGGAATTGAAATAAAAATTAAAAAAGTATAGATCCCCTATGTCTGGCATACTTTCATTGAACTTGAGATAAGCTACAACACTAAGAAAAAAAAAATCTTCCAATTAGACTATCAACCAATGTTTTCTTAGCATTTAAATATTTTATGTTACATTAATTGAAAGAGTTCTTTTAGACTTATTTAGATTTTTTTTTTAAATCACATGTTCATCCTGTACATGCATAAGTGGGAAATATAGGCAAGATCAACTTACTAAGACTCCAACTTTTCTAAATCACTTTTGAGTTGGAGTTATCCTGTGTGTGTGTGTTTGTACCAAAAAGCAGAGGGGTGTGGTAAATGGGGAGCGGGAGAAAGAGAGTGGGGTCTCGGGGTAACTTCGGGGGCACAACGCCTTTAGAGAGGTCTGTCCTCAAGACCCCCGGAGAACTGCTGTTATGAACCGAAGCCAGGGAAATGTTCTAACTTGTCATTAACGAAACAAGAGGATTTTATCAATGGATTCACTAGCCCAGTCTCCCACCGTTGCTATTGGAAAAGCTTCCACGCTGTCAAACTAGTAAGTACAAAGTGAGTATTTCTGTTCTGTTTACAAAAACGTGTTGCTTTTGAGAAAACACCTTAAAAGGAGGAAGCTTATGTTTGAGTTGACCTAGATTGCTATGGAAGGCAGAAGGCTTGAAAACAAGGGTCTGAAACTCAAAAACCTGCAGGGGACAGGCACGAACACAAACAAAGAGGACCCGGAACGAGACACTAGAACGCATGTCAGCCTTCCCTGAAAAGCAGATTCTAAGTCGCCGAGTGGGCAAAATGACACACCAGCCCACCAGCGGGTGCCGGCACTTCCGCTCCTCCCATCCCTTAACTGTTGACTTGAAGACATCCATTTGGGATCCAACTAATACTTATCAGTTGGCCTTAGGCCCAGCCTTGCATGAGGTCCTTTCCCAGACACGACCGTTTTCCACACTCATAACTGTCCGATGACCTGCGTATTTGTGTCTCCATTGATAGAGGAGGAAAACCCAATCCCAGAGAAGTTTCAGATGACTTGGCCAAACCCACCATCCACTGCTTTGTTCCTTAACTTCAAGCCAAGTATATCAGCTCGAGTAAACTTATTATCCATTCTCTAGAGTTTATATACTGTTTGGTTCCCCGAGGCAATGCATGATGAAGCTCAGCACAGACCTAAATAACAGCACAATTAGATACTCAGGGGGGAAAATAATTTTGGATTAAATAACCAAAAGCCTCCACTGCAGAACAATACCTATAAATAATGCAGCATTTCCTGGCTTAAGCTTTTTAACTAAAATTCCAGTTCTGTCACATGTTAAAACTCGAACTGTCAAATTGAAGAAGTTCTGCTTAATTTCATTTCTGTCTCAAGTTTAGACAAGTGAAGGGCAACTCGCAGGAGAGTGAACACATGACGACGTCCAAGAGCCGTTCTTTACACACATCCCGCCGTGCAGCACCACGCATGTCTGAAAATGCTCCCTTCCACAAAGCACCGCTATCCATTTTTATTTTCCTTTTAAATAAAAAATAAAATTAACTGAACCCTTGGCAATAATATATAAAGGCACTTAATTTCTCTGAAAGGTTCACTCACAGACGATTCCCTTCTATGTGATTGCAAGCGATTAATTAAAATATGGAAATGTACTTTTACATTTAACTAGAAACCCTAGTCTTGTCTCTCACCTCGCCGGCTAACCTTTCTTCAAATATAAATATATTTTAAATTGGTTTTGCCAATGCCCTAGATACTTGGAGAACCCTACTGACACAAACCAGTTATTAATTCATGCTCCCTAGTCCTAAGCCTTATATATACAACCTTAGAAGTAACAGCAGCTGCTTTCGTCTGCTTCATGAGAACTGTCACTGGAACTTGAACCTTAATCATTTCCAGTGGTTAAAAACCAGTATCAAAGCTCTTGAGTTACTCAGTATTCTGAAAGCCTCTCTTCTTTGTGTGGTGCCCCGGGAATCCCCGATATCCCCAAGAAAGAGTGGACTTAAAAATTACATGAACAAAATATAAAAAGAGGCATTTATGGATGTTCTGCAGGGAGCAAAGTGGCATCTTTCTTCTGTAAGTGTAACTAAGTTCGTTGGCATCTACCCGACACACCCGATGTGGAAATCATCTGGCCACGGAAGGTGTGGACATCCTGACCTGTGCGTTACCGGTTTATGACCACCGGCTGGGAAGCTCTGACTTAAAGGAAGTCCCTCCGGATGATCAGAGAAAAAAAGAAGTGGTCACGTAAGTTTGTAATAATTCGTATTTCATATGCCGTACACTCAAGAGGCAGTGAGATTTCTCTCAGCAGAAATGTGTTTGGCGGCATGAAGATTTGGTTTAAGTTCATCTGTCTCTTATATACCCACTTTTCCTCCAGAATACTTAGCATGGGACTTCAAAAGGCACTCAATAAATATTTGCTGAATGAATGGAACAGGAATTAATAACGCCAAATGTTTTTGAAAAGGTAATGGATGTCAAATGGTAGGCAGAGAAAGCCAGAGAAAGTTCACCAGGGACAGGAATGCCGTTTACAAATCTGGTACAGTGTCCAAGGGAGGAATTTACATTTAATAAATAACTTTTGAAACCAGGTTCTTTTATGTCATTGCCTCTGGACTAGGCCACACTGGCACCAGCAGAATCCCCGCCAAAGCAACCCTGATCGCAGTCTGAGGAAGGGAAGTGTAAACCAGAACGAAACGTTAGAAAGGATCCCATGAGGAAACCCTGTATATCAGTTTTGTAGGAGATCTTTAACAATCGAACAACACACAGGCAGGCGCACGTGCACGCACACGTGCACGCGCAGAAACACCTTTTTAAAATTCTTTATGGAGTAGAAAGGGCAAGCCGGATGACATGCAGAGGGCCTTGACATCCCCTCTGCAGCATGAGAGACAACAAAAGGATGTTTTCCTTCACAGCCCCAAGGACTAGGTTAACAGACTGACGCAGAATTTTGACTTGCGCCATCTACATTTTGCGCCTGGAACGTCAGTTTCCTAACTGTCGCGCATCATGACAGATACAGAAATGCACCCCGTCTGCGCAATGCACTGGGGCCAACGGAGGAAGCTGCGTGGCCCAGAGATAACCCTTCAGGAGGCCATATCCAGCCCAGGCATGGCTCGGTGGCCCAGATGACAAGCCAGACCAACATCTGGGCAGGTCTGTGACCCACTTGTTGTCTCCCAGCGCTCTGGGGCTCAGGCACTGGGAAATTCTGCCTGAAAGAGTATTCATTAGGCTGATTGGGCAAAAAACAAAGCCACCAGGCCCATCTGCAGCCGACCATACTTCCTAGGCTACACTTGTTGGGGGAGTCACCACACATACTAACAAATGGGCATGCCAAGGCTCTGAGAAGGCCTGTTGCCCCTTGTCTTTTTCTCCCCCTAGGAGTTTTCAATCTCCTTGAACTGAGATACTTTCTAACGTCTCCCAGATCTAAAGAGGCTGCCGAATGGGTGTACCTCCACGCAACAGCTAGCGGTGGCTCGGAGGGGCCGATGCCCCCAACTCGCTGCCTTTCACTGCAGGAACGCTTTGGCCACTGAAGTAAGTGTCCTCTTCCAGAAGGAATCCTCCTGAGACTCTACTGACACCAAGGCGTTAAAGACAATAATCACTCTCACTGCCCCCAAATGAGCTGCCGAGGAGCCATGGGATCGGTAGGTTGTGGAGTCTGGCCCCCGCCCCCCAGCCCCCCAGTTGTCTGTAATTCACATGCCCGTGGCAAGGAGAACTCTAGACATGAGATTCAAAATCCCCCCGTTCACCCGAGGCCCTCCCCAGCCCAGGAGACTTATCTATCTTTCTGCTTATATATTCCCTTGGCCACTGATATAATTAGTATATAATAAGTGTGTACATATTAACTCACAGGAAAAACAGCGGACATGCCGGCTGATTTGGCCTGAGGCCATCTCATCGGCGGGGTGAGACAGCCCAGTATGAACATCTGTTATTAACCGTCTATTTTCCAATAGTGTTTTGCGTCTCCTGGGTTACTGATTCCCAATGAAAGCAACACAATATCCAGACTCCTGTTTTCCTGAGCAGCACTGAGAGAACCAAATGGCTCAAAAACGTCTGCATGGGGCGTCTCGGTTCTGCTGCCTTTGCCGTTGAAAGCTTCATTTACTGAAACGTCTGCTCTATCATGTGCGGCCCTTTTGGGGTTTCGCTCTCCTTGGGGTGAGTGGGTTTCACGGCAGCTACGCTACCGGGCATAGCTACGCTTTTCTCAAGTTGAGGGCCTTAAACAAAACTGGCCACAGCTTTGCTTGCGCTGATGGCTCTCCTGGAGGTCAGTTTCGAATCTGAGGAATCGGAACCCGGGCCCCCGTGCCACTTGCCACGGGCAGTAGCAGAGTCCTGTTCCCCAAACTCTTTAGGATTAAGTCACTGGGCAGGACGGGAAATGACACTATGTCTTTAAAAGATGAGCAGTCACATCATTCCGAGACAATTATCCCAGCTAACTCAATTAAGAAAACCCCCTTTGGCATGAAAAAATTAAAAAAAAAATCCTTCCAAATAAAAAACAATTCTTGATTCCAGATCACTTTTGACAGCTCTACTCTAAGAAAATCGGCTCTTTTTTCCCAAGTTTTACCTGTGCCCCAGAACTCAGTTGGAGTAGTTTTTTTTTTCTTCTTTCTCGGTTGCCTCTTATAATTGGGTGTTCCCGAGCCTAACTACAATCACCCTGTAAGCCCTGTAAACACTTTCACATTTCCATGTTAATCACCTTCAGACTGAGATTTCTGTACACATCCAGAGCGTCACCCCATTCTCACTCAACCGACCGCAAAGCCTTTGACATCAAGCTCGCATTCATCGTGCTCGCCTTATATATAAATAGACACACGCTACTTGTCAAAACGCACAAGTGATCTTTACACTGTCTAGAACAAAGAGCCAGCCCGGCTTCTTCCTTTCCTCAGTGGCTCAGAAGGTGTCCTTTATTACGTGTGCAGGATGCAAGGGTTTTGCTGCCTTCTTAGTGACAAATTGCACTTCTGCGGAGTATCACACTGCCTGTGGTTTTAAGAACCCACTTAGATTTACTATTACTTCCTTGGGGAGTCAGCCTCCTCCCAAAGCACCCCAAGGCTCATTTCCACTGTCTCAGAGTGCAACAGAGATGAGAAAGTTCGCTCATCACGAGGGTCTGCAAACTCTTGGCTAGTAAAAACACTCTCTGGAATGTCTAAGGCGTTAAAATCATTGCCTCTGTGAGTTCCTGTTGTATAAAACAGGCAGGAAAAGTTGCCTGGAGGTATTTGCGAAGCACTGTGTCTGCTCGGCAAGGAGCTGTGGGGTTGGAGGCTGAGCTACGCCTCCTCTCCCTTTGCTTCCTGGGTGAAAGCCGCGGGAAGTGCCACTTAGCTGAGGCCAGCAGAGAGAGATCGGTAAGACTCACCGGCTTCCCCATTTTTCCCAGGACGGGGTTTCCGTTCCTCAGCTGTGATCCGGAAGAGACAAGCCTTGAGGTCCTCCAAGCAGGCCGCCTCGGGTCAGCTGAATGGCTGAGGCGTGCAGCAAGCTTGCTCTGTCCAGCTCCGAATCACTCCCCTTTCCAGGCTGTGTGCTTACACGCCTCCCAGTCAGCGCAAAAATCTGCCAAACTCAGGTCAGCCTAACAGGTTTCCTTATATAGGTAAACATGAATTGCATTCCTGGTGAAAGAAGTTAACTAGGAATCCCGGTAACCTGGTTAACTCTATACATGCCAGAACGGCTCAGAGGCCAGCAGCCCGCACGGGGGTTGGGTTGCAGCACAAAGGGATTTGTGCGATTTAATTAAAATCATCTTGATCCCGGCAGTCTGTGAAATTGGCCCTTCTAGGAGAACTGGGAGTCAACAGCCGGTATTTTATATCAGGAGCTGGGACCGACCTCATACAATCCGAGGGCGCCGCAGGGAGCAAACCCAAAGGAGAGGGCGTTATCCTTTGCCTTCCGTGTTTTTAAAACCAGGATCACTTGTCTTGAAATGATTTTCGAAGAAGTGAATAGAAAATGTGATAGGGAGAGACTGTGAATAACTTCCAGCAGATAAGGCTCAAATGCCTTACGTGAGCACAGTAACTGATAGTTATTCAACTTTTCCAGGCCCTTAGTAGATAATGCAATACGATCATTTTGAGTTTACTCCCTTTACAAGGCAGTAATTGCTACTGTATTTTTTGATGGGCGAAATGACATATAATGACATCTATTTATTCTCTGTAATAACCCTCCTGAGCCCACACACTGAAGTGTTATTTGATGGTTTCAGGAAGGAAATCTAAGACACATGAATTTGCATAATTACACGGAAAATTTTTTTAAACAGCTTCCTGGACTTAAGAAGATAAGAAGCTACATCTTCCCAAGAACTCCTGCCAGGCCTAACTCTGGGCTCAAAACATAGTTTTTAAAGGTAAGCCTGTAACATATCAATTGTCTAATAATCGGCTTCCCCCACCCACATTATCTACCACCAAGTAAAGTAATAATTCTTTGCAAGTCTGACCCATTCCACTGCAGTCTTCCTGTGACTCAGTAGAGACCCATGACTTCCCCTTACTAGATGTTGGAGGTGAGGACTGCCGGCTAAATAAAATCTATCTTCAGATCCATCATTTGTTCTTATTTCATCCACTGGGTGACTGCTCCTGGGACAGATAGCGTCAATCGTAGTAAAAATAGCTCAGTGCTGTGTTTTCAGCCCCTGTTCCGGAAAGGGGCGAGAATGTTTACATACCTAAGCCAGCACCAGCACAAACCATCAAGAGTTTCTGCGGAGGGGCGTGGGGGGTGGAGGTTGGGGGGGTAGGGGGGGCAGTCCTAGCACTGCCTGATTCCAATCCATCAAATAAAACTCTTGAAAATTGTGCAGGGAAAAAAGAAGGAGGAGGAGGAGGAGGAGGAGAAGAGGAGGAGGAGCTTCTGCTATGAGCAGTAAAGTGCAGAAATCACACTGTCAGGATGGGTAACTAATCTTTGAATAGCATTTTACACCAGGCAGAGATTTTTGTAGACAGTTTCTCTTCCTATCTCCACAGGAACACCAAGAAGCATGTGCATTACTATTTCCTTTTTATGATAACAAAAACTAACTTGCAGAGATAGAGCGATTGTCCTCAAGTCTCATGGTCAGCTTGTGGCAGATCCCAAATCCCAGATCTTCTAGAATTTAACTCCGGTAGGATTTCCAAAAATAGAATCGACTTAAAGGGCAGAAGAACATTAAAATGGCAGTTTTCCATGTTCAAATGTAATTTCTAATACTCGTATGTCTAGAGAGTTTAAATGCAATATACAAACCGATTAAAATACTCTTTCTATACTCATAACTTACTGCTAAAATGACTCCAGAAAGATCATAAAGTGAGATAGGAAGTATATTTTTATTGAATACGAATTTGGGTTATAAAATATTATGAAGGTATAGCTGCAAATATTGCACACATTTTTCTGTTCGCGGTACACACATTTCTATGGCATCAAGTACAGACTCATCTTGACTCCCCCACTGGCAGGAATATTAGTGTTTTCTACTTATTGGGTTTTCATTAATCTTAAATAAAACGCTGTGTACCATGCTAGGTAAATGGCTTTCACTACTACAGTCCATTTACGATCCTTCATCCTTTATGTTCTCATAATTCCCGCTGAAGCAAGTTCTGTTTATGCAGGAACTTTAGACTTTATTAACATGTTGATGCAAGACAACGAATGCATTTTTTTCCCTAGGGCAGGCGAAACCTTTAAGTGCCTTAAGCTGGCCTCCAAATTTGTTCTTAGGATTCTAAGCAAGCAATCATTTAGGTTTTAAACACGAAATATCTTAGGCTATAATTATTGAATTGGAAGGTCAAAATGAAATTTGGGTCTCAAAGTAGCATATTTCAAAGAAGGAATATAACCCTCTGCTAAACCCATTCTGGACGCCTCAAGAAATGGTCTTGGGAAAGGCTGGGACACTGAGTCAGCATGAATTCAACCTGAACATAGAAGCCCCCAGCGAGAGAGTGCATAGAGCTAAGTAGTTAACACCAGGCCCAAAAAATCGCACTTATGGGAAACTAAATAAAATACAAGACAGACTTGAAGGAGAGAAAATATCCTAGTGGTTTAAGGAAAACATCGGGGGACATATTTTAGAAATTCCCAATGACATACGACGAATGAATAGTTGAGCTATAATTCAAACCCCGGTCCTTCAGACTCTAGAACATTTGCTATTTCCACCGCACCCTGGGTGTACTACACTACCGAAGGAAGTGCAAATGCCCTTGAGTCAGCTTCCACGCTGGTTCTATGTCTTGGTCGTGTGACCTTGGGTAATGTTTTGAAGCCTCACCTCCAAGGGGAAAACAATGGCTACACATCTCACAGATTACCGCAAGTACCTAACGGGTGTTTTTTCAACCATTCCCAGTGAATTTATTGAAGCTTCTCATGGTCTAGCCATTCTTCTAGATCCTAGGAATACAGCCATGAGAAAGTCAGGCATGTCTTCCCCATCGTGCAGCTAATGATCTTCAAGGAGAGGTTGTACACACCTATATTATGGAATGTGAAACTCTAACATATTCCCAGATTTCTCATAATGCAAACATGTTGAAGTATTAATAGACAAATGCCCGAGGTAACGCTTTCACTCTAGTCAGTCTACACTGCTCTCTCTGGCTAGAGGCTGGCCTTACTATGGTTAAACTTGGTGGGCCTGGCCTGAGCCAAATAAGGTAAATATCAGGGAAAGGGTAAAACTTGATGCGTCTATCATATCATGAAACATCCTTTGAACAATTGAGGAAGACTGGCGCGTTCAATTGCAAAACATCTTGAAGACGCTTGGGAAGCTGGATGTACCGGGAGTTTGTTTTCATCATTAATTCTATATATGAAGACATGATGGAAAAGCATACAACTATAGCCCATTATCTAGCTACTAATCTATTGTTAGTTCCTTTCCACTCAGTAAGCATTTAGTTGATACTTTACTATGGATAAGGGTCTGTGAAGGATGCAAATAGGAGAGGATACACAGAAGAAACATGGTCCCTAGCTTTAGTGGGAACTTTCTAGAAAAATGTTATGATGCTATATCAGGCAGGATGGGCAAGGTTATGCTCTGGTAACAAGGACCCCCCCCCGCCCCCCCAGATCTCAGTGGCCTGTAACAGCAAAGGTGTTTCTCTCACTCATGCCACATGTTTACACAGATCAACCAGGAAGGCTCTCCTATTCATAGCCACTCAGGAGCCCAGGCTGAGGAAGGTTCCTTTCAACAACTACTTCGGCAGTTGCTGAGACAGGAAACAGGGACCTGGGGAATCACGCACTGCCTTTCAAAACTTCACTTCATAAGGGACACTTAAACTTCCACTCACCTTTCATGGGCCACAGCAAGTCCTCTGGCCCTGTTTAACTTCAAAGCAAGAGACAGAGCTAGACTTCATGACAAATGAAGACATGACAGATACGGCAAACCATGTGGCTGGAGGAAAGCATCAGGAAGCAGGCATATTGGACGCCCCCTTCACAAAAGGACTGGCATTTTAAGTTTGGAAGTTACTGACCAGCTCCAATTTCCATTAGAGTGCTTGCTTAAAGGTGGACTCAGAGATTAATCAGTGGTTCTGGCTGAACCTTGAGGGAAACAGTGACATTTAAAAAGGATGTCCTAAGGCAGGTTCTTCTTAATATTTCTATCAGTTACTTGAGTGATGAAATAAAAGACAAGATGATTTAATTTGCAGATGGTGCCAAATTGGATAGCTAACACCTCAGAGGATTGTATTATAATTCAAAATGACCTTGAAGAGTGTGTGGTGGGGGAATGACGTGAAAAAAACAAAGAACCTTATGTCCAACAGGGACAAACAGAGGATTGGAATGACTGGTCTACAAAATACATGGTAGAAAAGCTATGCTGAGCACAAACAAGCCTGTAAATTGAATATACACTGACAGCTTAGCACTTTTACTTGTAAAGGCCTTGGTATGGTGGTATTTGCCACGTAAGCACTGGAAAATAGGAATTCTCAGAGCACTGCTTCACTGGCGAACCTCATTTTAAGAAATAAGAAATCAGAGCAAATTCGAGGCAAAAGCAGAAATTTCCAAAAGACTAAGTACCCTGAGGCAGGAGTCAGCAAACTTCTTCTGCAAAGGACCAGATAGTAAATATTTTCAACTTTGCCATCCATAAGTCTCCCTCCAACAACTACTCAACTCTGCTATTGTGGTCCAGAACAGCCACAGATAATATGGAAATGAATAGGCATGGCTGGGTGCCAATAAAACTTTATAGACAAAACTGAGTCGCCAACCTTAGGGTAAAACTGTGCAGACCCCTGCTCTCTCTACATTATAAGAAGTATCCCAGAACGGCAAGGTACTCATATTGATTGCAAGTGCCTAGAAAGCAAGAGGGATCCTGTTTTGGCCATACTCCCATTGCTCAAGTTCCCTTAGTAGTGCTTTTCCACACAGGTGCTAGTGAATAAACTGGTGAACTAAATGAAATGAAATCAGCGGGGCGCCCGGGTGGTTCAGTCGGTTAAGCATCTGCCCTCGGCTTAGGTCATGATCCCAGGACCCTGGGATCGAGCCCTGCATCAGGCTCTCTGCTCAGTGGGAAACCTGCATCTCCCTCTCCCACTCCCCCTGCTTGTGTTCCCTCTCTCGATGCCTCTCTCTGTCAAATAAATAAACCCTTAAAAAAAAAGAAATGAAATTAGCTAGAAATGTTACTACACCAGCCTCCTTATTAAATATTCAAAAATTATTAGAATATGTAATTCTTTAAAAAAATATAATGTACTTTTTATTTTGCATGCACCATTGCTTGACAAATGACTGATATATGTTATCACAAATTATTCTCACAACACTACAAAATAAACATTTTCTATACAAATTTCCAAGTGGAGAATAAAAAGTTTAGGAGATTAAGCAATTCACATAAGGTCATATAGTTAATAAATGTCAGTGCCATGATTCATTCCCTGATTTTCTGGAATTCCAAAATTCAAGCTCTTAATCCATAAACTTTACTGATATTCTCGTAGTTCTCATAGCGTTTGCAAGGATGTTCCGAATAAAGACAAAAACTGTTGATAATTTCTAATCCTTTCCTATAACTTGAACATGAATCATCTTGTTTATTAATAAGATTATATATGTTTAGAATATGTAATTCTTGAGGATGTCACAGAAATAAAATCCAAAATATAATTTCCCATTTCAATCTGCCAAATATTTATCAGTTATATTGCCTTTCAGCTACAAAAATATCAAAGATGAAAAAGTATAAGAAAACCTAGAACAGGATTAAAATGATGAAATTAAAGGAAACAAAACTTTGCAACAAGGTATAACCACATAGCATTTTGCATTTTTTCTCCCAAGTTCTTCATAACCAGCTGAGGTCAATGAAGCAAATGTCCTTATTAGCCAAAAGCGAAAATGGCGACGAGGAAGGTGAAGTCAATGGTGTAACGTCAACAAGCTAGTGGCAATGGAGAAGGAAACAGGACCGAGGCTCCCTGGGTTTACAATTCTAAATCGTGATAAGCACCAAGAGCACAGAGGCTGGGAGGATAAAGAGCCGACATGAAATACAATGGAAGCGTTGTGGTATGTCTTTTCAGGTGCACGGGGGAAAGCTCAGCGCTCCAGACACCATGTGTTCCTTCCTCCCTGATACACACCTGCACCGCCCGTCCCCCCCCTCCCACCCTCCCTCTCCAGTGCGGTCCGGTTTGCAGTCAGCCCCATAGCCTCTCCCTCCTTTGATAAAGCCCTGAAAGCTAAAGCCTGGTTATGCATGAGTCTTTGTGCAAATGCCCCTGAATGCTGAGTCCGACTACTTGTGACCATTGGCTCTGACACTTCCATTCCAAGCCAGTGTCATCCTGTGGCTAGGTCAGTTTCTCAGGCTCAGTTATAATTGGACCGGAACATTCTTTGTGATGGGGCAGTCCTGAGATTTGCAAGATTTTCAGCAGCATCGCCAGCTTCTTCCCACTAGATGCTGGGAGCATGTCCCCTCCCCTTACCCTCCGAGTCACAACAACCAGAAGTATCTTCGGACATTGCCAAATCTTCCTGTGTGTTGGGGGGGGGGGAGCACAAAATTACCCCTTTTGGTAAACCTCTGAACTAGGTGATTGTAATTGCTTCTTAATTGTTCTCCCTACTTCTGCCCTTGCTTCTCTGCAGTCTGTACTTCACAGGGCAGCCAAAACCAGTTAAATGGCAATGGGGAATTAATGTTGCGGATGGAATTAAGGTTGCTAGTAGGCTGACTTTTCAAGATATACATCAGATCATGCCCCTTCTCAGCTTAAAACCTCTAGCGGTATCCTGTCATAATTAGAATACAATCTAGTCACCACGCCATGGCCCACAGAATGCTCCAGTCTGACCTCTGTCAGCCTTTCCAGACTAATCTTACAGCACCATGTCCATACTGGCCTTCTTTCTCCTTCCCCAATGTACCCATCTCGTTCAGAACTCAGGACCTCTGTATACATTGTTCGCACTGCCTGGAGCGCTCCTCCTGGTGCATATGGCAGAATGGCGGCCTCCTAAAGATGTCCACATCTGGGTTCCTGGAACTTGGGGGTTAAATGGCAATGGGGAATTAATATTGTGGATGGAATTAATTAAGGTTGCTAGTAGGCTGACTTTAAAATAAGAAGAGTATCCCGGATTATCTGGGAGGGCCCAATGTAATCACAAGGTCCGTATAATGTAGAAGACAGAGACAGAAGATCAGTGTCTGAGCCATGACCTGTGAAGGACTGGATTAGCTTTTGGTGGCTTCGCAAATAGAGGAAGGAGACCACGATCTAAAAAATGTGGGCGGCCTCTCGAAGCCAGGAGCAGATTCCCCCCTAGAACCTCTGGAAAGAATACAACTCTGTTGACACCTTGATGTTAGCCTAGTGAGACCTGTGTTGGACTTCTGACCTCAAGAACTGTAAGACAATAAATCTGGGCTGTCTTAAGGCACTACACTTTCGAGAATTTGTTACAGCAGCAACAGGAAAGCAATGTTCCAAGAACACATCTTCACTACTAGCTCCTAAACTCTTAGAATGTATGCAAATTGTCTTCTTCTCCAGTAGGGGGCCACCCATGATAGCAGGGACTGCCAGTCACCGCCCTTTCCACCTCCCGTGGTTCTCTAACAATTGACCCGGTTTATTTCCACCATGGCTGGGGTGGCTGTCTGACATTACCATAGTTCATTCATTGCAAAGCCAGAAAAAGGAAAGGAAAGGAAAGGAAAGGAAAGGAAAGGAAAGGAAAGGAAAGGAAAGGAAAGGAAAGGAAAGGAAAGGAAAGGAAAGGAAAGGAAAGGAAAGGAAAGGAAAGGAAAGGAAAGGAAAGGAAAGGAAAGGAAAGGAAAGGAAAGAAAAAGAGAAGAGAAAAGGAAAGGAAAGGAAAGGAAAGGAAAGGAAAGGAAAGGAAAGGAAAGGAAAGGAAAGGAAAGGAAAGGAAAAAGGGAAGAAAAGACCCACCTTGACACAAAGTAGCCAACAATGACACACTCAAAAAAAGAAATGGCAGTGGTCATTTTATATGTCTCGGAACAGGAATGTTGGAGAAAGAACCAGGTTTGGATGAAGCAAAGAACGTTTATGTTGGATGAAGAGACATTCTTGACGGTAGTTGGAGTAATTGCACAATGAAACAAGGCTGCCAAGAAGGGCCACGGAGGCCTGGATTGTGGCAACACTCACGAAGGAGATGAGATAACTTGAGTCAAGAGAATAAGTGCAGCTCAGCCTAGAGCATTTAGTTGATGGCCTGCTTGTTCTTCCTCCAGCTTTAAAAATGTGTGTAGCACAAAGCAATGAATCACAGGACAACATCTGCATGTAATTGCATTTCTGTTCCAATAATAAATGTTTCAACTGCTACGCTATTTATGAAAGCTGTTATCATAAAGAGCCAAGTGGGGGAAATTTGAACCACAAATGCTTATCTTAAGAAACCTTTCCTTTGCAATTCAGGGTCCAAGTACCAAAAGAGCAACGGTGCTGTAGTATATGAATTGTCCTGAGCAGTTTGTTCTTGAAATTCTATTTTAAATGGATTTTGGGGTGTCTGACTCCCTGTAGAAGCCTCTTCTGTCACCCATGGTTTACTTAGTATTTTTTGAATTGGAAGAGGAGCGAAGGCTGACACGGTTTCCTCAGAGACCTATCATCTGATTTTTGGACCCATTGTCAAGGCAGGAGAAAAGGGGTCTTTCACCTTCATTTTAATCAAGAATGTTTATTCTCAAAACAGAAGACTAGAATTACTGATTTCCCCACCCAGCCTACTCCCACAAACCACCCCACCTGGGAATTTGGGGCCTTCAAGTTGCTGGCAAAAATGCCAGGGCATTTAAAAATTATTAACAAGCAGTGCAGAAAAGAATAGGAAATCAAAGAAACTCTTAGTTCCTCAGGTCACAGTGGCAGACAATTTTTCTTTATGTCTTGGCACTGGAGCCGCTGACTTCCCCGCAAAAGCACTGGTGACACCAGCAAAGGCTAGCCATCATTTTGGCCTTTGAAACTTAGCTTTGGGGGGATGCATGTTCTGCAAAATAAACAGGGCTGTATTTTTCAACAATTTACTTAACTTTGCATTTTTCAGTTGTGTCTGTCTACAGCTTAAAAGTCACTGCTTTGAATAAAGTATGAAAACTCTGTCAAGGGGCCCCTGGGTGGCTCAGTGCATTAAGCGTCCCTCTCTCGATTTTGGCTCCAGTCAGGATCTCAGGGTCCTGGAATCGAGCCTCCCGAGGCTCCCCTTAGACTCCGATGGGAGTCTGCTTGAGATTCTCTCCCTCTGCCCCCTCGCGCATGTGCACACTCTCTTCCTCTCAAAATAAAATAAATACATTTTTAGAAAAGAAAAAGAAAACTCCATCAAGCTATAGAAAAAATCAAACTGCAGCTCTTAAAAGACTGCCTCTTTCCATTTGGCTAGGCAGGTGTCTCAAGACCATGGTCGTTGAGAGTTTTCCTTTTAATGAGATGGCAAATAACCACGTGGGAGGGCAAATCCTCAAAGAGCAATGAAAACAAGCAATTTTACAGCAATAATTCTAAACCACCTCCCCATTTCCCCAGGTCTGTGTTTCTTCACTCCTAGCTGCTTAGTTCTCACTTCATTAGCACTGTTTAAAACACCACAGTTGAATAACAAAACTAAATGAAAATTTAGAACATTCTGTTAGGAAGATGAAAATACATCACGGTTTTCCAAAGTAATTTTTAATTAACTCTTTAAAACCCAGATCAATAACCAGGGTTGGTCTACCATAAGGTTAGCATCTAGGCTTAGGATTTCCCTTCTTCCCCACCCAGGGCCCTGAACTAGAGTAAAGATGAGGACCGAGACAGACATAGTCATTCATTTATTTACCAAGTAATATTGGGTAAATGTTACGTGTTAGACACACATTCATATATTAGGGTAGATAATAGCAACTTAATTAAATGTTGGAAGTATTTCGAAAGTTATGTTTTTTAAAAAATATTTCATTTATTTATTTGACAGAGATCACAAGTAGGCAGAGAGGCAGGCAGAGAGAGAGGAGGAAGCAGGCTCCCTGCTGAGCAGAGAGCCCGATGTGGGTGTCTGGATCCCAGGACCCCGGGGTCAGGACCTGAGCTGAAGGCAGAGGCTTTAACCCCCTGAGCCACCCAGGCACCCCTCAAAAGTTATGTTTTACGAAGCATACAAATATCCCTGTTACAATGTCATGAGAAGGACACTTCAGTTCAGTTCTGTGGTATTTTTCCACAAACCCATGGAACGGACTTGAAGTCCAATACCGGTTTGCCAGCATGGTTGGGTGAGTGCTCTCTTCTGGGCTGCAGACTTCTTGTCATAGCCTCACATGGGGGAAGGGGCCAGGGAGCTCTCTGAGATCTCTTTTTCAGTGCACTAAGCCCAATGATGAGGGCTCTGCCCTCCCGACCTAGTCAACTCCCAAAGACCACACTTCCTCATATCATCACCATGGGGGTTAAGATTTCAGCATATGAAGTTTTGGGTGGGGAGACACAAACATTCAGATGGTTGTAGCTAAACTGAGTGACATTCTACAAAACACCTGACTAGTACTCCTCAAAACTGTTTAAGTCTTGAAAAGGAAAGGAAAGATGGAAAAACTCACAGCCCAGGGGAGCCTAAGGAGACATGATGACTAAATGCACTAAGTGCTTTGGGTGGGATCCTAGAACTGAGAGAAGACGTTTGTTAAAACAAAACAAAACAAAACAAAACAAAACAAAAAACACAGAGAAATCCAAATAAAGTCTGGAGCTTAGTTAGCAGGAAGGTACGATGCTGATTTCTTAGTTTTGACAGAAGTACCATGGAAATGTAAGCCATTAACGTCAGCGAAAAACTGAGTGAAGCATATATAAGATGTATCTGTACATACTTGGAAACTTTTTTGTTGATCTAAAATGATTCAAAAATAAAAGAGTAAAGATATTTAAAAATGCTTTTAAGATTCCCCAGAACAAGAGCAACAGTTTTATACTGTAGCCAAAGAAGGAAAAACAAGATTAAGAAAAGACCCATCCAAAAAGGGCAGAGACAGAGGCAGGAACATGCAAAGAGAAACAGGCAGATATGGAAGTAAGAGCCCGGATCCTTCTGGTGGGCTCCAGGAGGGTGTGCAAACTCCAGTGCCTTGTTATGTGGCTCCCTGCTATTCTCTTAAGTTACAGAGATCAGAAAAAAAATCAGCGCTTAGGGGCACCTGGGTGGCTCAGTTGTTAGGTGTTTGCCTTCAGCTCAGTTTCTGATCCAAGGGTCCTGGGATCGAGCCCTGCCTCAGGCTCCCTGCTCAGCAGGAAGCCTGTTTCTCCCTCTTCTGCTCCCCTTGCTTGTGCTCCCTCTCTTGCTTGGTATCTCTCTGTGAAATAAATAAATAAAAATCTTCTTTAAAAAGAAAAAGAAAAAAGATCAGCCTTTAAAGGAACTGAGAGATTTGACATAGATTGGAAACATATTGGAGTACTGAGAAACTGTTCAGCCTTTTTCCATTTTCAAATGTTAGGTGTTGTTGTTGTTGTTCCTATGCGATTTTGAAGGCAGATGTGTCAATGAATAGCTTTTGTTTAGCAAGTTTTTCAGGAACCTTTGACAGACTGATCAGCAAGCTTTTGACACTGAAAGCTATCACGTGTTACAGAGCTTTTCTTTGAGAATCCCATACTTTCTAGTATCCTAATGTCAGAAGGATACATTTAGGATTGACCTTGACTTCATCCTCATGGGTATTTCTATTTAGAAATTAGTCTAGCTTTTTGTTTGCCTGGGAATACATGTAAAAGGAAGCAAAACAAAGTTTTTAAAAATCCCTATGGTTAGGTTAGGTTTTCAAGATTGCACATATGAAGTCTTTGGGGTTCTCTTCTTAAAAGGAGCCCTGGTATTTCACCAAAGTTTCCCTGATCATTTAACCTCACAATTAATCTGCAATTGATTCATGCTAAGAATTTCTGCAGACCAGTGTGCACTCACTTACATTTTCCATGTTTTTTTTTCCAAAAAGGACTTGAAGTCAGGATAGTCTTGACAAGGTTAAATGCGAGATATTAATAGTCTTTCAAAAGTATTTGATTAGTGTGTTCCCTGGATCAGTCCAAACGTGTATTTTGTGGATGGGATACCCATACCCAGGTCTCCAAATCTTTTATTGATATTGATCAGAGAATCCACATGCCATATTAGATGGAAGAAATCTCCATATAGAAACAGATTGAGATTTTGGTAATGGTTGCCATGTTGGAAGCAGGAGAGTAGGGACACAGATCTGCAAAGACATCTCAGGGGACTAAATATTTCATCTTGAATTAGTTTTATATCATAAATGTGAAGTTCTTGTGAGCTTGGACCTAATCTTTAATGCAGCAAATTACATAAACTCTTTAATAAGGGCCGAAGTTCTAAATTGCCCTCTTATATTTGTTTTCCTTTTCCACTGAAACAGCATACCAAATCTGAATCTGATTAAGTCTGCCGAATTTGTTATCAGTGCTAGGAACTACGTACGCTGTGCAAAAAATTAACTTCTTAGAAACGTATGTTTAGGTGGTTCTACTCCTAAAATATACTGATTAGAAAGACAACAAATCCTGGAAGAAGCCAAACTTCATTTTTCCTCAAAAAGAACTGGGTTGTAAACGGCCTGGAAACAAGACTGAGATTTTGAGATGTGAAAACATACAATGACTTTATGGTAAGTTATGCAGTCAGTGAGGGATGCCCTGGTCAGTGTCTGCCAAGCACAGTGCCTGGCACTTAGCATATAACTAGCTTTCTTCCTGTGCATCTATGTATCTACTTATGTATCTAGCTATCTTTGTATCTATCTCAAAGTTTTTCACCACTGACATTTTGGATCAGAGAGTTCTTCACTGTGTGTATGGGTACGTGTGTATGTGTCCCAGAATTTCCCCCAGGTAAGAACCACTGATTACCTCTATCTCTACCTCTAATGGCAAATTCCTAATCTCTAATCTCTAAACATCTACATACCTATAGAAGAAATAAATGAATGAACAGATTTTTTTGTAAAACCTCCAGGCTTCCACCTGGCATGATCAGTTGAGAAAGTGTGCAAGAGTAGTGGGATTACTGCATATGATAATATGCATAGTATATGTCTATTATAATCATAAACTATAGTACTATGTAATAAATGGAAGAGCTTTGTTGGGATCCCTGTGCTTCCCTCCCCGGTGCCTTCTACCTGTTCCTTGTACGTGGCAGGTAGCAACAAACTCTTTCTGCGCATGCTGCTTTCAGATACTACTTAGAACACATAACTCAACTATTTCTGCTGAATTAAGTTAGTAAACTTAGAGCAAATCACAATAATCCAAAACCAAAGCTCATTTGAGATGTAAAAATTGGGCTTTTTGAAGGGAAAATGGGATTTTTTAATTTAAAAAGTTTTTCTTTAAATACCAAGAGATGAGCCCCAGCTAATTCTGATCAGAGAAGTTTTTTAAAAAAGGACACAAACAATGAATCATGGAACACTACAACAAAAACTAATGATGTACTGTATGGTGACTAGCATAACATAATAAAAAAATTAAAATTAAAAAAAAATTTTACTTAACAAAAAGAACCAAAGAGATTTGATTTAAAAAATATATTTTATTTATTTACTTGACAGAGATCACAAGTAGGCAGAGAGGCAGGCAGAGAGAGAGGGGGAAGCAGGCTCCCTGCTGAACAGAGAGCCCAATGCAGGGCTTGATCCCAGGACCCTGAGACCATGACCTGAGCCGAAGGCAGAGGCTTAACCCACTGAGCCCCAGGTGCCCCGAGATTTGATTTTTGAAAGCAAGAGCGCTGTGTCCTACTTCCCATTTGGGAGATGAGGAAAAGGCAGCTTTGTGGGGTGCACTGTCCCATTAACCCAGTGGCTTGCACATAGTTGGGACTCAACCATTTCCAATAAATCAGGGTACATATTTAAGAATACTTAACTGTTATCACTTCATATTAAACTTAGTCATAAACAAGACCATAATTAGAACAACTTGGGCCCCTTCCTTTGACCCCAAATCCCTAAGTCTACTTTTTCACTACGAATTAGACTCCCCTGCACCATAGCTGAGTAGCACACGGTCATCCAGGAAGTAGACAGATGACCTTCAGGATGCCATTAAAACTCTATGAGGCTCTCTGATTCCATCATCTGTAAAAAGGGAGGGATAATAATTTCTATCTCTTAGGTTTTCTCTGAGGATGAAATGAGATCAATAAGAGCAAGTATCCTAATATAAATGCTTAATCTTTTGCTTAATGCCCTTGGAGACTGGCTTCCATGGTCAACAGTTAAGAATGCAGTAGCAAAATTAATTTCCCCCTGAGCTTGAATCAAGAATGTATATGTGAAATGCTGCTGCAAAGAGTCAAACATGATACAAATGTAGGTCAAGCGATGGCAGAGTATGCCCTACTCTCCTTACAGTCACCCTATCTCTCTTTAAACAGGAGCAGGATGCACTTGAAAATTACCTGATTCCCTTTTAACCCTGATCATTGTTGAAGGGCCCCCAGGTCATCTAATCCCAGGAAGTGGACAGAGTGAAGACCAGCTTCAGCCTAAAGTCTGGACTAAAGTGTTTGTTCACCTGGCCTACTGGCCCTTGTCCAACTCCCTGAATATGGTAGACTTGACTATTCCATCCTGGGCTGGGTGACCTTCTCCATTAACTTGACCCCTCAATGACTCCCTCCCTCATTCATTCACTCATTCTTCACTGATGAACTTTATTTATTTATTTATTTAGGATTTTATTTATTGTTTTGAGACAGAGAGTGTGCACACACATAAGCCGGTGGCGGGTGGGGGCTGGGGACAGAGGGAGAGGGAGAAGCAGACTCCCTGCTGAGCAGCAAGCCTGCTGCAGGACTCGATCCCAGAACCCTGAGATCATGACCTGAGTCAAAAGCAGACACTTAACCCACTAAACCATCAGTCACCCAGGTGCCTCTCTGGTGAACTATATTTAAATTATAGTGAAACAATGACACAGAGTGAATGTATATGTGAATCAGATATATATATATATCTAACATAAATATATCTATTACATATATATGGTTATATATCTGATATATATGTACATAGATGGTTATGTATATGTATGTATTCTGATTCACACACACCACATTAAATACAGATGTTATAGGACATAAGAAGAATCCAACTAATATGTTCCTGGAATTTAATGAAAAAAATATTATAAGGAAGAGGCTTATGCAAGGCTTTGTTGAAGGACATATAATCTGGTCTTTGAGACATGGACAGGATTTGGACATAAGGAGAGAGTGGCTATATAGATGTTTGTTTTATAAAAATTTGTTGAGCTGAACATATGTGTTTAACTTCAAAACATTTTGGCAGATACTTTAATCATTGTGTTTCTAAAGTTCGCACTCCATTCTCCACTCTTCTGACCATTCCAAAATATGGTATCTGAAATCTATATTTTAATTAGGCTAACAAAATTATTTTGTCAAACCACTGCTAACAATAATTGGGGTGTACTGATGAAATGGAAAACTAGGATTGGGATTCATCCATCTAAGTCATCTAAAACCTTGAAACCGAGACAATTTTCCCAAAGAAATAGAATCTATAGCTCTCTTTGCCTTCTTTGACTCAATATTTCCTCTTGTAACATATGGATAATATTATTTGTCTCCCTGAGGTGTGTGGCTATTATGGGAGTTACTAGAGCAATTTGTTCAAGTACTTTAATGAGTCCAGTGTATTTGAGATCAGTTCAGAACATCTTTCTTCCATGGGCAGGCTGACCAAGGGTTCAGAGACTAGTTCATCCATCACAGTATGAAGGGCCTTAGCAGATTCTACCCAATGGGTGGAGGGTGAACTATTCACTCACAGTCCCTTGGGGGAAATTGACAGCTAGATTGGTGAGTGGCTTGGAGGTCCAGGTGGGAAGGACAAAGGAGCAGTAGAGTGAGATATAGAAGAGAGAAAGTCCAGGTACCAAGTGAGAAAATGGTTCACTCACTGGTGATCTTGGAGGGCAAGAGATTAGGAACCAGAGGATCTAGGGGTTAAGCTTAAATATGGGGATTTGTATATTCTAGTTATGTTTCAAAATCAACTTATAATAAGTGACACAGACAAAACAGAACTATTAATATAAGAATAAAAAAAAGAACAAAATAACAAACCAAGGGCAGCAGTTGGATTAGAAAGCATGTCAGCAGAGTTATTACAACTGAGCACTATTATTAGCTCCGAGAGCCCCCGTAGCTAGGGCAGAAAAGGAAATAAGACAAATTATATAGTTCACGTGATACAAAGAAAGAGATAAACATATTACATTTTACCAGCATTAAGACGTAGTTATTTTATTCAGTGGATCTTGTGATAGACAAAATAATGGTTCCCCCAAAGATGTTCATGTCCTAAACCCCAGACTTGTGAATGTTGCCTTATATAGCAAAAGGGACCTTGTAGACATTATCAAGTTAAGAGTCTTGAGATGGAGAGAATCTCCTAAACTATCCTGGTGGGCCCAATTAATCATAAAAGTCCTTATATGGAAAAGAAATAAGTAGGAGGGTCATGGTCAGATGGACATGTGATGATGGAAGCAGAAGTCCAGCGATGCCATTGCTAGAAGGGAACCATGGGTCAAAGAATGCAGGTGGCTTCTAAAAGCTGAAAAAGGCAAGGAAACAGATTTTCCCCTAGAAACTCCAGAAAGCACCACCCTTGCTGAAACCTTGATTTTAGCCTAGTGAGATCTTTTTGGACTTCTGACCTCTGAAACTAGAAGATAATAAGTTTATGTTTTTTCAAGCCACTATATTTATGGTGATTTGTTATAACCACAATAGAAAAGAAGTGCAGATTTTTAAATAATGGACCAAGAGGAAAATCGCTGAAATGTAACTTTTAAGTCCCTTCTTTTGGGAGCAAAAGTCATATTGCTGAGTTATATAACCTTCTGGTGAGGCTGACTAGATATAAGAATGAAGATTATTGGATTTGGAGTGATTTCTAAACCTGGTACTTCAGAATCCGTTTGACGTGTTGGTGAACAGCTGGGATTCCTAAATCCTTCTCCAATCCTGCTAAACAGATTCTGTGGATAGGACCTGGGAATCTATATTTTTAACAAGCATCTATATTACTTATCATTGTTGTAAACAAATTACCACACACTTAACAGCTCAAAACAACACACATTTTATTATTCCACAGCTTCTGTGGGTAGGAAATTGGGGCATGCCTTAGATGGTACCTCTGTTTTAGGGTCTTAAAAGGCTGTAGTCAATTTGCCAGCTGGGGATGGGGCTGCATCTGAAGGTCCAACAAGGGACCACTTATAAGTTCATGCAGGTTGTTAAGAAAATTCAGTTATTTCAGGGCTGTTTGACTGAAGTCCTAGGTTCTTTGCTGGCTGTTGGCTGGAGGATACCCTCAGTACCTTTCAGATAGGCATCTCCAACATGGCAGCTTATCTTATCAAAGCCAGCAAGAAAGAGAGCCCACAAGTAAGACAGAGGTTCTCATTTTAGTGATGTAATCATGGAAGTGACATCCCACTACCTTCTCCATATTGTTTAGGTTAAAAGCAAGTCCCAGGTCCCGCCCACATTCAAGGGAGAGGATTATACCATGAGGAGAATACCAGAAAAAAAAGAAAGTCAGTGAGCAGGGTCCTTAGAATCTGTCCACCATGGAATCCCAGATGATTCCTGCATACAACCGAGTTGGGCAGCACTAACCTAGGAGAACTGACCATCGCCGCTGGGCTTTTGACAGGAAGTAGACGTGAAAACTTCAAGGCTGTGGGGTCTGGTGATGTCTCAGCTGTGTCCTTTCCATAACAAATGTTATGGGTTAGCATGGTGTCTGGACCTTAAAAACAGTCCTTATCGTTACTCCCAGGCCCCTTTCTGCTGCCAGCTCAGTTGCTTACTGGCCCTGAGCTGACCTCAACATCCTAAGTTGGAGAGAGAGGGGTGAAGGAACAGAGGAGGAAAAACTGACATGTGAAGAACAGGTCCCTGAAATTCATGAGTTTTGATTATTTTTACTTTCTTGTCAAAAAACGTAAATTTTGCCCTGTCACAATATAAAGAGAATCCATTTCATAATTTACACAGCTGATCTCAAATACTATCCTATTTCAAGCTCCATCACATTTTCCTCAGATATTGAAATGATATCCTGGCAGCAACATTGGCATGTGCTTGCCAAGCCCTCCTGGGCACAAAACTAAACAACATTTCCCAGCCCCTTGCAGTTAAGGGAGGCCAGGGGATAGAGTCGGCCTGCGGCAAGTAGCCTGCTTCTAAAGCCTTCGGTGTGGTCCTTGAAATACGCCCTTCAGTCACCTCTTGGCTAGATGTTGAGAACAGAGCTAAGGTCCTGAAGGCTCTAGTGACGAGAGAGCTGCTAGACTGGGAGGAATCTCTGGATTCCTCCTTTTCCACTGTCATTGACCAACCTCACTGGAATCAAATGGCAGTGAAAAATAAACAGTCATGGGAAGTCACTATTTATTACAACAGCTGGCCTTAGTTACTCTGACTAGAACAGCTGTATTGTTTTCTTTGTGGGACAGATGTCACATGCTGGTGCTGGGCATGGACGAACATGTGCTAGGTCATGAGGGTGGTGATGGGGACATAATCCCTTTGTGTTCTTCCCTTCTAAACTCTCCATAAGCACGGATCATTCTAGACACCAATTCTCGATCTGTGGAAACTGAGGTCTTTTCTTAGTGAGTCTGATGAAACTCCTATTCTACCTCAAATGCTGATTTGAAAGCGGCTGACTGCCTGGAACTGCCACACTGCCACCCGTGGGACTTGACATCACATGGCTAAGAGCCCCTGTGGCCAACCTGTGCCCCCATTCTCGGTTGTGGGGGCCTCGAAGGACATTTGACAGCATCCCTCTTCTCTACCCACTAGATGCCAATAGACTGTCCTCCAGTTGTGACAACCAAGAATGACTCCATTCATGGTCACATGTCGGGGTTGGAGGGGGGGCTCAGTTCCCCTGCTTGAGAATCACTGGTGTCGAAGAATGAGGGGCACCTTTGTGACGCCTTTAGCAGGGAGCGGTAAACTTTTAATTGGGTAGGACTCAGGATATTGACCTTCCCTTCCATCTTAGTTGGCCCCAAGCCTCTTCTTTACAAGGTATTCTGAAATTAACAAATGACCTAGTCCAATCTATCCACCAAGTTGATTTTTCATTTCCACTTTTAATTTTTAAAACTGACATACCATTGACATATAACATTATCTAAGTTGAAGGTGTACAATGTGTTGATTCGATACATTTATATATTACTATATGATTATCCCTGTAGCATTAGTTAACACCTCTATCATATCACATAATTATTGTTTCTTTTTTGTGGTGAGAACTAAGATCTAGTCTGGTAGCAGCTTTGAAGTTTATACTGTAGTACTGAGGGCTATAATCACGACGCCATGCATTAGATTTCCTGGACTTATTTACATACTAGTTGCAAGTTTGTACCCCTAGACAGCATCTCCCCCATCCCCTACCCCATCCCCTGGAAACTACCATTCTACTCCTTGTTTTCATGAGTTCAGCTTTTCAAAATTCCACATATAAGTGAGCTCATACAATATTTGTCTTTTTCTGGCTTATCTCACTTAGCATAATGCAATCTAGGTCCATCCATGTTGCTGAAAAAGGCAGGATTTCCTTCTTTTGTGGCTGAATAATATTCCATTGTATAGATACACCACATCTTTATTCATCTAGCTGTTGACAGACACGTGGTTATTTTCTTATTGTGGCTATCATGAATAATGCTGCTCTAAACATAGGGGTGAATAGGTCTCTTCAATATCTTGTTTTCATTTCTTTTGGCTATACACCCAGAAATGGAATGGCTGGATTTTTTAAAAACATTTTATTTATTTATTTATTTATTTGATAAAGAGAGAGAGAGAGAGAGAGATCACAAGTAGGCAGAGGGGGGGGGGAAAGCAGCTCTCTGCTGAGCAGAGAGCCTGATGCGGGACTCAATCCCAGGACCCTGAGATCATGACCTGAGCCGAAGGCACAGGCTTAACCCACTGAGCCATCCAGGCACCCCCAGCTGGATCAATGTTTATGATAGATCTATTTTTAACTTTTTGAGGAATCTATGTACTGTTTCCCATAGTGGTGGCTCCAATTTCCATTCCTTTCCTTCCAGGTTAAACTCTTCCAGGTTAAACTACCCCCCCACCATCAGAATACCAAAGTTTAAAGTTTAATCACTACTTAACTCTCTTGGGAATGTGGCAGAGGTACTTCAAAAAGACTGTGCTATTATATAGGCTATGTTATTAAATTATAAGCTAATTTAATTTAATTTCATTTAAGATTTCATGTATTTATTTGGGAGAGAGTGAGCACATGAGCAGGGACAGGGTGGGGGGCAGGGCAGAGGGAGAGGGAGAAGTAGACTCCCTGCTGAGCAGGGAGCTCAATTCAGGCTCCATCCCAGGACCCTCAGTTCATGTCCTGAGCCAAAGGCAGCTGCTTAACCTAACCGACTGAGGTACCCAGACGCCCCTAAAATTATAGGCTATTTTTAAATACCTTACATTGAAAGAGATACTAAACATGATGCATTTCACCATCTTGACATTGACAGTTATTAAAAAAAAAAAAACCCAAACTGATGAGTGTATGTGTTTACATGCATCTTCTTTCCTGACAGAATCTCCCAAGTAAACAGTCTCTTTTGCTTACATTTAAGTGAGATTTTAAGAATATTTCATTAAGATCTCTGCACGATTTGTAGCAACCTTGACATTTTGTTTTCAGTGCTGTAGACATCAATTGTCTTTTTCTCAGGGAAACCAAAGCTTCCCCAAACACTTTACTGCTTCAGGGAAACAGCCAAGAATGGTAAAGGTTAGTATTTCAGCCCAAAGGTAAACTGAAGAACCTTTCTTATCCTCAGAAGGAATTTGCTACCAAAAATATATTTTCACTGATGTTCCCTGTGAGTTAAAACAAGCCCACGAAGTAAAAGCATTATGGAGTTAGTGGGCAGGTATGGTTTAAACAAAGCAACACAAATGATGTCTTACACCAAAAGAAAGTTTTCCAAGTCACTCTCAAGTGTCTCCTTATTGTGACTCAAGTTTCTTGGAGTTTGTGTCCAGATTTGCAAATGTTATTGTCCAAAAAGTCCTCTCAAAACCAGAACATAACATTCTAGGCTTATTCTCTCTTGGTAATTCTCTAATAAATGTATTTGGAACCAAGATATGTTATTTCAAGCCACAAGGTCCTTGGGGCGCCTGGGTGGCTCAGTTGGTTAAGAGTCGCCCTTCAACTCAGGTCATGGTCCTTGAGTCCCTGGATGGAGTCCCGGGATGGAGTCCCAGGATACTGAGTCAGGCTCCCTGCTCAGCGGGGAGCCTGCTTCTACCTTTCCCTCTGCTCCTCCCACTGCTTGTGCTCTCACTCGTGCTCTCTCTCACTTGCTCACTCTCTCAAATAAATAAAATCTTAAAAAAAAAAAAAGAAATCTATAAGGTCCTCAACACAGTGTGAGAAATCTGGGTTGTCTTCCTTCTGCCTGTTAAATCTTCTCTCTTAATAATGATGCAGTAATCCAATTTTAGCTTTCATTTTACTCAGCTCTCGACCAGGCAGTGTGGAATTCAATTGGCTCACTTGCTTCCCAAGTCCTCGGGCTGAAAAAGTGTTACTGTCAAAGCAAATAACGTGATCTGAAGACTTATGAGGAATTAAAAGCACAAGAAAGAAAACAAAGTCCTACTCTGCCAATATGTCATCTCTCAGTTTTTATTATTCAAAGGGCAGAACATGATTTGCTTCCAATACAAAATAGAACTTAGGAAAATCTTTTGTAAATAAGGAACATTCTCAGCTGCTCCTCTGATGACTTTCACGGCTATAGGAATAGCAGGGGATACTGCGCGGAGCGGGAACTGATCAAGGGTTAATGCAAAAGCTTCCTTCTGGTCACCCCGAATCGTCCGTGTTGACTCAGAGCTGAAACCACACATAAAGCCAGCATTTACGCAGGCTTCTCCACACCAAATTCTTAGCTTATATTGCTGGCCCAGATCATCTCCCTCAAGATATTTGAACCAGAAGAAATATTTTGCTTTAAATCAAGTGGCCCACATCTCAGCTTAAAATCAGTGATATGCAAAGAGTGGGCAGCCTTTTGCTACATCTGCCTCCCAGCTGCCAGAAAAGTAAATACATAGAGCAAATTTTATATCAGGGAGGTGAGTGACATCGATCTCTTAGGAGACAAAAGGCAGACTAGAGAAAAGCTGCTGAAATGGAGCAGGAAATTCCCCCTTCTTACCATGCCCTAGACATCCTCACCCCCTTCCCAAGGTCTTAAAAGTCACCCTACGGTGCAAAAGTCTGAGCTCAGACTTCTCATGTTCTTGTTGTAGCTTCTGACCTTTCAGCTGACCCACTGATAACCCAGCATAAGAGAGATTAACTAACCATATGCTGAAAGGTTTGACCATCCCTTAGGGGGTATTGAACTACACGGAGAACTATACGTCCTGGCAGGGGAAACACAGTCTAACCCAATTTTCTTACCACTACATGCATTTCATGGGCTTGGGAAAAATGGATCTTCTTACTTGTTTTACCAAACTCCATCAAAACATGACTAGGTGTCGCCCAAACAACTAATCAGACTCTGGATTTTATTGTGGCTCAAGGAGGAAGCAGAAAGATCACTGACATTTTCTTGGCTCTAAAGCTACATCAGGGGACCTCGCAACCCAAACATTCCTCAAGGGATACCGAATGTCACTATACTTGATGTGGAAAGGGGTATTAACTCAAGAACCCAGATATCCTGATTGTTTTGGAAAACTGATTGACACATTTGAGGGCTGTCATCCACACAGACATCGTGCTAGGCTTGTCCTTAGTACCTTCTTCGAGTTTCGTCAAAGGCATTTGGCTAATTCTCAAAGTCTCCCTTCTAATGCCAGGAAATTTGTATTCAAGAATTGTACGTGTTATCATCAGCAGAGAGCTACTGCTCATCTGAAGGCATGGACAGCTGGGTAACCTCCCTTCCATAGCTGGAGACCTCTAGCACCACGATGTCAAAGAGCCATAGTCTCTTTCTCAAAGCCTCTTGGTCAAGGTACCAAAATTTCCAGTCATCTCTCCCAACCATATGTGGCACTATCAGTTTCAATCACGTCTCTGCTTTTCCTCCCCACTGCCCCTACTTTGGTTAAGGCCATCATCTTGTCTTCTTTGCATTATCAAAACAACCTGATTTGTTTCATTTCATTTGCTTTTAGTAAAAGTAATTGAGATGTAATTTACATATTACAAAATTCACCCCTTTCATGTGTGCATTTCAATGATTTTTGGTAAGTTCATGGAGTTGTACAACCATCACTACAATCTAGTTTTAATACACTTCCATCACCCCAAAGAGACCCCTCTCTACTAGTAGACTTAATCCTTGTTCACACCTCCAGCCCTTGACAACCACTAATGTTTGTCTCTATAGATTTACTTTTTCTGGATATTTCATATAAATGGAGCCATATAGTATGTAACCTTTTGTGATTGGCTCCTTTCACTCTGCATAATGTGCTCGAGGCTCCTCCATACAGTAGTATGAATCAGCACTTCATTCCTTTTCATGGCTGAACAATAGTCCACTTAGTATAGATAGACCATTTTGTTTCTCAGTTTACCCACTGATGGACACTAGAGCTGTTTTCACTTTTGAGGTATTGTGAATGATACTGCTGTGAACACTCATACACAAATCTGCCAATGGAAATAAGTCACATTTCTAGGACTGGAATTATTGGGTTGTACAGCAAATTGTTGCACAGCAGTCTCTTAACTGTTCTACTTATCTCACATCCTGACCCACTGTAACATCTTCTCTCTACCACAGCTAGAATCTCCTGAAAGCGCAAATCTGGAAATTGTTTGACTCTGTTACAATGCCCCACAGAAACTTCCCATTGTTTTTAGATTAAAACCAAAGCCTAGCTACATTGTTTATGGAGCCTGGGTGATGTGTTCTCATTTTTGGAGCCTCTAATCCTGTTTTCACTTCACCTGGACCCTTCCCCTTCTCTATATGAACGAGACTAAATTTTAGCTTTCTGAACAGGCTTTGAACTCTCAAACCCTTAGCATGGGCTTTTCCCTCTACCTAGAACTCTCCTTACTTCTAGGGTGATGGTTAAGAAGGTCATAGTTAAGATCTCCCTTTCATAGCTGGAGATCTACCTCTGTCTTCTGACACAGACCTCCAACACCAGGATCACTAAGAGTCAGAGTCTGGAGTTAGATACCTGAATTCACCAATTAAAGGTATGTGACACTGAGTAAGTCATGTTCCTGTGTATCAAATTTCCCAAGTTTAAATTGGGGAATAATAGATCTTGAGACATAGGGTCCTTGGAGGGATTAAATGTGCTACAATGTGTGAAGCCCTCAGAACAGTCCTCACTGAAAGTCAGTGAAGGCGAATGAATTCATATTTTGGCTTGGATCTGGCTTCCTTTTTAGAAGCCTTCACTGACCCCTTTATATATGCTTGATCCTTTAAGTGTTTCCATAATACCCTGCTCTTCCTATTTCATAGTATCATTGCCATCATATCATCATTTGCTTTTCTGTCTTCCCTTGGTAGTCTCTGAGTTTTGTAATGCGAACTCGGCCACTTCTACCTCTTTGACTGCATGCATCTCACGGAGCGTTGCTCACAGTAAGTGCTCCTTACAACAGTCCCTGAATTGAAAAGCTGCTCTATGTTCTTTATGTTCCATCCATTCTTCTCTTGCTTTGTCCAGGTGTCTCTCCCAGAGAGACGTCCATGGACTGTATCATCCAGACTACTGACCAGCTGCAATTTGGATAGGGTTGGCCAAGAGGAGGATCGCACAAGAGATAGATGGGTGGGTAGAAGATGAAGTCATGGTAATTACCCTTCCCACTTTCTCCCTGCTGTGGTTCTGCCAGTGGTTGTATTCTGCTATGGGAACAGATCCTGGCAGGACATCCCACTGCCATAGCTCTAGTTCTCTCTAGTACCAGAAAGAACATTCCTTTTCCTTGCTCCTTAGGAGTGGCACCAGAAGTTTCCCACTATTGCTGATCCTTTGGTGCCTACTATCTCCTCATCAGTCCTTCAACTCTGTCCAATCCTCTGTAAAAAGTTCATTAACGACAACATAAACTCACTTCAGTGTGCCCTCTGCTTCCGGTTGGGAATCTAACTGGTACAGTGACCGAGCACAGCCATTATTGCACAAATTGCATTCCTTCTGGGTGGCTTGGGTGGCAGAGGAGGGGCAGGGGACTCTTTATTGTGTTTTGTTGGAGAGGTGGTGGTGGGGAGGAATATGATTTCACTATTGAAATAGCTTGCAGTGTTTACAGTTCTTATTTTTATATGTATACATGTCACTTGCCATATGCTAGGATATGTTATTGCCAATGGTTTCCATATGGATTGTTTTTAAAGCATTTTACTGGTGAATCTTGCTTTCCAGGGCACTGTGTAGTAAAGACTGGGTAGCAACACTTAACCTGATTAATGGAAAATCACAGTCCACCCAGAGTGCTAAGACTCTTCAAGTATCATGATCCTTTCCAGTTCCAGCTAACGGTACATTTCCCAAACTATTCTTCCCTGTTCTATTTGAGAAACAATACCGGATATGTGATCCCATAAGTTTCATTAGAGGAATGGGTTGTAGACAGCCAAGTATCAGACTCAGGGAAGATCTACAGGTCCAAAGGCTACCTTCCAGACACCTGTGTCTCTTGTATTGCTCTGTCAACATTTCTTGAGCACATACTCCTTATGGATTTGCTCAATCCCCATGAAATAGAAGGCTTGGACTGAACATTCAGATAGTTTACGATACAACATGGCTTTGTGTCAACTAGGTGTCTTTTTACATATGAAACTTAAGAGTTATAAATAATGATCCACAAAAACGTGGCCTTATTATCTAATTTGCATGACTGAAAATGCTTCTCTAATATGACAAAAGCTCAGATTTCAAGAACTCTATTTTGTTGAAGCCATCAAAATTTGTCCTAGGCTGAATGTGAGAGGCTACACAGAGGAGCTGATGAATTTTTAAAAGTGCATGTTTCGAAAAGATAGCTGTATTAGTCTCCTGCTGCTGTTGCCACAAATCACCACAAGGTCAGTGGCTCAAAACAAAACCAGTTTATTATTTTATAGTTCTGGAGGTCAGAAGTCCAAAATGAGGGGCACCTGGGTGGTTCAGTGGGCTAAAGCCTCTGCCTTCAGCTCAGTCATGGTCCCAGGGTCCTGGGATGGAGCCCCGCATCAGGCTCTCTGCTCAGCAGGGAGCCTGCCCCCCCCCCACCCCATAGCCCCCACCCCCGCCTGCCTCTCTGCCTATTTGGGATCTCTGTCTGTCAAATAAATAAATAAAATCTTAAAAAAAAAAAAGGAGTCCAAAATGAGTCTCCCTGAACTAAAACCAAGGTGTCAGCCAGGCTATTTTCATTCTGGAGGCTCTGGAGGGATTCTGTTTCCTTGTCTCTTCCAGCTTCTAGAAACTGCCCTCATTGCTTGGCTCATAGCCCTTTTTCCATCTTCAAAGCCAGCAAGGGCCCGCCTAGTCTTTCTCACATCACAGGGCTGTGACACTGCTTCCATCCTTACATCTCTGCCCCTCCTGCCTCCCTTTCACTTATAGGATGCTTCTGATTACATTGAACCTACATGGATTATCCAAGATCATCTCCCCATCTCAAGATCCTTAGCTAAGTCACATCTGCAAAGACCCTTTTGCCATGTAAGGTAACATATTCATAGGCTCCAGAGATTAGAATGTGGACATCTTCGGAGGCCATTATTCTGCCTGCCACAACATCTACTAAATCCTTATTTCAAATTTTGTAACTCTTTGTCTTTGGTGTTGTAAATAATGTAAAATGGTGGAAATAAAAACTATTATATGAGCGTTTTTAGTTTTTCCCTAAGATTGTTAAAAAAAAAAAAAATCACAACCCTAGGTACATTCTGTTGCTTTGAGGTCTACATATTAAATGAGAATAAAAATAACCACTTTAAAGTGTTTAGATTGTTGAATTTTAAGTTATGAATACCGGTAAAATTACTGATGTAGAGAAAGTGCTCAAAATCATCTCCTATTCATTGCATACCATTTTTATACATATCATTTTCCCTGAGTTAGGAAACAAATATTTCAGTTGTTATAATTATAACTGTTTCGGTTTCAGATGTCATTTTGTGATTTGGAAAAGCTCCACGAAATAATTTCATAGCTTGTATCCTCTCATCTTCAAAATTAATACAGAGGAAACACATTTTTTGAGCCTACATATAATTTTTACTTAAGTACTTTTTGGGTTTGGCATTTTACAACATAGGAACTAGAAACATTTTTTGGTTTCTGTGGTAAAAGCTAGGAATTCTTCCCCTCATTCGCAAGCCAACCATCATATGTGATTATCCATTTCAGCAACTGAGAAGGTAAAGTAGGAAGATTTGAAGATGGCCAGGTTGTTCTTCTTGGCTCTGTAAAGGTACCGTAATCATGTCATCGTATTGAGGAGAATGAAGTACATGGTTACCCAACCAAATTATATTAATATTATGATTATATCAATCAAAAGCTTAACAGATTGCCGGGTCAACGGACAAGGGTGGTGTAAACACACAGGGCATCTCCTTTTGTGGGGCTTAGATTCTAAGGTAGGATAAGAGGGAAATAATACACTGATAGATAAATGAGCCAATACACAAACAATATAGTTTCAAGAGGGGTCAAAGCTCTGGTGATAGTGATGGGCTGGGCTCTGTTTGTGTCAGAAGGGATGCTACTCTACGGAAAGATGTCTCTGGAGAGGGGATGTTTGAGCTGTCATTTGATTATAAAGAGCTCATGCTGTAGGTTCTTAAGAGCCCAAATGACCGTGGCCCCTCTCTTTAGCTCCAAAGTGGGGTGTGGGTACTACTGAAGGTGGGCAAGATAATCAATTGGAGTACAGGAAGAAAGGATTAGAACCTATATTTGCATTTATTGTTAATCTAGAAAATAAGAAATTATTTTGCCAATATTTAAATATTTTACACTGGCACCCTACCTATAGTCCCTATGACCGATAGTCACGTGGAGTATTGCAATGCACTGCCTTTTGTAAGAACCTAGCTAAGTGAATTTAAGGATTATATTATCTGAGTTTAACTAGAATAAACCTCAAATAATGGACCAGTGGCTTCAAAATTTGTCTGTAAGGAAACAACAGGTTGAGGTAATACTATCCTTGCAATCTCAAGTCCCTTAACTTAAGATTGAGAAAATGTCAGAAGCAACCCTTTTCCTCTGCCAACTGGGCCATCATCAGCCACTCTACAACTCTATTCATAGCCGAAGAGAACTCAGCCACAAATATTTAATATTATCAAGAAATCCACTTAAACATAAATTGACAACCACTTCCATTATAGATAAACCTTACCTAGCCTTTCCATAGGATGAAGCCATATGTGCCTTCCCACAAGCTGAAGACATCAGAGTGAACAATATACTTTTAAAAATAATTAATTTATTTATTTGACAGAGAGAGAGAGAGAGAGAGAGCGCACAAGTAAGGGGGCATCAGGCAAAGGGAGAAGCAGGCTCCCGCTGTGCAAGGAGCCCAGTGCGGGGCTCGATCCCAGAACCGTGCGATCATGACCTAAGCCAAAGGCAGATGCTTGTTCACCCACTGAGCCACCCTGGCGCCTCATGAACAACACATTTACTTACTTCATTGTTATTCCATTAGGTATATTTTATAATATACAAAAAGGATAGATCCTGAGTCATATATATAATTTATAAGTTGACATACCTATTTTTAGGATCCATGTGCATTTATTTTTACTTCTAGGCTTGCATAATCAAACATGCTTTGTGATCACTGTTCTAAACTATTCGATGGTTTATGGCCCTTGTCAGCAACTGTCAGCAGCCGTGTATGGGACAACCCAGCTCTGAACTCTGAAACAGATTTTCAAGATGGTGTGAAGTTTTGAGTATAATTAAGGTGCCAAGAATCACATAATCCAGCAGAATCTGGGCGGAGTGGCGATTCTCTGGTGCGTTGGAAGGAGCATTCCAGTTCCAGCTAGAAGCCGCAGGGAATCTGAGCTGATACCTGAAGCAGCACCACGATTTGGGCCTTAGGTTCATACAGGATATTGGCCAAGTTCCTCTGCAAATTCATTCCTCCAAAACAGAGTTTCATGAGGCTAGGCAGGGTCTGACCAGTGACAAGTTTTATGTGAGTGAGTGTGTGTATGTGCATGTGTGCACGTGCACTAACGTGACACCAAACAAGATTTGCTTCGGTCCCTTGTGATTTCATCAAACACTTTGAGAGGCTTTGATGCGCACCTTATCTTCATGCTGGATAAATATTTCATAGAAGAGACCGTTACTTGCTTTAGTCAATGGCAAGAAAATCCCAAATACAACTATGGGCACATTTCAACCTAAAAGACCTAATGTCATTTTTTAAAGGTCTACCTTAGATGGTCAGATTTCTTTTTTTATTTATTTAGTCTTTTTTAATCAGCTACTTAACATAAAGCAGGTTATTAGTTTCAGAGGTAGAGTTTAGTGCACTCGGCATCAGGGAAGTACAAATCACAACCACCAACAGTTAAATGTATTTTTAAAGTGACTGTGTGGCATTGATGAAATAATTTGCCATTTTGTCCTTAAGCCCTGGCATTAAACGCATCAAGCTTTCAGATGCTCCAACATAATCAGCCGCCTGTGGGAAAAAGCAACGGGCAATCCGTAAGGATTTGTGGGTGATTAGCTGGGGGATGTTTCAACCTACACGGCAGAATGCATCCCCGGGAGAAAGAGGACAGTAGAAATTCAAAGGTGCTCCAGGCTGTCCATGTCCTATATCCCGCATTTATCACAGTAATAACTGTGCTGTCATCAGATTCTTCTCTCGCTCCCTTCTCCTGCTCCCTTTGTCCCCCTCTCCAGCAAGGCACACACACCCACTTCTCGGGACACAGACACTCATCCCAGAAGCAGGAGCAGGGTAGAGGGTAGAGTTACCTAAGGCTCAGCCAACGATCAGTATTTTAAGAGATTTGGGGGCACTTCACTCTCATTTTTATCTCTATCTGTGCCTTCTCTGGCTTTGAAGTATAATATTACATGAAGAACATTAATAAAAGTATTTTGTATATGTAAATAGATGCGTGCACGCACGCACGAGTTGGGAGATGAAGGAACAGGCTGTACAAAAAACTCTTTCCCTTTGTGTGGAAAAGAAGATAGGGTCAAAGCTTCTTGAATTTCTAAACAAATACTACTTGAGGGCCCTGTGTCAGGCACATGAGACTTAGGAAAGAGGCTACAGATCCACAAGGACTCTGCGTTTGGGCTTGATTATTTATTTGTTCCTTGGAGAATCTCTTCTACCCCTTTCTCATTTTTACCAAATCCATCCTGAAGGTAGATTTAAGGTTCAGGGAATCTGCGAGCTCCAAATCTATTTTAACTAAAACATTTTTAGTTCTAAGCCATTTGGGAGTCGGTGACAAACCAGCCCCTGAGAAGGGTGGCCAGTTTAGAGCGGGACCCTGCCCATCTGGTCAGCTTTGAGAAAGAAGGGGTTGGGAAGAGAGCCTCCCAATCGCTTTGGCGGACACTTTCTCTTCCCCAGAGACCTGACTTAGTCACTTCAGTCTTTGAATACTGAGGTCCTGGTGGATTTCCTCTGCAAAGGACAACGTCCCAGGGGGGCCTTGAAATCCTGATGGCCTAAACCAAAACCTCAAAAACCCAGGCACCACGCTCCCCTTCCCGGCGTCATAACAATAAACATGTACCACAACAGGATGGCTTAATTCACTGGGTGTTATATGCAAACAATGAATCATGGAACAGCACATCAAAAACTAATGATGTACTGTATGGTGTCTAACATAACATAATAAAAATTAAAGAAAATTCATTTTCCATGTGGAAGATTTTATTAAGTTTCAAGTAGACTGGGTACTCAGTTCGTTCCTGCAGCTGCAGTTTATGACGAGGGTAACCCAAAACACATGACCACACGATAAAACAATGTAATGTAGTGCTTCAAGAATTCTGAGTGGACGGAAGGTTGGAAAAGCAATCCTTTGTGTAAATAAGACCTAGCTTCCCATAATGGTCAATGCTTGTAGATTTTAAAATGCAAAGAAACATGTGCTTTTCCCAGAATGTCCTTCTCAGCATAATAAACATGATTCCAAACTCACATACTGTCATGTGAAGAGCTCGGATGTCAATCATCCTCCAGCACCATCTACTTGGAAGCAAATAGAAATCTGGAAATCTCTGCAGGGGCATTTTTCTTCTTTACGAAAGTAAGTTAAAAAAAGATTCCAGCATTTCTCTTCTTCTTTATCTTGGGGTCAGGTTACCATCCAACTTTCTTCCTTCTCCTGTTGGCCCAAGTGGAAGCAACTTCTTAGATGACTTTTGCAAGTTCTTCCTTCCTTGTAGCCGATGGCCTCTTCTCTGATCAGTCTAGATAGCTGCCCCCTTCACCACCACCAGTGATCTGCTCCAGCAGTTAGGAAATCTTACAGAATGTTCTTCCTTGCTCACAAGTATAACCCTCTCATAATGCATGAAATATTGAGAGATGGAAGGGGCATTTGAGGAAATATTTTGGATGCTATTCAGGATTGAACTAAGCATGAAATGGTGTGATTTACTGGAATGAGGATATGCCTTTTACTTTGAAGCCTTGATCACCTGTCGTTCACCGGCTGGTTGGTTTTAGCCATTCTGACAGGTGTGAGGTGATACCTCATTGTAATTTTGATTTGCATTTCCTTGATGATCAGTGACATTGAGCATCTTTACATATGTCTGGTGGCCAGCTGGATGTCTTCTTTGGAAAAATGTCTATTTGTGTCTTTTGCCCATTTTTTATATTAGATTATTCATTTTGGGGGTGTTGAGTTTGATGAGTTCTTTATATATTTTGGATACTAACCCTTTATCAGATATGTCATCTGCAAATATCTTCTCCCATTCTGTAGACTGCCTTTTAGTTTTGTTGACTATTTCCTTTGCTGTGCAGACATTTTTTATTTTGATGAAGTCCCAATAGTTTATTTTTGGTTTTGTTTCCCTTGCTTCGGCAGACATATCTAGAACGAAGTTGCTATGGCCAATGTCAAAAAGGTTACTGCCTGTGTTCTTCTCTGGGATTTACATGGTTTTAGGTCTCACATTTAGGTCTTTAATCCATTTTGAATTTATTTTGTGCTTGGTTTAAGAAAGTGGTCCAGTTTCTCCATCACCATTTGCTGAAAAGACATTCCTTTTTCCCCATTGAATATTCTTTCTTGCTTTGCTGAAGATCAATTGACCATATAGTTGTGGGTCCATTTCTTGGTTTAGTATTCTGCTCTATTGATCTAGGTCTCTATTTTTTGTGTGTACCAGTACCAAACTGTTTTGATCACAACTTTGTAGTTTAACTTGATGTCTGAAATTGTGATGCCTCTAGGTTTGTTTTTCTTTTTCAAGGTGTTTTTGGCTATCCAGGGTCTTTTGTGGTTTCACACAAATTTTAGGATTGTTTGTTCTAGCTCTGTGAAAAATGCTGTTGGTATTTTGATAGGGACTGCATTAAACATGTAGGTTGCTTTGGGTAATATAGACATTTTTTTTAAAGATTTTATTTATTTATTTGACAGAGAGAGAACACAAGTAGGCAGAGAGGAGGAAGCAGGCTCCCTGCTGAGCAGAGAGCCCGATGCGGGACTCGATCCCAGGACCCTGAGATCATGACCTGAGCCAAAGGCAGCGGCTTAACCCACTGAGCCACCCAGGTTCCCGGTAATATAGACATTTTAAGAATATTCGTTCTTGGGGCGCCTGGGTGGCTCAGTTAGATAAGTGTCTGCCTTGGCCTCAGGTCATGATCCCAGGATCCTGGGATTGAGCCCTGCATTGGGCTCCCTGCTCAGTGAGGAGGCTTCTTCTCCCTCTCCTTCTGCTGCTCCCCCTGTTTGTGCTCACTCACTCTCTCTGTCAAATAAAGTAATAAAATCTTAAAAAAAAAAAGAATATTTGTTCTTCCGATCCATGAGCTTGGAATGTCTTCCACTTATTTGTGTCACCTTCACTTTCTTTAATCAGTGTTTTATAGTTCTCAGAGTACAGGTCTTTCCCCTCTTTAGTTAGGTTTATTCTTAGGTATATCTTGTTGTTTTTGGTGCAACTGTAAATGGGACTAATTCCTTAATTTTTCTTTCTGCTGTTTCATTATTGGTGTATAGAAATGCAACAGACTCCTCTACATTGATTTTATATCCTGCGACTTTGCTGAATTTACTTATCAGTTCTAGCAGTTTTTGATGGAGTCTTCTGGGTTTTCTATGTAGAGTATCGTGTCATCTGCAGATACCGAAATTTGTATTTCCTCCTTTCTGATCTGGATGCTTTTTATTTCTTTTTGTTGTCTGATTGCTGTGGCTAGGACTTTCAGTACTATGTTAAATAACAGTGGTGAGAGTGGACATTCCTGTTGTCTTCTTCCTGATCGGAGAGGAAAAGCTTTCAGTTTTTCCCCATTTAGGATGATACTAGCTTTGGGTTTTTCATATATGACCCTTATTATGTTGAGGTATGTTCCCTTTAAACCTGCTTTTTTGAAAGTATTTATCATGAATGGATTTTATACTTTGTCAATGCTTTTTCTGTATCTACTGAAATGATCATATGGTTATCTTTTCTTTTATTAATATGGTGTATCACATTGATTGATTTACAAATATTGAACCACCCTTAAACTCAGGAATAAATCTCACTTGATCTTGGTGAATGATTTTTTTTAATGTATTGTTGGATTTGGTTTTCTAGTATTTTAGTGAAAATTTTTGCATCCATGTTCATCAGAGATATTAGCCTCTAGCTCTCTTTTTTAGTGGAGTCTTTATTTGGTTTTGGTATCAGGGTAATGCTAGTCTCATAGGGTGAATGTGGAAGTTTTCCTTCTTTTTCTATTTTTTGGTATAGTTTGAGAAGAATAGGTACTAACTTTTAAGTGTTTCGTAGATTTTGCCTGTGAAGCCATCTGGCCCTGGACTTTTCTTTTTTGGAAGTTTTTTGATTACTGATCCAATTCCTTTGCTGGTTATCAGTCTATTCGTTTTTTATTTCTTCTTGTTTCAGTTCTGGTAGTTTATATATTTCTAAGAATTTATCCATTTCTTTCAGGCTGTCCAATTGGTTTGCATATAGTCTTTCATAGCATTCTCTTATAATTGTATTTCTGTGGTGTTGGCTCTTATTTCTCCTCTCTCTTTATGATTTTATTTATTTGGGTCTTTTCTCTTTACCTTTTGATATTTCTGGCTAGAAGTTTATCAATTTTGTTTATTTTCTCGAAGAACCAGCTCCTGGTTTCATTGATCTGTTCTACTGTTTTGTTTTGTTTTAGTTTCTATATCATTTATTTCTGCTATAATCTTTATTATTTCCTTCCTTCTGCTGGCTTTAGGCTTTGTTTGTTCTTTTTCTAGCTCCTTTAGGTGTAAGGTTAGGTTGTTTCTTAGAGATTTTTCTTGCTTTTTGAGGTAGGCCTGTATTGCTATATACTTTCCTATTGGAACCACTTTGATGCAACCCAAAGGTTTTGGATTGTTGCATTTTCACTTTTATTGGTTTCCATGTATTTTTTTAAATTTCTTTTTTGAATTCCTGGTTGACCCATTCCTTGTTTAGTAGCATGCTGTTTAACCTCCATTTACTTGTGGTCTTTCCAAATTTTTTCCTGTGCTTGACTTCTAGTTTCACAGTGTTGTAGTCAGAAAAGGGGCATGGTATGATTTCAATCTTTTTCTATTTGTTGAGGCCTTTTTTGTGACTTAATATGTGATGTATTCAAGAGAATGTTCCATGTGCACTTGAAAAGAATGCGTGTTCTGCTGTTTCTGGATGGAATGTTCTGAATATATTTGTTAAGTCCATCTGTTTCAGTGCATCATTCAAAGCCATTGCTTCCTCGTTGATTTTCTGTTTAGATAATCTGTCCATAGATATAAGTGGGGGTTGTGTTATTATTAATTAGTTCCTTAAGTTTTGTCATTGTTTTTTATATTTGGGTGCTCCCATATTTAGTGTTTACATATTCACAATTGTTATATCTTCTTGTTGGATTATCCCCTTTAATGATTATAGAATGCCCTTCTTTGTCTCTTTTTATAATCTTTGTTTTAAAGTCTAGTTTGTCTGATAAAGGTATTGCTAATCCAGCTTTCTTTTGACAACCATTTGCATAATAAATATTTCTCCACCCTCTTATTTTCAATATGCAGGTGTCTTTAGGTCTCCATTGAGTCTCCTGAAGGCAACATATAGACGGATCTTGTTTTTTAATCCATTCTGATACCTTATGTTTTTTGATTGGAGCATTTAGCTTGTTTAGACTCAATGTAATTATTGATAGATATGTATTTATTGCCATTTTATTATTTGTTTTGTTGTTGTTTCTGGAGGTTTTCTCTGATCCTTTCTTGTCTTTGTCATTTTTGGTCTCTCCTCTGCACTCAAAGAGTCCTCTTTAATATTTCTTTCAGGGCTGGTTTCGTGGTCATGAACTCTTTTATGGTTTTTGTCTGTCTAGGAGACTCTCTGTCTCCTCTATTCGGAATGATAGCCTTGCTGGATAGAGTATTCTTGGCTGCAGATTTTTCCCATTCAGCACTTTGAATATATCATGACACCCCCTCCTGTTTTTGCCAAGTTTCTGTTGAGAAATCTTTAGCTAGCTTTATAGGTTTTCTCTTGTAAGTTAAGGATTTTTTTTTTGTCTTGCTGCTTTTAAGTTTTTTCTTTATTGATGTATTTTGCAAATGTAATTACAATATGCCTTGGTGTTGGTCCACTTTTGTTGATTTTGATGGGAGTCTCTATGCCTCTTGGATCTAGATGTCTGTTTCCTTCCCCAGATTAGGGAAGTGTTCTGCTATTATTTCTTGAAATACATTTTCTGACTGCTTTTCTCTCTTCTCTTCTGGACTCCTACAAAACAAGTGTTACTACATTTGATAGTCACTGAGTTCCATAAGTCTATTATCCTGTTACATAATTCTTTGTCTCTTTTGTTCAGTTTCAATATTTTCCATTATTTTGTCTTCTAGGTCACTATATCATGCTTCTGCTTCTCCCGACCTTCTGTTCATAGCATCAAGCCTGTTTCCAATCTTGTTTATTGTATTTTTCCATCTCTGATTCTTTTTTAACTCATTTATCTCTGTTAAGGGTCTCAGTGATGTCTTCCATTCTTCTCTCAAGACCAGTGAGTATCCTTATAATTGCTGCTTTTTCTAGTAGGCATGTTATTTGTATCGGTTTCACTTAGATCTCTGGCCATGGCCTCATCTTGTTCTTTCATTTGGGATACATTCCTCCATCTTCGCATTTTGTCTAAGTCTCTGCCTTCTTCTCTGTGTTAGAAAAGCCAGTTATTACTTCTGCTTCTGAAAGTAATGGCCTTAAGGAGAAGAGGTCATGTAGTGCCCAGGGTCTGGAACATCAGGGAGTGTCTCTGGTGTGTGCTGTGTGTGCTCTGCTATTGTGTTTTGGCTGCCTATCCTTCAGGCCAGTCATCTGCAGAGGCTCTCCTTGTTTGCTGTGGGCAGTGTTTTATCCCTGGCCTGAATGTGGCAAATGTTAAGTTGGTGTGTTCTGGTCTGCTTGTGAAATGAGACCTGACACCAACTCCACCAGAACTGAGGCCCTGCAAGACTCTCTGGTTTGGAGACATGGTGTGGGCAGGGGTTTGTGCTGGTCCTCTGCGGGGAGAGGCCCACCACAATGGGACTTAGGCAAGCTTGACTGAGAAGGGCAGTCCTGCCAGGGCAGGGGCTGTGGCTTCCTGTAAGCAAGTTAGGCAGCCAGCTTCGGTGCTGTGCTGCTTCCCACAGGTGGCTCTGTGTTTATGCTGATGGGGATGGGGGATGGAAATGTTGCCAGCCAGCTTCTTTGTTTCCAGAGAGGGAGCTCTAAGAATTCTGCCTCTCAGGGAGGTGCTCTGAGAAAAGCAAATAACCCATGTGCCTCAGGCACTCTTCAGATCACTGTGTCCACACAGTCTGCTCCTGGGTTTTCTGCCTGCCGTCTCTCCAGGAACAGTGCATTGCCCTCCAGGCTCTATCCCAACTAAGCCTGCTGACCTTTAAAACACCAGGCTTTAAGCCCTGCTGGTTGCAAGAACTCATTTTCCAAGCCAATAGCTATGGGGCTATGTCCTCCTTGTGCATTCCCCTGTGTGCTCCTTTTTCTCTCGCCTTTCTCTGCCACTATGGCTCCCTCCCCTCCATAGGACCCAAGATCTGTTTCTCCTCTAAATCACATCTCTGCATTTCTTACCTTCTTTGATATGGCCCCTTCTCTCCCTTTAGTTGTGGAGTTTGTTCTTTCAGTCTTTGGGTGAATTTTGGGGGTATTTAGGATGATTCGATAGTTATCCAGTTGTGTTTGTAGGACAAGATAAGCCTAGGGTCCTCCTACTCTGCCACCATCCTCTCCTTTCTTTCTGTTTCAAGACGAAATTTACCTCAGATCCTGGACGATGACTCCAAGGTGGAGAGACCACGCGGGCTGTCAATCCATCAGATGCCAGCTCACTATTCTTGCCTGCCTTTGCTTTCATTCTGGTGGTAGAGATTTCTGTTCAGGCATATCTGAGTCTCCTCTCCCTTAGAACTATGGGAGGATATTCACTTAACAAACCTTCTTGACATTGGACAGAGTCACGTAACTAGTAATGGCCAAAAGGCTGTTGGCAGAAGTAACCTATGTCATTTTCCAGCTGGGGAATTTCATTGCCATTGTGAGACCCTGCAGCACTCTCTTTCCATTGCTGTCATGACAGGTGATGTACCATATGTTGGTATCTCTATTAGCCTGGGCTCCAGAGGTAGAATGACATAGAGAAGCACCTCTTACAGACATCTGCTATTTATCAAGTGTGATAAAATAAAAATAAACCTTATTGTGTTAGATGACTAGGATTTGGGGGTTGTTTGTTAATGCAGCATAATCTGTGCTATCCCAACTAGCATCTTACTTCATTTCATGATTTTAAGCTTGACCCACCTATAGTCCTCTGGGTTGGCCATCTGCACCACTTTATCCATATATGTCACATTCATCAGCATCCTCATGCTTATTTGAGACAATAAAGGGAGGCAAGGGGCTCATAATTCTTTTCTTTTCCTCTGAGCCTCCCACTAACATATGAAGCTATGATACAAACCATGACAAACCATAGTCAGTTCTATATTTAACTCGCATTCTCTCTTTCTCTCTGAGAGATAGATTTGACATGTAACTCAACTATCAAAAAATTAACTGATGAGAATATACACAATACTAATGTCTAATGTCTCTTTATAACTGAAGCAAACCACCATCATCTTAGGTTTCCTCTTGCTGCTCTGTAAAGCAAGGACAAGAATGATATTTCCCAAGATGTTTATGAGAATGAGTGTGTGTGAGTGTGTGGGGGAGTGTTAGGGGAAATGTGGTATATTTTGCATAAAGTGAGCTATAATCAAAAAAGGCACTCCATTCCAAGGGAGCAGTCAGGAGAACTACAGACCTCCAGAGCATGCTGGAATCTGTTTTCTATTTTCCCACGTTTATTACATGCTAAACTCTTTGGGTCCCCCTTCCCCATTGAGATATTTGGCCCCAGCAAAGCATGGGATTGCTACACTTATTTACTGATTTAAGAATAGTAGCCAATCCAATAATAATAAGATCATTCTTATATCAGCCTGAGGGGTCATACAAATTGTGTTTCTGCAAATTCTAAATGTTTTAATTTTTAACTTTTCCTTATTTTGTTTGTTAAAAAACTGGTCACTTTTCATTAAAACATTCATATATTTACACAATGATCAAACAATAATTCAGTTTTATAAAAGGATATGCAGGGAAAACCACATTTCATTTTCATCCCCCTTCCCCTGTATCCAGGTTGCAGTCCTCCCCAGAAGCAACTCTTGCTATTATGTAGTCTATGCATGCACAAATATAATACATAGTATATACAATTATAAAATCTGCTCCTGCCCCATATTTACCAACATAACTGGGAGCAGAGTGCACACTGCTCTTAACATTCTCTAGGCCATTATTTCTCTTCAGTCCTCATGGATTTGCCCATTTTTTCCCTAATAGTTAAATATCTCATCATACTTTGGGACTTGACTTGATGGCACACTTGGCCAAATGCTGGAGGCATGGAGGAGGGTCTAGTTCAAAATCCTAAGATGCAGTAGAATATCCATTCTGGTAGTGCAGGCTATGCCGCATTAACAGACAATCCCCAGATGATGGACATTTCTGTTGTTTTCAGTCTAAGTCTACTGCAATGTCATGAAGATCTTGTTTTACCTTTGCATACATGTGCAAGGATATCTAAAGAATACAGTCAAGTGGGGCGCCTGGGTGGCTCAGTGGGTTAAGCCACTGCCTTCGGCTCAGGTCATAATCGCAGGGTCCTGGGATCGAACCCCGCGTCGGGTTCTCTGCTCAGCCAGGAGCCTGCTTCCTTCTCTCTCTCTCTGCCTGCCTCTCTGCCTGCTTCTGACCTCTCTCTGTCAAATAAATAAATAAAATCTTAAAAAAAAAGAATACAGTCAAGTGATAAAGTTGTAGACATAAAACATATGTACATTTTAAAAAATTTTAATAAACTTTATTCACATAAAATCAAAAGTGTGACATTTATACACAAATTTAAAGTGTGAAGTTTGTGTGCCTGCGTTACCACCAACACAATTAAGAAAGAGAATCTTCCTGTTTCAATAATCTTTATTATTATTGAGGAAAGGTGAGGCCAAGATCAGGAGGAAAGGGTGGCTTATTACACTCACAGTTCCCAAGAGAGGGAATACATGTCATGCCACGGGGGAGCCACAGGGGAATCACCAAGGGTGAGGTAGCAAAATCAGTGAACAAGAGTGCAACTGTGTGTCCAAGCCTAAATTGTGTTTTTTGCAGGAAGCACGGAGTGGGGGGCAGGGAATGAATGACCTTTATTGGTTATTACAGAGGACGGTGTAGACTCTCTATTGGTTGGTTTGTATTTGAGATGACTCAAATAAGGTGTCAGGAACAAGGTATGTCTGGCATCTGCATAGAGGGTAGATGGTAAAGCATCAAGTTTGCTGAATCTAGGAATATGGCTAATACAATTTCCATTACTGAGACAGTTCCCTCACAACTTTTTGCAGAAAATCCACCCCAACCTCTGGTTCCAGGTGACCACTTATCTGTTTCCTATCACCACAGTTTGTTTTGCCAGTTCTAGAATTTCATAGAAAGGGGATCAAACAATGTGCATACCTTTGTGCCTGACGCCTGTTGCTCAGGATGATATTTCTGAAAATCATTCATGCTGTTTTGTATATTGATGGTTCTTTATTTTTATTGCTGAGCAGTATTCCATTATATGGATATATTACAATTTGTCTATTCATTCATCTTTGATAGACGTTTGAGTTATTTTTAATTTGGGGTTATTATGAATATTGCTTCTTTAAATATTCTTTCAGATGTTTTTCATGGGCACATTTCTCTTGGGAAAATGATCAGGGGTGGAGTTTCTAGGCATATGTCCAACTTTATAAGAGGCTGCCAAGTTTTGCCAAGTGGTTGTGCCATTTTTTACTCATGGCAGAATATGAGAGTTCCAGTTGCTTCACAATCGTGCCAATACTTTATATGGTCAGATCGCATGTACAAATACTGTTATGCAAATGTGTAGCAGACACTGCAAGGTACCTGAACCAACAACTGCTCCCACCTTCTTTCTCTCTTACTTCCTGTCCCAGTTTCCCCTGAGTTATGTGTGTTCAACATCTCATAGTTCCAGCCAGTAGGGTATAAATGAAAGTCCGCTGGGACCTCTCTTGGTAAGCTTTTATTTACTTAATGAAGGGACAGATGTGCCAGCATTGATGCCACCCCTCGTTGTCACTCCTTACTATTTGATTGCAGACATGGTTCCTGTTGCTATGGTAGGCATGTTGCCACCCCACAACCCAGAGCCCCCAAACCAGCAGCCACCTACCTTCAAGCTTCAAATTATGTGAGAAAAGTAAACATGGACTTATTTAAGCCATTTTGCTCCATGTATTCTCTTATTTGCAAAATAGCAGACTAACATGTCTCACACTCTTTATTGTTCATTTAAGTGATACCAAACAGGATTTGCTAGTCGACATGTCTAATTTGAGAATCCTTGTTTCCCTACATTTCTCCTAACACATGGTATAATTTAAAGCTTTAATATTTTGTTGTTTTAATATATATTCACTTAAACATGGGTAAAGTGGGAACTTTGTTTGCTTACAAGCTATTCATTGTTTTTTTTTTTTTTTTCTGTGACTTGCCCATTTATGTCTCTTGGATATTCATTTGTAAATACTCTTTATATCTTAATAAAACCAGCTCCTCACCTGTTGTATTTCTCATGTGTTTCTCAACTTTGTGTATGGTAGGTTTTTTGAAGGTCAGAAATTTTTAGTTTTTACATAATGTATTTTGGTTTTTTTTAAAAGATTTTATTTATTTATTTGACAGATAGAGATCACAAGTAGGCAGAGAGGCAGGCAGAGAGAGAGGAGGCAGCAGGCTCCCCGATGAGCAGAGAGCCCGACGCGGGGCTCGATCCCAGGACCCTGGGATCATGACCCGAGCCGAAGGCAGAGGCTTTAACCCACTGAGCCACCCAGGCGCCCCCATAATGTATTTTGAAGGGAAGATGTCCTATATTCAAATGCTATTTTGTGGGGCGCCTGGGTGGCTCACTTGGGTAAGTGGCTGCCTTTGGCTTGGGTCATGATCCCAGGGTCCTGGGATCGAGCCCCACATGAAGGAGTCTGCTTCTCTTTCTCCCTCTGCCCCTCTCTGCTGCTCATGCACACACTTACTCTCTCAAATAGATAAGTAAAATCTTTTAAAAAAATGCTATTTTGCTCCTTACTAGTTCTCTGATCCAGGGGCTATTCCACACTCAATTATCCATCTTTAATATATTTTGTATATATTTAAGTTGTGCTGGATTTGAATCCAGGTGTACCTTACTCTGAAACTCATGATCATTTTACTATGTATCGAATTACTTCAAATCACTTCAAATCCTACAATTACAGGGTGTCTTGGCCCACTAGCATGCATAGTACTTCAGTCATCACTCTAAGGGAAGTCAAACCCAAAGTCACAGAGAATTCCTTAATTATGAATACCTCCAATATTTGTGAAAACGTACCCCTTTGCCTTCATCTGTAGGTGAACAGATGAACAGATATGTAAGGCCAACTTTCTAAGAGAAATCATACCTAAAGCACTGAAAAAAAACCTGGCTTTATTTGGTTGAAAAAAAGGTACTCATACCTCCAATCTTCTCTAAAAATGTGGATCCTCTATGATTTCATATGTAAGATACGTATAGCTATGTTGTAGGTCCAAGTTGGTCTCCCAAGATCAAATCATATCACTTTTCTGATGATCTCTACTAAAATAATTTGTTTTAGTTCATGAAATCTTCCAATGCCATTATCAATTGAGCCCCAATATGTTATCAACAATTTAAATTATTATTAACATAAAAATTTAAGGACCATGGACAATCAGCTTAGTGTGGGCTTGTCTTTCCCTCTATGGCTCTATAAGGGTGGGCATTTCATTTTTTAAAAACCTACATGAAATTAGAATTTTACAGTGCATGCCAAACAAAATCAGCCTTTTCCTCAATCCCATTTCCATCTCAGACTGTGATTTTGCTTTGGCTTACATTTTAATAAAGTTGGCATTTTTACCTCTTCTGCATCTGGAAATTCCCAATTGGCTTTGTCACATTGTGAACTGAAATAGTAATTCAGTTGGACTGAATTTGCTTTGAGGAGTAAGCCACCACTTTTTAGTTTTTTCTCCCTTATGATTTATTGATTTGCAAGATGTGCCATGAAATACATACATATGTATGTATAGATCTACATATCTATACATACATGTGTGTATGTATACACATGCACCCACACAAACTAAAGTTAAAAAAGAAGAAGTTTCATGCATGCTTTGGTTCACTGTTAATCTGATTTCTTCATTTAGGGCAGCTCTAAGGAGTTAGAAGCTGAGTAAAAGCAAATTCAAATTCAAGAGAGAAGACAATAATAATATATATGTAGATGGTTGAAAACACAAGTGTTTCCATCTCTTTATTGCTTTTGGAAAATAAGCAGTATTTTTTAATGTGTTCAGTATTTAATTTTATGAAGAACGTATTCTGATAAATCAATAACTATAGGTAAAGCCACTAGATACCCAACACCATTGTAACTCTTAAACGTTTGAAATAATGTGACAGTAATCAAAGATGTCTATAGGGGTCCTGCTTTTTCACCACCTTGGAAAGTAAACAGGAAACTAATTTGCCAGCTAAGAATGACCACCCTGCTGAAACTTTCTTCTTTTGTTTGAAGATAATAGCAGGGTAGGGTGACCAACTGCCCCATTTACCCAGAACTGGGGAGGTTCCCAAGATGTGGAACTTTCAGTGCCCAGAAAAGTCGTGGTAACTCACGAGGAGTTGGTTACCCTAGATCAGGGAAACCTGTCAAGGGTGTTGCAAATTGCACCCATCTGGGTTTGATATTGGAACACATGACCATCCTTCATGTGCCCAGAACTGAGATCATCCCTGGAAATGCTCGCAGTATCTAATGGAAGAAAAAATTCTGAAACCACAATAAAACCTTAAATGTTTTAAAAGTTTAAAATGAGTGCTGTTTATAGTTTAATATCTCCAGAGTAATCAGGATATTGATATAAACACAGTATATTCTAAAACAAATTCAATTAAAGAAAATCAACCCTCCCTAAGATATATGTCAAGTCTGAGATGCCCATGAACTTAGTGATTTGCTATGAGGGGAAGAGGGACATTTATAGTACGGGTGAAAGTGTGATTTTAGGTCCTAGAAAGGAATTTATAAAATAGCAACTTTTATCATTACGACCACTGAATTCTCCAAGATAATGGAATGCCCACTTAATATGAAAAAAGTCACCAGTGGCTGATATTCTGGTAGTAACATTAAAAAAAAAACTATACCTGAATCTGCCACCATTGTCCACACTCAGCTATGCCCAGAATTAGGGAGCATGGCTAAATGCATCTCGTGGGAAGCAAGGACCTCTGAAAAGGAGATACAGTTGGCCATTGAACAACATGAGGGTTAGGGGTACCAAACCCCTGGTGCAATAAAAAATCTGTATATAACTTTTGATTCCCCTAAACATTAACTACTGATAGACTACTATTGACCAGAAGCTTTACCAATAACAGTCGATTAACACATATTTTGTTTGCTCTATGTATTACATACTGTATTCTTACAGTAAAGTAAGCTAGAGAAAAGAAAAAGTAAGCTAGCGAAAGAAACAGTTATGAAGAGAATCATAATGGAATTATATCTACAATACTGTCCTGTATTTCTTGAAATAGAAATTTGTGTATAAGTGGAGTACAAAGGCTGTACAAACCCATGTTGTTCAATAGTCAACTCTACTTACACTCAAAAATTACATGTTAAAAACCTGAAAAACAACTAGACACCTCTCTTACCTCTCCTTCACAACTGACCATTATACAGGAAGTGTTTGGGTTGAGACCTTTCTCATCTCCTTGTGGCACTGCTTAACAGAGTGCACAGATGAGGAATGAGAGGGAAACTGGCTGAACTTTTCCCATTCTGCTCTTCGAGAAGACTCAGGGTACAACCCAGATGTCAGTCTGCCATGCTTTCCCTTTTGATCATCATGAAATCGTTGGTATCTCTGTCCCAGCTGCTCTAGAGACCCTCCAAGGATGCCAAGGGGTTGGTGATGCTTGGAGTTCTCCTTTTTTCTGACTCCCCAATTCCTGCTTTGGATGAATTAGCTTGGTGTTTTTTGGACCAACCATTTCATCCTTCTGAGCTTATTCTTTTTGGTGGCCATGGGGTTGCACCACTTGGATCTCTCAAGAGAATTTCCAGGTAGGAATATGGTTACCAGGCAGTGACCAGCTGCTGTATTTACAGATCTGCCATGGCACTGATGCTGTGCTACACTGCCTCAAGGTTACTCCCAGCCGAGGACTGAGCATGGAAGGGGACTTGATCTAGTCCCCTGATTCTCTAATGGGCAAACTTTGTTCAGAGGCTCCCCATCAGCCAGGCCACAATGGTTCTAGAGTTGCACTGCAGTCTAGGAGGCGTCTGTCCCTATCTTCCCTCCTTCTTTCCCCTCATAGGTATTAGAGCTGAATAATGGATCAGGGGCTCTTCCTGCCTACTCCTGCTCTCTCTCCCCCTTATCTGTCATTAGTGTTTTCTCCATCTGTGCTTCTCAGAGATCCTGAATTGACATAGCTCTTACGGCCTTATGCTAGATGCCACCCAAGGTTCCAATGACACTGGTTCTATGGATAGCAGTGTTTTGTTGAAGATTAAAGGCAAAAGATGGCATTGACCTTTAGAATACAAATGAAGTACAACTGAATCTTTAGCATCCTTCTCCTTAAAATCTGCTGTTCATCCTCCCATCGTAGAATTTCCCATAAACTCTTTTTCCATAGGCTCCAACCTCTTGCCACATCTCTCACATTCCCAGTCTTGCCTCATTTCTTTGATCTCTACTCTGCATCCAGTATTTCCTCTCCCACCCTGATCTTTGTTAACATCCTCCTTTACAGACCATGTCATTAGGAGATCACCTGCTACAGCTTAACTGGTTTATTAGCTCTCTTCCTGTCAGGCCAGGGCCAAAATAACATTTTTTCAACTATTCCCCACTATGCAAATATTCTCATATTTATGGATAAAAAAAGAGGTATCTCTATAACTCTACCCAACCAGAAAGAGTATTTCTTTACCCCATGAAGTCACAAGGAAAAAGAGGAAGGAAAAAAGAGCTATAGTAGGTCAAACTAATGGTATAGTGGTAATGATTTTATACTTTTGGGAATTGCTATAGAACATTCTTATTTGCCATAAAACCACCTGTAAGCATCTACTAACATTGCCAATTTTAATGATGCACAATGTGGAAGAGATTAGCTAGCTGTTTATAAAGCCCACCTTCCTCTTTTGTTGGGTAGTTCTGTATGACCACAAGACTGAATTGTGGCCAATGAAATGTGGGCAGGAGTGATGTGTACACTACACCCCTAGGCCTGGCTCATTAAATTCCCACTTTATGGATCCTTCATGTAGTCCTACATGGTGGAAGGATCCTGGGTCTGTGAAGTTAGGCATAGAGAAGAGCATTGTATGTATTAAGAATTTTGCTAATTTCTGGGGCGCCTGGGTGGCTCAGTGGGTTAAAGCTTCTGCCTTTGGCTCAGGTCATGATCTCAGGGTCCTGGGATCGAGCCCTACATCAGGATCTCTGCTCAGCAGGGAGCCTGCTTCCTCCTCTCTCTCTCTGCCTGCCTCTCTGCCTACTTGTGATCTCTCTCTGTAAAATAAATAAAAATATTAAAAAAAAGAATTTTGCTCATTTCTTAATGGGTGGCTAGTTTTCTCATGATTAAATTTAAAGAGTTGTTTACACATTCTGGATACAAGTCCTTTATCAGATATATGGCTTGCAAGTATTTTATCCTAGTCTGTGCTTGTCTTTTGATTCCTTAACTGTGGCTTTCAAAGAACAAATTTATTTTTAATTTGAGGAAGCCTGTATTATCTCCAAACAAAAAAAGTCCAGCCTAGAAATGGGCAGAGAACACAAACAAACATTTTTCCAAAGAAGACATACAAATCGCCAACAGACACATGAAAAAATGTTCAACATCACTTGGTAGCAGGGAAGTGTAAATCAAAACCACAATGAGATGCCACCTCACACATGTCACAATGGCTAAAATTAACCACTCAGGAAACAAGAGATATTGGTGAGGATGCAGAAAAAGGGGAGCCTTCTTACACTGTTGGTAGGAACGCAAACTGGTACAGCCACTGTGGAAAACAGTATGGAGGTTCCTCAAAAAGTTAAAAATAGAGCTACCCTATGTCCCAGCAATTGCACTAATTAATTATTTATCCAAAGGATATAAACATAGTGATTGGAAGGGGCACGTGCACCTCAAAGTTTATCTCAGTAATGTCCACAATAGTCAAACTACAGAAAGAGTCCAGATGTCCTTTGACAGATGTATATATATACACATATATGTAGACATACATATATATATACCACATCATATGTATGTGTATATATATATATATATATATATATATATATATATATCTCAATAAAGAATGAAAGAATATTACTCAGCCATCAAAAAGAATGAACTCTTGTCATTTGCAATGATATGGATGGAACTAGAGGGTATTATGCTAAGTGAAATAAGTCAGTCAGAGAAAGACAAATACCATATAATTTCATTCATAAGTGGAACTTAAGAAACAAAACAGATGAACACAGGGGAAGGGAAGAAAAAATAACATAAGAGGAAGACTGAGAGGGAGGCAAACTGTAAGAGACACTGAACTCTAGGAAACAAGCGAAGGGTTGCTGGAGGGGAGGTGGGTGGGGGAAAGGGGTAACTGGGTGATGGGCATTAATCAGGGCACGTGATGGAATGAGCACTGGGTGTTTTACTCAACCAATGAATTGCTGAACTGCATCTCTGAAACTAATAAAAAAAAGTCCATATTATCAATGTATTCTTTTATAGATCATATTTTAGTGTTCTACCTAAGCAGTCTGCCTAATTCAAGATGAAAAGTTTCTCTTGTGTTTTCTTACAGAAGTTTTTTTTTTAATTTTTAATTTTTTATAAACATATATTTTTATCCCCAGGGGTACAGGTCTGTGAATCACCAGGTTTACACACTTCACAGCACTCACCAAAGCACATACCCTCCCCAATGTCCATAATCCCACCCCCTTCTCCCAAACCCCCTCCCCCCAGCAACCCTCAGTTTGTTTTGTGAGATTAAGAGTCACTTATGGTTTGTCTCCCTCCCAATCCCATCTTGTTTCATTGATTCTTCTCCTACCCACTTAAGCCCCCATGTTGCATCACCACTTCCTCATATCAGGGAGATCATATGATAGTTGTCTTTCTCTGCTTGACTTATTTCGCTAAGCATGATACACTCTAGTTCCATCCATGTTGTCGCAAATGGCAAGATTTCATTTCTTTTGATGGCTGCATAGTATTCCATTGTTTTCTTACAGAAGTTTTATAGTTTTAGGCTTTACATTTTGATCACAGATCATATATATTGTATATGAGCTAGAGACCAAAGTTTCATTTTTCTTTTTCTTTTCTTTTTTGAATGTGTATGAACATCCAATTGTTCCAGCATCATTTTTTTTAGAAGACTATGATTTCTGTTTCATGCACCTATGTCAAAATCCAGTTGTCCATATATATGCAAGCCTATTGCTGCATTCCCTATTCTATTCCATTGAAATATTTGTGTATCTTTTAAAAAAAAGATTTATTTATTTGAGAGAGAGGGAGAGCAGGGGGAGGGGCAGGGAGGGAGAGGGAGAGAGAGGATCCTCAAGCAGACTCCCCACTGAGTGTGGGGCCCAATATGGTGCTCGATCCCAGGACCCTGAGATCATGACCTGAGCTCAAATCAAGAGTTGGGTGCTTAACCTACTGAGCCACCCAGTTGCTCCTATTTGTCTATTTTTATGTTTACCATCCAACTGGCTTGATTATAGCATCTTAATAATAATTTTTGAAATTAGGTAGTGTTAGCCTACCTTTGTTCTACTTTTTATTAAATCTTGTTTTGATTATTCTAGGTTCTTTGAATTTCCATATGAATTTTAGAATCAGTTTGTCATCTATAAAAAAACCTGCTGAGATTTGGATTAAGAGTGCATTGAATTTATTAGCCAACCTGGGGGGAAATGACATCTTAACAATATTGACTGAGTCTTTTGGCACTTGAATAAGGCATATTTGACCATTTATGTGGTAATTATTTAATTTCTCTCAGGAATGTTTGATAGCTTTAACTGCATGTTTCTTTTGGATATTTTGTCCAATTTATCCCTAAAGCATTTCATTCTTTTATGCTATTGTAAATGATATTTTAATTTCAAGTTCCTATGGTTCCATGCCAGTATACAGAATTATAATTATCTTTGTATATTGATCTTGTGTCTTGCAACTTTGCTAAACTCATTTATTAGCTCCAGCAGATTTTTTATCTGTAGATCCATCAGATTTTCTATGTGGGCTATGATGTCATCTGTGAATATAGACAGCTTTGCTTTTTTCTTTCCTAATTTTTTAAAATTTTATTTTATTTTTTCAGTGCTCTGAGATTCTTTGTTTATGTACCACACCCAGTGCTCCATGCAATACATGCCCTCCTTAATACCCGCCTTTACTATCTTTTTTTCTTTTCCTTAACTAACTTCTCTGGCTAGAATCTCCAGGACAAACTTAAATAGAGGTGCTAAAACAGACATCCTGATCCTGCTTCTGATTTTAGAGAGAAAGTTTTCAGTCTTTCACCAGAACTATGATGTTACCTACGGGTTCTTCGTAGATGCCCTTTACCAGCTTGAGGAAGATGTCTCCTATTTCGATTTGCTGAGAGGTTTTGTCAGGAATGGATGTTGGATTTTGACAAATGCATTTTCTGGGTATATTCAGATTATCATACAGCTTTTTCTTTTTCTAGTTTCTAATAACATTGGTTGATATTCATATTTTATGCCAATCTGCATTCCTGGGATTAACCCCACATGATCATGATGTGTTACCTTTTTTTTTTTTTTAAGATTTTATTTATTTATTTGACAGAGAGAGATCACAAGTAGGCAGAGAGGCAGGCAGAGAGAGAGGAGGAAGCAGGCTCCCGACCAAGCAGAGAGCCCGACGTAGGACTCGATCCCAGGACCCTGAGATCATGACCTGAGCCGAAAGGCAGAGGCTTAACCCACTGAGCCACCCAGGTGCCCACATTGCCCTTTTTTAATATATTGTTGGATTTGATTTGCTAAAATCTTATTTAGAATTCATTTGAGAATCACTGGTCTAGCGCACATTAAATATTGAAAAAGATGTTAGTGACCCCCTCCCCTAAATGTACATAGCTCTTCTATAATAGTTGTTTTTCTGGAGTGTGATGAACAGAATTACACAAAATATGCCCAGTAGTGTATTTAAGCACCTGGGCAAATTTAATTAACCTGTTAAGAGTTGTCATAGGAATTTAGTTTAAATTACATTTAAACTGAATTTGAACTTCTATTTCTTAGCTACATGAAAATAATGAGCACATGTCCCTTCTTGTTTGTAACAAAGGGGTTCTGGAGCTGAAGATTTACCTGCAATCTCAAATTTCTTTCTGGCTTTCTATTTTCAGTTTCTACATAAGGAACAGAAAATACCACTTTTCAAAACCATGGCTAATAGGGTGCTTTTACACCCACACAGGACGGTCGGGTCAGGCTTCTGGTAGCGAGAACTGGGGAGCCCATCCAAACACATTATGTTCTGTTAAACCTCACACTCGAGATCCATTGACCCTTGAGCGCACAATATGTCCAATTCACATGCTATGTAAACAAGGCTGTTATGCAAATTGACACAATTCCAACAAATGTAATCCGCTACCCCATTCTTACATGTCAAGCAAAAAACCAGGGACAATCCGACGCAAGAGCAGACGAGCGGTCTTCAGTTTGAGTCCTCTGTGTCATCACCTTCCAACCTTTCCTGGGTGAGTGTCATGGGCTACTGAACACAGCCAGTCAGACTGCACAGGCCAAAAGGAAAAACAGTCCTTTCTGTTATCAACCACAGACACTTTATGGAACAGGTAGACAGACTCCCGGACAGCAGCTGAGTATTAAGAGGCCAGGGGGAAGAGAGACAACAAAAGAATCAGCAAATGATTGTGGGTATAGAAGGAACTGCCTGTCGTACTGTAATACATAATGTAATATAATCTAAAATCTTTGTATAGAAAACAATGTTTAAGCTTAGCACATTCATGTCTAAGAACCTTGAACGTTTACAGTTACATCTGATAGTCGGCTGAAGCGTTCAAGGGTGTGGTTAGAATCTAATCTCAGGGGTCCCAAGCCCGTATAAGGCAGGCTTGGCTGGTACTCCAATTTGTCTTCTGACCGTCTTCTGAATGGTTCCATTTGGGGTTCAAAAGAGACTACCATTTAATCTAATAATTTATAATCAATTTTAGGCATGGTTAAAGGGAAACACATTTCTAAAATGAATCATGGCCCTCCTGTCTGCCCAATTCTTGTTTTCCTTCTCCCAGTCTCTATTTGCTCTTGGTATATTCTGGGCAAAGATAGGATGGTAAATCATTATAAGTTTTGCTGAGTGGGACATATCACTAAGGAAGCCCTGAACTATTTTTTGTGAGCAAACATTTCTAAATTTATGTTGGTTTTGGCATTAAGTGAAAGTGAAGGTTTTTTTCTCTACTTCTTATGACCAACATAATTTGAAGGCATATTCTTTCATACAACTTCTTTTTTTCAATGCCACCTGGGTGCCCAATGCAAAGTTTGTTTTTAAAATAGTAAAGCCCTTGTTTGCAAAGATAATCTCTTGTATTTATTTTTTAGATACCAGTATAACTAAGACGGAGAAAGGCATATTATAAAACTTTCATAAATACTTATAAAGAACTCAAAAAATTGTGTATTTAGAGCAACACTTTTTGCATTTGGACACTTGGTCCAATGGCTTCCTTAACTCCTATTTTCCATGATTTTTATCATAGGTAAATCCTTTCTTCACTCCAGCAAGAAGTAGGTTTTCTTTTAAATAAACGAATCAATACATAAATAAATACAAATTTTTAATAAAGATTTGTATTTATTTATTTGAAAGGGAGAGAGAGAGTGCAAGAGCAGGGGGAGGGGAGAAGCAGGCTCCCTACTGAGCAGGTCCCCCCCAAAGTGGGGCTCAATCCCTGGACTCTGGGATCATGACCTGAGCTGAAGGCAGATGCTTTAACCCACTGAGCTACCCAGGTGCCCCAATAAATAAATAAATATAAATTTTTAATAAAAGTATATATCTGATATTTGTATATTACTGTATCTATTCAGGTATCGATGTATTTATTTCCTTCCGAAAACATATTTCGCCATAATCATGAAAGAAGGTCATTGCCGGAGACCACACTCTGTGTGTTGAACACTTCTTTGGCAAGACTTTCTGAGCTATGCTCTCCGCAGAAGGAGGAAGCACACAGTGGCAGAAATGCCGAGCTGACACTTCTCATGATGATCTCTCTTGCACTTGAAAGGCAGGTTGAACTGCAAAAGTGCACATCTTCAACCAGAACAGCGGAGGTTACCAGGAGCAGCAGAGAATGGGCTGTAACCCATCTTTGGCAAATCGGTCTTGAAGGAAGGATTTCCGAAGTAACCTGGACAACTTGCCCTGTGCCCCAGTCCAGTGTTGAAGCAGCCCTGGTGTGTAAGGTGTGAATGTCTGGAACATCAAAAGGCTCACATTTAAATTTCATTACAAAGAAAGCACCCTGAAGCCACGGGCAAATATCCTGTTCAGGTATCTGCATTATCTGTGTCTCTGCTCCTTGCCATTCCACAGTGAATGAAGAACAAGCAGAAATATTTCTGCCCCTCTTCACCTAAACACTGTCCGTCCCTTTGCATTATTTATTATCATTCAAAGGGGCGTGAGGCCACCAATCTTAGGGCTCCATATAGCCTGACCAGCCCCCTGGGAAATACTGCTAGGGCAAAAGTCTGCCCATACTACGCTAGTCTTAATAATCTCCTGTTGGCAAGTCATTCATTGTAGATAGCAACCAAGACGAACAAGACAAGAGAGACTGAAGCAGAAAGAGGCACTCTTGGTGGAAACCCAAAGTGGAAAGGAAAGAGGAGAGGCATGCTGGAGGGAAACACCAAATATGCAAGAATGACACGCCCCGGGTAGAGCAATTCACGTTGAAAAGGAAGAAGGTCGGAGATTGCCAGAAGAAGCAGAGCGAGTCACCAGTCAGGAGGACAGCGAGAAGGCTTAGAGTCTCGAGAGAAAACACAGCTCAGTGATGACCTTGGACACCCCTTAGCGTGTCCACATTTCACCATCCTCCTTTCTACTCCCTCCCAGGGAACCACACTGCAACATCTGATGTCAAAGCTTCTAGAAACTGAAGTATATGCCTGCATATTTTTAATGCCATCCAAACTCTATCCAAACTCTAAATTTAACATAGCATCCTTTAAAGTCACCTCCCTTGTGTTTTATTTCACTCATTTCTTCACAAAAAGGAAATTCATTTGGAAACCGACCAGCAAGCATAAAATCAAATGAGTGCGGTGAAAGTTGCCAATAGACCTCTATGTACGCGTCAATAGGTGGTGAAAGGGATTGTCTGATTTGTTAACACCTCATTTGGGGATCAGCCCTTCTATAAAAACTCTTCTCACACCTCAGAAAGAACAAGAGCAGAATATATTTAAATGGGGCTCCCTAGATGAATCCAAAGCCTTGTCAGGAGATCTGAAGCCTTGCAACCGTGAGTTCTCCGTTGTCAGGAGATCTGAAGCCTCGCAACCGTGCGTTCTCCGCGCATGAATAAAGTGACACTTCCACTGATTCCAACCCCGCAGTCTGTTATTTAAAGAAACCACACTCTTATCTCTGCTTGGTTTTACTTGTTTGTTTTGTTTTGCTTTATTCCAATTTACCGAATTTCCTTCGCATCTGGCAGATGTCTGTACGGTAGAGGGCAGAGGGAAGACGACGGCCCAGGAAGAAGGAAATAAACTTGGGATGGGTGGGAGGGAGTTCCAGAAATATTTTCCACACAAGTTTCCATACCGAGGCAATGGTAATGAGCATTTGCTACATGCCAGGCCTTGGGTGAGGCGTACAAGGCACCATGCTAGATGGACATCAAAGAGAGAGCAAAGAAACACAGCAGCTTGGCAGACACACTGACTTAAAAACCCATTTGCACAGGCTTGAGAGAGCCTGTTGTCTCCCGGGGCGGCTTTGGCATGGCCAGAAGAAAACATCAAAGATACTCCAGACTTCAAATCCCTTCCAAGGGTGTGATCAGCAGGACAGGAAATGGGCAAGTCATCCTGGAAGGAATTTGGAAGCGAAGGAGCTTATTCAAGGACACCCCTGGTCCCGCACGGGAGCGCTCACCATGTGTATGGTCAACACACGTGATATGGCGAACAGCTTGGCACCCCGTCAGTAGCAAGCCTTGCCCTAGTCCCCCACCAAGACACTGCAGGGAATAAGGCAACAGAAGAAAAGATAATTCAATAAGAGTGTTTTGTCATCTCCCCGGTCGACTTCACATTTTGAAAGGATCCCATGGTACAAGAAAGCGTGCATTCTAAACCAACAGAAGCGTAAATAAATATTCAAAGCTAGAAGCCCACAGGGATGGGAGAAGAGCAAACTTAACCAAGAGAAAACGAACACGTGGGATTTGCCTGAAATCGTATCTAATATGCTCGACTAAAACTCCCAGTAACCCAGTAGGGTTGCTTCATGCTCATAGTACCTCAGTAGAAACGAGCAACCAAAAGTTGCCAACGAACGCAAGACAAGGCCTTTAATTCCATGTTGCTGGGAAGTAATAACAGACTATGAAATCCACCCATGTACAGAGTCCAAACGAGACTGATAGTTCACACGTAGCCTGGCACTGCAGTCGGAGGGGAAAAATGACCTTGGCCAAGCTTTTTTTTTTTTTTTTTCAAAACACAGAGTTCCTACAAAAGGATGGGGCAGGAGCTTCCTTGAAGAGGTAGGAATGTAAGTTCAAGCAAATGTCCGGCATACACGCATATATATTGATGGGAGGTATTTTTTGTATGTTGCCTAAGCCAAATGATATGTGCTGCATACATAATACATATTTATAAATTTTGAAATACATTAAAATATAAATACACATTTGAAAAATATATTTTTAAGTCAAACAAAGCTGAAATTTTAGTATGTTTTAGGAGAGTTCCTCATCCAGAAAACACGGGCATGATATCAGTACTTACCTTCCATGGCTTTGTAGGGACTCAGCAGGATGATAGATGTAAGGCATTAGATTGGACTCTAGCACATGCTAGGGCCTCAGTAAGAATTCACTGTCAATATCATGAATCTACTAGAATCCCTGCATCCCATACCCCTCAGAAGCGTCCGAGGCAACCAACAGAGCAACTGGTAGTATTTAATGCATGCCTCTTGCTCGACTTAGAGTTCCATCGCTTCTTTGACTCCTTAAACCCCAGAATATAAACAGACATACAAAATAGAAAATTTCTTTTCTTTGTTCTATGTGGTTATTTCCATCAGCTACTGAACAAATGCATTTTTTCCAGCGTACCTAATTTTCTCTTTAATTTCATCTTCTTAAGACACAGTAAATGTCTATTCCTTGTCATCAGTATTAAATCCCATAAATAATTCTAGATGTCAGTACCATATTAGTACCTTAAAACAATGTTCCTCCAGATTTCTCCAAGGAACAGATCCTCCAGTGTGAATAGGTACTCCTGTTAAAAAAAAAAAAAAAGACTTCTATATTAATTTGAAAAATGTGGATTAAACAATGGTAACCAGGCATGTGGGATTTATCAGAGCTTAAATATGCTGATATGTGCTATGGATCTCCAGATGACTCTAACATGCTATGTTTTCCCAAATTGCTCATTTTTCATGGAATTACCTCCTTCACAGTACTATGACCCTCAGGTAGAACTAACACTCTATGATAGGCACTTTGGGATATGCTATTTTAGAGGGATGACTTGAAATCTTAGGATTTTATCCTGGAAAGTGGGGTGAAGATCTCAAGAGAATACAATCACTTTTGTACAAGGATGGTCTGCATATAAAGCAATGGTGGTTATAAAATATCAGTGCCCTGAGGGGCACCTGGGTGGCTCAGTGGGTTAAAGCCTCTGCCTTCGGCTCGGGTCATGATTCCGGGGTCCTGGGATCGAGCCCCGTATTGGGCTCTCTGCTCAGCAGGGAGCCTGCTTCCTCCTCTCTCTCTGCCTTCCTCTCTGCCATCTTGTGATCTCTGTCTGTCAAGTAAATAAAGAAAATCTTAAAAAAAAAAAAATCTGTGCCCTGAGCCCTAGGGCTGATCCTTTCTCCTCTCTCTTAGACCTCTCCCTACATAGGCTCCTCCCACCTCCATAAGCTTAGAAAAGCCAAATTCTTCGAAAGATAAGTGTAGTACTATTTTTAGTCAAGACCATCACTTGCTTTAGAAATGTGTTGTGCTAAACATGTCATTCGTGAAAACAAAGATAACAAAATCTACATGTGTATCATACTTTCCATGTTACTTAAGCCTGCTGTCCAATTTTGTCTCTTGATCAGCATTTCTCAAAACTTTGGGATCATAATAATCACCCATGGAATTTGGGATAAATAGTTATTCTTCTGTCCTACCAGCCCATGCATTTTGAAATGCTTCCCTGGTAAGGTTTATGATCAAGCATCTTTGGGAAATTCAAACTTAGCTGCACATTACAAACCTTATTATTATTTTTTTTTTGAAAATCCCCAAATCCTAAACAAAACCTATTGAATCAGAATCTGCAAATGTGGGCCGAGTATCCATATATATATATATATATATATATATATTTTTTTTTTTTTTTAACATCTAAAACGTTTAGAGAGCCAGTTCTCTGCAGAGAACCAAGTTCTTGTCTTAAACTATTTCATTAGGTTGGAAAAAGGGAAACACTAGCATTCTCTCCATCCTTTGATTCATCTCTGACCTGGTGCTTTGTTTAATGTTCTTCTTAAACATTATACCTTTGAAACATAAGCTTTTAGAACACAATGATGTCTAAATAGAAGAGGATAAATTAAAGGGGAACTCCACAAAATTTTGTTCCAGGAGAGTAAGAATATATAAAAAAGACATTTAACTAGCCCTTTAAGGAGTAAGATATCAATTCCATTCTCCCTGAACCCTCTGGGCTTTTCTTTAATCTTTGAAATCCTTTCTCTATACCTGGCATCCCTGTGAAGATTATTTCTATATATTTATTCTCAAGGAGCATGAAAGCATTTGGGGATTCTTTGCTGTTTAATTTTACAATATTTTATAATTTTAACAGATTTGGAAGTTATATAGATGCAAACATAATGCAAGATAGGCAAAATATACAGCCACTCATCGCGGGGAATGAATAAAAAGAGAGAAACCCCTTTCAATATTATCAGTGTCCATAATGTCTTATTGGTTCCCTGGAAATTTAATTTGAAGCTGTGTCACACTTTAAAGATTTGATTTGAAGTAAAAGAGTCAATTTCAGTAAAATACCAAAAAGACGTTTTTACGTTTTCAATTTCATAAGACTGAATATTGGTGTACGACATGCACGGATCCATGTCTCGAGTTACTGCTCTGTAACATTGGAGTTCGAATATTAAGCAAATTGTATTTCAGGTGAGAAACTTGCCAGCAATTTGCTTTTACCTTGGAAAAAATAAAATAACTGTTTCATTCCCAAACACTGGTAAACAGACTATGGAATAATTGGAGTCTCAGGGTTATGAACATTCATGCATTCCTTTGGGCATAAAGTAAGTAGGCCACAGGGCAGTTGGAGGGTGACCACAGCCTGACAAACCTTATGGTTCAGCAGATGTGGTTGTAAGATAGGGCTTCACTGAAAAATATTCACCACTAAGCAATTTTAGGACTCCACTCTGAGGTTTTGATTTAAAAGCTTGGAATTGCCAATAGAAAAGAAGTGGGTGGTACCATCATATGGGCCGCGGGACACAGAAATATTTAGTTGCCTCAAGTAAGCAATAATGTGAATCAACAGCATTTCAAATTGCAATCTTTCAACAACTGTGCAAGTCATAAGCTAAGAACGTTTCTCAATGCGTGCAATGACTTTATTCGGTTTCTTTTTGTTGAATTCCAGATTCCCCCGGGGGCTTTTCTTGGTGTATATATTAGAAACCTTCATGTGGGTCATTCGCTTTGAAAGATCAGCTCAATATTTGAGTAAATTATTTGAACAGCATATTCTTTGATTTGGAAACAACATGAATTCTCAACTAAATGTAAAATTATTGAAATGTTTCAAGATTTTAAAGGAAATAATCACATCCACAGTCATTTCCTGGGCTGTGGAGCTGAATACCATCATTTATAATATACATTGAGAAATTCCATTTAAAATCATGAAATGCACAGGAATCAAGAAGTACCTAGATGTGTGGGAGAATAGGGACCAAGGAGCTTCAGAAACAACCTAATGCAACCTCATGCTTCAAAGTCTTGGGTTAATAAAAATTGAGTAAGACCAGCAGTACTACTTTGATCTAGATCAAAACTTCCCACTCTAATTCTTTGGCTGTAAGAGGAAAGTGAATTTCCAGATTTCTCTCTGTAAAGAAAAGAAATGTGAAAGATGCTGACATAATTCTTCAATGGTTCTAAAACTTGTGGTTAAAGCTCCTTGAGTTACAATCTAACATTTACATAAAGCAGGAGCAGTGTGGGCAGAGGGGGTGATGAAATTAACATGTCCAAAAGTTACAAAGGAAACCTTGAAGATAAGGTAGGATTGCAGTATCTTTACCTTAATGGGTTCTGGTTCCACACCTGGGGGACAGCTCCTTCTCTGTGAACTATTTAGCTCACAAAACTCTTGATTCGTTCCAGTTTCTTACTTACCTTCCCACTGAATATTCAGAGTTACTGGTTTTATTAGTCTGAACTCTTTGGTTGCCCAATTCAACAAATATTCATTTTTTAAAGGTTTTATTTATATATTTGAGAGACAGAGAGATTGAGAGAGCGCACGAGAGGGGAGAGGGTCAGAGGGAGAAGCAGACTCCCTGCTGAGCAGGGAGCCTGATGTGGGACTTGGTCCCGGGTCTCCAGGATCATGACCTGAGCCAAAGTCAGTTAGTTGCTTAACCAACTGAGCACAACAAATATTCATTTAAAAATATTCTTGTTTAATTGCTATGCCCTTGAAAATGACCACATAGAATGCCACTGCACTCACTGACACAGACAAATGAAGACCAAGCAAAAGAAATGTTGTGTTCTCATTGCCCAAGTTGGCAGTGCTCCCTCACTGGACTGTAAACTCCGTGAGGGTAGGGATACTAAGTGCTTGTTCTTCCGGGTGTCATCAGCACTAACACAGTGGTTTGCACATAATACAACTCCATAAATACTTTAGTTTGGTTCATCACATCTGGGGCCATCAGCACCTGTGCTTTGGGTTTTCCTCTACTTATCATCAATTACACTTCATAGTGAGTTTTCTTTCTTTTTTTTTAAGATTTTATTTATTTATTTGATAGAGAGATCACAAGTAGGCAGAGAGGCAGGCAGAGAGAGAGGAGGAAGCAGGCTCCCTGCTGAGCAGAGAGCCCGATGCGGGGCTTAATCCCAGGACCCTGGGATCATGACCTGAGCTGAAGGCCAAGGCCTTAACCCACTGAGCCGCCCAGGCACCCCATATAGTGAGTTTTCTAGTTAGGCAATATTAACCTCATTTCATCAAGTCCAAGGTCATATATAGCAGGAAAGCAAAAGAACTGGGATTGGAGCCCAAGCTTTCTTAGTCTGAGTTTATCACTTCTACCCACATCAGATACCTGAAGCAGCATTCAGCAGACAGAAGCAGCTTCAGAATCTTTTCTCATCCCAGCAAATAAAGGATAGTATTTCATTCCTCTCATTTTTACTTACAGAAATTTAGGATTTCCTTGACTACAGAAAAGGTAGGGTGTTGAGACCCACTATTTCTTTCAATTTTGAAGAAACAGAAAAGTCTTCAGTTAATTATTTAGAGAAAAAGCTTCCCAATTCCCATTTCAATATTTTCCTAATCACATTTCTGTTTGGAACATAGGCACTGGATTTGGAACCTGAAGCCCATTTCCTGTCTAAAATGGTTTTCATTCATTGAATGTGAACACTTGTTTTTTATTGCAAAGTTGTTTACAAAGCTGAGCTGCTGGAATTCATTTCTTTTAATGAACAAAAGAGTGATGGAATATTTAGCTGGAAGGAATTCACAGAGAGTTGCGTGCAACTGGCAAAGAGTTTAGGAAAAGTTTTCAGTTCTAATGGAGGTTCCTCAGTCCAGACTGGAGGAACATTAAGGTAAAATTCTTCTAATGAAGAACTGAATAAATGAGAAAAGGAAGTTTGATAACCTCTTCAAACTAAACAGAGATGGTTCTCATCCAAAAGAATCTTCATTCAGGAAATATTCATAAACATCGAATCCTTGCTACATGCCAGGCATGAGCATCCAAAGTTCACTAGGACTTTGTGATTTGTACTCAAAAAATATAACCAATAATTTTATGTTTTTGTGAAGAGTGCCAAAAGACTACTGATCCTAAAATAAAATTCATCATTTTAAAGGGAATAATTCAGTGGTTTTTAGTATATTTACAGAGTTGTGCAATCATCACCACTATCTAATTCCAGAACATTTCTATCAGCCCACTAAGAAACTCTGTACCCACTAGCACTCACTCGCCATACCCTCCTCCTCCCAGCTCTAGAAATCTCTATGGATTTGCCTCTTCTGGACATTTCATATAAAGGGGACCATACAATAGGTGGTCTTTTTTGATTAACTCCTTTCCGTTAGCATAACGTTTCTGAGGTCCATCTACTTCATTCCTCCCCAGCTGAATCACATTCCATTGTGTGGATAAACCGTGGTTTGCCCATCTGTTCTTTAGTTGATGGACATTTGAGTCGTTTGCACCTTTTGGCTACTATGGAATAATTTTGCAATGAACGATCGCATACATGTTTTTGTGTAAACCTGTTCCTTCGATATGGTCAAGTTAGAAGCAAAGGAAAGCAAGACTCAGGAAGGTGCCTACCATTGTGCCAAAGACAGCAAATGTATCAGTAGTTTGCTCCCTTTGTTCCTGAATAGTATTTTACTGTAGGAAGCTACCACTGTTTATTCATTTACCACTTGTTAGGATATTTGGATTGTTTCTAGTTTTGGGTAATTATGAATAAAGCCGCTACAAAGGTTCACATGTGGATTTTAGAGTGAATATAAATTTTAATTTCTCTTGGGTAAATACCTTGGGGTAGGACTGCGGCATCATATAATTCTATGTTTAACTTTACAAGAAACTGCTAAACTCTTTTTTTTAAAAGATTTTATTTATTTATTCGACAGAGAGAGACAGTGAGAGAGGGAACACAAGCAGGGAAGCAGGCTCTCTGCTGAGCAGGATGTAGGACTCGATCCCAGGACCCCGGATCATGACCTGACTCAAAGGCAGATGCTTAATGATTAAGCCACCCAGGCACCCCCAACTGAGCCACCCAGGTGGCTAAGCTCTTTTCTGCTAAACTCTTTTAAAGGAGACCTGGTCATTTTGCATTTCCACCAGCAATGTATCGGCTCCCATTGTCCCACATCTTTTCCAACACTTGATATTGCTACATATTATTTGTTTCTTTCATTTTTAACCATTCTCACACAGGTACGGTGATATCTCACTGTGATCCCTTTAAGGTTTGATGTTCTAAATTATCCTAGGTGGGTTTTTTTACCTTGTTTTTTTTATCCAGCAAGTAACCCATTTTCTTTTTTTAATATAGATTTTATTTATTTGAGAGAGAGAGAGACAGAAAGAGCATGAGTAAGCCTGCAGGCGGGGGCAGGGAGGGGCAGAGGGGGAGGGAGAAGCAGACTCCCCACTGAGCAGGGAGCCCGATGATGTGGGGCTCAATCCCAGGACCTTGGGATCAGGACCTGAGCCAAAGGCAGATGCTTAACCGAATGAGCCACCCAGGCACCCCCATTATTGTTGTTTTCTAGCATTTTTTAAAACTTGCACAGAAGTAGAGAGAATGATATAATAAATCGGCATGAACCATTCACCCAGCTTCAGTGATGATCAGCATTTTGCCAATTTGTTTCATCCAGCACCACCACCATTTTCCGGTTTGTTTTTTCTGGAGTTCTCTTAAGCATATCTCATACTTGATCTCATTTCACCATTAAGCATTTCAATATGAATCCCTTGAATAACTAAAAATAAAATAAAATGTAATTGCAAGTAACAACATTAATGATAATTCCTTAATGTCCTTTAATATTTAGCCTATGCTCAAATATCCCCAGTTGCCTTGAAAATGTCTTTTCAAAAGTTGCTTTGTTTTAATTTAATTTGCTTATAATGTGAGGTAGAAGCTAAAAAATTTGAGGTCCTACCTCCAGATGATTGAGGTTCCACTCAATTTTCAGAAATAGTTTGAACTTAGTTCAGCTGTTACCCAAGTTATAGTTTAGCTATTTCAAATTATATTTTTATTACACAGCAGCAATTGGAGATTATAAGGCAGATATCAAGAGTACAGAATTGGCATATCATTAACCCACAGATCAAAACACTTTAAAAGAGGACTGCCACTATTAAACAGTGTAGCCGACTGGTTCTGTTGGCAGTGAATACATGGGTGGGCACTACCAGTCCGGGGCAGAGTGGAGAGGACAAATACAGAGGTGGGGGGCACGGGAAGGGTTTCCTTATTTGGTCAAAGAAGGACATGCTTCTCTTAGGTGGCATTGTTGCAAACAAGGGTTGTTCATAGTAGGCCCTCAGCATGATTGAGAATTAATAAAATGTCCCATCAAGGGGAGAAGGTGAGTGTGTGTGTGTGTGTGTGTGTGTGTGTGTGTGTGTGTGTGTGTGTTTTACATTAGGGGCTTCAGCCAAATGAAATTTTGGTTTTGTTTTGGAATGAAACCCAAATAAGGAATTTTTTTTGCCTTGCCAGTTTAACTTCTACTTTATTCAGAAACAGATAAGACTTTATTTTGAGTGAGTTCCATTTTAGTTCACGGTTGAGTCCTACAAACATCCAGAGATTACTATGTCGATTTAAAGATAAGCGACGTGGAGTGTTCTGCTCTAATCGTTTAATTAATATCTCAGCTTAAATTCTTGGTTGTTACAAGACTTTTCTTTGGTCAGAACCATCGTGCTGTGTTCTACGGCTCCCTATAGCCCCTGAGGTCTTCTGCAACATTTGCGCAAATGTATTCGCTTGCTCTATTACCATTCAGCCCAGATAACAAGGCTCAAGAAAATGTAGCCTGCACAATAAGAATATAATCTCTGTTTAAAATCAAACTTCAGAGAGGGTCAACATGGCATAATCTGCTGCCTAAGTGATCTGTAATTCGCCTCTCCAGATAGTCATCTTGGCCCTGGAGTAGTTTAAAAGGTAGTAGCTGCCAAAAATTGTTAACCATTAAACAAAGGTTTACTTTTCTTTTGTGTGGCAGGAACAAAGGTGCACTTTTAAATCTGTGTCTAAAAAATGTGTAGGTTTGGAAGAGTTCAATCCCCTCCACGACTCTTGCTTTTAGTATCCCGAACAGAGCTTTTAAAAGTGCTTGGGGGTTTTCGTTTGTTTTTTGGTTTTTTATTTTGCCTTGATTGGGTGAGCTCAGCCAAGGTATGTGAGTTTTATTTCTGGGGGTATAAGTTGACACAAAGAAAACTTGGAAAACAGTCCTAAAAGGAGGGCATATTACACGGAAACGTATTCCATCAATTGCCAGAATATTTAAGAACACTGAGTCATCATCATGGGTAATGCCTCCTTCATAAGGGCAAAAAGGAGTTTTCATCATGAAGAATATTGATCTCTCTTATGGAACCAAGGTGCAATTTAGTGGTCTACATATTCACCTTTCATGGTAGCTAAAAAGTAAACATTAGCATTTTTGCTCACTTTTCAGTTTCATAAAGTTAGCCTGCTGCTGTACTTCCAGCTTCAAAGAATTCTACAGTTTCATTGGCAAGGCAACTCTAGAAGACATGGCATTTTAAGCACTAGGAGACTCAAGACTCCTACCCACACAGCCGGTCATGGATTCAATTAGTCGCCATTAGAACCTGAAGATCTAAGTTTCTACAAAGCTGACTGTGCTTACAGCAGGTTTCTCCCAGGGCATTGTGTCTTTTGACAATAATGTTTGGTTTCTGCCAAGTTCTCCTTTTGGAACTTAGAATGTCTTTTTAGACCTTTACCAGTGGAACGACAATGCCAGGTTTTTCATTAGGGTAATGAGCCCATTCGCCAGAGCCAATGGAGTATCTTGTTACTTTTCAAATTCCTTAGAGTAAAAATGTTGGCAAAGTCATTATGTTCCTCTACCTATTAGAAATTATTTTCTTTACTTCCAGATAAAAGACAGAAAGATACTTGAAGTTTTGCTTTATAAGTATGGTTTTTCAACCTCCCTGGCACCGTGAGCATTTGTGGTCAGATAGTTCTTTGCAGAGATTGCTGTCCTATGCATTGTAGGATGCTTACCAGCATCCCTGGCCTTCACCCACTGGATGCTAGTAGCTACCCTACCCTGGTCATGACAACCACAAATGTCTCCAGGGATCACCAAATGTCCCCTAGTGGACAAAATCACCCTCTGTTGAGAACCATGGTTTTATAACTAGTGAAACAGGTATTCATTTTCTGCCTTTTTAATTATTTAGGGGCACCTGAGTGGCTCAGTTAGTTGTGTCCAACCCTTGATTTCGCCTTAGGTCAGGATCTTGGGTCCTGGGATTAAGTCCCACATCAGGCTTCACGCTCAGCGGGGAGTCTGCTTGAGAATTCTCTCCCTCTGCCCCTCCCTACACTCATGTTCTCTCTCTCTCTCTCTAAATAGACAAAATCATGCAAAAAATAAAAATGCTTTTCTTTCCCCTTCAGTTTTTTTTGAACAGCTTCATAAACTTGAAATGGATAAAAGACTTCAACATGAGGCAGGAATCCACCAGAATCCTAGAGAACACAGGCAGTAACCTCTTTGACACTGGCCACAGCAACTTCTTTCAAGATATGTCTCCAAAGGTAAAGGAAACAAAAGCAAAAATGAACTTTTGAGACTTCATCAAGATCAAAAGCTTCTGCACAGCAAAGGAAACAGTCAACAAAACAACAAACCATTCCCGTGGAATGGGAGATGATATTCACAAACGACAGTACAAAGGGCTGATATCCAAGATCTGCAAGGAACTCCTCAAACTCAACACACACAAAACAGATAATCATGTCAGAAAATGGGCAGAAGACATGAACAGACACTTCTCCAAAGAAGACATACAAATGGCTAACAGACACATGAAAAAATGTTCATCATCACTAGCCATTAGGGAGATTCAAATCAAAACCATAAGATACCACCTTACACCAGTTAGAACAGCCAAAATTAACAAGACAGAAAACAACATGTGTTGGAGAGGATGTGGAGAAAGGGGAGCCCTCTTACACTGTCGGTGGGAATGCAAGTTGGTGCAGCCACTTTGGAAAACAGTGTGGAGATTCCTTAAGAAATTAAAAATAGAGCTACTCTATGACCCTGCAATTGCACGACAGGTTATTTACCCCAAGGATACAGATGTAGGGAAAAGAAGGGCCATCTGTACCCCAATCTTCATAGCAGCAATGGCCACAGTTGTCAAACTGTGGAAAGAACCAAGATGCCCTTCAACGGACGAATGGATAAAGAAGATATGGTCCATATATACTATGGAGTATTATGCCTCCATCAGAAAGGATGAATCCCCAACTTTTGTATCAATATGGATGGGACTGGAAGAGATTGTGCTGAGTGAAAGAAGTCAAGCAGAGAGGGTCAATTATCATATGGTTTCACTTACTTGTGGAGCATAAGGAATAACATGGAGGACATGGGGAGATGGAGAGGAGAGTGAGTTGGGGGAAATCGGAGGGGGAGACAAACAATGAAAGACTGTGGACTCTGAGAAACAAACTGAGGGTTTTGGAAGGGAGGGGGGTGGGGGTTTGGGTGAGCCTGGTGGTGGGTATTGTGGAGGGCACGCATTGCATGGAGCACTGGGTGTGGTGCATAAACAATGAATTCTGGAACACTGAAAAGAAATAAAACAAAATAAATAAAACAAAATCAAATTAAAAAAAATAAAAATAAATTATTTGTTAATACATTCCACAGTCAGCTACCATGTAAAGGAGTGTTGCTGGACACAAGGTGCTACTAGACAAGATTCTTGCATGATTCTTGTCCTCACTGAGTTTATATTACCCTAGGAAACCCACAGTCTAACTTTATTCCTGACATCTCCATAGCAAGAATCCTGAACCATGGTCAGTATAGGCTAGGTCCCATTCTGTGAACTCACATCTTGCCTTGGCTCATAACTCACAAATCCCCAAACCAGAGCATCCGTATGACCTCAGTGGTCACTCCAAAGGATGATCCTGCTCTCTTTTGAGCTCTTCCATGGTACTGAGTTGGTGTTATTCATTACCTACTTCCTGGTTTATGGGAGCCATCTACGTGCAGCTCATAATTTTCTTATTCCTAGTGACTGGCACTCCCCTAAGATACATGCCTGGCTGATTGCCTGGCATTAGCCAGGTTGGGTCAATTACTGTGGAGTACTTGACATCCAAACTGGAGCTTGGAGACAATTTTTTTTTTTAAGTATGAGAATGACATGACCAAAATAATTACTTAGAAATATCATTCAAGTGACATTGTGCTGGAAGGATTGGATAAAGGAAAACCTGAAGCTAGTAATGAAATTATTTTATATTCTTCATATAGATCAATAAAGTACATAAGCAGAATAGCAGCAATGTAAATGAGGAATAAATGAACAAAAACTAGAATGATTTCAAGGAAAAAATAAATAGAAGTCTGGAAGAGAGGGGCACCTGGGTGGCTCAGTAGGTTAAGTGTCTGCCTTCAGCTCAGGTCATGATCCCAGAGTCCTGGGATTGAGCCCCACATTGGTCTCCCTGCTCCGTGGAGAGTCTAGTTCTCCCTCTCCCCTGCCCCTCCCTCTTGGCTCATGCTCTGTCTCTCGCTTTCTCTCTCTCAAATAAATATGTAAATAAACCTTTAAAAAAAAAAAGCTTGGAAGAGGAAGTGATTACTACAAAGGAAATGAAAGTCAAGGAATTCTGAAGTTCAGAGTGTGGGGATCTGAAAATATTGTTTCTCCATTAAATACAAACAGAAGTTCTGAGATAAGTCAAAGATGTTAGGACATACTGAGATCATCATTCTTCATGTAACTCTCCTCTTCTGAAAGGAATATTCTTATGAATTTTTTATTCTTACATTAAATTCAGCAGTAATTTAAGAGCAACCAAATTAGAGGGTTAGATGATTGACTTTGTGAACAATGTCACATGGAAATCAATGATGAGAAAAGCAACACAATATAGATAAAAGGGGACTTACAGGATCCCTTTACCATTGTGAGAACAGACTGTGGTAGGACTAGGGTACAAGCAGGGATATCATTTAGGAATCTGTTAAAGTAAACCCCAGTGTCAGGGGTGGGAACTATAAGAGGTGGTCAGATTAGGGATACATTGCAAATACTAAGCCAGTAAAATTTGCAGATGAATTCAGTATCAAAAATGACTCAATAAAGGCCCCAATATTTATGGTGTGGTTTACTGAGCTGACAAACTTAGGGAAAGCAGCTAATTTGAGAGGAGATCAAAAATTCATTTGTTAACATGATAACATTGAGGAACTCTTTAGATATCCAAGCATAGATATTAAGTAGCCATTTGGGAGTATGAATCTAAAGTTAGATGCTTGGCTGGAAATAAAAACTTAAGAGAAGTATTGCACAGGCTTCTGAACTGCAGATAACAAAACCCCCTCCAGCCAGTTTAAATAGAAATGCGATGTTACAATATATGCACTCTTATTATTCTGTAATAATTACTTACAATAGCCGAGAAATGGAAGCAACCTAAGTTGTCCATTGAATGATGAATAGATAAAGAAGGTGTAGTGTATGGCCTCAGGGAAATACAAATCAAAACCACAATGAGATACCACCTCAAACCAGTCAGAATGGCTAAAATTAACAAGTCAGGAAATGACAGATGCTGGCAAGGATGTGGAGAAAGGGGAACCCTCCTATACAGTTGGTCGGAATGCAAGCTGGTGCAACCACTCTGGAAAACAGCATGGAGGTTCCTCAAAAAGTTGAAAATAGAGCTACGCTACGACCCAGCAATTGCACTACTGGGTATTTACCCTAAAGATAAAAATGTAGTGGGGTGCTTGGGTGGGTCAGTGGGTTAAAGCCTCTGCCTTTGGTTCAGGTCATGATCCCAGGGTTCTGGGATCGAGCCCTGCATTGGGCTCTCTGCTCAGTGGGGAGCCTGCTTCCTCCTCTCTCTCTCTCTGCCTGCTTCTCTGCCTACTTGTGATCTCTGTCTGTCAAATAAATAAATAAAATCTTTAAAAAAAAAAAAAGACAGAAATGTAGTGATCCAAATAGCACGTGCACCTGAATGTTTCTAGCAGCAATGTCCACTATGGAAAGAACCTAGATGTCCATTGACAGATGAATGGATAAAGAAGATCTGGGATATAGATGCACAATGGAATACTATGCAGCCATCAAAAGAAATGAAATCTTGCCATTTGCGACAACGTGTATGGAACTAGAATGTATTATGCTTAGCGAAATAAGTCAATTGGAGAAAGACAATTATCATATGATCTCCCTGATATGATAAAGTGGAGATGCAATGTGGGGGGTTTTGGGGGTAGGAAGGGAGGGAGGCAAACCATAAGAGACTCTTAATCTGGGGCACCTGGGTGGCTCAGTGGGTTAAAGCCTCTACCTTGGGCTCAGGTCATGATCCCAGGGTCCTGGGATCAAGCCCCGCATCGGGCTCTCTGCTCAGCGGGAAGCCTGTTTCCTCCTCTCTCTCTCTGCCTGCCTCTGCCTACTTGTGATCTCTGTCTGTCAAATAAATGGATAAAATCTTGGGAAAAAAAAGAGACTCTTAATCTCACAAAACAAACTGAGGGTTGCTGGGGAGAGGGGGATAGTGAGAGGGTGGTGGGGTTATGGACATTGGGGAGGGTATGTGCTATCTTGAGTGCCGTGAAGTGTATAAACCTGGCGATTCACAGACCTGTACCCCCGGGGCTAATGATACATTATTTGTTTATAAAAAAATTTTAAAAATTTAAAATAAAACAAAAGAAGATGTAGTGTATAATATATTCAATGGAATATTACTCAGCCACAAAAAGGATGAGATTTTGCTGTTTGTGACAACACGGATGGGCTTAGAGGGTATTATGCTAAGTGAAATAAGTCAGACCAAGAAAGACAAATACCATATGATTACACTCCTGGGTGGAATCTCAAAAACAAACAAGCAAAATGTAAGAATAAGTAAAGAAACAAAAAGCAGAATCAGACCTATAAATAGAATGAACTGATGGTTGCAAAAGGGGAGAGGGGTGGAGGGATGGGCAAAATGGGTGAAGGGAAGTGGGAGATTCAAGCTTCCAGTTACAGAATGAATAAGTCATGGGAATAAAAGGTATAGCATAGCATTGTATGATGACAGATGGCAGCTACACTTGCAGTAAGCATAGCATAATGTATAGAGATGTTGACTCACTATGTTGTACACCTGAAACTAATGTAACATTGTGTGTCAACTCCACTCAAAAAAGAAAAAAACGGGGCACCTGGGTGGCTCAGTGGGTTAAGCCACTGCCTTCGGCTCAGGTCATGATCTCAGGGTCCTGGGATCGAGTCCCGCATCGGGCTCTCTGCTCGGCGGGGAGCCTGCTTCCCTCTCTCTCTCTCTCTGCCTGCCTCTCCATCTGCTTGTGATTTCTCTCTGTCAAATAAATAAATAAAATCTTAAAAAAAAAAAGAAAAAAACAACCATAGCAACTAAAATAAAAAGTAACAACTGGAATTGCAACAGAAGAGGAGTAAAAGTTGGCTCTGGGTAGATGTTTCATATTAAAAATGTAAAACTATAATAATCCTTAATCAGTAAATGTGGGGAAAAAAACAGTTGTAATGTTCCTACTTTTATTCTGTATTTATGCATTTAGGCTAAGTCAAAATATAAAAATGTGCTGAATAAGGTGGCTCCTGACTGGCTCAGTCAGTAGAGCATGCGACTCTTGACCTCAGGTTGCTAAGTTCGAGCCTCATGTTGGATACAGAGAGTACTTAAAAAAATAAAATAAATGTGCTAAATGAAGTATTAATTTATGTAGAATTGTATAGGCTGATCAAATAAAGAAAATTCAATAAAATGAAAAAAAGAAAAAAGGGAGTATTACATGGTTCCAAGAATAGACAGAACAAGACGTGGCCATTACATGGCCAGACATGATACAGCCAGAGCAAACACCCAACCACACCGTGGGAAATTTCCAATAGAAACACCATTGTTTGTACTGCCCACTGTGACATTAGGGACTGGACATTGGAAATCTATCTGACTTCCTTTGGACAAAGCAGACGTGCCTTAGTCATGAAAGGTGACCCTATCTCTCCTAGTCATGTGCACCCAGATTTGCACTGGTGCGTATAAGTTGAAGAAATTCAGCCACATGTCTCCCTGCCAGCTATAAGAAAGATATGCCATTTTAGTTTTACAACCTCTCGAGTGTTAGAAGGAAAGCTAGAGGAGTTTGGAATGAGTGTTGAATAAGTAACCTTGGTACTGGGTGAGGCCAGCTGGGGAGAGAAGAGAGACAGTGGCTGGGCTGAGTCCTTAAGCACTCCAATACTTAGATATCCAGGAAGGAAGCTGAGAACAATCAGGTAGTGAGAAGAAGAAAAACCAGAAAAGTGTGGTGTCCTAGAAGCTCGAGGAGTAAGTGATCAGCTGTACTGAATGATGCTTTGAGGTGGATTAAGAACAGAGAACTGACCACTGGATTTGGAAACATGTAGATCGTTCATGACTTTGACAAGAGGTCATTTCAGTGGAGTGATTAGAATGGGTATGTAAGAGATTTGGAGAGCGTGAAATGGAGATGGTGTGTATAAAGGGGCAAAGATATGGTGATGGGAGTTGGACCAAAAGGAGGTCTTCTTTCAAATGGGAGATATTTAAAAATTAAAGGTGAAAAAGGCATAACATAGCCACATATCTAAACAATCCAACCAAGTTGTATATTTTGAATTTTCTTTCACAAAAGCTGGTTTATTGCCTAATCTGTGCAAATATTATGTTTTTAAACATTTTTTTCTAACCTGTTGGAATGTCCCTCTGGCAGGATGTCAAGGGCTCTCTGTTTATCATCTCACTGTGCTCTGAATCTTGACACAGTCATCCTTTCACAACTGGAGAATAAGCTCTCTGATCTTGTTCACACTTTCCATGAAGCACTCCTCATTTAAGCTTTCCCTACCTTTAGCAAACAAATTCTTCAGAAAATACTACCCTTGTGTTATCCAGAAGAGGAAGGCATTTAACTTTAGAAGGTGCTAGATATGAAGTTCAAATCATATAGTGTATAGCCATTTGAGACTGTCTTCTTTTACTCAGTATAATGCTTTTGAGATTCAACTGTATTGTATCAATAGTTTCTTCCTTATTGCTTAGTAGTATTCTATTTTATGGGTATACCACCACTTCTTTATCCTCTCACCAACTGGTGAACATGGGAGTTGTTTCCAAAATTAGGAGTAAAACTGCAATGTGGTATATATATATATACACAATGGAATATTACTCAGCCATAAAAATAATGAAATCTTGCCATTTGCAATGATGTGGATGGAGCTAGAGAGTATTATGCTGAGCAAAATAAGGCAGAAAAAGATGAATACCATATGATTTCTCATGTGGAATTTAAGAAACAAAACAGATGAACATGGGGGAAAAGAAAAAGAGAAACAAACCAGAAAATACACTCTTTAACTATAGAGAACAAACTGAAGGGTTACTAGAGGGGAGATGGGCGGGGGACAAGGTAAACGGGTGATGGGGATGAAAGAGGGCACTTGTGATGAGCACTGGGTGTTGTATGTAAGTGATGAGTCACTGAATGCTACATCCAAAACAAATATTACACTCTATGTTAACCAACTGGAATTTAAATAAAATCTTGAAGAAAAAAATAAAAATAAAGCTGCTAAAGAAGGGGGGTGGGGTTATGGACATTGGGGAGGGTATGTGCTATGGTGAGCGCTGTGAAGTGTGTAAAGCTGGCGATTCACGGACCTGTACCCCTGGGGAAAAAATATATTATATGTTTATTAAAAATTAAATAAATAAAAAAATAAATAAATAACCAAAACCAAAAAAACTGCTAAATCACACACACTCAGTTGTTTGGTGTGGACAATGTCTTCAGTGTCTTCATTTCTCTTGGGTAAGTATAGAGTGAAACTGCTTAATAATAATATAGGTGTATGGTTAACTTTAATCTACACTGGAGGTAGTAACCATTTTATATTTCAACCAACACTTTATCTGGAATCCTAAAAACTTTCTAAACTCACTTATTAGGTCTAATGGGGTTTTTTTTTGGGGGGGGGGTAAAATCTTTGGGATTTTCCACATAGTCAATCACAATGCTAAAGAAAAAGACAAGTTTTATTTACTCCTTTCCAATCTGTGCCTTTAAAAAAAATTGCCATATTTCACTGGCTAGCATCTCCCAGTATGATGTTCACTGGAGTGGTGAAAATAAAAATCCTTGCCTTATTCTTAATCTTGGAAAGAAAATATTTGATTTTGAATAGGAAAGTATGAGGTTGGCTATAGCTGTTTTTGTTGATACCCTTTATCAGAATGAAGACCATGTGCCTGATGAATACATATTGAACTTTGCCAAATGATTCTTCTGCATCTATCAAGATGATCATGATAAATTTAATTGAAGTTTTAATGTTGAACCAACCTTGCATTACTAGGGTAAGTACCACTTGGTCATAATATAATTTAATTCTTATAGTTTATTTGCTAACATTTTGTTAAGAAATTTTGTGTTTATGCTCCTGAGGGATATTGGTCTGTAATTTTCTCTCCTTTAAATGTCTTTGGTCTTAGTATCAGGGTAATGCTGGCCTCATAATTTGAGCAGGAATGTGTTTCATGTTCCTCTGTTTTCAGGAAAAGTTTATATAAAATTGTCTTATTTCTTCCTTTGTTGTCTGGTAAAATTTGCCAGTGAAGTTATCAGAGCCCATGGTTTTCTTTGTTGGAAGATGTTTAACTACAAATTTAATTTCATTATTTGGTATAGGATTATTCAGTTTACCTGTTTCTTCTTGAGTGAGCTTCAGTGGTAGATTTACAACATTTGAGTAATTTTTTCCATTGTATCTAAGTTTTCAAATCTATTAGCATAAAATTGTTCAAAATATTCCCTTATTTCCTTTTTTTAAAATTTTTTATTTTTTATAAACATATATTTTCATCCCCAGGGGTCCTTATTTCCTTTTTGATGTCCTTAGGATCTTTAGTGATGTTTCCTTTTTCATCACAGATACTATTAATTTGTGAGTTCTCTCTTTTCTCTTTAGCAGTTCAGCTAAATTTCTTTTTATCAACTTTATTTTTTTTTCCAAAATAATCGATTTTGCTTTTATTGATGTTCTCTTTTCTCTGTTTTCAATTCTGTTGATTTCTGGTCTTATCTTTTTAATTTTATTTTTAAATGTATTTAATTTATTTTTTATTACTTTTTTATTTTTTAACATATAATGTATTATTAGCCCCAGGGGTACAGGTCCATGAATCGCCAGGTTTACACAGTTCACAGCACTCACCGTAGCACATACCTTCCACAATGTCCATAACCTCACCACCCTCTCCCTACCCCCCTCCTCCCAGCAACCCTCAGTTTGTTTTGTGAGATTTAGAGTCTTTTATGGTTTGTCTCCCTCCCGATTCCATCCCGTTTCATTTTTTCTTTTCCTACCCCCCAAACCCCCTACATTGCATCTCAACTTCCTCATATCAGGGACATCATACGATAATTGTCTTTCTCTGATTGACTTGTGTTGTTCAGCATAATACCCTCTAGTTCCATCCATGTCATCACAAATGGCAAGATTTCATTTCTCTTGATGGCTGCACAGTATTCCATTGTGTATATATCCCACATCTTCTTTATCCATTCATCTGTTGATGGACATTCATGTTCTTTCCATATTTTGGTTATTGTGGACATTGCTGCTATAAACATTTGGGTGCACATGCCCCTTTGGATCACTACATTTTAATCTTTAGGGTAATTACCCAGTAGTGCAATCGCTGGGTCATAGCGTAGCTCTATTTTCAACTTTTTGAGAAACCTCCATGCTGTTTTCCAGAGTGGTTGCACCAGCTTGCATTCCCACCAACAGTGTAGGAGGGTTCCCCTTTCTCCACATCCTTGCCAGCATCTGTCATTTCCTGACTTGTTAATTTTAGCCATTCTGACTGGTGTGAGGTGGTATCTCATTGTGGTTTTGATTTGTATTTCCCTGATGCCGAGTGATGTGGAACACTTTTTCTTTTTCATGTGTCTGTTGGATTTCTGGCCTTATCTTTATTGCTTAATCTTTTATTTCTCGCTTTCAGTTAAATTTGCTCTTTTTCCAATTTACTTAAGTGGAAACTTAGGAAATTGGTTTGAGGCCTTTGTTTTGAAACATTTAAAGCTATACATTTCCCCCTTAATGTTGCTTTAGCTGCATTCCACACAATTTATATTTTGTCTAATTCATTAAAATATGCTTTAACCTCCTTGTGATTTTCTTTTTGTCTAATGGGTTATTTGGAAGTGTGTTATTTCATTTCTAAATATTTGAGTGTTTTCTGGATAACTTACTGATTTCTAGTCTAATTACTTTTTAGTCAGACACATAATTTTAATATTTTCAATTACTTTAAATCTGTCCGGGTTTATTTTATGGCTCAGAATAGGGTCTATTCATATTCTATGTTTATCATACTTAGTTTCACTACAGAAATATTTACATGCTTCACTACAGAAATACTCATACGATTGATTTTCTGGGGTTTCTCCAGCCTCCACTATAGGTGTTATATAATACTCGGTATATGCACCATGAAATCTTCCTAAAACCTGAAAAACTGTGAATTCTAAAACACATCTGGTTTCAGGGATTTGGTATAATTGTGGACTGACTTCTTAGTTATATTATCATACATGTGATCCAGAATATGTTTATATTGTTGTTAGATTATCATTGACACAAAAACACATAAGTTTAAAAATTCATAGGAGAACTTTAAGACGCTAAAGAATATTTCCCTAGACCATGGAGGCCATGGTTCTCAGCCAAAAAAACTTAGCAATGATGAATTTATGACATAATAGTGCTGAGTTTTCTTTGGCTCTAGCTGCTTTTCTTAGAAGAGACCTCCTTTGAAATGCTGAACTATCTGACAGGCAAATTTGGGTGGCACTTTTTGCTTTGGATTTTCTTGGACATGATCAGAACTGTCAAAGGCAATTTTACTGCTTTTCTGTGATGACTACTAAAAATTCCAAGGAATTCCCTGAGAAGATAGAGTAGCTAAACAGTTCATGACAAACATCAACCTCATTCTAGATCAGAACTATCTTACTTATTGAAATCCTATAATTATCTGTTGAAACCAAGAAAACTGCTTATTGAAACCAAGAAAGTTGGTAGTTTTAGAATAAATTCTTACCAATATTATTCCCAAATCTGTATAATCAATGAGAGGAAAAGAGTACGTTTAAGTGCACTCACAATTGCAAATCTCAGCCCAGATTTAAATAATGCCAGTCTTTATTAAAAAAAATATTGCTGAATGGAAATGGTAAGTCAAGGGGGGGCTCAATTTTGTAGGATTAGGGGAAAAGCCTAAAGATCAGCAAGTAGGAGTTAAATTAGTAAATTCAATAGACAACGTGTAGGTCAGCCAAACCTACGAGCAAGAGGCAGACAATGCAGGAAGAAAAAGCAGCAAAGCTCTGACACAATTGGCATTCTTTTAACCACAGGAATTTGAGGAATCAAGAGAATTGTGAGAAACTGACTAGAGATCCTGAAGGTTGATGCCACAACTTCTCCACACATTTTCCATTCCTGGTGGCCCAGAAATTAAGAACCCACCTTATTTCAATGACATAATAAGACATCCACATGATAATGAGGAAAACAGTAATTGGGACTGGAGCAGAAGATCATCCGGTTAGTTTTACTTTGATCACAAGGTTAGGTTTGATGTCATTAAGGGAAAGAATATCAAAAATTACTTTCACCTGGGTGCTACTGATGTACTGCTTCTCATGGAGTCTGGGTGGACTCTGTGTTAAAGAATAAAAGTGAAGTGGTTATGCACTCAAGTGGAATGACATTAAGTACTCTTAGATCCCTGCTTAGAAGAAAAAGTTTAGGAAGTTAAGATTCAGGACTAGAACCAGATGGATGCTCCATTTCCTGGGGCTCTGTGCAGGGCAGGGGATGGTGTCAGTGACTCTTATGGCTGTAATAGCCCTATGTCTTTATGCTTAGGCTGGGAAGATGGGTAGAGTCTACACAGCATTCTTGACTGGGCACTCAATTTTCACTTATATTTTGCTTAGGTTTTTTAAAAACTAGCTCAGGACTTATGAAAAACAAGTTACTAGAGTCAACCTTTAGTAGGGACACGACTTAGAAAATCCTGCTCTGATTGCACTTCCACTTCAAATTTAGGAAACACGCACACTTGTTTGTCTCAGTCTCCTCTGTATATGAGTTAAACTTCTGGGGCAGAATGGGGGTTTGCTTAAGGAAAAAGTAGGAGTGCATAAAATGCTTTGAAGAGAGAAAAAGGCCAAGTCAGTGCTACAGGCAGTCATGACCAGAGTTCTTAAGCCCTGTGAGAAGTCAAGCTGAGCACAGTTCTATTCTAGCAAGGGCTACTCTTCGTTGCATTAAGTGACCACTTCAAGTGAAGGCAAAGTTCAGCTTTCTAAGCTGAGCTACACACCTGAATGCTTTGGGAACTTGTCTTCATTTTATTTTCCTTCAAAAATACAGGCTGCTGACCAGGTAAAATAATAGAACATATGGTCTTTATTTAATTCCTTCGTGCTTACCGCCAAGACAAGAGGAGGTTGAAGGGTGAAGATGTCTTGGCTGTCTCCGATGCTTTCCTTTAATCTTACTTTATTTACTAAGAGCTAATAAAAAACCCGAAGTGCTTAACTCTCAAGTGTTGTTTTTCCTTCTGGGCATTGGTATTTGATTTGTTCCTTGGCCTGAATCCCCCTGCTCTTTTTCTGCTGAATGTGCCATTGTGAACCTCCTTTTTAATGCTGCCTTCATTCTCTTTTCTTTGATATATTTTCAGCTTCCAAAAGTTTGTCTTTTTCCACTCTTATTCAAATTACTTTTAATCATTTAAAAATATAATTGCATTGGGTTTATATAAAGTAAAATAATTGCATTATAAAATAATATTTGTATGAAAAATTTTGGAAAAGAGGAGAAAATCACTTATCTTGCTGCCCAACTGCAATAGCTCTTCATTATTCTCTTTTTTAAAAAAGATTTTATTTTTTAAAAGATTATGTATTTATTTGACAGAGAGCGAGCGAGCGAGAGAGGGAACACAAGCAGGGGGAGTAGGAGAGGGAGAAGCAGGCTTCCCGCTGAGCAGGGAGCATAATGCGAGACTTGATCCCAGGACCCTGGGATCATGATATGAGCTGAAGGCAGACGCTTAATGAATGAATGACCCAGGCATCCCTATTATTCTCTTTTAATACAAGCATTGTATTTTGCATGCTGACAGTCCGAGGGCATAGAATTCTGCCCAAAGGTCTTTCACTCCATATTATCCTATCACTGCGGTTCTGTTTGCTAATTCTGCGATTAGGTATTAGATATATAATATATAGATCGAGATATATAGATATTAGATATTCTAGTTAACATTGCCTCAATTGATGTAGCCATCCTGCTATCAGTAGGACAATTAGATCGAGAGTATCTGTTTCTAAGGCTGTGCTCACAAGGACAGGAGCTTTGTAAAGCAATCAAACCCGCAACAAATTAACTTACATGTTAATAATGTGTAAGGCTTTGGATATCAAAATGACAAGTTATAAAAACTCTGTGACACATAATGCAATGAGAACGGCTCTCTGGTTATTTTCAGGACATACAACTGTAGACTGGGGAAATGAGCACAGGTATGACCCGAGTATCAGCATTCTTAAAAAAATACTAATGTAATTATCCATCCCTATAGAGTCAATTTCCTGCCATATCTTTTCTGAAATTTATCCCTGAAAATGTGCTTCTTGACATATCCAACTCCCAGGTGAAACTGATTATATCTATATCAAAACCTTTAATATTTGTACAAGATAAATATTTCCTTATCAATTACCTAGTGAGTAGCATTTTTAATATAGTCCCACATTCTAATATTCACACATTCTGGTATTTTATTTGGAGCTTTAAAAAACTGAATTGCTTTTGTAAGTGGTTTGTATTTCTCTACAGATAATAAAAATTGAGAATAAGAACTTAATAAATCTAAATGCATCATTACTGTGGAAGCCTGATCACCTTGTTTTTGATAACCAGGAACTTGTAAAATAGATAAAAACATGGTCTTAGCCCTTTGTAAATTACTCACTGCACTACCTCTTTTTCAATATTGTGATTCTTAGACTGGATATCAATTTTCTTTCTCTTAGAAATTCTTCTAATTTGTTAATAAAATACTTACCACAAATAGAAATCCTTAAGATTCTTGATATCATCAACTCCTAGTCAAACACATTTCACCAATACCAAAACCCTTTAATAATGTTACTAATTAATTACTTCTTCCTTACTCATTCCATTTTAATATCTTTTTTCTCTTTTAATACATTTTTCTTAAATTCTATTTAATAATACATTAATATGCCTGATTTGTTTTTGTAAATTGGTGTTTATTTTTTCTAAAGATTTTATTTATTTATTTGACACAGAGAGAGAGAGAGAGAGAGCGTGCGCACAAGCAGAGGGAACAGCAGAGGGAGAAGGAGAAGCAGGCTCTCCACTAAGTAGGGAGCCGGACATGGGGCTCAATCCCAGGACCCTGGGATCATGACTTGAGCTGAAGGCAGATTTTTAACCAACTGAGCCACCCACATGTCCTTTTTAAAAAAGTCTTTGTCAGGCTTCTCTAGAAATTAATTTTAAGTGGAGAAGAACTTAAATATTGATTTAATTTTTATTTTGGCCATGTTCCTTGCTTTGGATTTTTTTCTCTTCTTTTTACATTTTGATTTGCAAGCTTATTTGGAGATGGAGATTTTGTTTTATGACTCTGCTCTCTCCCCATCTCTCTCAATGATCACCTATCTCTTTCTAGACCTGGGCCCCAAGCTATTTGGTAATTTGGTTAAGCTCCTAGTTAGCCAGCTATGCCTGAGTTCTTCCACTGGCTTGGCCCACAGGTAACTATGAGTGAGGCAGTGAGTGACAGAAAAGTTTTAATTCTCCTTTCATTAGTCAGGGAGAGGAAGTCCCATATCAGCCCTAGCTATAAGCAATGAGCCTAACCTAGTACATCTCAAGGGAAAATGGAGAACCAGAAAGTACTTCAAGTCTCCCTTACTTTGCAGAAGTTCAACTCTCTGCTATCAAACCTAGATTCCAAGATGTCTCTTGCTTTACCTTTGCCTATCATTTCACTTTTCTGTTATATTTCTGGACTATGGAGATGTTACTCTTTTTATGTGTGCTTTTTAAAAAATCTTTTTGGACCACATCTTCTTTATCTATATCTCACTGCCAAGTGCTGAGAACAGAAACTGTGCACCAAAGCATGAATTTACTAGACTATCTAGATGGAAAATAATAAACCTTTCTTAAACATGTTTTGGAAACACTGGGGGGAAATAGTTTATACAAGATAGCAAGTTCCAAAATCCAAAATTAGCTCTGATTAAGCTAGTTTCATATCAGAACCAGTTCTTTTTAAGTGACATCATCTACTTACTAGCCATTTTGATATATAATTATGTAGTTCTCTTACATCCCCATTTCCCTCAAACCACCATCCAAATATGGGGAGATGATAACTTTCCGCTAAATTGTTCTTCAGTATCATTGGGTAAATATAAGCCAAATGTTTACTATGATTAAACTAACTTTCTCGTAAATTTTTTTTTTCCTGGTGCTAATAACTGTCTTATTTTCCTTTGCTTAGTTGTCCTTTTGCCTACAGTTAATTCTTCCAATACCATACTACTGCAACACAGATTTCCATGCAATCAAATCTCTCAGTTCATGTATCAGTTGCTTTTTTCTCCTTTATGACTTCCTGTCTAGAACCCTCCATCTTTGTGTTCCATTAGGACCAGTTACTTTCTTGGATTTCTGACAGTTGTTTTCTTTGAAATTTCTCTTTATCATCAACCTTCTCCTCGTTCCTGTGTTGTATCTCCTGCTTCCAAGACTTCACTTTTTTCTTGGTTTGCTGCAGTACAAACCATGCTCCAGAAACTTCCTAAGAGAAGATGCACTGGAGATACCTTTTAAAAAACCTTTGTCTTGCTTTCATTTTAAATGAATAGTTTGGCTGGTATAACATTCTCGGTTGGAAATTATCCTCCCCCAGAATTTTTTGAAGTTATTGCTCCATTTCCTTCTAGGTATCGAAGTTTCTAAGTCCAAAATAGTTTTTCATTCCTGATCTTCATTTAGGACCTGATATTTTCTCCCTGGAATATTCTAAGATTTTTTAAATGCCATTTTATGTGTTTAATTTCACAATGATGTACTGTGATGGGGGTCTTTTGTATTTTGAATTATACTCTTAGTGGGTCTTTTCGATCCAGAGATTCATGTACTTGAGTTCTAGATTTTTTTCTTAAATTATATGGCAGACAGGTAAACTCCCATTAGAATTTAATTGCTCCTCTTTGTTATGGTCTAAATGTCAGTGTTCCTTCAGTTTTCATATGTTGAAATCCTAACCCCCAAGGTGATGATATTAGGAGGTGTTACATTTGGGAGGTGATTAGGTCATGAGAGAAGAGTCTGCTTGAATGGGATTAGTGCCTTTATTAAACAGGGTCCAGGGTGCTACCTAGCACTTTCTACCATGTGAGGACATAGCAAGAAGTTGGTAGTCTGCAGCTTGGAAAAGGGCCTTCCCTAGAACATGACCATGATGGTATTCAAATCTTGGACTTCTAGTCTTCAGAACTGTGAGCAATACATTTCTGCTGTTTAGAAATCACCTAGTCTATGGTTTTTTTGTTATAGCATACCAAATGGACAAAGAGGGAAAATGAAATTTTGTTTTTCCCCGTCCAAAGGGAAGTGGAGCTGGGTTGGCCAGTTGGGGTGGTCCACACTCCCAGAGTTTTATAACTCAAGTGCCGTGTTAGTAATTCCTTTGGCCAAAACGTAAGGAACAAAAGAGAGATTGTAAGTGGGTTGTGGTTTGGGGTCTAGTTGGTCTTTCTACAGAGTAGAAGGATCCTAGTAAAAGATAACCTGGATTACCAGGGTATCGCACCTTTGGGTCTTCCTGAAAACAGAGCCTGAGCTAATGACGTGAGTGGAGTTAATTTGGGAGGTGATATTCAAAGCAGAAATGAGGGAATGGGGAAAGTGGAACAGGGAAGGGAGAAAAAGCCACAAAAGAATGAGTTACTGAGTTGGCAAACAGTATAGGCAACTGGGCACAAGCCCAGTTAAGACCATCTGTGGAATTAGTAGAACAGATCTCAGACATGTCACAGCAAGTGAAAAAAAAAAAAAAGAAATAAAACAATTTATCCATTAACTCTCACTGCCCTTCTGTAATAAGGGTCACCTCTGGGAGCATTAACATTCCCCTTACACTTCAGAGCAGTGGCTGTTCAAGGCCTAAAGCTTTGGAAGATCCCCTAGAAGCCAAACAAGGCAATGGTGAGACCGAGATGAGGCATGCTGGTAAAATGTATGGAATGTTTATCCCAGCTTCAGGGAGATCATTTAGACTAAGAGCATATAGGGAAAGATACCATGAGGATCTGATACACAGGGCTGGTAGAAGGAGATGACATGAGTGACCAAACAGAAGAGAGAAGCATCTGCCTAACTCAAGGGCATGAGGGTCAGAGGGTTCAGGCAGAGATCCCCCAAGAAGCCCTCAAAAAGGCCCACATGACAAACAAAACAGTATAAAACAAAAAACCCAGTTTTAAACATCTGCCAGGCATAGAGAAAGCAAAGCCAGCATTCCTTTCCCCTTCCTTTTGCGATTCGTCCTCATGCCCAGATCCTTGAGCCATCTGGCCAACATGCTGGGGAACCAGGGAAGGGGAAAAAAATCCAAGTCTGTGCCCCCTCTCTCCACAGGAGGCTTCAAGCCTGGGAAAGTGATGAAGTGCTGCCTTTAAATCAAAGTTCAGCGTTTTCATTAATATCCTGGATTGGATACTGATTTGCAGACCAAGACCGTATGTAACTCTCTATAACCATAAAAGCTACATGTTACAATAACGAGCAGAAAAGTTTTTATCTTGGGGCAGGAGACATTCAAATTTCCCAAGTAAAGTGTGGGAGATAAAGGTGCATTTAAAAAAAAAAAAAGATTTTATTTATTCATTTGATAGACAGAGATCACAAGTAGGCGGAGAGGCAGGCAGAGAGAGAGGAGGAAGCAGGCTCCCTGCCGAGCAGAGAGCCCGAAGTGGGGCTTGATCCCAGGACCCTGGGATCATGACCTGAGCTGAAGGCCAAGGCCTTAACCCACTGAGCCACCCAGGCGCCCCTAAAGTTGCATTTTGATTGCAGCAGCTGTTGTCCTTATTTGATATACATGCATCAGGCCGTTTTAATGAAATAAACTTCATTTTTGCTTCTTTCCCCCATAGGTGACCATGTTTTCCAAAATGAAAAAGGTGATGAAGGATATAGCAGATAGGAAGTGTGGCTTGAGGCTAAGAGAAAGAACCCAAAGTGCTAACCACTGCTCCTAAGGTCTGGTGTGGTCCTGGGCCTGCTTATCCCTCGCAGGCCTGTAATACCCTCCTCCTCAAATTCTATGCTCCAGGCAACTGAGATTCTGTCACTGCCTGCAGGGAACTGTGCCATAGCTCGTCCCCAGCCCCTCATATTGCTGTACTGTCTCCTCCCCTCCCACGTCCCACCCTCTCTTTGACACCACCTAATTACTAATTACTCACTAGATCTCAACTTAAATGTTGCCTCTTCCAGGAAGAGCCCCCCGCCATCCTGCCCAAGCATCCAAGTTCACATCATGTGTAAACACCTTTGGGTGCTAACAAGCTCCTGATGCTCTATCCTTCCTAGTACCTGTCACTACCATATTTCCCTGTTTACTTTGCAGTGCAGTCTGTGCCCTCACTCACTACCACAGTCTCTGTAAGAGGCAGTCAGTCTGGTTCACACCTGTAGCTTCAGAAGCTAGCATAGGGTTAGGCACATAGTGGGAACGCCTGTCAAATGAAAAAATTTATATGTATATATTCATAAAAGATCTGACAAATGCATACAAATTAAGCCATCAGCTTCTGAAAAATCAGCTTTGCAGAAAAGAGTAAAATGATAAGACATTGGAACCATCCTGGAAAATTCAGCGCTTATGGTGGCTCTATATTCCTTATGACAGCATTTCTCAGAGTTTGGTCCTTGGAGCAGAAGCATCACTGGGAAGCTTGTCAGAAATGCAAATTCTCAGGACCTCCCCACCATCAGAAACTCTGAGAGGGGAACCCAACATCTGTATTTAACAAGCCCTCCAGGACACATTGGAGTTTGAGAACCACTGCCCTAATATTTGAAATGCCCCTCCCTGCAAAGTGCTGAAGTCATATTTGGAAGGAGGAGATGAAGTCTATTAAACATCCCTGAAAACCAAGACCCATATGATCTCCTTCTTGATGCCATTGAAGTTAACCATCCAAGCTAAAGACCGTCCAGCACAATCCATTACCAGAGGATTCAGCTGGAAAGGATTACAGCAGAGCAGCCCTGTCGACATCTACAAACGGGGTCCAGGTGCATGCATCTGGTACTCCTGGCTAGGAAATCACTGGATTACTTGCTTCATTTAGTTCTACATTTTAACGATCTGACATTTTAAACTGCATGGCTGGGTTTTTAATCAGATGGGCCCATCTCTGTACCTATCTTGGCATGACAACGTACTTTGTGAGAGAGCTGAACTTGCAAGGGTGTTAAGCCTCACGTTTGGCCAAAGGGAGAGGAAGTGATACTTGAAATGTCTGGCCAACCCATGTGTGACCTCATGATGGGAGATCAAAGCCTCCAGGTGGACAAGAACAGTGACGAGCCACATAGAAACCATCCAGAACCTTCAAGGAGTATTTGCTGATCCCCTCGCCCAAGGAGGTTTTGTATCCTTAAAACTCTATCAAGTTCAGGGAGATGAAAGTCTTGTATCTTAGACAGATTCTATTTCATCCATGAGGGTCACCAACAGGAGTAAAGGGACAGAATACGACACACGAAGGAAAATGTCTTTAAATGGAGTATGTTTATGGTGAGTGCTATGAAGTGTGTAAAAAAAAATAAAAAATAAAAAATAAATAAATGGGTATGTATGTGTGTATGTATGTATAAATAAACTGAAATACAAACAAGAAACAAAATGAGAAGAGCCAAAGAAAGGAAGGAAAAAGAGTGAAAATTTTCAGTTCAGGTTAACAAAAAGCAAATAATAAATAAACAGACAATGTACCAGACACTATGATGGGGAGGAAGAAAAGAGAGAAGGGTGGTGCCTGGGTGGCTCAGTTGGTTAGTTGGTGACTGCCTTCAGCTCAGATTCTTGGAGTCCCACGATCGAGTCCCACATTGGGCTCCCTGCTTGGCAGGGAGTCTGCTTCTCCCTCTGACCCTCCCCCTTCTCATGTTCTTTCTCTCTCTCTCTCAAATAAATAAATAAAATCTTTTTTAAAAAAAGGGAGAGAGAGAGAGAAGGGTAAAAATGCTCACTATCTTAGTGCTAAAGGCTATCTACCGACAGTCTAGAGTGGTTCTGTCCAATAGCAAAGTTGGTAGGTACATGAGGCTGTTTAAATTAAAAGCAACTGAAACTAAATAAAATTAAAAAAATTAGTACCTCACTCATACAAGCCACATTTTAGCTGCTTGGTCGCCACATGTGGCTACCATATTGAACAACATAGATTAGAACACTCCCATCATCCTAGAAAGTTTTCTTGGACAGTGCTGCTCTACAGATGGCCCTAAGATCAAACTTGTACTTTTTCCTATCCTTCCAGGAGCACCTAAATTCATAGAGTCTGGAAAAACCAAAAGGTAAATGGCCAAGGACGCAGGTAATTTTGCTTTGTTGATGAAATAGAATTCTCCCTGAAATTCCACACAAACATGGCCCAATTTATTTGTCTACGTGTCTCTCAAGCATATATTCTATTTGATTCAACGAAACAAACGCTGACCTGAATGCCTTCTCTGGGCAAGACATTGCCCTCGGCACCACTTGAAGAGTAAAGATGCATAGAATGTAGTCCTGTTCTCCAAGGGACATATCGGACAGAAAACGCAAGACCAGGATATAACCACGAGGCAAGAAAAGTAGGCATGTTGGAAGAGGTTCAAACTATCTCTTGGGTTCCCCAGTGTTGCTGTGCATATAATAGACAGATGCTGTGTATTTATAGGTCCGATTCTGCTTTTTGTTTGTTTGCTTATTCATTTGTTTTGTTTTTTAGATTCCACATATGAGTGAAATCATATGGTATGTGTTTTTCTCGGTCTGGCTTATTTCATTTAGCATAACATCCTCTACGTCCAGACTGATGGCTGCCAGAAGGAGATGGGGGTGGGGGAGGGGACGGATGGGAAGCATGGCTGACGGGCAGTGGAGAAGACAGGCTTCCAGTACGGAATAAGTAAGTCAGGGAAATAAAAGTTACACAGGGAATACTGTCAATGATGCTGTAATAGGACTGTATGGGGTCAGATGGTAGCTACATTTGTGGTGAGCGCAGCACAGTGAGTAGACATGCTGAATCACTAGTGCATTGAATCACTAGCGCAAGCTGAATCACCTGTGCACCTGAAACTAATACAACATTGCGTACCAACTATAGTTAAACTTTAAAAATTAAAAAAAAATACAGATGCTCCAGCCCCATCTGAAGACAGCAATATTCTTTGGCTCTGGGAGAGGCTTCTCACCACAGACATGTACCACCTTCATGAAGCCAGACACCTGCAAGATGGCTTTTGGGTACAAAGAGGTAAGACAGTATAGGAGAAAGAGAATTTATAAACTAGCTTTGGTGCAAATGTTTGTGTGTTGTTGATCAAACCACTTCAGCAACTTAACTAGTGACTACTGTCAAAATGTCTCCATCGTGTTTTGTCTTTGAACCTCCAAAAGCCAAAGGAGTAGTTTAAAGTCTTGAGTTGCAAAATGACCTCAGGAGTCATTGAGACCTGAATGGAATTAATAGGGAAACAAAGTCTTGAAGTCATAAGAATTATTCAAAGGCCTTAAACCAAGCTAGAAGACAATATAACCAACCGTTTGGTGACAGATGAGTCATCTATTATATTTATGAAGCTATTAATATAGGAGCATCAGCAATCCTCAAGGGAAGAGCATACTTTTTATAGATGGAACAACTTTGGAGTATAGGAAAGCATTCTTGGGGATTGAAATATGTAAAGCTGCAAGTAGGTGGCAAATACTACACTCCAAGTTGCTGCACTTAATCAGAGGGCAAAAATGCTGAGACTCTTAGCCAGTCAGTAACTTTCTGAGCCCCCATTGTCAATAGATATCTCTTGGCTCATCCCTTGGCAATAATGGCTTTAACATCAATGGCTGACTGACTTGGGGACAGGGAGATGGACACCACTCCTGTGTTTGAGCAAAACCAGAGAAATGAGCATTAAGTTTATAGCTGATTTTGATAATATCATAGCCTACAAAGCACATCAGTATTACGTTATAACTTTAACTTTCCCATTCCCACCCTAGGATTCTTTTTGTCCATCGATCCTGGGATATTGCAAACTCATCCCTTTCTTCTTTTTCCCCTTCCTTCCTTCCTACTTCCTTCCCATCTTTCTTTCTTCCTTTTTTCTTTATTTTTTAAGAATTGGAGATGAAAGGGCTTGCTTTTTCTTAGCAGGACAAGGCAGGTAAAGAACAAGAATGGTGATTCACTCAAGGCTATCTTAATTTCCTTTGTTTAAACATATCCCGTCACCACCACCAGAAAGCCTTCTTTAATGACAAACAATTTCCTGCTATACCAGATTCCAAGACTTTAATCCTTGTGAAGGGCCATGCAAATGGTAGATTTGTAAGTCATATGCAATTGTTCCAAGGAATTTTTATTGAGTTTCATTGGACATGCAGGCTAAAATGTAATTTCTGGCTTTTATTAGACTCTAAAAGTCTATGTTTCAACTAACTCAACAAAGGAAAATTTGGGCGCAATACATAGCAGATGGGAGGCAAGACCGTCATGTAAGACTGTACTGGTTGGACACTGCTTAACTCCAGGGAGAGTCATTCATAAAGTCTTCAAAGTGAACAGTGTCCCTGGGAGTTGTACCTGCCCAGCTGTTCACAACACCCTTAGCTGAAAGCTTTCTATGGAATTATCATAGGTTATTTGTTCACTCAATTAAGTACTTATTGGATGCTTATCACATACAGGGTCTGTACTAGACCCGGGTAAGCAAGACCGACACAGTCTCTGTCTTCATGGAGCCAATACTATATTAGGAGAATCAAATAATTAAGGAAGCACTTGTAAGCACTGTAATACAAGAAATAAAGGATGCCATGGAACAAAGAGGAAGAAGCCCCTTTGGAAAGGGGTTGTGGGAGATTCCTAGAAGAACTGGTGGTTAGTTTGCAATATTAGCAATGAATAGGAATTAGGCCAAGTGCGTGGATATAGTTGGGATCGGGTAGAGGCAGAGGATGCTGAGGAGAGAACATTCCAGGAAGAACATTATGTATGCAAAGGACTGAAGACTGTGTGGTACGCCGAGTCATCAGCTACTTGCTGATGCCAGTTTTGCTGGAACTGAGTGTACTTGTCCAGGAGACCAAGGCAGAGCCAAGCCATGAACCCTGCTCGGGAAAGATGTCATTTCTATGCAGCCACCTGGACAGTCATACTTCGCCTCTGTCTGCTGACCTTTGTCTCTGATCTTACACTTTGTTTGAAAGTAATCAGGATACTTTGTTCCCTACTCGACTGTGACGGCCCACTGAGAACAGAGATGATCTTAGCTCCCAATGTCCTGTTATTCTGTCTCTGCATGTGGTAGGTGTCCTACGAATATCAGGAGAAAATAATTAAGCCCTCATCTAACTTAAAGTAAATCAATTTGAGATAAGGATTTGGGAATTTTATTTTTCCTTTTTCCAACCTTTCAATTAAGTTAAACCAACACAGACATTTAACCCAGGTGGACAATGAGCCTGGTTTTTCTGATTTCAGTTGTGCTATTAGTGAACATATAAAGAGTAGTTTCCTGATACTGTAATATGACAGAGAAGAACATTTAAACAAATAATGATCTTTGCAGCAAAAGACTCATGATCTCACGTTTTGACTCCAATCTTATAAACACTTGAAAGTAGCTTTATAGGTGTCTTGGGCTAATTCTGAGAGAGCATATAGTTCTTGTGCAGTCATTGGAAAGAAAACACAGTATCCTGTTCCAATAAAATTTCAGACATGGCAGTAAATCAGGCTCGCCTTTCAGAATGCAACATTAGCCCATCAGTTTGGGCATAACATTTGGTAATATCATTGAGACACTGAAGGCAATCGTCATAACCCACATGTTCCAAGGGCAGCTTTATGGTGAAGCCAGGACATGACAATGGCATGTGGGGTTTTTTTTTTTTTTTTAAGCATGGTATGGAGAAGACCATAGAGACAGATAGACTGAAATCCATGAACAAGATTAGCCTTTGTCTTGACACTAGGGGAGTAGCTTTTCTGAAAGCTCATAAAATATTTTCCTATCTCCACTGATAAGTTTGCAATGACAGGGGTGGGGGAAGATCTCAATTTATTTTATTCAGCATAAACATTTTAAAATATGTTATACTGTAAATATATGCATTGACCTGACTCAACTGTATCATTCCTTTCTCTGATTAGTGATCATGTGGCCAGCCACAGGTCACTTTTTGAGTGACCTAAAAAAGAGGGCTTTTATAATTTGGCTTATATTTTCAGCTTGCATTTTAATTAGGAGATTTTACTTCTAATTTTCTCCTGGTTTTTAGACCACTTTAATTTCTCACAAGATCTGGTTCCAGAATAGCTACGCCAAATTTGGTCATCATAACAAGAGTGATATAAGTCAGAGAAATATTGGCCTCCAGATTTCTTTGGAGAACACATTCAGATTTAATGCTGCCAATACCCCATATTTCTTGGGGGAAATATGCTAGAATCTTTGATTTCATCTATTGGGATACTCAATAAAAATGAATAAAGTTACCTATTACCCTCTCGTTACTGGTGTATTCTCATTATTTTAAATTCTGTTGGTCTTGGATTACATTGGGCTATTTCCACACTTAATTTTTCATGGTTTCTCAAGACTTTCAACAAAGCAAATACACTTTTCAGGTGAAAATAATTGACGTGTTGCAGCAGAAATACAAATATCTTTACAATAGAGCATCTTTCCATATTTGCCTTGCACGGAGTTGTCCAATGAATATTTTTTGAGAAGAACGAATAGTTCCATAAATATTTCTCCATATCAATCAGCCAAAATATGTTAAGGCCAGACTGTGACTTGGACAGCTTTCAAACACATACTTCCAATTTCAAAATGTACTTCAAACCACCCAGCATTTTCAGTCCACAGTTGCGCCAGTCCCTAGGCTGATGTTCTCTCACACGGGCCAGCCCAGCTCTCAGGAATAGTTAGTAAAGTGACTGTGCCAGTCACCTCAGTGGGTGGCCCCATTCTTCAGGCCACATGAATGTTGACTGTGCTCTTCAAGACCCTCAGCAGCTCTACTCTCTCCTATAGCTGAGCCCTCAGTCTTCCTACAAAAAACGTTCTCCATACTTGAAGATTCGATCCTATGTTACTTTCTAGGACCAACCTTTATCTTTGGTGGGAGGCTTTCAGGAATTCTGGTTTAATATCTAGGACATCCTTTTATACTTTCTTGGCCACCATTTTGCTTCTGATCTTACCCCCAGTTCTTGTAACTGGATTTCTTCCTTGTTCTCAGGATGGTCGCCTCACCTATGGCCTCCTGGCTCACCTCTTGGGCCCAGTTTGTATCTCAGTCATTGGAATGAGCTCAGCCTCCTCGGGAGAGTGCTGTCTTCATAGCTTCTGGGTACCTTACAGTGGTGGGGGGCTGTATTCTCTTGCTCTCCATCAGTTCAGGGAAGAACGTACGTGAAATCTCCTGCCTGGCTGCCGCCAAGATTGCCGAACATCCCCACTGGCTCCTGAATTTCCTGCCAGTGCACTTCTTCCACTCGTCAGACAGTCCACTGGATCTCCTAAGCCCTAATTTCTACAGCCATGATGGCTGGGTACTGTGATCTACCTGTGTGCTAGTCCATCTCCTCTGAGAAACAATGGCTAACACAGGATAAAGTGCACAAGGATTTCATTGGGGGACATGCCTGAGCGAAAGGAGCTAGGATGGCCAATGGAGAAGGTAGAGAGACCATTCAGATCACGATGTACAGGGACTTAGAGTGAAGGACAGAAGGGGAGAAGGTGAAAGCTCCTAGTCTGCCCTTCAGTCTTAGAAAGTTTCGGGAAGCTGTTGTGAGAGCAGGTCAACCATGGTGACCCATCAGAGGGGTAGTATGTGTCTCAGGAAGGGGTCTGCCTTAGTCCCTTGTCATTATTTAGTCAGTGGAATGGAGCAAACTGTGGGAGGGAGCTTCTGCATAAACCTCGTGATGGATTTCAGCCTGTAGCCGCTGGGCCCCTTGGTCTGGTTATGCCTCCCGCAGTCACAGATCTGCCAGGTGCACGCTCATGGCCTTCACAACCTGTCGGGTGACACTTTCTTCCAGCCCCTACAGCTGGGCCAGGAGCCAGGCCCTGGCCCCACCCTGTGCGCATGCGCACGTGCATGCTGTTTGACTTCCTTTCCCTGTCTCCCAGTCTGCTCCAACCGACTGGAGTCAGCAGCCAGCCGGGCCAGGCCTTATTATGACTAGTATTCCACGTATGAATTCCTTCCTGGCATTTCTCAGGGAACTTCTGTGTGTCTCTTAAACCCAATCTCACGAAAAAAATTTCTGAACACATTAAGGTAACGAGAAAAGGTGTTCTAATTCTCCTCCACGAAGGAAAATTGAACAATCAACATGGAGACGTAACTGGTCTGAGGAAAGCCGTGGACACAAAGTCAAAAGTAAGAGGGGAAACTCTGATGCGTGCATGGAGCCAAAGAACACGGTCGGCATCTCCGGAAGTGGGACAGGAGCACAGAAAGGGGGTCGTGAGCTCACGGGTCAGCCTTGCCCGCAGCTGCTGCCATGTGATACATGTGTGCTCATTGTAAACAGGAGAAACGGAAATCAGTTGACACGCATACTATACCTTATACAAAGCATATGATTGGTGTTCAAGAAATTACAAGTGTTCGAAGCAAAATAAGTCCTTCACTTGGCCACTTCCCCGGGTGACTCAAGTGATGTTGTTTGTCTTCTAAGGAGATCTGAATGTAAGGTTGTTTCTGATCCCACCCAATGATACTCATCAGCATTTTCCAGTGTTTGAATATTTGTCATGGGCCACAGCTCTTTTTAAATAATGTTAATCTGAGAATTCCTCATTTACTAAACAATTTATAATATCCATAATAGCTAATAAAACTATATGAAAAATGCTGATGTATTTTAATGATACTGCATAATAGAGAATAACATATGGGATTCCCCAGAATTCTCATTTCTCATTCCAAGTCCTGATGATTGGCAACACTGAGAGATAAAGCTTGGGAACTCTCCAGGATTGAGGAGAGAAATGCCGACGACTAACTTGAGCTTGCTGCCTTCTCCTTATCCAGTCAGAATTCAACTGCCTTAGCCAAGCAGGACTTTAATCTCATTGCTCTGTGAACCTAATTTAACTGCTTTCTCCTTCACAGTAAGAAAAATAATCATATCATACAGGCTTCAGTTGGGAATCTTCCCATTTTAGAAAAAGAAAATACAGTTTTCTTTTAAATTATTTGTCTTCTATAGGTTTGGCAAGCATGTGGCTAAAACGGAAAGACATACCACATGAACAAAAAAGGAAATCATGTCATTTTACCTATGCTATTGCTGCAGAACTTTTCATACACTTGACCTTCAATGAAGGTGTCATCTCTCCAAAGAGCTATTCTTTATTTTACTCCATGTCTTGTTTTGCTTGGACGGTCATAACAACATACCACAGATTGGGGGGCTTCAACAACAGACATGTATTACTCATAGTTCTGGAGGCTGAGAAGTCCAACATCAAGGTGCCAGCCAGTTTGGCTCTTGGGGAAGGCTCTCTTACTGGAGAGCATTTTGCTGTGTCCTCACATGGCAGAGAGAGACAGAGAGAGCAAGCTCCCTGCTGTCTCTTGTAAAAGCACTTTTTCTGCCATGAGTGCCCCGCCCTCATGACCTCATCCAGGCCTCAGATACCGGCACACTGGGTCTTAGAGCTTGAACATAAAAATTTCGGGGGTAGTGAGGGATATAAACATTTAGTCTACAACACCCAGCACGGCTTTCCCAAGATTAGCACCAGGTCATAAAAAAGGAGGCCAGTTGTGGGAGGGTGACTAGGTAGTTCTCAGTCTTTTCCTTGGTGCTCCTTATTCCCCCGTGGGCACCAGTCCCTTAGCATCCTCATGGGGCCCCTGTCTGGAATTTGGGCAGGGAGGGGAGGTGGCAGTGTCCTCCCATGTGTCGAGGGCAGGCCATGGGCAGGGGCTCCAAAAACATCATTAACTTTCATCCTTCCAACATCCCTGGAAGGAGCCCTCTTCTGTTTTATAGAAGAGAGACATTTGTGATTCATAGAGTTTCAATAGTTCATATGCCCATGTCACACAAACGGCAAGGAATAGACCTAGTTTTTCTTTTTTTTTTTTTTAAAGATTTTATTTATTTGACAGACAGAGATCACAAGGAGGCAGAGAGAGAGAGGAGGAAGCAGGCTCCCTGCTGAGCAGAGAGCCCGATGCGGGGCTCGATCCCAGGACCCTGGAATCATGACCTGAGCCAAAGGCAGAGGCTTTAACCCACTGAGCCACCCAGGCGCCCCTAGACCTAGTTTTTCAAAGACACAATTCATACACCACAAAGTTCACCCTTTTAAAGTGTATGGTTCAGTGTTTTTTTTTTTTTTAATGTTCACAAAATTGTGCAATCATCATTATTAGAAAATTCTGGAACATTTCATCACCCCTTCCCACCAAAAAGCCCCATATCTAATAGCCATCACTCCTCTTTCCCTCCTACCCTCAGCTGCTGCTCTGCTTTCTGTCTCTATGCAATTGCCTATTTTGGACATCTCATATAAATGGAGTCGTACAATAAGTGGTCTTTTGAGCCTGGCGTCTTTCACTTAGGGTAATATTGTCAAGGTTCATCCATGTCATAGCATGAACCACCATGTCATTCTTCCTTATGGCTGAATAGTATTCCATTGTATGGCTGGACCACATTTTAACTATCCACTCATCAACTGATGGACATTTGGGTGGCTTCCACTTTTTGGCTTTTATGAATAGTGCCATTAATAATATTCACATACAAGTTTTGATGTTGATGTAAGTTTTCACTTTTGTTGGGCATGTACCCCAGAGCTGAACTGCTGGGTCTTATGGAAATGCTGTCTTTAACTTTTTGAGAAACCACCAACAGATCTAGTTTGGAGCTGCCAAGTTTTGGTCCTTTTAGTTTCTTCCCACCGCATCAAGCAATTATCACAATTTCTTTCAACCTTTGCAACACATTTAGGTACCTGGGGACCTCTTAAAATGTACTGAAGTCCAGGTGTCTTCCTGCAAGAGATTCTGACTTAATTGCTCTAGGGTGAGGCTTGGACATTGGTGTTTATTTAAAACAGAGTGGATTCTCCTTGGAAGTCAAGAGTGAGAACGATCATATTACACTTCACGTACTCTAGGTCTGTGGACCTTACAACTGGGGGTCAGCCTCCTTACTATTAATAAAGAGAAATGACTCGCTAAACCAGCCCGGAAAGTGTTGCCGCTCTCCTGACCACATCACTCTGTAAGAGAGTAAAGATGCATAGGTCCCCGAGAGAGGATCAGACGTGCCTCGGAAGCATGGAGAGACCACAGCAGGCCCGCAGGCCCCTTGGGGCCCAGCGTCCATCCATGGATGTCCGTGAACACCCCCTTTTTTGAGCTCCAGAATGATGCTGTTGCCTGTTAACCTCACAGTAGCCCTCTGACCGAGTGAGGGCCATGATGCCCATTTTACAGATGAAAACTCTGAAGCTTGAAAAGTCAGAGGACCTCATCCAAGGCTCTCAAGTGGTGGAGCTGGGATTTGAACGGAGAACATCTGGCCCTGGAGTCCTTCCTCTTAACCTCTTTGTGAAGATACTGACTCTGTTCTAATAAACAACTTTTAACAAGGATAAGAAATATCTCTTCGCCTTAATCACTGCAAAAAATATCACCAAACACAGTACTCTATGTGACCCAAACCTCAACACTGGTGAGAAATGAACCAAAGCGTTTGAAATTTGGCCAAAGGAACTAAGAAAATAAATCCTGATATCAGAAAATTTCAGACATTCTAGATTCCAAACTTGTGTACCTGACCCTAGGGCACATGCTGTTTTTTCTCTGTACCCGTGATGGACACATTTAATGTTTCTTTTCTGCTCTAAGGATAGGATTCTGATAATGCACCATACATGATAACATCACCCCGAGTCTGGGGGTGGGTGCGGGGGTGAGTTCTGAAGGTTGAGAAGTTTGCTAAAAAAGTGTACTGGCACAGTGCAGCCTGGCTGCTGCCTCCTTCCACCAACTGAACCATATCAGTTTCAAAACTGTCTCTCGCAGTAGCCTCTGGTTTTATTTAATTTACTGCACTTGGAATTTGATAAGTTCCTGGCTAGCTTTCGCATTCTTTCGCATCCTTGTAATTCACATATTATCTTTCAGCTTTCAGTTCTTTGAATCTTCTAGGCACTCCTGGAGAAAAGCTGCTTTAGCGTTTTATCCAGTTAATGCCTCAAAAACATAGTCAGAGTCAAACACGCGGATATATCCTTACTCAGAAATGTCACTGTGGTCCAGACACTCCTCAATGTCTGACATTTTGGGAGGTCCAATTTTGCTCATGGGCCCCATCAGGGATCTGCAGATAAAAGCGTGTCCCAACCCTACTGGAGCTCATATTTTTGTGGGAAGGACAGACAACAGCCAGTTACAAAATAATATAAGCATTCCAGTAGAGGTCTATACGTGCTGATAGCCCATGCCCGTGACTGAGGCAGCTGGCACCGACTGTGGGAGCCCAAGAAGTTTTTTAGCTGGAGGTTGGGGGACATGACAAGTAAAGAAGAGGGACAACCATCTTCCAGGAGACAGGACAGCATCCACAAAGCATCAGGTATTAGAGTACATGTGACTTGAGCAAAGATTTGGGGGTATGGAGAAGACATAAAAAATCGTTGATCTTTACATAGTGTTAATAACATACCCTGTGTAGTTTTCCCTGCTTACTTACTCTTAGTAAGCCTTTCAGGGATCGGGAGGTAGGTATTACTACTTATCCATTTTAGAGATGAGGAAACCAAGGCAGAGTGAGGTCACAGTGTCCAATAAGGGATGAAGTAGGATAACCTGGAGCCAGAGTTCACGGTTTAATTCTAGAAGGCTGGCGTGCAGACTATGTATCAGGTCCTGAAAGACTGCCACTTCATCCCTTCCAGTCATTCATTCAACACATACTCACGGGATGCTACCATATGCCATGCATGATGGCAGGCTTGAAGACAAAAGAGGGAGGGACCTTGAAATCTATCCTTAGGGCAATGGGGTGAGCAGGGCAGCAGGCGGGCTGCCATTTCATTAAGATGCAAGGAAATAATGAGACACTCCCTGATGTATGCTAGAGTCCAACAGGAGGAAATGCTATAAAAACAGTAAACACTCCAGCAAATAATTCGGGCAAAATCATGAAAAGAAATGTAGTCTCAGCCTTGGACCTTATAAAGGTAAATCTCACAACGTACAAGGAGGTCAAGATTGGTAAACAACACACTGTTGCACACAAAAGGGGCGGAACACAGTCCAGAAAGAGCTGATGCCAATGTACTGGGATGATGACTATATAAAGGGTTAAACTGAGCCAAGGGCAAGGCAGGCTCGTTGGGCCAGGAAGTGGCACCAGAGGCACCATGAACATTCCCTGCATCTCCGTCCAAATCCAACATGGCTTTTCCTGGAACATTCGAAGATGTTCTAGCACACAGAAGTGCCTGGGGGCCAGCCTTAAAAACTTCTCTGGCTGACCGAAAGAAGGGCCTACCTAAAGGAATATGGTTCTGAATTCTTCCGGGAACACACCCAATTAGAATGCCCTGGTCTCGAGTGATAATGACTTCAGCAGACTGGGCATCTCATCAACTCCCAAACCGGCTGACTTGCACCACAGTGAACCCCCCTTACCTCCCCTGCCCTCTCCAGAACTTGCCACTAAAGGAGAAGGGAAACTACGGGGCTTAGAAGGTCATCCTCTAAAACTCCTTCTCGAACCAAAGCAGACACAAGACTTTGGGACACTCTTTCCAAAGAAGATTTTGTTGTGTGACTAGAGGTAGGAGTTTTTCTCCAGGATGTTAAGCACCTCGTGCTGGTGTAATCGAGTTTCCTTGGGAGGAAGCTGCTGCCCGCTGGGTGGTCACTGCTGCTGACAAATTGAATGCAGATGTTTGGCGGGTCAATTCCCCACGCATCCCGCTCTTTGTGTTTTTCCTCTTAGAGAGATGGGAGTAGGTTCAGCTCATCCCTAATGCTGGGCCTGTGTACTCATCAATATGTCCATGTGGTTTGCTCCTCTACAAACCTCTGTAATTAGCTGATCATCCAGTGAACCCACCAGTCACCTCCCATATTGTCTCCCCATTCTCCTGGGCACTGTCCCTGCCAATGGACACACCAGTTATATCGCTTCTTAGTGAGGAAAGATCATGGGAAAGCTCACAAACTTGTGAAATGCAGATTTTTAAAGCTGTGTTCTTATTTATTATTTTGAGAAACAAATGTCGGTGATCTTAACCTTCCAAAAGGAGGGGAAAAGAAATGGCCGTGGTTGTTTTTGTAATATGGCGCCATCGGGTGACGGGGATGGATATTGATTCGCTGGTGCATTCCCATACTAAGAGTAACTTTGGAAAAATTATGAGTGAAGAAAGGAATAAGTTAAGCTTTTACAGCTTACCTTTACAGACATCCTACTGTTTGTTCTATTTAAATAAAAGCGTATTTATTCCAATCCCCTCTAGCTATACCATCCCTTATTTCCTGTCATTTATAACACAATTCCTCTAAAGAATTGTCTATACTCAGAGCCCAATATCTCTTTTCCTGTGTGTTTTATGCTACTTCAATTTCTTTATCACACTATAAAATCCATTCACACAGAAGCCTCCCAAACACGAAACGATTCATCTCTACTTCCACGCTGAATCTCATTTTCTTTCTAATTCTCCACTCTCGTTTCAGAATAATGTTTTTTTTAAAGATTTTATTTATTTATTTGACGGAGAGAGATCACAAGTAGGCAGAGAGACAGGCGGAGAGAGAGAGAGGAGGAAGCAGGCTCTCTGCTGAGCAGAGAGCCCGACGCGGGGCTCGATCCCAGGACCCTGAGATCATGACCTGAGCCGAAGGCAGAGGCTTAACCCACTGAGCCACCCAGGTGCCCCCAGAATAATGTTTTTTTTTTTTTTTTTAAAGACTTAGACTTATTTATTTATTTGATAGAGAGAGTGAGCGAACACGCACGTGAACACGAGTCAGGGGACGGGCAGAGGGAGAGAGAGAGAGAACCCTTAAGCTGACTTCCCACTGAGCATGGGGCCAGACTCGGGGCTCGATCCTAGGACGCTGAGATCATGACCTGAGCCAAAATTGAGAGTCGGCTGCTTAACCAACGGAGCCACCCAGGTGCCCCAGGACTATGTTCTAATTAGGCTTGTGCATCAGTTCAAGACTGGCTTCTTGTACTAGCTCATGGCTACACTTGTTCACGGTGGGTCCTTAGGTCAATAAAATTAAAGTGAAAATGCTGTCTACAACTTCATCCTGCAACACAAATATTAATCTATTGTCAACTATTATTTGCAGGCAGCCGTATTTTCTAGAATCAACAAGCCCGTCCCAATCTGGTACAATGCCAAAAAAAGCATCATGATACACAGTTAAAATACTGTGTTTCTGCTCCCTTTAGTCAGGGCCAGTCAGTAGAGTGTGCGGCCTCGTGTGTGCTGTGTACCCTTTAAGTACACAAATGTCACTCCGTCATCTTGCACTTCTATAATTGTGCTCACTGGATGTGTTTCTTCCCTAAGTGATAATAGGAGGCTAGGGTGATGGCTTGGTTGGCAAGTGTGTCTGCTCTCCAACGGTAATCCCTGCCAGCCACTTTTGAGTAATTACGGGGTGGAGAGAGGAAGAAGTCAAGGTTCTAAAATCATTTTCAAAACATGCAGTTATTTCCCCGTCACCCAATCCTTCTCCAGACGCTGCTCCGGTTCTTGACTTCCTTTTACAACAAGAGTCCTTCAGAGTTTTGTCTCTGTTTCTTGTTTCTAATCCCCTGCTTCCCGATCTTGGGAATTTCTGCCGATCATGCTTTTTCGGGCACCATACGGCAAGGCTGCTCCGCTGAAGTTTCCCTGGTTACTTCTGCGTTCCTCATCCAGCCTCCAATCTCAGTCCTCTCCTGGCCCGGCTCCTCGGCACCAGGTTACAGAGCCCACCGCTCTGCCCTTGAAACACCCTGAGGCCTGGTGGCCAGGACACTGCACTCTTTTAGTTTTCCTTCTGCCCCTCTGACTGCTGCTTCTCAGCCTCCTCTGTCGGTCTCTTCTCTCCCTGACTTCTTTGAAAAACTGGAGTGAAATTCACACAAGTTAAAGTGAACCATTTAAAAATGAACAACTCAATGGCCTTTAGTCCTGTCCCCATGTTGGGCATCGACCTCCTCTATCTAGTTCCAAAACATTTCCATCTGCAAAAGAAAAGCCCACAGCCCCTGAGCAGTCACTCTCCTTCTGCCTCCCCCTAGTCCCTGCTAACCATTCATCTGCTTTCTGTCTCTGCGGATTTAACGATTCAGTGGATGACCTTTTGGTTTTGCCTTCTTGGACTCAGCATAATGATTTGAAGCATGTCAGTACTTAATTTCTCTTTATGGCTTACTAATACTCCATTGTATGGATAGCTCACAGCTTGTTGCATCTGGTGATGGACATTTGGGTTGTTTATACCTTTGGGTTATTGTGTACCTGATCTTTTTTGTTATCAGGTTACCCTGAGACTGAGTCCTCCTGCCTCTTCACTTTTTTCTCCTTCCCACCTCACTCTTTAGTGGGTTTTTCTAGTCATGCAGCTCAGGTACTGTGCAGAGGCAGCACCTCTCCAACTCAGACTTCGCTCCCTAACTCGGTACTCTTATTCCTGAACTGCCTGCTCAACATCTGTTGGTGGGTGTCTAACAGGCATGTCAAATGTCCCCTGGCCAGCGTGGAGCTTTTATTATTCCCCAACCTGTTATTTGCTGCCAATTCTGCTCCTCCTGGTCTTTCCATCTCAGTTACTGCCCACTCCACCCATCTCTCTTTTCTAGCCAAAGAGCTTGGGGACATCCTTGACTCCTCCCATATCACATCTGCTTCATCAGCAAATCCGATCACCAGCTCTCATCAACTCCACTTTGACCATGGAGGCGCAAATTACCTGGTCTGGTCTCTCCTAGGTTATTACAGTGGTCCCCTGGCTGCTCTCTCAGCTTCTGACAAAACTGGGTTATAATACACAGACACACACACACACACACACACACACACACTTATACATATAAACATCAACTCCTCGGGACTCTCCCTTTTTGAATGTTTTCACAAAATGCTAGCCTGCATCTGATTATAGTAAGTTTCTTGGGCAAAAGCACAATGATCTTCCAGGAGAAGTTGAAGTCCATCCATTATCATCTGGTGAGAACATTCTTAACTGAAATAAGTATGGGAGAGACAACTGATTTATTCACTTTTCAATGTTCTTGTGTTTTGGCTTTATTTTCTTTGTTGCTAACTCTTAAGGAGAAAAACATCAACATAAATTAAGTTTCTTAGGTCCACTCCAAGGGAAAGAAACAAGTTCTTCTTTGTGCAATTTTGAGGGTAATCTCCCTCCACCCATTTTAATATATGGACTAACTCCTGATTCCCTGCCCAGGGAATTCCACATAAGTGAATTAATTCCATGTTGCCTAACAATTTAAAAGGGCAGTAAATTAACTCTATTGAACCCCATTCAAAAGTAGAGGACAGCGCAGCAGCACTGATAACTTAAAGCAGGGTTCAATTAGCAACAAATTATTTTTCTCGTCAAATGTATAATAACTCTAGTGTTATTTTTAAGAAGACAAAACTTGTGGTATAATATCACTGTCAACGTATCTTAAAAGCTGTCGCTTTCAACTGGGGGCAATTTTGCCCCTCAGGGGACATCTGGCAATGTCTAGAAATGTTTTTGGTTGTCACAGTGGGGAAGGGCATGCTACAGGCATCTAGCATGTAGAGGCTGGGGACACTGCTCAACGTACTACTGGAGCACTGGATAGCCCCTCGCAACAAAGAATTACCTGGCCCCAAATGTCAAGAGAGCCAAGTTCAAGACACCCTGATTTAGACTTAAAATATTTGTCATTCCATGGGACCAAAGGAGTATAAATCCAATTTTAAAAAGATACAAATCTTATCAGCAGATTTTTGGTTTTCAGACTTTGGTGCCTTTCATTGAAGGCACACCTTTTATATTTTCATGACTACGTAAAGTAGCAATAGGTCACCTGTATGGTCACCCATGTGGCACTAAACCAACTTCTGGAAATTCTGAGAAAAACTCAGTAGCAACTAATTCCCCAAAACACTGCTCTGGCACCGAATTGCTACCCCAGAGATGAATACAAAAGCATGAAGCAGAGTGCTCTGCACGTAGGAGGTGTTGACAATTATCTAGCGATTTACTGACTCCAATTCAGAATGTGTTTGCACTTCAAGTTTCTGGGTAGTTAGTTAGTGTCTCCATTTATCAACCTGGTGTCGTATTCAAATCCTTTTGGACCTTGGAGGGTCCCACAATTTCTATAAAGGAAAGTGGTGTGAGATGACTTAGATTTTATTCCAAAGCATTCGAATTGATCTCTTTGTATTGCCAGTGTAGGCAGATGAACAGGAATAGCTATAGCTCCATAAGCACCGGGGACATCTTAAATTGGAAATCCCATGTATATTGTGTTCTCTGCTTTCAGAGGCAAACTAAAAGATCATTGGCTTCTGGAACATAAATACTTGAAGGACCAATAATATCTAGTACAGCCACCACCTCCTTTATTACAAATGAGGAAATAGAAGCTCCTGGATGTTAAAAGACTTTTCCAAGGCCACAGAGCTGGTTAGTGGCCAATCTGGAACAAAAGCTCTGCTTGGGATCTTCCCAACAGACTAATCTTTCTTTGCTTGACTTTTTTGGAATTGAATGTTCCAGAATAGCTGTGTAAAGTTGCGTTTTTTAATTTATTATAAACTTGATATAAGTCCCCGAGCAAGTTATTTATTCCCATCCTCTTATCTCAAATTAAAATGCTTCCACTGAGCATGCAGCACAATTCTTCTTTAAAGTGAGCTGAAAATTACTGTAATACAGACTTAATAGATATAATATATAATGCTTAATATGCGATAACTGTGCAGTTAATGATTTTTTTTTTTTTTTTTGCCATAGCAGCTTTTGAAAAGTTATATCACTTTGAGAACAATTCTTTTTTTCCCCTTGGAACACCAATTTTTTCACCCCAAAACACACTAAATAAATAAACTTTAAGAAGTGATATGTCAACATTACTAATTTAGGCAATGACACACTCACCAATTTACTTGACACAACAATTTTTTAGTCAGAGAATACAATAATATGGAACAGATTTCATGTATACCATGTGTGAATAAACCTAAAGAATTCTGCTTGGTCCTTACATCAACCAAGAGGGATGGCCAGCTCAATGGCTATCGGCCATACGTGCCACTTCCACATTTGAAACACAGTCATAGTTAACCTTCATGTCTCCCTGAAAGTATATTTCTGCACTACGCCTTTACTTGTCTGCATGTCATACACGGATGTATGACCATCAGCCCCGAAGCATTGAAAAATCAGTCAGGAATTTTCAGGAAAATGGGTCAGAAAAAAATAACAACAAACCTCCCCAACATTATACTTTTAGGTAAAAGGTCTGCTTATGTATTTGTCTCCTTAGCATCTATTTCAGCTAATGAATGGAAACTTTTTCATTTAATGATTTTCAGACACGAATTAAAGCAGTTCAAGCAAAGAACAGAGTTGAGAGTGATTTGGGCTTTTTATCATAAAGCCGAGTAGTCTTCAAGCGCTCTCCATACCTCTAATTCTACAAGCCACCTTTCCCTGTTTCCCAGTAGAATTAATTATGAGAACAGCTGATTCCAGATTTTCTCCTCGCCTATCTTCTCTTTATATCTTTTCCTGCCAGATAAATACTGAAGTGTTGTAACAGACACTTCAGAAATGCCTGGGGCCAGGCATGTGACTTTAATAGGGGGCTCCGGCTGGAGCTTTTTGCAATGAAAACCAAATAATTCTGTGTTCAAATGGAAATGGAAATATTTCATCCTGAATTATCTTTACAAGATGATTCCAGCTTTTACATATGAAAATAACAGTTGAGATTTTTATCTGTGAATTTCTCAGGAGCTCCATTTTCAGACTATGTGGTCTATTTTAAACACACCATATGGATTATGTACTCTAAGAACTACTCTGGACTGAAAAAAAAAAACTGTGCAAACACAAACCACCCAGTTCTAAAGTCCCAGCTGGCACTTCTGTTCCCCATAAGTGCTCTTTTCTGTTTATGTTTCTTACACCCACACGTATACATGTTTGCAGTTGGAATCCTCACCCTTGTCTCTTAAAAATTCCTTGAGCAACAAGCAGCCGAGAATGGGACTTGGCTACATTTGTGTGGGTCAGCATTCAGGCCGGCCGGGTGGGATGGCCAACACTGCAGGCACAAGGGCGCCAGGAGAACGCATGGGCCAGAATCTGCTCCCCCGCTGCCCTTCAGACGTGCTCATCTGCCGTCCCATTCCCTCAAGGCCCAACTTGCTGCTTCTGCAGATGCCACCCAATCTAACGAAGCAGCATTTCCCAAAGCCATATGCCTTACAGGCTGTTAACAAGAGTCCCATGAAAAGAAGAGTCCCAGGGGGTGGGATTATGGACATTGGGGAGGGTATGTGCTTTGGTGAGTGCTGTGAAGTGTGTAAACCTGGTGATTCACAGACCTGTACCCCTGGGGATAAAAATATATGCTTATAAAAAATAAAAAATTAAAAAAAAGAAAAGAAAAGAAAAGAAGAGTCCCGTGGAGGAGATGTGGGGAGTCAAAACTTTTCAAAACCTTTGATATCCAGAGCTTTCCATATTAATGTTCACGGTAAATATCGTAGGTGTGTCCGAGCAGTACAGATCGTTTTTGCAATGTGCTTAAATATGGAACTCTTCTTTTTCTCTGCAGTGTTCACAGAACTCATTTGGGGAACTATTACTAAGGTTAACAGTTTAAAGGAACTTCTGAAGGTCTAATCCTATGTTCCAAGTACGGCAGGCAGGCCTCCCACGTGGCTGCTGGGGAGGCTATTTTTAAATAAGTGGAACTATTGGTACATGTCAGGACCCACCACACAAGTGGTTGCCTATTTGAGCCCTGATAACGTACTCCCCTGTGACATGGTCACATTGTCACACATCTACGAGTGACAGCAATGATTTCAGGGATGATGAGACATGACAGGCAATGCAGAAAGTAGATGGAAAGTTTAAACTGTGTCATTTGGGGTTTATGAATTACAAATAGTGGCAGCCCGGCAATCCCTTTGGTCTTTTTGTCCCCCACTATGTGATGATTACTTTGAGAGCGGGACCGGGCTGTACCCGGTTGTTGCCCTGGGCGCTACTGATATGAGGTCGGGCACATCTGTGCCCTCAGAGTGACCCAGCGATTCAGAGATGACTAAATTCAGACATTCCTCACTTTTTGTATTTCTCCTTCCCCTTCTGCAATTCCAATCCCCATTTTTACAGATGATCAGGAACCACAGAGGACAGCCCGTCGCTGTTTGTCCCCGGTCTGAAAGCTAGCTGCGTTAGGTGCATGATCAGCTCTCTGGTATTGAAAAACTCTAGTCAAACTGGCTTTGAGGCATCCTTACCACTCTGTTCCAGAGCTGCGTGACACGCATGGCTAAAGAAATCCTCTGCAATCACATATTCTATCTTGTGCAACCGTCTAGAAGCTACTGGAGGGATGGCGGCCATTTCCCTAACAGGGTCAAGTTCAACCCTACTTTGCCCTAAACACTAGCAAAACCACCAAAGAACAAGATTTTTCTTGCTGCACAAATCGATGAAAGACATTCTCTAGAATCTCATTTCTAGTCTCATCTTAAAAAAAATACACACACACACAAATATATTTGTATGCATGTTGTGTATTTATATGTGTGTTTAAGCGTGCTATCTGCCTAATTATATAGGTTCAAGACTTTAGCCATTTTCATGTCTTTCTCCTATGAACTTTGTTCATTTAATTAGCCACTGAATTTGATCCATGCTGTTCCTGAAATGACACATGCGTTGGATCCTCTCCAAATTCCTACCATTAGTTCCTGTCTTCCTTCTCTTTCATTTAGACTGTACAGTAGGCTCCAAACTAGTAGAGAGATATTTCCAAACTCCCCATCCAGTACTGCATTTGTGTGGCCCATTATAACTGCTAATTGTCTTCCAATATGTTTTTTAATGCTTGTAACAATTTGTGGACCAGGCGCAATGACTTGTGTGTGCAGACAAGGTCATGGTGAATGGTAAACAACTGGCTCAGTATCCCACAGCCAGTAATTTATTTGTCAACAGTCATGCTTCCCCTCACCCTCATTTTTCCCCCAAGGACTTTCGATATTTTTATAAAACACAATTAAAAAAATAAAATTTAAAAGACCGCTTAATGGGAACTTACGAAATGGGGAAAACAAATTTGTCTTTATATACCATTAATAAAGTTAATAACCACGAAAACCTGAAAACAAGTATTTACGCATCAAAATTAAATACATTCTACTTAAAACTAATTCATTTACACTATGAAAAAATGAGGAGATACTTTTTTTGTTAATTCGTAAGGGCAGGGGAAAAGAGATGTATTGCCACACAAGGGTTTTGGTATTCCTTAATTGTGGGGATTTGTGGATCTTGCCAAGGAGAACTATTTGTTCAGTGTGTCCGATGTATTTGTCTATGCTTCTCTCCCAGCACAGATGACTTTCCAGGGTCCCAATCTGTGCACCCGCCCAGACTCCACGTCCCAGTCCATATGCCTCTCCCACCCCCAAGCTTTCTCTGCTACCCTGGTTGCTGTCTGTAACTCTCCCTAGGGTGTTCATCAGATTCTAGCCTACAACATGGTTATCTAGGTATGCGTCCTCCACCCTTAGAGAATCATTCATTCATTCATTCATTCACTGACTCAACAAATGGCCTTTCAGTGTAGCTACCACACCAAGCACTATTCTGGGCTTTGAAAACAGAGAGAGTAATAAGAAATAAATTCTGTTCCCAGAATGCAATCTTGGGCGAGCACATGTATCAGGGAACAGCGCTGCTGTGACTGGTCCGGCGCGTTCGAGCGCAGACTCCAGTGGATAGAGTGCTGTGTACTCTTCCACCTTTCTGGTAGATCCGAGCTGTGACACCATCATAGAGAAATCGAGCATTTCAGCCTTGCATTTAGCCTCTAAGAGCTGCCTGCATGTCAAACACAACGGTGCTTCTACTGAGAAACAGGTATCCCTTATATGAGCCCAGCATTCCATGAACCAATGAAAGTGTTGCTTAGACATGCCATTTCTCCCTGAATTCTTCTCTTAATTATGCAGCTCAGACTAGTAACAGTCATGGAGAAATCTGTCACAGCCAGAGTTCTTTCCCACTAAAGAACTAATTAGAACTTTCCTTAATGTTTGTATTTATATACAAGAGTGAGTTCACTTTGCAAAGTATACTGAGTTCAGCACTGATGAGAAAGGTCCACGGCATCCTTGAACAATTACGAAATCATTGTTTCAGTGCTTTGGTGCTAATCATAATTGTCAGGTCATCACTTGTATGATAAACTCTTCTGAGGGCCTCTTTCCACAGCCAGTGTAACACAGTACACTAAGAAAAACAAAGAGAAACTAAGGGAACAAAGGGAAAACAAATTCCAGAACTTTCAGTAGCTCCTAAAAATTACAGACTCCATTATTCTGTTATGTCTTGGTCAATTCTTTCAAAGCAGGATTTGAGATGGATTTCAAGTAAGTACATAAATTACAAATAAAAATTGGAAACTGAGGTCATGGAAGGAAGTAGAAAGAAAATGTGACTCATATCTGATAGAACTAAACAAGTATACTTCTGAGCTTCCTGTTGGCCAAGGCTAAAAGGGAATAATGACCAGTAACCGAGTTCTTAATAGCAGAATGGACCGCATACATCTGTCTTCTCCTGGGTTGAACTCCTCATTCGGGGACTGGATGATAGTGTCGTCATCTCTGCCTTGCAGTTTGTTGAATTGGATCTGCCTTTCCAAGTGGCGGTATGGGATCCATCAAATTTTACTAGATTTCCTCTATAACTGAAGGTAGTATTATGTTAATAGCTTATAACTGGGATGCCTGCCTTCCCTCCTGACTCCATCATCAGTTCTTCAGAGAACAGTTAGTGAGCCCTCCAAACGTATGAAGACCCATGTCTTGTGTGCTTGCCATTGTCCCAAAGCTTTCAACCACATTTAAGCATAGTCTGGACTCCTGCACTCTGATGTTCACAGCCTTAAAAGGTCTATACGCTGCCTCAGCTCCCACCTTCCTTCCCCTCCTTCAATTCTGCTTGGAGCACGATGGTTATCTCTCTGTTTCTGGAACACATTCTCCTCGGAGTCTTAGCTCTTGCTATTCCCCCTGCCTGGAAAGTTCTTTCCCTTGATTTTCACATACTTGCCTCTTCCTTCATTCACATTTCATGCCAATGTTAAAATCTCAGGAAGCACTTCCCTGACCATCACAGAACCAGTCTGCACATCACTTTTTAACACGTCACTAGGTCTTACTTTCTTCACCATGCCTACCATCTGAAGACATCCTGATGCTAGCCTTTCTTTGCTTTTTCATCTGTGTCATTACATGAGCATGGAAGTCCACAAAAGAAGCCTGTGTATCTTACTTCCCTCTCCATACTCAAAGCTCAGGGCCACGCATGGCACATGGTGTGATGAATGAATCAATACACGAGAGCTAGTATACTATAAACTGGCTTTATTATAAAAAATGTATAGGGGCACCTGGGTGGCTCAGTGGTTTAAGCCTCAGGTCATGATCTCGGGATCCTGGGATCGGGCCCCACATTGGGCTCTCTGCTCGGCGGGGAGCCTGCTTCCCCCTCTTTCTCTGCCTGCCTCTGCCTACTTGTAATCTCTCTCTCTTTTTTAAATAAAATCTTTAAAAAAAATTTATAAAATGGGGACACCTGGGTGGCTCAGTTGGTTAAGCTGCTGCCTTTGGTTCAGGTCCTGATCACAGGGTCCTGGGATTGAGTCCTGAATTGCCTGAATATGAACCTAAATCTCATAACTCATTACTTTCCATTGAATATAAGAGACAGTATTAGCCAAATTATGAATCCAGGATTTAGTTGGCATGATAAGATTGATTTCTACTGACATTATTAGTGAATTGACTGATTTTCCAAAAGATCCTGGGGTGACCATCAGTGGACTATAAGGGGTCCTATGTCATATATTTTAAAATACAGGGATGATCTACTAGTAGAAATTATTCATTAACCTCTTCAACATGTTTTCCTTCCTTGCTCGCTAAAGTAGCACCATCTCATTCAAGCATCCCTTACTCTCGGGCCACCATGTGTCTCGTGCGAGGGAGGCCGAATCTCTTTTTTAGCTCCACCCACAGACCTGATCAATCCTGGGTAATACTTTAGTCCTCTCAGTGACTGGCTAGAGAATGGGTATATGACCTTATTATAGCTAATGAGAGATGAGAGGAAATCAGATAGATGCTTCTGGGAAAGATTTACTAATCTTCTGGAAGAGCAACAGATAAAACTGTCTCTCTGTTTTCTTTAGAAAGCTCTGTGTCTGTAGGTGATGCCTAGAACCCCTGCTTCCATCTTGCTTGAAGTACAACCAGTCATCAGGATGACCCAGGCAAGTAGTGCTGAGAACCTGGACCCTCGTTGACATCACGAAGTCACAGAATCAAACACCCTGAACATGCTGCATCTATGGAAGTTTCCTTATGTGTGCTAATATTTCTCTCTGTGTTTTAAGTTGGCCCAGCTGAGATGTCCTGCTTCTGAATGCATGCCATTAAAACCTCTTATCTGATGCTACTTCCTGGATGCATTTATTTCTCATTTCTTCCAAGATCCGTTTTCAAAGTATTCCTTCCAAAAAAAAAAAAAAATCATAGGGTAACTGTACTGCTACACTTGGTAACCTGATGCTCCAAAAGGAAAGCAAACAGGCTTACATTCTGAAGATCTGAGAAGAGAGATGTCCTTTATTATTTCTGCAGGCAAACCTCACAGCTGGATGGCAATATAACCAAAGATGATATCCATTAATCCTTGGGGAAAGCAATGCCTTTGCAGCTCAGGCCACTTGAATGCACACATATTTGCCAATCTTGCACACAATTCAGGAAATTTTGTCTTTAATCCATCATTTCTAATTACAATCAGATGTTCACCAGAGCAACCTAACAAATGACAGAAACTTGAAAATACAGTTTCTAAAATAATAACAGATTATAATTATTTTCTCTTATCTCAGTGTTTGAATTTCCTGTACTTATTCATCTCACAAATATTTACTGAGTTCCTGATATGTACTAGGTATAGGGAATATAGAAATAAAAAGGGCAAAATCAATCCCTTCAGGGGATCAGAGGCTATCACCGTGTCCAACAACTTTCTGTAATGATGAGAATGTTCTATATCTGTACTGTCCAATACAGTAGCCACTAGCCACTTGTGGCTAATGAGTACTTAAAATGGGGCTATTGCAACTTGGGGACAGAATTCTTAATTTAATTTTAATTAATTTAAATTGACATAGCCTCATGGACCTAGTGGCTACCATATTGTATGGTGAAAGTCTAGAAGGTAAAGCAGCCAAGAAAATAAAAAGTGATAAGACTGTGATCAGTAGCACAAAAAGATGCACATAGTCCCACAAAGGTAGGTCTCCAGGAGAAGAACTCTCAAGTAATTCAGCCTGGGGCTAGAAAGCAGGAGAAGAAGATATATCCAAGGTAAGTTAACCCTTGAATGGAGTCCTACAGGACAAAGAGAAGTTAATGACAGTCCACTTTCTGTTTTCTCTGATGTTAAAATTTTTATTAGGACAATCTACTTTGTCATGAAATTAACACTCCATTTTAGCAATCTAACCATTCCTGGTTCACTAGTTTACATGACACATTTATTTCCTTGTATCAATCATATTCACTGTACCTACAGAGCTTTCCTGAATCACTCCACATTTGATCCAGAGGGATTCGGATTCAACATTTTTATGTTAAATATGTGATACAAAAACACCCACGTGCTGGTTTGAATTGGATATCTGCTAACTTACCGCTGAGTGAAAACTACCAAAATAATTTTATGTGACCCCACTCCATGTGTGTTCTGCTCTTCCAGCTTTTCTAAAGATTGATTTTCAATTTACTATTCAAAATACGTATTTGGCAAAATTTTAACTCCAGTTATATAAACAGTAAGTGTGTGGAGATTCATTTTACTTCCTGTCGCCTGCAGTTCCCTGAGATAGTTGCTTTTGACCCTTCAGCTTTTTCTGAAACTATGAGGCCCACTTGCCTTCTGAATTAGCACAGAGTGCCAGTCGCTGTGAATTGATTTCAGGTCCTATCATGTCCTCCATGTTCCCTAAAAACGAGCTTCTGTCTCTCTCAAAGGGGAGGAGTGGGGAATTTCTGAGTTTCTGAGTACAGTAGGCTTTAGAAGGCTACTGGGGAAGGGATGAAGACAGACGGGGGTGGAGATCCTGCTATTTGAGAAGCACAAACACGGGGAGGTCCTAACAATGGGGAAATGGGGAATTAGTAAGTGTTGGAACCAGGTGATAGCAGCACGAATGGAGCAGCCCAAGGCGGAGGTGAGGAGACAACCAGAGGTAGAACTACCAGGTTGGGAACACATGGAATGCCGGAGAACCAAGATGACCAAGGCTTTCAAGGACAAGGCTGGACAAATAGTGTAGCCACCCGTGTAAAAAATGTGGAGGCAGAGGTGACTTCTTTAAGGGGTGGAGTGGGGTGCTGTTGGATGTTAGGAGCAGTGGGCTCCTAACAACATTGGGAAATGCAAAGGGGAAGGCCAGTGATACAGAATTCAGAGATGTCATGTCCCTGAGAGATGTGAGAGATGGCAAGGAGAGGGCAGTGAGGCCAAGAGACTGGAGAGGGAGCAGCCACGAACATAAACTGATGCTCTCGGAGGTTTCCAGGACTTGGAAGAGGTCTGTGGGGCCCAGGCGAAGGTACAGAATGAGTTGGCTAGAGTAGAGGGAAGCCTGCGGGGGGGGGGGGGGGAGGAACCACAGGTCTCAGGTTCCCACTGAACACTGGAGACTATGCCCCAAGAGCGCGTTACTCCACGAGAGGAAGCGGGATACAGTGACTAAGGCCACAGCCCCTGCCTCCATTAATGCTGTTTTGGAATCTGGACTCTGCCACTTCCTGCTAGTGTGACCCAATCATATCGTCCAATATTGGCCCAATCATATCGTCTTTCCGCGTCACGGTTTCCTTTTCTAAAATAGCAATAGCAAGAGCACCCTGTGAGCATTACTGTGACGACCGAGTCCAGCAACATATGGATGACATGGAAGACGCAGAAGGAGGCAGGTGACGTACTCAGAGCCGGGCAGCTTGGGGCGACCGCAGGGTCGGGGCCAGGCCCGAGAGGTGAGGTAAAGGCAGAGGCCCGTGCTGGAGGTTGAGAAACTGGCAGACTAGTGGGCTGGGAATGTCCTCGAAAGGACTAAAGAGTGAAGGTAAGAAAGAGTGGAAGAAAGGCTGTAAGCCTTGCAAGGGGAAGACGGGTGGCATTCAAAATTTTAATATCAACACATATTATTGCTCAAACGGTCGGCACTTTACTTGCCTTTACCTTATCTTCTGCTCACAATAATCCTGCAAAGGCAATGTCTTCCTTCTCTTTAGAAAAAATAAGTCAGCACTGAAGTGTTTTATGTATGATGCCAAAGCTGCGACACATACGATAAGAAAAAAGGGGCCCTTGGAACCTGGGCTTGTCTAGCTACCGCTACGGTGTGGGGAAACGGGAGTGGAGGCAACAGACTGGATCTCCACAGTGGACTGACTTTTGAGCTAAGACGATGATGGTGAGCGGAAGGCCAGGAGGAGAGAGGAAGAGGTAATTCTGCAAGACAAAGATAGTCGACACCAGTGTCCCTATTCACAAACTAAAAGAGAACCAACTGGTTTACATGACTTTTTCATGTTATTGTGTTTACTCGCTGAACCGAGAAAGCCTTTGGCTCGTCACTTTTTCCAGAGAAAAGCATAATCGTTTGGGGTGAGCTGAGTGTCTGACAATATTTTATGTAGCCTTCTCATTTCCTAGCCTGAAAACCTATTCCCCATGTAATTGTTCCATATTCCTTTCGGAATGTGTAGCATGATATGCCTCCCTTCCTTCTAGCAACCTGTCTTCTGTGATATATACTGTTTCATCCCTTCAGCAATTGGGCAATGCATTTCTGGAAGCCAGTCTCTTGGCAATTGATGCATCATTTTTCCATTAAAGAGAGTGCTCATGCCTTCACGAAGAGTTGCAGGTTTAAAGTGTTTGGTAATGATCTCTGGTTGCTTGTCAAGCAGAATCTCTATCTGAACATGAAAATGCAACATTAATATGATTTGCAACCCTTTCACTGGGTTCCTCATTTCCTTCAGCAACAAAGTGATTTTTCCCCCCATGCTTAAAAGCCATTACAGGTGCTTACTGGATTTGGTCTCCTTTGGAGGTACATCTCCTAAGTCTGACACAGGAAAAAGTTAAAAATGTCCTAAATGAATAATCCCCTTGCCCTGAAATCTTTTAACTCTGATTTATTCCTAAGCTGAAAGTATTCATCACTAGTTGAGCTAAAATAAACTAACTCTCATGACATATAATTAAATTACTGGCAGAAATAAAATTAAAAATTCCTCCACAGTACTTCACATAAACATCAGCAGAATAATTGAGTTGAGGTAAAATATTTTGTTGAAAGGCCCCCCAAAAAAAGCCACCTGAAAGAATTTGTTTCTCTAATCTCTGACAATGTTTAATTTTCTTTTCATGATAATTACAGAAAAAAATGCACTTGTGTGTAAAAACTTCTCTTCTTTCAACTCTTCTTTGCCTCCCTTCCTCTGCCATATCTTTACCAGAAACTGGAAATAAAAACATTAGGAAAATGTTTAAACTTTTAGCTAAATGATAGCCTCTCAAGATCTGGCTTAAAGAAATTACACATTTACACAGTATTCACAACTTTTAAATTAAAATTCTAGAAAGAAGGAGTGTTATATTTCCATTCTATCTGATTTTCATTTTAGTTGGCCCCAAAACAGACTCAAATATCCCAAAGACTTTATAAGCAGGGCACTTTAATTTGGAAGAAAAGTGATTTCTGGGCCCCCAAATAAATAGCCTTGAGGAACATAACACACACACACACACACACACACACACACACACCACTCAATCACTCTGCAGTTTTTCCCATTCAAGAACTTGGAAGAATGACCTTAATTCTGCTTTGCTTGGGAGTTTGTCCTTTCTGTCACTTGAAATTCCAAAATGATACAGTCATTTTGGAAGCCAGAACTGCAGTGTCCACACCACATGAAAAATTTTTAGGCCAACTGTTTCAGGATCCACCACAAAATGAACAACAAGTCAATACAACCATGGGTCACAGGGCAATACATTTTTTCCTCTAAGATTTTGTGGTATCATTTTCATATTTACTTCTAAGTTTAAAAAATTCTCTTAACCACCCCTTCCCTTTTTTGTTGAACAGCAATTTTTAAATTATCTGGTGGTTTAATAAACTTCCCTTATTTTTCTCACACTCCTTTCAATTGTGGCCGTCTTTTTCAGGCCACTCTCCTTTCTAGAAGCAGATTTTAAAAAAGAAAGAAAGATTAGACTTGGATTAGAAGAAGTGGGAAATCAAGTCAATTTTACCTTTTTTTTTTTTTTTTTTTTTTTGCCACGTGGACTGTGGCTGGTCCTGTAATCCCTCCGAACCCAGGGGCCTTATCTGGAAAAGAATGACACCAATAGCTAGAACACAAGTAGAGGCTTCACAGAAATGGTAGTTTGTGAAGAAGCCTTGTAAGTATCAAGATGGTGGATGTAGGTATTTTTTATTCAGATGCATCTCTGTTACGGTAAATACTTGACAAAAGAATGTGTTGGCATTCTCCTTCTAGGAGGAAAAGGCACTGCCTCATGTATCAGCACTCAGTACTATAAATTGAAATGTCTTCCCACTGTAATTGCCATAGAATTCTCCTAACCATCCAGAAGCATTCTAGTCCCAGTCCCCAAAAGATTACTCTACCCCTATCATTGTGGGACCCACAGTCTACTGATAACATGTCCCTAAAACTTCAACTCCCTTCCTGACCTTTCCAAAGGAAGATAGGTTGCTCTTTGTCACACCTCCCATGACTTAGGGATGGGGAGAATGACTGGAAGGCAAAGAAACATTCCCTACTCTCCTCCGCGGTATCTAGGTTCTTGCCCCACCATCAACATGTAATAATATTCCTAGTTTTTAAGCCTTTTTCCATATTCTTGCACAACTCTTCTTTGCCATTCACCTTTGTTCCATCCTAGGATCCTTCGCCAGGTCCTTTAAGAAACAGGGCATTTAGCATTGTCTTCCCTTTCAGTGGCTATCATCCTTTAAGGCTCTAAAACCTACTGAAGCCCTTTCTGATACCACACCTTATAGATCCTTGTCCTTCATAGCAGTAAGTACGCAATTCTTCAGCACTAACCCTCTAAGCAAGCATCACAATACACTTGACCATTTATTGCTACTAAGATCTCAAACTGTGATCTTAAACTCCTTCCCTATCATGACATCCATTTCCTTGATCCTTGATTTCTCCCTGCTTTCCCAGTGGATCATCTGTGCTCAGATGGACAGTGGCCTCCCAAATGGCAACATAGAATTGCAGATGTGATTAAATTTAGGATTTTGAGGTGGAAGAAGGATCCCGAATTATCCCACTAGGCCCAGTGTACTCATGAAGTTCTCAGACTAAGAGGGAAGTGGGAGGACCACAGTTCAGAGATTACAGTGATATAACCACGAGCCATTGAATGTTAGAAGCCACTGGAAGCTGGAAGAGGCAAGAAACAGATGATCCCTTGGAGCATCCTGAAGAACCAGCCCTGCTGACACCATGATGTCATCCCAGTGAAACTCATTCTGGACTTCTGAGCTCCAAAACTATAAGATAACACATTAGTTTTTATTTGATTCACTGAGTTTGTGGTAATTTGCTACAGCAGTGATAGGAAACCAATCTACCACTCATGCAGCTGAATGGCCTTTTGACCCAGTTCTGAGCATGCCAACAGTCAATAATTTCAGTTTTGCCCATTGCTTCACCCTATAATTCCTCTCATTAGAGACCTTCCTGGACTTCTACCTTGCCAGTCCCCAACCTTGATTGACTTCTGTCCCAATAGTGGACTTTCTCATTCCTCAGTTTCTGAATGATGTTGGAGCAGATCCCAAACTAGTTGGGAACATTTATAAGTCTCTGAATTTTCTATTTTTTTTTCCTTGAAGATTTCTCACCAGTGGCTCAGTAGTAGCTGCTACAAATATTTCTACTCTGTCTGGAATTCCAAACCTACCTCCACCCACTTCACCCTTGAACGAGGCTACCTTTGCTGAGAAGACTGGGATCATCTACAGCCGTTCACCTTGTCTTTCATCTTCAGCTACCTTAGTTATTCCATCTTGATTCAAATGATTTTGTCCTTCTCAAATCCACATCCTCTCCATGTCCCCCGGATCCCATGCCCTCTGCATATTCCCCTACGTCAATCTATTGGTTTCTGTCATTGACGCATATAAGGAGGCTTCGTAAGCTCCACGCCTGCGTGCCAGTAAGCACCATCTAAGCCACCCAGGACAAACCATTCTCTAGTTTTTCCCCTTTAGATCTTTAGATCTCCAAAGCTAGAAATCCCTGTCTTCTTAGTTCCTCTTACCGTGTTTCCCTGCCTTCAAAATCAAGAAGTTCTCAAGTGAGAGAGAATATTCAATTGTTCTGTCTTTCAGAGACACACAGGAAACATAATAGATATAATGACATTAACAGGAATTCCCTGAGATCATTATCTTCCCTAACCCCAAATACTCTACACCAATGTCTTCATAAATATAAAATATTCTTTGTTTCATTTTGGAAAATAAAGTTACTCTGCCTGTAAGTCCTAAAGAACTGTGTCATTTATGTAACAGGCACTCGCTAAATGTTTACTGAATTCAATGGTCTAAGCAGCTCAGCTAATTGAAATGAAAGCTTTTCATGAGCTGATCATCACAGGCCCTGGAACTCTTACCCCAAAGAGCTGGATCTGCCTTCAGGTAATCATCTCTCCATCTCTGTCTCCATAAGTTGGTTACAAAATATTACTTTCATCAATGTATAAACTTTATCATATGGTTTCCCATTATTGAAAACAGAATTATGTGCCTTCTAGTACTGACACTAATATATTCTTGTTACAGGCTTCAAAAACCTCACAAAATAGTCCCAACAATTTTTGCTGCCAACTGAGGTTCATGGATGAAGAGAAAGAGGCATGAAAGGGAAAAGTTATTAAAAAATAACTGAGTTGGTGTAGATGGTAGAGATGTCAACATTTTTTGTGGGGGGAAAATCCTGTCTATTTAAAAATGTTTAACATTATTCTAGCCAAATAAATACAGAACTATACTCCTGTAGAAATATAATCCTTGTGGAAAAGATATATTTTTTCACATAACTATTTACTTTTTGTTTAAATTAATTGCATGTGTATATAAAGTACCTGTATTTTAAAAACATTAAATATATTAACCTCAAAAATTGTATTTTCAATCTATGAATTTACACGTATGTGAAATACACAGACTATTTCAATGATATTGTCAGATTACATTTAAAGTCCCAGTTTATGAAAATATCTTAAAGAAATTACAAAAATGTTAGAATAAGAGAAACAATATGGAGTAATAAAAAGAAAGTACATGTATGAGTTAGGAGGATCTAGGTTGGAATCCTTGTTGCTCACTATACAATTTTTATAAAAGTTTAATTCCCTTAATACCAAAAAATTTGGTATCACACATTCAGACAGTATGAATGATAGGCCTCATTCAGTAGGGTTAATATCCAAATGTTCGATATCAAGAAGACTTATAAATGTATCTCACCACGGTTATAAATCAAAGAGCAGAGATGATTGTTCAGGAGATGTACAATGTCTGGAAAATAAAGAACTCCTAGTGAAACTCTAACATAACAGGAAAATGGATTGAAATGAATAGGTCTATAGTGTTACAGATGTAAAATATAGATGTTTAATGTGTTTGCCTTAAAATAATTTGGCCTAAAAAGGAAGATGCATTCCCAAAGTGAAACATGAGTACCTTTTAATATCAAACTTTTATTATCATATGGTATTTGAAGAGGAAAAAAGGTATATATAATTTGGAAATAAAGAAATAAAATGTTTTAAAAACTTGGGAAAATAATAATGTAATTCTCACCTCCCAGGGCTATTGTAGGGCTTAAATAAGTCACAGTCTCTCCAAAAACATAGGTTTCCCTTCTTCCTTCTGTTCAAGGACTGTATCTAATTCTTTATTCCCCAAAAATGCCTAACAAAATGCTTTGAACAAAGCAGACGTTCAGTAAATGTTTGCTAAGTAGATCAATGTCTTGGAAATCATTTAACGAGGTATATTGCCTGCTTTCCTCCACACTGAGAAAGAACCCCCCAGCCCCACCCAGATCAATCAAGTTAATCATTTCCCTTCACATGAAAACTGTGTCTCAATTTCTTTTGGAGAATCTTACATTTTGAGTTTCTAAGAGTTTCTCTTAAATTATTTGTCTTATATGGTTGGCAACCACATGGCTAAAAAGAAAACAGATGCCAAAATTTAAGAAAGAGTAAAGCGTATCATTTTAGTCATGCTATTGCCGCAGAAGATTTCATACACTTGACCTTTGATGAATGTGTCATCTCTCCAAAGAGCTATTCCTGATTCTAGTCCAGCGTGGGATGTCTGAGACCAGAACCAGTTCATGAAAAAAGAGTCCAGTCAGGTTAGGGTGGCCAGTTCTCAGTCCTTTTCCTTGGTGCTCCTATTCCCCTGTGGGCACCAGTTCCTTAGTGTCTTCATGGGGCCCCGGTCTGGAATTTGGGCAGGGAGGGGAGGAGGCAGTGCCCTCCCATGTGTCAAGGGCAGGCCATGGGCAGGAGCTCCACCAACACCATCAACTTTCATCCCTCCAACATCCCTGGAGGGAACCCTCCTCTGTTTTATAGAAGAGAGACAGTTGTGGTTCATATAGTTTCAATAATTCATATGCCCATGTCACACACACACGGTACAGACCAGACCTGTTTTTTTCAAAGATATGACTTACACACCATAAAATCCACCCCTTCAAAGTACAAGTCAGTGGTTTTCAGCAGATTTTTACAATGCTGTGCAACCATCCCCACTATCTAATTTGAGAATGTTTTTATTCCCCTAAAAAGAAACCCCATACACATTAGTAGGCACTTCTCTCCCTCCCTCTAGCCCTAGGCAACCACTAATGTGCTTTTTGTCTCTATGGATTTGCCAATCCTGTACTTTTCATATAAAGGGACTCATATAACATGTAGTCCTTTGTGCCTGGCTTCTTTCAGTTAGCATAATGTTTTCAAGGTTTATTCATGTTGTAGCACGTATCAGTACTCTGTTCCTTTTTTTCTAGCCGAATAATATTCTATTCTAAGAGAAATATACTGTTTTGGGGACTCTGGTGGGATGCGAAGGAAAAATAGCCTCTTAAAGCATTACATGGTTTGACAAAACACGTTTGTGGTCATGAAGTTCAAATATGTGGCAGCACGGTATGCAAATGGAAACACAAGTTTACAATTCCCAGATTGGCCCCAGTCTAAAAGTCTTCCAACACTGCGCTCACGAGGTTGTACAAAAGTACCACTCAAGTGCTTCTGCGACAAGGAGGGTAGACTGGTTCATTCACTATTGAGGGCAATTTGGTGATACCTGTTGAAATTATAAATTTCCTTTCTGGAAATTCATTCTATAAACACATCAGCACATAAATGAGATAATGCATTGGTTTCAACACCATTGCTGTAGCAAAAGGCAGGAAACCACCCTATAGTATACTACTAGTGAGCTGGCTAAATAAATGATGGTTGACTACCCTAAAGCAGTGAAAGAGAATGAGAAAGTTCTATACATACCAATATGGAAAGTTCTCGAAGATATGGCCATACCTGAAAGAGTAAGATGAAAAATGCTACCTGTAGACAGCTATGTTTTGTAAAAGAAGGGAGGAAAGTAGAATGTCTATATTTATACTTTATTTGTATGCATAAAGAAACTCTGGAAGGATAACAAGAAATTAGTAATAGTGCCTACCTGTTTGGTGGAAGAGGTGAGGACATTAGTTGGGAAAGACTTCTGCTGCACATATAGGTGCCTCGACTGTGGTAGGCAAAATTCTACGGTGTCCCTTCAAGCTTCCTGTGTGCTGGTTACCCACTCAAGCACTAACCTACCTAAAGCTGTGAAAGGGTCGTGCAGATGGAATGAAGGTTGTGAACCAGCTCTTCTTAAAGTAGGAGAGCTTCCCGGATGTCCGAGTGGGCCAGTGGTAGCCCATGAGCCTTGATGACCTGAAGGGGCTTGGAAGCTGATTTTCCTCACAGCCTCCTGACGAGAGTCCAGGTGACTGACACATAGCTTTAAGGCTTGTGAGCCCCTGAGCAGAGGAACCTGCTGCGCCAACTGAGACTCCTGACCAAAAGAGCCGTGAGAGTCTGCGCTGTTAGAAGCTGCTGTGTTTGTGGCAATATGTTATAGCAGCAGTAGAAAACCAATTTGTATATGGCTGCACTGCTTGTCTTTTTAATCTAAATGAGGATTTAAAGTCAATGGAAATCCAAACAGACCTCACTGAGATCACTGCAAATAAGGTTACTTTTCCGGGAACATAACTATCTAGTCAAAAGTTCACGGTAGTTTTCTTTGTTTTGTGTGCCTACACTTAAATAAGTTTCGTCTGAAAATTGCAATTTTGATAAAGATCCCCTGGGAAGCAAGTCTGTCTTGTAAAAGCTGAATGACTGGCTTGTTTTCCCAAGGCTCTCTGTGTCCTAAATTTAGAGTCTTCTCTAAAGATATAAACACAGTTTATTTAATTCTTAGAAAGTTAGTTAAAACTGATAAAATTAAATTGATAGACACTAAAGAGACAGACGCTTGGCTTCAAGGAGAATGTTTGCCTTGTCTAATTGAAATGTCTAAAGGTTAAGCCTGTACTTTGTCTAACCTTTAACTACACGATTCTTCTCTTTGTTATTGGGTATGTTCCAGAGCTTTGCAAAAGGAGTTTATTGTTCTTACATGGGAAAAAATGGTCAAAGGAGTGATCTTTAATACAGAATTAAGACAAAAATTCTAAGGACACCATTTCTCTTTATTGTCATTTAGCTACTTACAGCTAAAAAACTGTATGAAAACAGAAACCTTCCAAAATTGACTATCTTCTGTGAGAAGAAGCAAACATGTGTTTCCTTTCTTTTTTTTTTTAAATATTTTTATGTATTCATTTGACAGACAGAGATCACAAGTAGGCAGAGAGGAGGCAGGCAGAGAGATAGAGAGAGAGAGGAGGAGGAAGCAGGCTCCCTGCCAAGCAGAGAGCCTGATGCGGGGCTCAATCCCAGGACCCTGAGATCATGACCTGAGCTGAAGGCAGAGGTTTTAACCCACTGAGCCACCCAGGCGCCCCTGTTTCCTTTCTAATTTGTTAGAAAAGTTCAATTAATCTCACTGTTGAAATATACCTCCCAATGAATCTCACCGTTAGGTAAAATCTCGTTCTTTTTAATACCATCTTTCCTCTTTCCAAGACCTGTGTGCACTCCCTGCTGCCTACTGCTGGTCAGTACTTATCTCAGAGGTTCTCAGGTGGGGATATCTTTGCGTTATGGGGCAACAGCTGGAGATACTCTGGGTTGTCACAACTAGGGAAGTGCTCCTAGCATTTAGTGGGTAGATGCCCACGGGGTATAGCTAAACACCTTACGGTGCACAAGACAACCCCACGACAGAGAACTTTCTGGCACCCAAATGTCAATAGTGCTAATACTGAGAAACTCTGGTCTAGATGGAACTCAAAGGCTGGGTCAGTAATGAATTAAAATAAGCGAAGTTTTCCAATTAGGAGAAGTAGCGAAAGCCATGTTAATATAGTATTGTCACGAAAGGGAGAAGCAAAGAAGGAAAGGAAGGAATGAAGTCCCTTCTTTATAAGTTTCCCCATAACTGAATTGAGAATCATTTTGAGATGTCAATTTATTAAAAGAAAGTAAAATTTAAAGTTCTGCTTCTCAGTCACAGGAGCCACATTTCAAAAGATCAGAAGCCACACATGACAAGTGACTACCAGGTTCAGACAATATTCCTGGGACACAGATTACATTTAATACATGGGAAGGAAGGGAGCGAGGGAGAGACAACTTCCTACATGACGCGAATGGAAAGCGGAGGCAAAATCAAGTGATCAAAGAGAGGAGAGGATAAGGAAGCCTTAGTCAGCAAGGCTGACCACTATGGAGCAGACACATTGAGCGATCACTAAGGAAATGCCATGACTTTCATAGTAGTCTATCATGGGTGACCTTCGAGATGTAAGCTTTAAGTAAACAGATGAGCTTTAAGGAAGATGTCAAGGCTTGAAGGAACAGATTTTTATTTTTATTTATGTTTGTTTTAGTTGTTTAATTTCTTAATTTTTTTTGTTTATGACAGGAAAAATGGAGAATGTGGTCATAGTGATAAAATGACCATCAGGCACTCTCAAAAATACCATCGTGCAAAAAATTCTCCTCTGATATAATCAGAATTTCAAAAATAATTTTAGGAAATTTTCACAAATTCAAGCAATCACATTTAAAGAAGGGTTTATCACATAGGACATTTAACATCAGGTGTGAGCCATCTCCTAAAAAAAGAAATGGGGAGCCTGGGTGGTACAGTTGGTTAAGCACCCGACTCCTGGTTTTAGCTCAGGTCAGGATCCCAGGATGGTAAGATCGAGCCTCGTGTTGGGCTCTGTGCTCAGTGCGCAGAGTCAGCTTGGGACTCTCTCTTCTTCTCCCTCTGCCACTCCCCCCTTCCTCTCTCTCTCTCTCAAATAAATAAATCAGAAAAAAATAATTTAGTACAACGAAGACCCCCTTCTCTCACTGTTCCTCTTATTTCCAGTTGTAAAATCCAATACATGAAATATACAAAAAACAAAAGGCAATCCAGTCTAAGCAATTAGTCAGCTGAGGTGAGGGGAAGGTGGAATGAAGAGCTGTAGTTAAATTCTCTAGCACGGAGAGAATCCATTGGTAAACTTTTCTTTTTTTCTTTCACTTTGCAGATGTCTTTTTTCTGAATGGTGTAAAGAGCTTAAGTCTGTTACCCATTTGAAACCAAAATGGATTTGACATCACAACTATTTCCTTGACTAAACCATAAAAAAAATAATTTATTTAACTGGTTGTCCCCTCCATCCTGGACTGCCGGTTCCCCATACTAGACGCTGGACTGTCATGGCCAGTCTGAGAAGCCGTTCCTTCAGACGGAACTTGGGTGACTCCTGCGGTCCCCATACAGCTCTGGGGAGGCATGGTCTGTGGCTCTTTGGAATATTCTGAAAGCTGGGTGGTCAGTACAGGGCAGCAGACATAAGCTGCTCACACAATAACTTCTCCTTTTTGGAAAGTACAACTACTGGGAACAATAATAGGGTTCACATTTCTGGAAGGGAACTTTCTCATGCCATCTCTAAAATGGGAACACTTTTGCCCAGACCCTTGATATAATTTGGATCTAGCATTCTCTTAGCTTTTAGTTAGAGAATCTAGCTGAGTAAGATCTAACAAATCTAAAAACGCATTCATTGTCTTTATAAAATTTCTGACATGCTAGTTAGGGACTAGAACGGAAGCCCAACTCCATGTGCATTCCAGCCTCTGTAGGTTGCTTACCTGTGCCCTGTGGTACAGTGTCTCATCCTAAATAGGTCTATACGAAGGGGTGTGGACAGATCAGCATATTCATTATAACTACTGGAAAATAAAGACATCATCCTCCTGATGTGAGACCTATGCTGTCTTCCATGTAAAGGGAAAAGATTCTATTATTCTTGGTGATAAAAGTAGATAGGTAGAAGACAGTTGCATGAACAATTCTATTTCCAATTCATTAGTAGATGAATGCTCCCACCATGCTATAATCTCCCACTGGTTTTCCAAGTCAACAACCCTCAGTCTGTCTATCCACTCCCCGCTGTCCCCTCTTCAAGACTTTGACTTGACACATACTTCTGTCTCTCTAACCCCTTCCTATCCATCACCTTGTCCAACATTTCAGAAGGACGCTGCAGGATCTTGGCATTTAACTTGTGAAAAGTCACCAGGCCCAACTGTATCAATGCCCCTACTGAAAGCTCATACAATGAAATTATAGTTTCGTATGAAAAACCCCATCGCTTTCGTAAATGCTGCGATAACACTCATTACATTAATACAGAGCAAAAGAAGAGCTCAGACTTAATCCGTTTTAATCTCCGTTATTTCCTAATATAAAAGACTGTGGGCCTTTTCACATTCTTTTGGAAGGATTAGTGAAGGCAAACATGAATAACAAATTGACATTCTGAGTTCTGGAAGAGCCAAAAGCAATACAAAAGGAAGGCAGAGAGATCAAATTTCTGAACAGAATTATTTTTCTAAGCAGAGTTTAAAAGTTAACATTAGGAACAAATGTTAAACAGCTCTGCACAGTTATTTTTCTTTACCTGAACACATTTTGCCAAACAGTTAAACTGACAAGCTAAAAAGACACATCTTCATGTTATAGAGACAAAGGAACTCTGTCTATGTGACAGGCATAATAAGATCAATTTTTTAAAGGAGAGTTTCTTGCATAACAACTTTTATATTCCTCTAGTCATTTCATTGTTGGAAGATATTCTAAAATGAATGGCATCAATTATTTTTTAGTAAGGGACATGTCGTTTCGCATCAAATCACTGAACACTGGTGCTAAAAGAGATTTTGAAATGATCTACTTTGGCCTCTTCATTGTATGGCTGAAGATCCATAAACAAAAAAAGATCTAGAAAGGGCCTCTGAGCTGTCTACTGTCACCAAACTAAAGATCCAGGACAATTCAGGCCTAGGACCTTGGTCTTCTGAGGACTCACCCAGTGATCTTCTCATTTGTCATTGTCCCTCTCCTCTAGCAGACTGTTTTATTACTGTATAGTATTAACTTGCTCCCCCATTATAACCCCACTGCAGTTTGCTTTGATGTATCTTGAATCAAAATAGCAAGAACGAACTCATTCTTGGGGCTTGGCTTGTCTTAATGCCCCCCAAAGTCACTGAGAAATGCTGTAAGGATTGGATCTCCCCAAACCCTTTGATAACAATTTGTATCTAAGTAATGCTATTGTAAAATGAAAAGATCTCTAAGACACGAGTTCCGCGGTGGGATTCTGGATCCTAACACACTCCGCCTTCACCCTTAATCCCGGATGTGGGGTTCAGTCTAAACCAGGATTTCACAACCTCAGCGCTATTGACTTTTGGGGCTGGATGGTTCTTTGCTGTCCCATGCCATCCTGCTCGGCAACATCCCTGGCTTCTACCCACTAGATGCCAGCGGCACTCCAACCCCTGAGCTGTGATAATCACAAATGTCATCAGACATTCCAGCTGTCCCTTTGGGGCGAAATCACCCCAGACTCAGAACCACTGGTCTAAATCCTTCAGCACCTATATATAAACCCGGACACAACACAGGAACAAAAGCAGAGATGAAAAGTGGGATAAAAAGGAACTCACTGGCACTTCTGACTATGAACTTTCCTTAGCTCTAAAGCCACTGAAATGTTTTGGTGAAGAAAAAAAAAAAAAAGGAAAGTTGTTTTAATGAACCATATGCCTTCCCTCACTCCCATCACACTTTTGCCTTCAAGTGTGTTTTTGTTGCCATGAAAGCAGAGGCTGCCTGTTTGTAATTATGATATTATTCTGTAGCGAATTTTGGAAAGAACCAATTGGTGCACTTCCAACCTCAAATTCTCTCTCTCCTCTTCTCCCTTCCTTAGCCCGGAGTTTGGAGAAAGGGAAGCAACGAGAGAAGAGTGCCTCAAGTGCTTGTCTCTGACCTCATTCTGATGCCCACACTCAGCACCGACCTCTCAGGTTTCTAGAAACTGCCAACCAAACCTTCGGACACCACCAAGGTCCCGCCCCCAATGTCATAAGGCCATTGAAAAGGTCTCCTTTGCTCAACTTTTTCACCCAAGACCACAAACCTTGGTGAGAGATGGTCAAGACCCAACAAGGATGATGAGGTGAAGGGAGGGAGGAGAGAAGTAGATACCCATGCTTTGTGTTTGTTTGGTTTTTGTTTTATTAGCATATAATGTATTATTTGCTTCAGGGGTACAGGTCTGTGAATCCTCAGGCTTACACAGTTCACAGCGCGCCCCGCAGCACACGCCCTCCCAGCGTCCATCTCCCAGCGCCCCCAGCCTTCTCACCGCCCTCTGCCCCAGCAACCTTCAATTTGTTCCTGAGATTAACAGTCTCTTATGGTTTGTCTCCCTCTCTGGTTTTGTCTTGTTTCATTCTTCCATCCCTTCCTCTATGATTCAGTCTTATTTCTCAAATTCCTCATATCAGGGAGATCTTATGATAACTGCCTTTCTCTGATTGACTTACTTCGCTCAGCATAATACCTTCTAGCTCCATCCATATCATTGCAGATGGCAAGATTTCAGTTTTTTGATGGCCGCATAGTGTTCCATTGTATATATATACCACATCTTCTTTATTCATTCATCTGCTGATGACATCTAGGCTCTTTCCATAGTTTGGCTATTGTGGACATTGCTGCTAAAAACACTTGGGTGCACGTGCCCCCTCAGGTCCCTACACCTGTATCTTTAGGGTAAATACCCAGTAGTGTGATTGCTGGGTCGTAGGGTAGCTCTATTTCCAACTTTTTGAGGAACCTCCATATTGTTTTCCAGAGTGGCCACACCTGTTTGCATTCCTACCAACAGTGTAGGAGGGCTCCCCTTTCTCTGTATCCTCACCAACATCTGGCGTTTCCTGACTTTTTAGCCATTCTGACTGGTGTAAGGTATAGATATTCATTCTTAATCAAAATGAGTTATGATCTTTTACTCACACGTTGGGTAACTTCTCTGGATATGTCAAAGACAGCCATGCTGCAGAAATTTAATAGAAATGTTTAATAGATGCTCTTCTTTTTAAAAATGATATTTATTTATTTGAGAGAGAGGGAGAGAGAAAGCATATGAGATAGGGGAGGGGCAGAGGGAGAGGAACAAGCAGACTCCTCACTGAGCAGGCTCTATCCCAGGACCCCAAGACCAAGACCTAAGTCAAAGACAGACACTTAACAGATTGAGCCACCCAGGTGCCCCTTAATAGATGTGGTTCTTACAAAATTTCTTCTCTGGCTTTTTATAGAATGGATATATAAATAATAAAATGCTCGAATGCAAAGTATTAAGGTTCTATGAATTTTTACATATGTATACGTTCATGCAACTGCCTCCCAGACAAAGATACAGAATATTTCCATTACCCTAGAAGGCTTCCCTGCCTCCACCCAGTTAATACCTATCCCACACCTTTCAAAACAAGCACTATTCTGATTTCTGTCAATGAAGGTTGGCCTTGTCCATGTTTTTTTTTTTTTAGCCTATAAATTAAATTGCATAATAGGTACTCTTTGTGCCTTTTTATCATGCAATATTTTTCTAAAGTTCATGCATATAAATTTGTGTGTCAGCAGTTTGTTCTTTTTTGTTGCCTCATAGTATTCCATCATGTAAATATACCACAGACCCTGTTAATAGATATTTGTGGGGTTAAAAAATAGTTGGGGACTATTACTGATAACACTGTGGATATATGCATTTGTTTCCCCTGGGTGTGTAACGAGGAATGAAATCCTAATATTAACCAGCAGAATATATCAATCATCAAACTGAAGTTTTTCTATCAGTGGAAGGACTTAAAGGACACAATGAGTGTCACCTATTTATCTTGCATAATGGAAAAACGGATGAATCTTTTAAATTAGGAAATCAGGAAAAATATACTAATGCAACTACCAGCAGAGTGAACACAGAATTTGTCCTAAAAGTGAGAAACATGGCAAATTAAGAGGCACTATTAGCATTTGCATTGGGACCATTTAACCTGGACTTTCCTGGGAAAAAGGACTCCCTAGGGCCAATATCTAATGCCAACTTCAGAATTTACTTCCTTTTGGACTTAGGCTGACTCGTTTAAACCCTCGTCTTGTAGTCAGGACATTGGTCAGACTCTTCTCCCCCAAAATGTTATAAATACTCTGTAAGTGGCAACTCATAAATCATAAACATCCAATGCAATACAGCTGTTGTTGAGGGAGGACCGAGGGCTGGAACACAGACATCCAGGGTTGAGACATCTGCTTTCAAGAGCTGAGCTACGCCCGCATCTAAAAGGCCACTCAATTAATTCAGGAGCTTCCCTCTTCCCTTTCAGTTTCTCTTCACTTCTCAATACATCCTGACTTAAAAATAAGTTTAGGCTAGCCACATATGCCCCATGGTATTTCACCCAACATGAACTGCAAATTACATCAACTGTTGCGACACATTTGGCAAGTATCTTTCTTCTCCATGCTTCAGTCACTGGACTCACTGTGTGACGAGAATCCCAGAAGCCTAGTGTGACAGCGCCTGAAATCTTCACTAAGTTGAATACCGTGAAATTGCTTCATCAAGCTGACTCAACATCGGGCGGAGGGGGGTTGGCCTTACCCTGTGGAAGCCGAAGTGCTTCGGCTTGCTCGGGCTTAGGGGCTTATGTGAGGGAACAATGACACTTTATTTCTACCAGGTTTAAAAGTTTGAAAACAACATGAGACAACAAAGTAGCAATGCCTTTTGAAATACAAGGGGCTGCCAGTTTTCATAGGCATTTGAAACTACATGTCTCCCCCCCCCCCAAAAAAAAAAACAGGTACAAAATTGGAAGCTAAAATAGTTTTCCTTGAAAGGAGAAACAATATATGCTGGCTACATTTACATCAGGCTCAGAGGCACTGCACTGGACTGAAACGATTAGTTGCACAGAAAGAGTACAGTTAAGTGGGATAATGATGATCTGATATTAAGAACAGTGTCCCTTACTGCAGAGAAAAGCCATTCCAGGTGAATTCACTGGGAGTCACAGCCTGTTATAAAATTATAGGTTAGAACAAGGACTAGAAATATAGCACGACAGCAGAAAACGACAATATCTACAATGTGAATTCCCTGTGGACAAAGCCCTTCTTTTATAAAATCACCATTATGTTAATGCTAAGTTCATCTTTTCTAAGAAAGTATAACACATGTTTGGCTGAGTCCATACCTTCTAGCTGACATCTAAAAATTAACCAGTGTGGTTATAGTTTTTATATTAAAAAAAAACTCTATCTATACTAACATAACCCAGTAATCATACTTCTAGGCATCTATCCCAGACAAATGAAAATTCATGTCCACAGAGCTGTATGCAATATTCACAGCATCTTTATTTATAATAGTCAAAAGTATAAACAACCCAACATCATCAACTGATGTATACACTAGAAACTACGAAAGCCATACCATGGAATATGACTTAGCAACAGAAAAAACCAAACTCCTGATACGTGCAACAATTTGGATGGATCCCAGATAACTATTCCAAGTGGAAGGAAAGCTAATCTCAAAAGGCCACATACTGTATGATTTCATTTATATAAAATTATCAAAACAGCAAAATTATAGAGATGGAGAATGGATTAGTGGTTGCCAAGGTTTAGAGATGGGGACGAGGAGTGGGTGTCACTGAGCGGGTTGCATGAAGGAGACTTGTGGTCACAGAACAGTTTTATATCTCGTGGTGGTGGTGGTTCCACAAGTTTCTGTATGTAATAGAATGGAACAGAGCTATACACATGCACTGTACCAATGTCAATTTCATGACTTTGACATTGTAGTGTATTTACATAAGACCTAACCACTGGAGGAAACTGGGCATGCAGCACATAGAGTATCTGTATTATTTATAGCTGCCTGCAAATCTAATTATTTCAAAGTAAAAACATTTTCAAAAAGCGACAGCCACATCTCTATCGAAGCAAACACACATGAGTCTTGCCGCTTATCTTTTTTTAAAAAAAGATTTTATTTATTATTTATTTGACAGACAGATCACAAGTAAAGTCAGAGAGGCAGGCGGGGCGGGGGTGGTGGTAAGCAGGCTCTCTCCTGAGCAGAGGCCTGATGTGGGCCTAGATCCCAGGATCCTGGGATCATGACCTGAGCCGAAGCCAGAGCCTTTAACCCACTGAGCCACCCAGGCACCCCTTGCCACCTATCTTTTGAGGGACATTACCTCCTAGAAATAAAAAACCTTCCTAAGATGATATTTCATGAGCAAAACCCCAAATCATCATTAATAGCAAAGGGAAAAGTTTTGATGTATTTCTGACAATCAAATTGATGTTATTTATGCGAAAGCAACACCAAGTCATATTAAAATGAACCCGATCATATCAATATTTAACACAGGTTATTACCACGTGACAGAACAAGGAACTGCCTTTTAATTCCTTGCTAACAGGGTTTTCTATCTGTACATTTCTGCTCTTGCCTAGCACAGAAGTCTGTAACTACAACGCACGGATTTTACACTCAGTGTTCAACTACAACGCACGGATTTTACACTCAGTGTTCAACTAATTGCCCATTTGATTAAAAAAAAAAGAGTAACAATGACAAAACTATGGATGATACTATACAGAAGTAATCGTCGTTACTCCGAACTAGAAACCCAGGCATTTCCTTGGAAGGAGAGAAAGCAAAAGTCACCGGCTGTCACGGGTGTGCTCTTCTCCCGCGGTATACAGCTACCTGGGAGCAGGCAAACCTAGCCCAGCCTTCCCGAATGTCAACAAATGGTCAGAAACATAAGAGAAATATTACACCAAACTTCCCTGGAAAGTCTCATTCTTGTCATCAAAATGGCATGAACTGAAAAGAGGCGAGGCTGAAATGGCACACACCAAAATCTTCAAGGGAACTTGTAACTGGATGTTCAAATTATGAGGAAGCTTTTGATTTTGATGAAGTCCCAAATGTTTATTTTCGCTTTTGTTTCCTTTGCCTTTGGAGACACAAGATATGTGTCGCTGTGGCTGGTATCGAAGAGGCTACTGCCTATGTTCTCCTCTAGGATTCTGATGGATTCCTGTCTCACATTGAGGTCTTTTATCCATTTCGAGTTTATCTTTGTGTACGGTGTAAGAGAATGGTCGAGTTTCATTCTTCTACATATAGCTGTCCAGTTTTCCCAGCAGCACTTATTGAAGAGACTTTTTTCCACTGTATTTTTTTTCCTATTTTGTCGAAGATTAATTGACCATAGAGTTGAGGGTCCATATCTGGGCTCTCTACTCTATTCCACTGGTCTATGTGTCTGTTTTTATGCCAGTACCATGCTGTCTTGGTGATCACAGCTTTGTAATAAAGCTTGAAATCAGGTAACGTGATGCCCCCTGTTTTATTTTTGTTTTTCAACATTTCTTTAGTGATTCGGGGTCTCTTCTGGAATGGGAGAAGATATTTGCAAATGACAGTACAGTCAAAAGGTTGATATCCAGGATCTGTAATGAACTCCTCAAACTCAACACACACAAAAGAGACAATCATATCAAAAAATGGGCAGAAGATATGAACAAACACTTCTCCAATGATGACATACAAATGGCTATCAGACACATGAAAAAATGTTTATCATCACTAGCCCTCAGGGAGATTCAAATTAAAACCACATTGAGATATCACCTTACACCAGTTAGAATAGCCAAAATTAACAAGACAGGAAACAACATGTGTTGGAGAGGATGTGGAGAAAGGGGAACCCTCTCACACTGTTGGTGGGAATGTAAGTTGGTGCAGCCACTGTGGAGAACAGTGTGGAGATTCCTCAAGAAATTAAAAATAGAGCTTCCCTATGACCCTGCAATTACACTACTGGGTATTTACCCCAAAGATACAGATGTCGTGAAAAGAAGGGCCATCTGTACCCCAATGTTTATAGCGGCAATGGCCACGGTCGCCAAACTGTGGAAAGAACCAAGATGCCCTTCAACGGACGAATGGATAAGGAAGATGTGGTCCATATACACTATGGAGTATTATGCCTCCATCAGAAAGGATGAATACCCAACTTTTGTAGCAACATGGACGGGACTGGAAGAGATTATGCTGAGTGAAATAAGTCAAGCAGAGAGAGCCAATTATCATATGGTTTCACTTATTTGTGGAGCATAACAAATAGCATGGAGGACATGGGGAGTTAGAGAGGAGAAGGGAGTTGGGGGAAATTGGAAGGGGAGGTGAACCATGAGAGACTATGGACTCTGAAAAACAATCTGAGGGGTTTGAAGTGGCGGGGGTGGGTGGGAGGTTGGGGAACCAGGTGGTGGGTATTATAGAGGGCACGGATTGCATGGAGCACTGGGTGTGGTGAAAAAATAATGAATACTATTATGCTGAAAATAAATTAAAAAATTTAAAAAAATTATGAGGAAGCTGGTTACTCATATATTTTTTACATTTTCAATGTCATTTATAAATTTAATCCATTTTTAAAATTTATCCATGCACACACACGTATGTACCTATGTGTGTACACATAGGTGTGCAAACACACCCATAAATGATAATGCTTCCCATGGGTCCTTGATCTGAGATGACCTTGTAATGGACACTTCTGTTCCTTCCAGATCCCCTGAGGTCCTTCTCACTCTCCACGGGCCACCTCCCCAGCTTGGGGTATATTTGGCCTCCAGGGACTTGACCTGGCACTGCCGTTGGGCTATGAGAGCAACTCTGGCTGCACTAACATCCTGACCTACTTGGGAGGTGATCTTAGCTCAGGACTAACGAGATGGGAGCCTTAGAAGGAAGCTCCCTGGCACCAGAGCGGGTGGCCATCTCTGAGGTATAGATTGTTTTCCCTGAGCTCCTCTGGAGAGGAGCCCCTCACCCTGGGGGAGAGTGGGATTTTGCGCGACCTTGGCTTTCGCTGCGTCCTGCTGCCTGTGGAGAACAGGCCAGCTCCACCTGGAAGCATTTTCTTCGTCACTCACAAATAAATCCTCATTTCAGCGTTTCTGGGGACCAAACTGAAAACAAACTTCTTTTCCCCACATTAAAAACGTCCTGAAGCCAAGGAGTATCTTACAATTGATACAAACATTTAACGCAGCTTTTATTCCTGAAAAATGTATTATTAAACAGATGTTGCACCTTATAATTCAAGACATAGCTTATGATTCTAAGACTGTAAGCTACGTACGGGCAATGGGGGTCTATTTTGTTCTCCAGGGCGCATCCCCTGTCTCAAACATTGCCTCAGACATATTTTACTCAGGACATTTTTGCCAAATTATTGGACTGAAAAAAATTCAGTTTTGTAATTTGTCTTGTAGTATAATTCCAATTATGGATTTCCTGGAGGGTAAGGCATGATTCACGTCTGTATTTCTATTTTCCATGATACTTTAACACAAAGTCTTGTCCAAATTCAGCACCAACAAATGTTGACTCTAATTGGGACACAGATGCAAACAATTTTGCAAAGGAAAAAATAACTATAAACTGGGAAAAGCAGAACAGAGGGAAAAAAGGAAAGGGAAAGAAGAGGTTGGGGACAAGAGGGTAAAGAGCACACCAGAGAGGGGTAAGATGGCTAATGAGAGGTGTAAAGTGAAGATGCAGGTCAACTTTCAGGTGGCAACAAAGAAGGGATTACAAAAACTATAGTGGCTGGAACAGGATGTAAACAGGAGGCATCTGATTGACATTGAATTTGAGCAGGAAGGGTACATGCATTTTTCAAGACCAGCAAATTAAAATCTGGATGGTAGCTCCCATGGCGTGTACAATTCTCCATCTATAAACTAGAGACAGGAAGTAAGAAGCCACCATAACACAATGGTTTGCACAGCTCACCCCAACACCAAGGACTTCAGACACAGCCATAACACGGGAAGATACCCAAAGCCAAGCCAGAAACACTGGTCGTCCGTATTCTTCAGGCCAACCAGTGAGCACTCATATGCCCTCTGTCTCCCACCAAGACCACTTATCGGAACTGAGTCATCCTTCTCTAGTGTTCTTTAAAGACAGACAAGCAGACACAGGGGTGCTATTTGCAGTTGGGTGAGGACCTGATCAAAGGTAAGGAGACTTTTAAAGCTGTCCTGCATTAAGAGGTGTCTAGATAAGACAATAGAGTAGAGGAACAAAAATACACCATTTCAGGGGGAGCAAAAGTCTTGTTATCTGTGTTTGTGTTAAAGCACATGTGTGTCCATGTGTGCTGTGATGTGTCTAATCACAGTTGGCAAGTATTGCTGTGGAATTTGCTGAGTTCAGAGAGTCACTGTCATTGGAAGGGAATGAAGTCAATGTAAAGGAAACGATGCTTCCTTTGATACACAGACTTCAACTCATCCCGACCAGTCTCCCCTTTTACCTGGAATGCCCAGACTCTCCCTGGAAGGGGTAGAAAGCAAGGAAATGGTGAAGGGGACAGACAACATGGGGCAGGAGAAGACAGCAACCTGAGACAAAAATTAAAAATCTATTGAGGATGGGAGTGGAAGAGGTGGAGGCATGGCCAAGGCCTCAGCCATACTGCCCCACCTCCTGCCCATCCAGCGGGGAGAAAAGCATTGACGATCATTGAAGCATCAGTCTGTCCTACTTGGAGACTCTCTCCCTTCATCCCCACCTGGCCCATCGCTTATCTTTCAGGGCCATCATTTTCACCCAGGTTCTGTCTGGAGCTCCAGTGGTCCACTCAGCCCAGCTCACCTTATGCGCAGGTCTCTGTATCTTCATCTAAGAAGAGCCAGCCATTAGTATGGCCAATGTGGCTAGAGTGAGTCATGAGGAAATGTTACGGGAGCTGAGCAGAGAAGCTGACTCATCTAAGAACTGATGCCTTACAATGGAACCTCTAAATTAGCGGTTCTCAACCAGGGGCAGTTTTGTCCCCCCACATGTCCTCCCCCACCGGCAACACTGGGCAATGTCTGAAGACACTTTTGGTTGTCACAACAGGGGGCAAGAAGGCTGTTGGTTGCTAGTGAAGAGAAGCCAGGATGTTGCTAAACATCCTGCAATGCATAGGTTAGCCTCCCATAGCCAAGAATGATGTGACCCCAGATGTCGTTAGCACAGTGATTGAGAAACCTTGGCCTAAAAGAAGGCACTCCTAATGGTCACCTTGGTGAGGCACAAGCAGCCAGATTATGTGGCCAAGGAGGACAGCGTTGGGTAGAGCCAGGCATGGGGCATCTCTGGACTTTGGAAAAACTTCTAATTCAGGGTGATGAACAAACAGGAACTCACTGAAATGTCAAGGTCTTCGTAGTCAGAATCCAGAGCCCGCCTCTTCCCAGCCACATGAGCTCGGGCAATTACTCAATGTTTCTCCATCTCAATTTCTTCACCTACATGTTCAGCGTCCTAAATGTGCTCTACGGGAATTTGTAAGGGTTAGAGAAGATATTAAACATGAACCCCTCCCCACAGGCACTCAACAAAAAGCCATTCCTTCTTTTCCCTTTTTTCTTGCTCTGGGTGATTTCTGGAATGAATATCATAGAGGCAGAGGGAGGAAGGAGATAGTCTGATCCTCTCCTCACAGCCCAACATTTTCAGGGCTCCTCGATCCTTCTCTTCTTTTCTTTTTTCTTTCTTTTCTACCTCCTTTTGAGAACTGGGATTTCCCATCCGTCAGCGATCCCAGACTCAGGCAGGGGCTTGAGCTACCACTATTTTCTCACCTTGTGACTCAAGAAGATAGAGCAGAGTGAAATCGCCAGGGATCTATGCACAAAAGAAACGCAGAAGCCTCTTGGAAAATTACTCATCCCAAGAGAACAAAGAGTCAACAGCAAAAGTGTGTTTCAAAGATAACAGGTGAGCTTTGAAACAAGGGGTCATTCTGAGCACAGCACACATCCTACATCAGAACTGTTCCCTTGTTCAGTCATTGTGGATTCACCCTGAGTCTCCAGACAAAGAGACTCTAATAAACCACAATTGTTTCTGTGAAATTTCCGAGGGCTACTGGAAGCACAAAGGATCAGAGGTTCTGTGACTGTGAAAGAGAAGCTGGCATTAGCAGAGGCACTGATGGCCGTGGCTGCTTCATTCCAGTGATCACGGGGGTGACATGGCGGCCCCCATCCACACTCTTGACAGATGACATTGGTTGCTACTCCAGCAGCACTGCCCTCGAGAGACAGGCTCGGTGGAAAGAGTTCTTGTGGGGGTCTCTGATGGCAATCACATTCCTCCCCACAGAGCCCCAGAGCAGGAGAGGAGAGAGATGGCACGCGGTCCCACAGCACCAGAGGGGCACCAGCAGGATGAGAGGCCGGGGGCATGTCCCCTGGAAGGCCCAGCGCTCTGGAGAGATGACTCAAGCAGCGGGGACAGGCCAGCCAGCCAAACACTTGCTTGGTATCTTTGGGTAGTCACCGGTGTCTTTTTCCTTTTTTCAGAGATATAAATATAGTTTGAAAATTTTCTGATGATAAAAGTAAAACTTCCTTTAGAAAGGTTGGAAACTTCAACAACAACAAAAAGGAAAGACGACTGTCACCCATGCCACTGTTCAGAGCTGACCACTGCTAGAGCTGCAGTGCATTTCCTTCAGTCTTCTCTGTGTTATGGATATTTTTACATTGTTGGGAGCATGCTGGATGTCCACTTCCATGTCTGTCTTTTTTCCAGCTCACATTGAGGTCGTCCAAGAAGTTGATGTTACAAGAACACTTGCCATGACCGCTGCGCACCCAGCTCCGTGAGGGGTGGAGGGAGCGGAGTTACTATTCTTATAATTTAAGCTGGCTCCTAATTGATCCTTAGAGGTCACTGTATCCTACTTCCCCACCTCAGTTATGAAAACATATTAAGTTCAAGTCTTTCCCCTTAGGATGAGGGAAAGTAAAGCCAAGATAGCTTGCCTTCCTTGAAGCACACTAGGAGACAAAGGGGGACCCAGGATCCTTCCCTTACCCAGACGATCACCACGCGAAGTCTCCCCTGGAGACGGCCTGGAACATATACAGTGTAAATAAAGACCTAAGGAGGAAATCAAAGCCTAGCTCTCTATGATATATTAGAGGAATGCAAAATATTAGACCTAAGGCATTTGTATTGAGTCTCTCACATTCCATTATTGGTATTTGAAGCTCCTTTTCTTGTTCTTTATGTCTTTTTTTTTTTTTTTTTTTTTGGACAGGATGTTAATCCTAAATCAAGATTGTAAAACTAAACCATTTAAAATATATGCATGCTTAGCAAAAAGATCCCAGGGTTTAAGAATCATTTTTAAAATTAGATTTTTCAATTTGATTCAATAAACATGTATTGAATATCAGCCCTGGAGTCATTTGTAGGTACTGAAGGCCCCCAAGAGGCAAGTCCACTCTAGACCAACCCCAGTTAATCCAGCTTCCAACCATTAATACACATATTTTCATTAAGTGCTTCCTATTTGCTGGGGGCACTGGGCAAAGAGTTGTTTGGGCTCTGTATGTAATATGACCATAATCAACACACATTTCCCTCTTTACTGTAGACAAGAAATGTTTCACTTTCCTCTTAACTCTCCTGTATGTATATATGTATAAGTGTATAATTCGCCTATACACACATACATTTTATAAATACATGATGGTAAATGGCATCTAAAGTATGGCTCAGTGTTGGGATGTGATAAGAAATAGAGGAGACTGGGGCACCTGGGCGGCTCAGTGGTTTAAACCTCTAAGCCTTCGGCTTAGGTCATGATCTCAGGGTCCTGGGATCGAGCCCCACATCGGGCTCTCTGCTCAGCAGGGAGCCTGCTTCCCCCTCTCTCTCTGCCTACTTGTGATTGCTCTCTCTGTCAAATAAATAAATAAAATCTTAAACAAACAAACAAAAAGAAATACAGGAGACTATGATCACCCTGAGTGCTCACGGCCCACCTAAGGAAGAGAGTCACTACTGACCCTAGCTGACTGATTGTGGGTTTGTGGGGCCAAAGTCAAGTTTTTCAAGAAAATATAAAACCTGATTTTCTTTTCTTTATTTGTATCATTATTTTTTCTCTCTCTCTTATCTAAAATGCTTAGTTTTGAAAAGTGAATTGGGGTAAATTGGAGGGGTAGAGGAGCCATGAGAGACTGTGGACTCTGAGAAACAGACTGAGGGTTTTGGAGGGGAGGTGCGTGGGGAGTTGGGTGCGCCTGGTGATGGGTATTAAGGAGGGCACAGATTGCATGGAGAACTGGGTGTGGTGCATAAACAGTAAATCCCAGAACACGGAAAAGATAAAATTAAATTTAAAAAGCTGATTTTCTAATTTAAATCTTCTTTTCTAAAAATTCAGATTCTAAAAATCTCGCTAGCACTCTCCAAATCTTATGAAATCTCTGGCCCACTCAGCGAGATCCAGGGGCTAATCTTGCAGGATCTAAGTCCTAATCTGGTCAGAACTCATCAAAAGATCCTGAGATCTCGGGCCCAGCAGGGAGATTCACCCGCAAATCTCATGTGATCTTAGTCCAAATGTCGGAAGAACTCACTCAAAATCTCCTGGGATCTAAGGCCATTCTGTGAGAAGCCAGCATCTAACTTCATGTAGCCTCAGTCCAAATCTCGGGTGATTTGGGGCCCAGTCAGTGAGATCCAGGGAGCAAATCTCAGGTGACCTAAAGCCAATTTTCAGGAGAACTCACCCAAAGTCACTGAGTTCTCAAGTCCAGACAGCAAGAACCAGGGTAAAAACCTGTGCACTTTCAGTCCGAATCTCAGAAGAAGAAACTACATCTTGTGAAATCTTGGGCCCCCTCTGCAAGATCCAGGGGAAAATCACTCCTGATTGTAGTCTACATCTCGGGAGAACTCATCCATCTCTCCTGAGACCTTGGGCCCGGTCAGCGAGATCAAGGGGCCAATCTAGTTGGACCGCAGTTCAGATATGGGGACACCTGATCCAAATCTCATGAGATCTCCGGCCGTGGATGGGAGATTCAGGACACATGTCTCGGGATATCTGTCCAAATCTCGGTAGAACTATCCAAATCTCCCGAGATTTCAGGACCAGTAGGCCATATCCAGGGGCACATCTCAGCCACAAATCATATCCATGCCCGCCAATGCAAGACTAAGTAAATTACGACACACCCATGCATGAGAATTCTGTCATTATTTTTAAAATTGAAGTAGCATTATATAGAGTGATTTCACTGATAGATTGCCAAGTACAGGACACGATACAAATAAGTTGCCATTTGTATAAATTAAATAAATAAGTAAAAGGATGCATGCATATATAATTGCCTGTGCCTCAAGATGGCCAAGGGCCACCAACTCTCTCTCAGACTTGGATGAGAGAAAGACAAAAATCTGTATGACTCTGGATTTAAGGCTTTTGACCACTCTGCCACGACCTTGAGGCAGTTATTAGGAGCACCACACTTGTCCCCTACCATTATCTTCCAGTCCCTGTTTCTATACGGGCATTCCGATTTCTGAGTGTGGCTCCAGGCCAGCCCTAACCAGCTAACGGAAACTGTGATCACCAGACTTTATCATTTCTCCTACCCGGAGCAGGATTCTGCCTCTGGCCTTCCCTAGCCACTCTTTTCCTTGCCACTAAATATTGCCTGGGATATGGACAGCCCACCCAGAATGAGCCCTTCCTTTGCCATGCTTCCATGGGCATCCAGGATTGGGCTACTCTCTCCTTCTTCTTCTGAACCAAGTCCTCTATGGCCAAGGTGGCAAGGGTAGGCCCTGGGGCACAAGAACCTCTCTATTTAAAGTGTCAAATAAATCTTAACAAACGCTGCATACACATACATATTCATAACCATGTTAGCATAATAATGACTCTGAAGACGGTTGTGCAGAAAGATGGTGGCCCTTTTTCATCCCACAGTTGTCCAGGATGATTCGACTAATGAATCTTCCCTCTTTGCTTTACACTTGTGGACACTGTGCAAAACTAGTGTTTTCCAAGTGGAATACATTCTTCCCTCCAGCTTGCCCCTTATAAAAGAGACTCCAGGAAACTTCCCAAACAAAGCCCTAAGGGTTATGACAAACCACACACACAAAAAAAGAGACTAAATAAAAGAAGGGGAGAAACCCAATAAGGAAGGAAAACTCAAAATTAAATGTTTAATTCTATGATTTGGTGGTTATGGTTGTCTTGGACAGAAAAAGTTAACCTGATAGTGGAACAAGTAATAAATCAGAAACTAGAAGGCAAGCAGGTGGGAGAACAGACAGGAAGTGTTGAAGGTCACAGGGTCACAGCAGGCAATGGGTTATCAATCAGAAACTGAGACAACACAAATGCCTATGATGAGGTCAAGGTCAATGGTTCCACTCTAGGCAGCCCATCAGAAACCATTAAAAAGCTGCTGGTATGGGATGGTTATAGACTCTTCCCCAACAGAAGCTTCAAAGATTATTACTTCAGGTTTGATGGGAATCCACAGAGGCCAATACCATTTTGCATGTTGTATATCTAAGGGGAACCATTAAGAAGGCAGATGCTATAGGTTTAGATATTTATTGCCATAATGTTCTGGCAGACTTCTTTTAGCAATATTTTTTTGTATCACGATGATCTAGAAATAGGATATATTCCTAATTCACGTGAAGGTGCCAGATGAGCTAGCAGCGGCCCCTCCCAAGAGGCCTACTCGGTCCACAGAAGGCCATGGGCTTCTGGCAGGATGCTAGCTGCTAAAATCAGGTGAACTGCACTCTACACTTGGCCCCACTGGACAGTTTTCTTCACCCTTCTAGGTCCGAATGTCCTCACTGACTGAATGAAATTTGGTTCTGGAGGATCTTTCAGTTATTTGAATATACTACATATATTATCATCTCAGATTTTTGCTTCTACTTGGAAAGAATGCTTGTCCTTCACTCATCACCAGGCTGATCCTCCAAATCCTTCAGATCTCAGCATAAATGATAAATATTCTGGAAGGCCTTCACTTCTACCATGGTTAGGTCCCCTACCGAAAGCTTCATAGGCCATGTCTCATCCACCACCCTTATTCCCAACAGATTTGACCATAATCACTTCGGTATTTGTTTTTCCCAGTAGACTTTAAACTCCACTAGGACAAAAAAAACATCTCTCTTGTTCAGGGCTGTCTCCTCACTGCTAAGCATCCAGAAGGAACTCAATAAATACTTGTTAGACAAAGACATGAATGAGCTCAAAATTTATATGGAAACCGAAAGTTTCATTTTTAAGGATTTTTCCCCCAGAACTAGTGTATCTATTCATTTATCAAAGCAAGTCGAATTCACTTTTCGCACACTTAAGAAAGTCAATTCTTAAATCCTGATTTCTTATCTCTATTTTAAAATCAACATATAGTGATTATTTGCCCCCGGGTACAGGTCTGTGAATCATCAGGCTTACACATTTCACAGCACACACCCTCCCCAATGTCCATAAAACCCAGCCATCCACTTATCTCTATTTTTCTAAGAATAAAGCGCTATATAGGTACGAGTATATTCTTGTAAAATTGTATATGTTTCGAGTATGTGACAATTAGTTTCTATCTTAATTGTACTCAGCAACTCAAATGGAATGGAGTCATTTTACAAAGAAACACCGCCTATCCCAGATTACCGGTTAAATCCATTTGGATTAATCAGGACTATTTTTACTTGAAAGGCTGGGATCTTGATGTTAAAGAGGGGGTAGTATTGAGGAGAGCTCTCTCACTATTGATAGAGAAATATCTCAATCATTTTTTTCAGTGAATAAGCAAGACTGAGAATGCTTCTCTATGGCCTCACCCCTCTTTCCCCAGAGGTCTCTGTGCTTGGTGCTTCCTGTGTATGGGGAAGCCGGAAATGATCCTGTCCAACTAGGAGGGAGTAGAAAGATGAGATCACTTGGATTTTAGTGGGAGCAGGACAGTGCTCAAGGGAGATGGTGGATACCCTTGCAGGAGGGAGAATTCACTACTCAGGATCAAGAATCTCAGCACATGGAGTTAAATCCTAGCTCTGCTGCAACTAGCTGGGGAAACTTACATAAGTTACTTGACATGGTGCCTAGTACCCTCATCTGTAAAATGGGAACAGTTTGGGTAACTACATATTAGAATAACTGCATACAGCTAAAATAAGTCAATGGATCCAAGGGCTTGGAAAAATGCCTACCATACCAAGTACTCAATCTAGGTCAGACAGGACTTTTATTTTATTGGCTCTCCATTTATCGGGCAGGCACTAGGAGGTAGTGGTTTTTGTAAGTTCCAGGGTGGACCAAGGTTCTTCAGCCTCATCTGAGGCAATTGACAAAAACTGAAATAGCAAAAATTTCTTTGGTTGGGAGCACCCAAAGAGCTGAGATCTTTTATAGGCCAGACAAGACTCGCTTGGGATTTGACACATTCTCTGACTGGTGTGGGCAGTGGCAGCAAGGGAGAAGACAGAAAGCAGGGGGTGGAAACCAGTACCACAAGGAGGGTGACAGAATGACGGAAGAGCAGTCAAGGAGCAGATATGGGGAATGCTAGGAGACAAAGATCATTGAGGGAGACAGCCTCCCTGGTCAGATGTCTCTAGGCTTTCCTTTTCAGGTGCCTTCTGGAGAATAGAATAGAAAGTGCCCCATGACCAGAGGCATCCACAGCCCAAAACCTGTATAGCTGTCCCCCAGTTCTTTAACTCGTCAGGGAAAATCCTCATTGGACAACACAGAGGCACGGAGCTGGTTGTTCAAAAAGTAAGTTTATCCATCAATAAGTCACTTGTTAGCCTATTATTATTGCTTTATAGTCTTGTACTATTTCCTGCCATTAAATATCAGAAACTAATTTTTGCCTAAAATGGTAAAAAGCTTTAAACTTCTGCATTTTTAAAAGTTTTTATTCAAATTCCAGTTAGTTGGGGTGCCTGGGTGGCTCAGTCAGTTAAGGGTCACTCTGGATTTTGGCTTAGGTCATGATCTCAGGGTCATGAGATTGAGCCCCGTGTCAGGCTCTGCACTGGGTGTGGGCCTGCTTAAGATTCTCTCTCTCCTTCTCCCACTCTCTCTAAGGAAAAAAAATAGTAAATTCCAGTTAGTTAATATACTACGTAATGTTAATTTCAAGTGTACAATATAGTGATTTAACCCTTCCATACAATACCCATTGTGCTCATCACAAGGGCACTCCCTAATCCCACCACTTTTGTAACCCACTGCCCCACCCACCTCCCCTCTGGTAACCATCAGTTTCTTCTCTAGAGTTAAGAGTTTATTTCTTGGCTTGCCTCTCTCTCTTTTTCCCCTTTGACCATCTGTTTTCTTCCTTAAATTCCACATAAGAGTGAAACTGTATGGTATTTTTCTTCCTCTGACTTATTTTGCTCTAGCTCTATCCACATCATTGCAAATGGCAGGATTTCATTCTTTTCATGGCCGAGTAATATTCCATTGTGTGTGTGTGTGTGTGTGTGTGTGTGTGTGTGTGTGTGTATCACATCTTCTTTATCCATTCATCAGCTGATGGACACTTGGGCTGTTTCCATAGTTTAGCTCTTGTAGATAATGCTGCCTTAAACATTGGGGTGCACGTATCCCTTTGAATTAGTGTTTTTATACTCTTTGGGTAAATACTTAGTACCATGATTGTTGCATCGTAGCGTAGTTCTTTTTCACTTTATGAGAACCCTCCATGCTCTTCTCCACAGTGGCTGTACCAGTTTGCATGCCCACTAACAGTGCATGAGGGTTCTCCTTTCTCCACATCCTCTTCCACACCTGTTGTTTCTTGTATTGTTGATTTTAGCCATTCTGACAGGTGTGAAGTGAGACCTCATTGTGGTTTTTGATGAGGGAAACAAAGGTAAGAGAAATGCATTTTAAATTAAATCTCCTTACAGTTTGTACCCACTGATGGACACCTGAACCATGCACGGCGTGACCTTCCTCAAGGAACTCATGGCTGCCTTAGTGCCTTAAGGTTTATGTTTTATTAAAGACTAAAAGTAGCCTTATCTTAAGAGCAGCTAGCCCCTCAGGGTCCTGAAAGCCTTGCTTCCAAATTCCTCAGAGACTTACGCTCTCCCTAACTCCCACTAATTAAAAAGTATATTATTAGTCACTCCTCACAATCCCCGTGCAGCTCTTTCTGCCCACGGGTCCTGTCCCCATGCTATAATGAAATCACCTTTTCGCACCAAGAACATGTCAAGAATTCTTTCTTGGCCATTTGCTCACAAACCCCAAAACTCAAATTCCATCAGTTTTGATCTGCATTTCCCTGATGATCAGTGACCCTGAGCATCTTTTCATGTGTCAGTTGGCCATCTGGATGTCTTCTTTGGAGAAATGTCTATTCGTGTCTTCTGACCATTTTTAGTTGGATTATTTTCTGGGTGTTGAGTTTGATAAGTTCTTTACATATTTTGGATACTAACCCCTTATCAGATACATCATCTGCAAATATCTTCCCCGTTCTGTAGATTGCCTTTTAGTTTTGTTGATTATTTTGTTCACTGTGCAGAAGGTTTTTATTTTGGTGAAGTCCCAATAGTTTGCCCTTTTTTCCCCTTGCCTCAGGAGCATAACCAGAAAGAGGATGCTATAGCCAATGTCAAAGAGGCTCCTGCCTGTGTCCTCCTCTAGAATATTTATGGTTTCAGGTCTCACATTTAGGTCTTTAATCCATTTTGAATTTATTTTTTTGTGTTTGGTGTAAGAAAGTGGTCCAGTTTTCCCAACACCATTTGTCGAAGAGGCATTCTTTTTTTTCCATTGGATATTCTTTCCTGCTTTGTTGAAGATTAATTGACCAAATAGTTATGGATTTATTTCTGGTCTCTGTATTCTGTTCCATTGACCTACGTGTCTGTTTTTGGGTCAGTACCATACTGTCTTGATTAGTACAGCTTTGTAATATAACTTGAAGTCTGGAATTGTGATGCTTCCAACTTTTTCTTTTTCAAGGTTGCCTTGGCTATTCGGGGTCTTTGGTGGTTCCATAAAAATTTTAGGATTGTTTGTTCTAGCTCTGTGAAAAATGCTGTTGGTATTTTCATAGGGATTGCATTAAGTGCATAGATTGCTTTGGGTAGAATAGACATTTTAAGAATATTTTTCTTCCAATCCATGAGCATGGAATGTCTTTCCATTTCTTTGTGTCACCTTCAATTTCTTTCATCAGTGTTTTAGAGTTTTCAGAGTACAGGTCTTTCACCACTTTGGTTAGATTTATTCCTAGGTATCTCCATACACCAATAATAAAGCAGTAGAAAGAGAAATTAAGGAAGCAATCTTATTTACAATTGTACCAAATATACTTCTGCATTTAGAGATTACTGATTTATCACTAAGTTGTCAGGAGTGATAGATACAGATATAGATAGATCTCTTGAGATATATATATAGATATATAGATATCTATATATATATATCTATACCTCTCTCAAGAGGTCATTTAGAAGAGGAAGACATCATTAACTTCATTTATACCTGTTGGCTTATTATAATCTGGTTGTTCCTTTCACAAAGCATCTGTGACATTGTTGGAACTTGTCAGTAAGTCCGTTGGCAGCAGGATCTACCTCTAATCTTTGCCGGGCACTGGCTTCTTACTGCCCTGTATTCTCACCCATCTCCACATGCTGTAACTGAAAAACTGTGGCTGGGCTTGCTTATGTAATTAGAGTTGTGCCTCTTTGCCAGGTGGTTTCTCCCTCCTCTACTAATTAGTCCAGTTCTCCCTTGAAGGCACGTAGGAACTATCAGTTAAGTCAAATGAAAACAATAGGATGGGTGATGTCAGTTTCTGAAACTGTTGATTACTTTCCATGTTATATCATATGGTCATGAGAATTACTCCACACTTCTGGGTAAACTGTTCAGTTAGTCATTAGCTCAATCCAGACACATCAAGGCTTGTCCTGGTTAACTAACCTTTTAAGCCATGTGACACAGAAAAACAAGTCCTTCTCCAAGAGGTATTAAACTGAAAATCATACTAAGACCTTACTTTCCTGGTGCCTTTTATAGCCATTTTTCTCACAACACAATTCCAAGACAAGGAGTGGAACAAAAAAACAACAAAAATAATGGTGTCTTGCGTATCTCTTAAGAAGCTAGAGTCAAATTTTGCAAATATATTCCTGGCCCATTTTTCAAGCATCCTAACAGGGCAATAACAGAATTAGCAAGTTCCTGGTAGTAGCATAGGTTGTTCTAACTCTTCCAACAGAGCAAGTCCACAAGTTACCCTAGCACAGGGAAGACTCGTTTCAGATATTGGCTGTGGGGCATTTGTTATGTACTCTCATCTCCTTCTCCAACGGTTCTCAGAAACTGTGGTCCAGGGACCAGCAACATCAGTATCACCAGAGAACTTGTTGCAGGCAAAACTGCAACACAATGAATCAGAGACCATACAAGTAGTAGGCAGTAATCTAAGTCTTAACAAACTGTAAGTCGGCTAGCTGAATGTCCATAAAAAATACTGAATCATTGTGCTATATATCCAAAACTAATATATTATTGTGTGTCAGTTATATCTCAATAAAAAATACTATAAAATGAAAACAAACAAACTCTCTGGGTGATTCTGGTGCATCTCCCTCAAATGGAGCTTCACTGTCAATCACATGGCCAAGTAGATATGGGCAAAGCCAGTTTGCAGAGATTCTGGTGGAATCCATAAAACTCACCCTGTTTCTGTGAGTCTTAGATCACAGAAAACAGTGTTAGGATCATTGTTAGTTCGGTGAAGAAAAGGAAGAAGGAAAAAATGCGCCAATTTCCTGGTAAATTTCCCCATTGGTTTTAACAATCTTTACCATATGCAAAGCATAATGTTCTCAAAGATTAAATACCACTCTTGGGACTTAAAGAAAAGAGGAATAGAAGACCATACTTGGGAAAAGAAATTTCTCTCTTTCCTGCTATGGAAGAAATATAACACTCATTAGGTCATTCCAAAATCTATTACATTGGTTTCTAAGACAAAGAAAACTTTTAAGACAGAGTGGCCAAGATGAATCAGAATACCTTTCTGTAGTGATTTTTCCAGTGCTGTCACACAACTTCTATCAAGAAATTTTTCCTGAAGAGATTAACCTAATTACTAAAGTTCTCTTGACTCCAGTCACAAAGGAAGGGGAGAGGAGTTCAGGTGAAATTGCCTTGAAATCAGAGCCCCGGACTTGTGCACATTCCTCACATTTGTAGCATTCTTGAGGCCATCAGACCACCTCTAATGACAAAGAAAAGAAGACTGACTGGAGGCACAAACAGCAATTATTAAAGCCACTTCCAAGTGGATATCTCAGGAAAACACATTTCTTTATAGCCACTAAGTGACAGTAAGGATAAGGGAGGGCATGCCAGCTAATCATGGAAGAGCATGAACTGAGCAAACTCCTTCCTAAACTTATCAGCAGGAGAAGACTTCAAGGGGATGGAGATGCCTGGGCACTGAGGTCATCTGAGCTCAATCAGCCACCCTACCACCTCCTGGTCCTGTCTAAATCCAACTGCTTATTTGGATTAGCTCTGCCACCTTACAATAGATACCTTAAGGAACTCAAAATAATTTCACGTGCTAAGTGAAATTATATGACTAGGACTAGCTGGGCAAGTCAGTGTGGAGGCACGGTCACTTTGTTCATTAGCTTTGACCTTGGTCAAATTATTAAACCCCTTATTGCTCCAGTGACCTCACGAGCCCAGTGGGAATAGTATCACCAACTCATTACTGGATGACTCCTGAAAGAAATGGATGACAAGAGTTGGGCACTGCTGTCCTGTGTTCTATAATTTTCTACGTATTTTAATTTTTACCTTCAAGAACAAATTAGAAATAGTCCATATTCCAAGCTCCCATCACTGAAATCCAATGAGGAAGTCACTGAGTCAGTAGATAAGCATCATATTTTGCCTAACATTGGACATTAAAAGGAGACCAATCAAATATTTCTATTAACACAAGAGCTTTTCTGCATTCAGTGTGTGTGTGTGTGTGCGTGCGTGTGTGTCTAGGAAAGAATACTTTAAGCCAACTACAAAACTACAAGGCTGGAGTGTCAACAGCACCTAGGAGTCTGCGAAGTCTGAGATAAGCAAGAGTGACATAAACACCAGCAGCATTGATTCTGTTTGAATAAATATTCTGTAGCTATCTAGTAAGCTAAGTCTTCAAATGAGAAAGTCGCTGAGCCAGTAGGGTAGATGCCATGTTCTTGGCCATCAAGGTGGCCCTGTGGTCACTGTCTGACTACTAATGGCACTTCTTGGGGCTACCTCTGAACCTCTCCCTAAACAGCGCCAGTCCTTCAATTTAGCCAGCTGGGATTGCTGTGCCATGGCCCAAGGGCAGGCCAATTAAGATTCATTCTGTCACATCAAGGGAAGAATTCCAAACACTGGGCCCTCCACCAAGAATGCAGTATCCTCGCCCTCCCACTTCAAGCCCCGAGATGTTTTCAGTAAAAATAACCTTAGCTAATCGTAACTGCTAGGGAGGATAGAGATAATCTCAGTGAGGTCACAAAGAGCTAAAAAAGTCTTTAGAGATCAAAGAGGTACCCGGAGAAGGGGTCAGAAAATTCAGGATGTAATGACTCATCTTATATCCTTCTGTTCTTTCTGACCCTCAGAGGGGGTTGGGATGCTGTGTTGGGATTGGGGGAGGGGGCGGCTGGTGGTCAAGCCTTACATCGAATCAATTCCTGGTTCCATGCTGAAAAGAAACCTCATTTTACTGTCTCAAATAAATTAGTAGTATGCACCTAAATAACGCTCAAAACAGAGAAAGTCATCATCGTGACAGACTTGTAAAAGGCAGTTGCAGGAAATTGCACAAAATAAGCAGAATAAATACGACCAGAGTGAACTGGATGCTTTATGCAATGACCACCTGACACTCCAACTTCCTTTCAAATTTCACTTTTCCTCCCCTCTCTTTTTTTGCCAGATGAGTGTACTTCCAGCTGGACTTAGGAGAAGCAATGGTGTCAAACAACGACTTGCTAAGAAATACACACCTGTCATAAATGCAAGACGCTCTCAGGGGATATATTGAATTGCGTTCCCTGCTTCCTATGAAAAGGTGCAATGAAAAAATGAATTAACTATCAACTACCAGATGTTTCTAGCATCTCTATTAGTTTGGGAAAGATGAAACAATCGCTGCATTGTACAGATGTATACCTCACATAAACATAAGCATTTAGGATGTGGGAAGAAGGCTCAACTAAATGTGTCTTGAGAATAATTGATCTTTTCTTTTTGGCAATGCTTCATAATAACAGGAAGAAATCTCTTCTTCTCCTTGGATTGACACATTTTACACCAACACAAAGAATAAATGGACATTTTTCTAAGGGTAGGGTCATACGGATATGCATTTTTAGCTTCATTTTGCTTCACTGCAGCAATTGCAATTGTCTTCAACTTCCAGGTGATTCTCATACATGTACATTTCATTATTTGAAAGCTTTCTAGTTATAGAAAGTTCTCAGTACTATAAATCCCATTCTCCGAATAACAAAAATGGATTCCAGGGAGGAGAGATGATGCGGTCAATGATGTGGGAACTACAGAGCTGTCCACACTTTAAAAAATATTAAGGAAGAATATATACAAAATATTTGGGTTTCTTTTGACTTCACAACTCAATGCCAGTGTTCAAGCATATGCAGCCGTGATCAATATGTGTCATTCAAGAAAAGGGACAGGAGTAAACTGTGGCGACAGCTTCAATTTCTGCGTGTGGCTCCATATTACTGTGTCTCTCAAGTGATTGTGCTTTGAATTTAACCTCTGTCATCTCAGTTCCAGAGGAGAACCACGGAATGGAAAGCAGAGGGGAGACACCATTTTGTGCCAAGCGCGACAGGGCTCACAAACAGGCTTTACTCAGATTTGGCTCATATGCCAAATCTGATGGAGTTTCCCTAGTGGCTGCCTAGGCCCTTTCTGAGGGATTCTGAGATGGTATCTGGGTTTAGGCAGACAGAAGGTAAGAGACTATTCACAACATTTGCCAGTACTCCAGAATGAGACGGTGTCAGCTCATGAGCAGAAATTTTCCAGCTTGGGGCTTGGTAGCAGTTAGGCGAGTGGGCTCTGTAATCGACCAGGCCTCAGCTGAAAAGCACAAGCTCAGACACATTGGGAAGTGTACTTAACCGCCCTAAGATCGTTTCCTCTTCTCTTGAGTAGGGCTCATAGTAAAAACTACCCAAAAGGGCTGTTGTAAAGATTAAATGAGATAATGTGTGTAAAGAGTTTTGCCCATTTCCTGTCACAGAGTAAGAGCTACAAGAACGACAACTGTGGCTGTGGCCGTAACAGAAGCCTGCACAACAGTACTGGGAGCAGCAGTTGTTTAAGGACATAGACCTGAAATCTTTCTGGTATGGTCTAGAGGCCAAAACTCATGCTAAAGAGAGCGAGGGAAAGTGTGTGAGTGAGTGAGAAAGGTGTTCTGACTAGCCAAGTAAATTGGAGCCAAAAACCATCATTGGAGATCATGGCCCAAATGTAATCATCCTTTGACAGAAGTGACCCCCTGAGCCTCCGAGGTCTACCCATCTCTCTCGGGTGCTCCTAGTATGTGGCATGTGTCCCATCTATTGGACTAAAATGGTGCCAGTACTCCTGAGGTAAAGAGTATGGTGTAAAATGACTGAAATGAGTACCAGCTAAGAAAGAAAGAAGGCAGAGAGAGGTGGTAAGGGGCTACCAAAAGTCTTTAAGAGGAAAGAGAAAATAGAAACAGAGGGAAAGCCACCATCCCTTGAGCTGATCCCTCATACCCCTGTACTGGCTCTTCGGATACCATTTTTTGAGCAGGACCCAAATGTGACTTATCAGGTGACTTGAAGAGTTGCGAGCACGTGTGGATGAGTAAACAAGAAGGAACTGGTGAGCAGCTGGATACTGGAGCCCCTAAATGTAACGGAGCAGGCTTGAGAGGATCAAAGATTGTGGGTGTTTTACCAACGCTGTTCACCCCAGTAGAAGTAGGGCTCAATTTGTTAGAGAAATAATGGCTACCTTCTAGACCAACAGTGAAAAAAGAACAAATTCAGAGGGAGGAGTTTAAAAGCATTTTAAAGAACACTCTTGGTGGCATAATCAAAGAATGGCAGCTTATAGATCACAGGTGTTTATTCCTGGAATAAACCTTTGAGATAATTTACTCTAACCTCATTATTTATGGATAAAGAAATACATATCTTATGGACAATAGACCTGTGGAAATAACGCATTAAAACTGGAGTTATTTCTTTTGCCTTTGGAGACATATCTTGAAAGAAGTTGCTGTGGCTGATGTCAAAGAGGTTACTGCCTATATTCTCCTCTAGGATTCTGATGGATTCCTGTCTCATGTTGAGGTCTTTTATCCATTTTGAGTTTATCTTTGTGTATGGTGTAAGAGAATGGTCGAGTTTCATTCTTCTACATATAGCTGTCCGGTTTTCCCAGCACCATTTATTGAAGAGACTGTCTTTTTTCCACTGTATATTTTTTCCTGTTTTGTCGAAGATTATTTGACCATAGAGTTGAGGGTCCATATCTGGGCTCTCTACTCTGTTCCACTGGTCTATGTGTCTGTTTTTATGCCAGTACCATGCTGTCTTGGTGATCACAGCTTTGTAGTAAAGTTTGAAATCAGGTAATGTGATGCCCCCAGTTTTATTTTTGCTTTTCAACATTTCCTTAGCGATTCAGGGTCTCTCCTGGTTCCATACAAATTTTTGGATTATTTGCTCCAGCTCTTTGAAAAATACCGGTGGAATTTTGATCGGAATGGCATTAAAAGTATAGATTGCTCTAGGCAGTATAGACATTTTAACAATGTTTATTCTTCCAATCCAAGAGTATGGAATGGTCTTCCATCTTTTTGTGTCTTCTTCAATTTCTTTCATGAGTGTTCTGTAGTTCCTCAAGTACAGATCCTTTACCTCTTTGGTTAGGTTTATTCCCAGGTATCTTATGGTTCTTGGTGCTATAGTAAATGGAATCGATTCTCTAATTTCCCTTTCTGTATTTTCATTGTTAGTGTATAAGAAAGCCACTGAATACAAAGTACATTGACTTTGTATCCTGCCACATTGTTGAATTGTTGTATGAGTTCTAGTAGTTTGGGGGTGGAGTCTTTTGGGTTTTCCATATAAAGATCATGTCATCTGCGAAGAGAGAGAGTTTGACTTCTTCATTGCCAATTTGGATACATTTTATTTCTCTTTGTTGTCTGATTGCTATTGCTAGGACTTCTAATACTATGTTGAACAAGAGTGGTGAGAGTGGGCATCCTTGTCGTGTTCCTGATCTCAACGGGAAGGCTGTAAGCTTCTTCCCATTGAGGATGATATTTGCTGTGGGTCTTTCATAGATAGATTTGATGAAGTTCAGGAATGTTCCCTCTATCCCTATAATTTGAAGCATTTTAATCAGGAACGGATGATGGATTTTGTCAAATGCTTTTTCTGCATCAATTGAGAGGACCATGTGGTTCTTCCCTCTTCTCTTATTAATTTGTTCTATCACACTGATTGATTTGCGAATGTTGAACCATTCTTGTAGCCCAGGAATGAAACCCACCTGGTCATGGTAGATAATCTTTTTAATGTGCTATTGGATCCTGTATGCTAGGATCTTGTTGAGAATCTTAGCATCCATATTCATCAGTGATATTGGTCTGAAATTCTCCTTTTTCGTAGGGTCTTTGCCTGGTTTGGGGATCAGGGTAATGCTGGCTTCATAGAAAGAGTCTGGAAATTTTCCTTCTGCTTCAAACATCTTCAGGAGAATAGGCGTTATTTCTTCTTTGAAAGTTTAGTAGAATTCCCCAGGGACTCCATCAGGTCCTGGGCTCTTGTTTTTTGGGAGGTTTTTGATCACTGCTTCAATCTCGTTACAAATATCGGTCTATTCAGGTTGTCAATTTCTTCCTGGCTCCATTTTGGAGTTTATAGTTTTCCAGGAAAGCATCCATTTCATCTAGGTTGCTTAGCTTATTGGCATATAACTGTTGATAATAACGTCTGATGATTGTTTCTACTTCCTGGGTGTTAGTTGTGATCTCTCCCTTTTCATTCAAGATATGTCTCCAAAGGCAAAGGAAACAAAAGCGAAAATGAACTTTTGGGACTTCATCAAAATCAAAAGCTTCTACACAGCAAAGGAAACAGTCAACAAAACAAAGAAGCAACCCACGGAATGGGACAAGATATTTGCAAATAACAGTACAGACAAAAGGTTGATAACCAGGATCTATAAAGAACTCCTCAAACTCAACACACACAAAACAGACAATCATATCAAAAAATGGGCAGAAGATATGAACAAACACTTCTCCAATGAAGACATACAAACATGGCTAACATGGCTAACAGACACATGAAAAAATGTTCATCATCACTAGCCATCAGGGAGATTCAAATTAAAACCACATTGAGATACCACCTTACACCAGTTAGAATGGCCAAAATTAGCAAGACAGGAAACAACATGTGTTGGAGGGGATGTGGAGAAAGGGGAACCCTCTTACACTGTTGGTGAGAATGCAAGTTGGTGCAGCCACTGTGGAGAACAGTGTGGAGAATCCTTAAGAAATTCAAAATAGAGCTTCCCTATGACCCTGCAATTGCACTACTGGGTATTTACCCCAAAGATACAGATGTAGTGAAAAGAAGGGCCATCTGTACCCCAATGTTTATAGCAGCAATGGCCACGGTTGCCAAACTGTGGAAAGAACCAAGATGCCCTTCAACGGACGAATGGATAAGGAAGATGTGGTCCATATACACTATGGAGTATTATGCCTCCATCAGAAAGGATGAATACCCAACTTTTGTAGCAACGTGGATGGGACTGGAACAAATTATGCTGAGTGAAATAAGTCAAGCAGAGAGAGTCAATTATCATATGGTTTCACTTATTTGTGGAGCATAACAAATAGCATGGAGGACAAGGGGAGATGGAGAGGAGAAGGGAGTTGAGGGAAATTGAAAGGGGAGGTGAACCATGAGAGACTATGGACTCTGAAAAAAAATCTGAGGCTTTTGAAGGCTCACAGGGGGTGGAAGTTTGGGGGAACCAGGTGGTGGGTATTGTGGAGGGCACATATTGCATGGAACACTGGGTGTGGTGCATAAACAATGAATTCTGTTACGCTGAAAATAAATTTAAAAAATTAAAAAAAAGAAAATGCTTAACAAGACAAAAAACAAAACAAAACAACAACAAAAACCCAAACTGGAGTTATTGTACTAGAAAGAGGAAGAGAGTCCAGAAATGGACACACAGATTTTGGAGTGGTCTAGGCTCATGCAGTAATTGAAATCATATATGATGATACACTTCGCCTTAGCAGAGGGAAGAGATGCATTTCAGCCTCCAAGCAAAGCATGTAGAGAGTGACACACCCATAATGAAATGGCCAAATGGACACCACCCAAGCACAGATAACTCTACAGTCCAAACCATGTGAATAAGTAGAGAAAGTTGGATGTTTGTATTTCACGTGTTTTGGCATATCAGCTGAACTCTAATTATTTTTTACTCTTGGGATGACTCTTCCTGCTTTTCAAAAATCGCTAAGGAAATAAAGGCAGATTCAAAATGTACACAGTGTGATACTGCTTGGCTAAGAACTGTAAATATATAAACGAAAAAGAATATAAGAAAGGTTTAAAAGGTTTGCTGGTAAGCACTGAAAACACTCGATCTGAGATGAATCAAATACTTATATACTACAAATTTGCAAAAACAATTGATCATTCTTTTTTTTTTTTTTCCCAAGATTTTATTTATTTATTTGACAGAGAGAAATCACAAGTAGATGGAGAGGCAGGCTGAAAGAGAGAGAGGAAGAAGCAGGCTCCCTGCCCAGCAGAGAGCCTGATGTGGGACTCGATCCCAGGACCCTGGGATCATGACCTGAGCCGAAGGCAGCTGCTTAACCCACTGAGCCACCCAGGCGCCCCAACAATTGATCATTCTTGAAAGCAAACACCTATGGGTTAAAATCGTTTCAATATTAAATACCGTGGCTCTAGAATCTCAAGATTTTCCAACAAAAATCATGAAATGGGTATACAAAGAGGAGGGAGATATAAAAACAAGCTAATGACCTCATCTTATATGGGATTCAAATAATTGTATTTCCTCTATGAAATCAAAAATTAGCGATAGCTATGTTTTTAAAATTTAATGTGAACTATTATAATGAAAACATATTCAGTGTTTCTAGAGGAAAACAGCCCAGGAATTAACTACTAATAGTTATGAACACTTACTATGTACCAGGCACATTCAAGATATTCATTTCTAGATCCCTCTTAATAATACTGTGAATTGGGTATTATTTTATGCCCATTTTATACATTTTATAATGAGGACATTTAGGTAAAAAGAATTTAAGAGCTGGGGCACCTGGGTGGCCTGGTTAAGTGGCCTATTCTTGATTTCAGCTCAGGTCATGATCTCAGGTCCTGGAATTGAGCCCTGAGCTAGGATCCATGTTCACCAGGAAGTCTGCTTGAGGATTTTCTCTTTCCCTCTGCCCCTCCTCTCTCTCTAATAAATAAATAAATCTTTTTTAGAAGATTTTATTTATTTATTTGACAGAGAGATCACAAGTAGGCAGAGAGGCTGGCAGAGAGAGAGGGGGAAGCAGGCTCCCTGCTGAGCAGAGAGCCCAGATGTGTGGCTCGATCCCAGGACCCTGAGACCATTACCTGGGCCGAAGGCAGAGGCCCAACCCACTGAGCCACCCAGGCGCCCAAATAAATAAACCTTTTAAAAAAAAAGAATCTAAGCACTACTGATTCTTGAAATGTTAAAATGGATCCAAGCTCAGGCAAGCATATGCCTGAGTTAGTGGTCTTAACATTCTACACATGCATCAAAAGGTGGAAACCAACAGGAAAGCATAAACCAAGATGTTAGAAGATCAAAAATAAAAGTAGAAAAATAGTAGCGCCTGGGTGGCTCAGTGGGTTAAGCCTCTGCCTTCAGCTCAGGTCTTAGTCTCAGGCTCCTGGAGTCGAGCCCCACATTGGGCTCTCTGCTCAGCAGGGAGCCGTTCCCCCCCACACACACCTACTTGTGATCTCTCTCTCTCTTTGTCAAATTAATAAATAAGATCTTTAAAAAACGTATAAAAATAAACATAAATTTGTTAAACTCATTTAAAAATTTAAATAATAGAACTGCAGGTTATTTATAAGAGGATATATAGAATAAGATACTGACATATTAAAAAAATAAAAATATATATAAAATGTTAAAAATAAAAGGATAGCAAACATGTGTCAAGTGATTAAATGAAAAAACAGAAAACATTAAGGAGGGCACATGATGGGATGAGCACTAGCTGTTACATGCAACAAATGAATCATTGAGCACTACACCAAAAACTTATGATATACTATATGCTGGCTAAATGAACATAATAAAAAAAATTAAATTAAATTAAAAAAAGAAAATACTAAATTCAGAATATAACAGACTATAATAAAAATAATAATATTATACTGACCAAAAGCATAATTTACAATAAAATATAATAGTCCAGATCAGTGCTGATAGAACTTTCCAGGACAATGGAAATATTCTATACTTGTGCTGTCCAATATGGTGGACTCTAGCCAATAGTGGCTATTGAGCCCTTGAAATACAGCCAGAGTAGCAGATGGACTGAATTATTTTTAATTAAGTAAAATTTAAATTAAAAAAGCCACATGTGGTGAGTGACTATTATATTGAACAGTACATGTTTGGGTATCATTATATATGTAGTAGATGTTACTAAAATTAAAGGGAGAGCTTAGAAGGTGTATGTTTTAATGTTAAATCTTGAGGGGCATCTAAGTGACTCAGTCAGTTAAGCATTCTACTCTTGGTTTTGGCTCAGGTTGTGATCTCAAGGTTGTAGGATTGAGCCCCACATTAGGTTCTGTGCTCAGTGCGGAGTCTGCTTGAGATTGTCTTTCACTCTCTCCCTCTGCCCCTCCCACCATGTGCATGCACACTCTCTATCTAAAATAATTCTTTAAAAAAATAAATAAAACCATCTTGAAATATTAAATAGAACAAAAATAAGAATATAGATAATCTGAACAATTTAATTGCCAAAATTACCCAATAGTTACACATAGAACTTTGCCCTCTACAAAGAATGTGTATCCACATTGATGAATGTTTATAAATATCAGCCACACTGCAAAGAAGACATCCAGATAGTCAACAGACACCTGAAAAAGTGCTCAACATGACTCGACATCAGGGAAATACAAATTAAAACCACAGTGAGATACCACTTCACACCAGTCAGAATGGTTAAAATTAACAAGCCAGGAAATGATAGATGCTGGCGAGTATGTGGAGAAAGGGGAACCCTCCTGCACTGTTGGTGGGAATGCAAGCTGGTGCAGCCACTCTGGAAAACAGCATGGAGGTTCCTCAAAAAGTTGAAAATAGAGCTACCCTACGATCCAGCAATCACACTACTGGGTATTTACCCTAAAGATACAAATGTAGTGATCCAAAGGGGCATGTGCACCCGAGTGTTTATAGCAGTAATGTCGACAATAGCCCAACTATGGAAAGATCCTAAAGAAGATGTGAGATATATATATATATATATATATATATATATATATATGAATACTATGCAGCCATCAAATGAAATGAAATCTTGCCATTTGCAATGACATGGATGGAACTAGAGGGTATTATGCTGAGCTAAATAAATCAATCAGATAAAGACAATTATATGATCTCTCTGATATGAGGAATTTGAGAGGCAGAACAGGGGGCTTGGGGAGTAGGGAAGGAAAAAAAATGAAACAAGGTGGAATCGGGAGGGAGACAAACCATAAGAGACACTTAATCTCATAAAACAAACAGGGTTTCTGGGGAATGGGGAGGTAGGGATAGGGTGGCTGGGTGATGGACATTGGGGAGGATATGTGCTATGGTGAGTGCTGTGAAATGTGTAAGCCTGATGATCCACAGACCTGTACCCCCTGGGGCAAATAATACATTATATGTTAATAAAAATAATTAAAAAAAACAAATATCAGTCACAAAAAAACAAAACTATTTTTAGATTCCCCCAAAGTGGAAATTTTCCTGGCTATAATGCAACAAATTAGAAATTCATAACAAAATTTTAGTTAAATATACACAAAATTTAACAAGTCACAAATTTTAAAGCATTAATCTCAATTTGTATCATATTTATAATGGAAAATAAGCTCTACAATTAAAGCTAATTACAACATATCATAACATACACACTGGGTCAAAATTATACCCAAAGGTAACTTCTCAGATTTTGTTGATATTAATAGAAGAAGACAATGGAAATGAATGAGCTAACTCAAATCACAAATAAAAAGAAGGGAGGTTAATAGGGGTGAGAGGGATTAAGAAGAGCACTTGTGCTGAGCACTGAGTGTTGTATCAAGTGATGATTCTCTATATTGTACATGTGAAACTAATATTGTGCTGTATGTTAACTAACTGAAATTTAAATGAAAACTTTAAAAAAAGAAGTAAGCAAGATAATAAGAAAAGTCAGGGAAAGGAAATAGAATAAAGTAATTATAAAACCAAATACTTAACTAATTGAAAAAATTTAAAAATACAGGTAAAACCCTCAATCAAGTTTTAGTAAAAAAATATTAAGTATCCAACACAAAAATGTGAATAAGAGAAAGGGATATATATAACAGTATATAACAGTCACAGAGATTTTTTTAAAATATTAAAATATTATTATAATTATATGCCAACATATTTAAAAGTCATAATAAATGGGTTATTTCTAGCAAACTATAAATTACCAAACTGACAGAAGATATAGAAAAGCTCTGATTACAACAAAAACTTTTTAAAATTTCTACTATGGTTTGGGGCACCTGGGTGGCTCACTGGGTTAAGCCGCTGCCTTCGGCTCAGGTCATGATCCCAGGGTCCTGGGATCGAGTCCCACATCGGGCTCTCTGCTTAGTGGGGAGTCTGCTTTCCTCTCTCTCTCTGCCTGCCTCTCTGTCTACTTGTGATCTCTCTCTGTCAAATAAATAAATTTTAAAAATCTTAAAATTTCTTCTATGGTTTCAAGAATTATCTCCCCAAAGTTCCACCATGTCTACAGAGTTCTACAAATGAGTTTTACCAAATCTTCAAGAGATGGAATACTGCTGTTCTAGGAACATTTCAGTCCATAAGAAATAAGTAAACATAAAGCTGATTAAAAATCTGACAAGAATACATTACAGAGAAAATTACAGCCTAAAATATTTTTTAAGTCCATAAGTAAAAATCAACATCGAATAAAAGCAAATCGAAAGAGTACTAAAACAACTGCTGTATATTATTTGAATGACATGCCTTGAAAACATGGGATTTATCTTAGATTTATTATTAGTAATTTTATTATTTTGATTAAACATTTGAATATATCCAAGGAGAAAAACATTATTTCAAATAGATGTTAAGGGGCTATTTTGTTCAATTCAATACTTGTTTCCAATTTTTTTTTAAAGATTTTATTTATTTATCAGAGAGAGAGAGAGGGGGAGAGAGCGAGCACAGGCAGACAGAATGGCAGGCAGAGGCAGAGGGAGAAGCAGGCTCCCTGCTGAGCAAGGAGCCTGATGTGAGACTCGATCCCAGGATGCTGGGATCGTGACCTGAGCCGAAGGCAGCTGCTTAACCAACTGAGCCACCCAGGCGTCCCGCTTGTTTCCAATTTTTAAAAGTCCTAGAATCCAGGACTATTTCTGTAACATAATAATTAACATCTCTGTTAGGAAAACAGTCTCACGCTTAACTGTAAGTACAAATGCATTCTCAAGAGCACCACAGTTTCTAAAATTGTCATAGATGCTGTAGCCCATGTACTAAGACATGAAAGCAATAAATACTTACAGCTATTCCCACTGAGAGGGAAAATTTTTACTTTGTGACTTATTTTACCCACCAAGAAAGCACAGGTAAAATCTCTATGTTTTGGGTTCAAAACATGTTTCAATGCGCTCACTGAAGAAACACTTTAAAAGGAGATTAGAACTCAAAAACTATAATCTCATATTCTATATAATACCATTTATGTGAAATTCTAGAAAAGGCAAAATTTTCATGACAGATCTGTTGTCTGGAGCCAGGGGTGGGGAGAAGGCATTTTCTCTGAAAGGGCACTGGGAAACTTTTTTATTAGGGTGGTGACAACTAATTATATATAATACCACACAATTCATTATACTGCATACTAAACACGGGTGAATTTTATCAGATCTAAATAAAACCATTTAGAAATTTATTTGTTAAAAAGAAAGAAAACCACATAAGCAGCCTGGTAGTCTCACTACTCAGACACAACCACTATTAACACATTGGTGTGTTTCTCAGCATTTATCGTAGACATTTTTTCATTTGTAAACGTGATTGGGATCATATGGCCTTTTTATAGCCTGTTTTTATGACAACAGAAGCATTTTCTCTATCACATGGTCTTCAAAATCACCATTTTCATTGGCTACCTAATATCCAATCAAGTGACAGGAATTATTTAATAGTTAAAACTATTTAATCATGCATCCACTGTTAGTCATACTAGTTGTCACTACTTACGCAAACATTACTGAGAAGAAATTTTTCTACAAAAAGTTCTTTTTTCCTTCAAGATTTAGAAATATTTTATTTTATTTTATTTTTTTAAAGATTTTATTTATTTATTTGACAGAGAGAAATCACAAGTAGATGGAGAGGCAGGCAGAGAGAGAGAGAGAAGCAGGCTCCCTGCTGAGCAGAGAGCCCGATGCGGGCCTCGATCCCAGGACCCTGAGATCATGACCTGAGCCGAAGGCAGCGGCTTAACCCACTGAGCCACCCAGGCGCCCCAAGATTTAGAAATATTTTAAAGGACATATTCCGAGAAGCATATCGAGCCAAATAGTACAAACAGCTTTAAGGTTCTTGCCAAACTCTAGATTCTTGCCAAAAGAGCCATACTAACTCATACCACCTCTAGCGATGCTTAATGCCCTCTTCACCCCTCCAGATTTGGATACTATCATTTTTTAAATCTTAAAGACTTCCTAATGACCTCTCCCCATAGTCTTTCAGCCAAAATTAATTCCTCCAATTTCTTGTGTCAAGCTTTTCCAAACTTCTTTTTTCTTTTTGTTTCTGTCATCATTCCCCCTTTTCTCTTCCTTCTTCCCTTGTCACACCCACTCTGTTCCCTCTCTCCTCAGCAGACTGGTTTCTACTGTAACTGAAGTTTTTCTTCTTTATTGAGTGGCATGCTCGCTATAATACAAATCTGGGAAAGAAGGTTTCACGTAGGCCAAAACAGAACAAAGCATGGGAACAACAGCTCTTCCCGGGAACTCAGTACAGAAGACAGAAGAATCAAATGCATTTCAGAGACTGGAGTGCAAGAGGCCACAGACTGCAAGACCGTCTTAGGGACAGCGGACAGGGAATCTGGGAAAGCAGAGTCAAGGAGTTGGGCTTAAAGGCTGTCATTTCCTTCCTTAAATCCTTTCCATTTTTGAAAAAAAAAAAAAAAGGCAAATATCTGGGGATAGAAGAGTCACCGGGCCCTGGTGAGAAACAGGCACACAATAACCAGCTAAAGGAATAAATATATTCATAAACTGACCTTTCCAATTTGGATTCCAGGGTCAGTCACTTCATCAGCTCTCCTGGAAGCCTTCAACTTGTTCACTCTATCCACCTCTGACAACCTCCACCTGTAGCGGTCCTTCACTCTGCCTGCACTTGGGTGTGTACTGAAGGTGCTAAACAATTCCGTAAGTGCTGCTGGTTACCATCACGAACCTATCTGCAATCAGGGTAGTTCTGTTCGGGATTCTTTGCATAAACCACCAGGAGTACCAAGTAAATGTAGGACAAAGGGGCACTGGATGTGATGGTGGTGGTGATTTCTTTTCTTTTCTTTTTTTTTTTTTTTTAAAGATTTTATTTATTTATTTGACAGAGAGAAATCACAAGTAGATGGAGAGGCAGGCAGAGAGAGAGAGAGGGAAGCAGGCTCCCTGCTGAGCAGAGAGCCCGATGCGGGACTCGATCCCAGGACCCTGAGATCATGACCTGAGCCGAAGGCAGAGGCTTAACCCACTGAGCCACCCAGGCGCCCCGTGGTGGTGATTTCTTATACAAATGGGGTAAGGGTCCCTCCTTCTCTTTAAATTTAGGGGCAGAGGGAGAGTGTAGAGATGATTCCAGGTAAGACAGGGCAAAATGGCAACAGCACATTAAAGGAACAGAGAGCAGTGCCTGGGTGGCTCAGTTGGTTGGGTGCCTGATTCTTGGTTTTGGCTCAGGTCCTGACCTCAGGGTCGTGGGATTGAGCCCTCTGTTGGGCTCTGAGCTCAGCACAGAGTCTGTTAGGGATTCTCTCTCTCCCTCAAATAAAATCTTTAAATTAATAATAATAATAATAATAATAACGATAATAATAATAAAGGAGTGGAGAATGTTTCCCTCCTCCCAGAATTCTCCAAGATGGAGAAATACGTGCTAGTAGAAGAGTCTGGAAAATTGAGTATTCAAAAATCACAGATATGGAGTCAATGTACTCAAGCTGACTCTGGCCTTTTGAGGCTATTGTCAATGCTGAGAGTCACTAGAAGGATAGTGATTAAAATTCCCTGGTTAGAAAACATGATTGCTGGAGTGCCTGGGTGGCTCAGTTGGTTAAGCAACTGCCTTCGGCTCAGGTTGCAATCCTGGAGTTCTGGGTTCAAGCTCCATGTTGGGCTCCCTACTCAGCAGGGAGCCTGCTTCTCCTTCTCCTTCTACCCCTCCCCCTTCTCCTGTTCTCTCTCTCTCTCAAATAAATAAAATATTAAAAAAGAAAAGAACACATGATTGCTAACTTCAATCAAGTTCTGTAAAGAAAGGTTTCTGTAGAGGTTCTGAATGTTTCAAATCCTGTGAACATGTAGACTTGATTGGTTTTTTTTTTTCTCTAAAATCCTTCCTTTTTAAAAAAATTTTTTTTTATTTCCAGCATAACAGTATTCATTATTTTTGCACCACACCCAGTGCTCCATGCAATCCGTGCCCTCTCTAATACCCACCACCTGCCCCCCCCCCTCAACTTCCCACCTCCCGACCCTTCAAAACTTGTTCTTATTTAGATCATCTGTTGAGAGGTCAAACTAAGGTGTCTGGATTATCAGTATTATGCTGGTGTGGTTGCCTTTCCAAAAATCCTTGAGGGTAGTAATTACATAAGGAAACTCCCCAGATTGTCTGCTGTCATTTATCAGAATGAATTGTTTGTGGGTTTAACTGTTTAGAAATCTGTAAACAGAAATGAAGACTGCTGGTTTTATGCAGAGAACATCCTCTACAAAAATTCTCTTGGTGGTGTAGTGATCCGAAGGGGCACATGCACCCCAGTGTTTATAGCAGCAAGGTCCACAATAGCCAAACTATGGAAAGAGCCTAGATGTCCATCAGCAGATGAATGAATAAAGAAGATGTGGTATATGTATACAATGGAATACTGTGCAGCCATCAAAAGAAACGAAATCTTGCCATTTGCAATGACGTGGACAGTACTAGAGGGTATTATGCTGAGCAAAATAGGTCAATCAGAGAAAGACAATTATCATATGATCTCTCTGATGTGAGGAATTTGAGAAACAAGACAGAGGATCATAGGGGAAGGGAGGGAAAAATGAAACAAGATGAAACCAGAGAGGGAGACAAACCATAAGAGACCCTTCATGTCAGGAAACAAACTGAGGGTTGCTGGCGGGTAGGGGGGAGGGATAGAGTGGCTGAGTGATGGACATTGGGGAGGGTATGTGCTATGGTGAGTGCTGTTAATTGTGTAAGACTGAGGAATCACAGACCTTACCCCTGAAACAATACATTATATGTTAAAAGAGTTCTCTTGGTAGGAAATTTATATCATAAATGAAAATCTAAGTAACAAAAAAGTTGCCACTAGTATGCCACGGCATGTCTAACTCTCTTTTTTGTAAGTGGAAGCTTCCTCTCATGGGACTCCGTCTAAGACACGGCAGGGTGATCACCTACTAGATCCAAGATGGGTCCATGATTCAATGGAGTTAATCCTTCCATGTGGCCTACCACAAAAAAGAGTCAAGCCAACCAGATTCCTGTCCCCCGGAAATTTAAATTAGCAAATGCAAAAAGAAACTGTAGATTCTCTTTCCTGCTCTTTAGAATGATCCAAAGCCTCAGCTAAAAGGCAGTGAAGCAAAAGAAGGGCCACAAGCAGGATCCCCATAGTTGTGTAGTACATAACCTAGGTAGCCATTCTTGGCAACCTTGGCCATGAACACAGAAGCTGTGGTTAGGAGGATACAGGAGTCATAAGTAAGCTGAAGCTATGAGGTAAGGAAAAGATAGATGAGCTGGGGAATGAACCAGAATGAACCAGCCATAGTGGCTACAGGGGACCAGTCCACCCTGAATGCAGATAAAAAGGGGTACATTATCTACAGATAATCTGAAAAGAATAATAAAACTGGCTAAAAGCTGGTCTTGTTTTCGTTGTTACCATGCACTTGTGATACTAAACAACGTCAGTGATAAAATACTACCAACTCCCCTGCCCCAGACTTTGGTACACCACTGGTCAATGAGTCGTGAAAGGAATAGAAATCCAGAATGAGGGGGGACCTCATAAGGAGAGGACCATGTGGGGCGTGCCGAGGGTAAACTGAAGAGGCTCAGTGCCTTGCAATCGAAAAGCTAAGTTAAGGCCAACCGCCAGTCTCAGGACACCCACCCCTTGTGCTTCATGTTTCCTCTGTTGTATTTATCTAATGCACATCACAGCTTCTCCAACCTTGACTACAATGTTTGCAAGATGAATTAGTAGCTGACATCCCAATGTATGCTGTGGGGAATATTCCAGCGAAAAGAAAATATTTTATGAGATAATACAGCCTTCATGTGGGTCAGATAAAAATAAAGCCATGGATTTCGAACAATTAAAGGACTCAAGTCTGTTTGAGCATCTCTTCTGGTTTTCTTTCTGATTCTTGGTTTTGGCTCAGGTCCTGACCTCAGGGTCATGGGATCCAACCCTCTGTTGGGCTCTGCGCTCAGCACAGAGTCTGCTAGGGATTCTCTCGCTCCCTCTCCCTTCCCCTGCTCACACTCTCTCTCTCAAATAAACAAAATCTGTACATTAACAACAATTAATTAATTAAGGCTCACTGATGAGCCTTCTCCAGTTTTCTGTCTCCTTTATTGATTTCCTTCTGCCCCTTAATGTGACACCTCCCCAGCCCCCCACTCAGATCTCTGCTCCTCGGTCCCTGCATATTCTCCCGTGTTTACTGTACCCAAGTCCATGACTCCAACTACCACTGAGTTACTAATGATTCCAAATTTTAGCTGCAACACTGACTACTCTAAAGGTCGCCTAACTACGCTTCTCTTTCAAGTACTTAAAATTCACTATGTCTAAAAGCAAATTCATCTTAGGACTTGCCTCTTCCACTATACTTCCCATCTCAATAAATTTCATTACCATTCACCTAGTAACTTAAATGAGAAAACTCTTTATTTTCCTCGTTATCTACCACTTTCAATGATTCTCCCCCTAAAGACTTCACAGCCCCGCCCCCAATTCTATTCTTCATTATAACTATCACATGAGGGCCTCCTTATCTCCTATGTGAACTACGCTATCAACTTCCAAACCCGTTTCCCCGTCGCAAACAATTCTTCACTTCTGCCTCCTCTCACTGCCACCAGGATTCTCGCTTGAAAATATATCAAAAATATCTTTGCCACTTTTCCAATCAAAATCTTCTAGAGGTTCCATTTTCTCTGAGGCAAAGTCTGGATTAAGAGGAATTATATCCTCATTCCCCCAAAGTCTGATATCAACTTCCTTTTATTTCATCTTGTATTTCTCCCTACTCCAGCTTTACCACAAATAATCCAATTGAAACCACCTGTGTCATATACCCAACTTGGTCTATTTCTTTTAACTCCTTTTCTTTGAACATCCTTTTTCCTCCACCTTGTCTGGACCATAAATATATACATATTTCTATCAGTCAAGATCCTGGGGTCCTGGGGCACCTGGGTGGCTCAGTGGGTTAAAGATCCTTGGGTCCACACCATAACTGCTCTAGCAAAAAAAAGATTTTTAATAGGATATTAGTCACTCATACCATCTTCTGAGTGGTATGGGGAAACTTACAGAATCTTCAGGAAAACCAGGGGCCAACCTGTTTACTCTGAAGCCAAAAACAATACCAACTGCTCTACTCTCCTCCAACTGACACATCACAACTTTCCCCTTTCCTGCAGAGCTCACCCCAAAACTTTACTTCTGGCTCCAGAGGATAAATCTCACATACTTACTACTTCTTTTGCTCACTTCTATAGCAACGTCTCCTACAAGCACCTCTGACTGCTGAAATCTAGGTCATGGGCAAGTGTCTAGCTTCCAATGGGGCTAGGGAGAGTTTTTTTGCCTTCTATTTTGGGAGGCCAAGCGTTTCTCAATTATTAGGAGAGTGTGTAAATGGATCTAGGCAGCAACCATCCACTACATTCTTCCTCTTTGATGGCCAAATTCATATTCTCCTTCCAAGACTCATCACCACATTCTCTCAGGCATTGGGCTCCCAATTTCACAGGGCACCCCCGTGCCATGGCACGCCGCATTGGAATTGTGGGGTTGTGTTTCCCTCACTCCTAAACTCCATAAAACCCATGAGTGTCGTGGGTGTTCTTGTTCCTTTTTTGCATTAGTCTCTTCCCCCTATTTAACATGTAGCCAAAGTCTGGCATAAGGTAAGCACTTAATAAATGTTCTTTTGGGGAGAAAGAGTAAAAACTGGAGAAGTCCTCATTCAAATGTTCTCTATCTGCAAACATTTTAGCAATTTAGCTGAATTCTCTTTTACTTGATACCTCCAATTCCAGGGACTATTTTAAAGTCTGATGCAATAATATAGCATTATAACGAACAATGTGTCTAACCAATATTAAAAACAAACTTTTAAATAGTTTGTGGTTTTCTAATATGCCCAAGGGAAATTGGAACTCTAGCACGAGTCTTCCCTAAGATTTAGCAAAGCACAAGCTATCTGAATTCAGAATCCCATGATATTATTAACAGAGATGTGACTTTAAAATGGAAACATAGTAGTGGGGAAGAGTCCAGAGAGGGGCCTCAACTGTAAAAGTCATTTAAAATGAGTTCTGTTTGTTTTGTTAATAACCATGGGATTTTCATCGATGTTATTGTGCCTTCACTTTGACATCATAAAGTGGTCTCCGCGGACCTGCTGACAGCTTCATGAGCTGATTGTGACCACAGTCTATGTCCAGTGAGAGGGAACAGGCAAGTAGGGAGTACGTATTTGTATAAGTGAACATTAAGAGAGTAGTAAATAAGCAAGTTGCCCTTCTTTCTTTGAAATACATATGCTTAAATTTAAAAAAAAAATTGGTCATTTGGAGCCAATTCTAGGTATTTAACATAGATCTTTGATAACCACTTAGGCAAAATTAATTGTTACGTGTCAGTTAGTTCCACGAGTGAGACAATTCATGTAGGGCCCAAATTGTGGCCTCCCAGTCCTGTCCCCCAAGTTGTGCAATACCATGGCCCTGCAGTCGTGGAGAGCAGACGGTGTACGCAGGTGATGGGAATGAGGTAGGGCAGGCTTCTCCGCAACAAATACAAAGACTATTAGAAAACACTCAGAAAAGATACATCCTCGGACCACTCTGATCACTGAGAACAAAGGTAGAAAAACAAAGTCAGTTTTAATATTTAAATCCATTCTTCTCGCCATATTTCTAAAGATGAAAACATACAATGAGAAGCTTGACACTGAATCATCCCTTTCCCGTTGCATAACAAACCTCTTCTAATTTCATAGGAAAACCTTCAAACTTCTTTGTGCTAAATGTGTTCACTGCAGTAGCTATACTTGAAGTGAACACAGCACAGTGTATCAAGTGGCCAAATCCAAGTTGAAGAGCTGAACCTAATGTAACACTGTGTGTCAACTACACTTCATAAAAAAACAAAGAAAACAAAAGAGTGGAGTTTAACATTTTACAAATTCTTAATAAAATTTCCTGGCTAATTTTTCTTTGAAACCAGTTGAAATTGCTACAGTAGGATGTTTATTATCATAGTAGTATACGGGCTACTTTAAACATATTGAGAGCACTAGAGTACAATATAGATCATTTACTTTCCAATTACGACAGCCCGGGTTTAATTTCATGCTAGACTTGGCAAGCAAGGAAGGATGGACTAGCATTCACCTGTGGTCTCCAGTCAGTTCTTGGCTTAAGTTCACCGATGCACAGGGCGAGCTGCGACGGGCCATTAATTAAAAGTCCAAAAGACCACGTGGGAGACCACTGTTTATTCAGTGGAACTACTATTTTCTCAGGCTGTTTCTGCAGCGTGTGAATGAGGATTTTCACCATCAGATGAAGAAAAGAGAACATTTCAGAAATGTCTGTAATTCCAAATATTAGGCTGAAATTCAAACACTGCTTCTAATAAATTTTGACAGTGTTTATACGTGTTTTTAATCTAATCATTTATATATATTTTTTCTTCTAAAATGATTAATCTGTTCGTGCATGTGGCTTTGGCAAACAGCAGAATTGTGTTTTTACAGCTCTGGTCACGCCAGTCTCTACATAGTTAGGACTCCTCTTTCTTCCTATAGCATTTTGGTATTAGATTTCTCCCCCTCGCCCTTCCATACATCACCCGTCCTCTGCTCTATTTTTCCTTCCTATTTCTCTTTGTTTCCCTTCCCCTATTCTGTCTTTCTCCATTATGGACTGTAGTAATATAGAGCTAGGATATATTTTTATTTATGGAATATCTTAAATAAAATGGAAATGATAATATTAACTTCACTGGGTTCTTGTGAGGATATGTGTGAAATGCTTGGAATCATGCTGGGTATGGGGAAAATCAAAACCACATTGAGATACCAGCTCACACCAGTGAGAATGGCAAAAATTGACAAGGCAAGAAACAACAAGTGTTGGAGAGAATGTAGAGAAAGGGGAACCTTCCTACAGTGCTGAAGGGAATGCAAGTTGGTGCAGCCACTTTGAAAAACAGAGTGGAGATTCCTCAAAAAATTAAAAATAGAGTTTCCCTATGACCTAGCAATTGCATGATTGGGGTATTTGCCCCAAAGATATAGATGTACTGAAGGGAAAGGCCACAGGCACCCCAGTGGCCACAGCAGCAATGGCCACAGTCGTCAAACTGTGGAAAGAGCCGAGATGCCCTTCAACGGACGAATGGATAAAGAAGATGTGGTCCATATACACGATGGAATATTGCTCATACCCAACTTTTGCATCAACCTAGATGGAACTGGAGGGGATTATGCTGAATGAAATAAGTCAAGCAGAGAAAGTCAATTATCCTATGGTTTCACTTACTTGTGGAACATAAGGAACAGCATGGAGGACATTAGGAGAAGGAAGGGGAAAATGAAGAGGGGGGAAATCGGAGTGGGAGACGAATGATGAGAGACTCCGGGGAAACAAACTGAGGGTTTTAGTGGGGAGAGGGAAGGGGGATGGGTGAGCCCGGTGCTGGGTATTACGGAGGGCACAGATTGCACGGAGCACTGGGTGTTACACGCTAACAATGAATCACAGAACACTGCATCAAAAACTAATGATGTACTGTATGGTGACTAACGTAACATAATAAAAAAAAAAGGTTTCATACATAAAAGGTAGAACAATTACTTAATTTTTGGCAGGTACTGCATAAAATTTAATCCTTGCTCTTGATGGAAAAGCAGCTGAGTGTTCAATGGGCGATGGGGAGGAAGGAGGGCACTGGTCAGGACGAGCACCAGGCGACGGAGGGCAGTGTGGTGGCACTAGAGCATACGCCCGAAACGAACACAACGCCGCATGGTAACTAACTGGGATTTGAATGAAAATTTTTAAAAAATAAAAGCAGATGAGTGAAATGTCTAGCATTTCTCTGGTAAAAGCAGTCTGCATAATCTTCTCTTTAATTGTTCTTCCATTTCCTCTCCTGCTCTCAATGAATTCCTAGAGTCCCCAACTTGTTTAGAGCAGTAGCTCTTCGTCTGTTGAGATGGCAACAGAAGCTCTGGCCTTCACTCCAGAAAAGTGCCCATGCACACATTCCCGGTCTCTCATCAACACTGCTAGTTCATCTGTTGGCCACTTCGTTGTCCATATGCTACCTCAGAACCTCTGCTCCAGAGAAAAGGTTTTCCTATCTTGCCTGATAACAGACTACACAAATGGAAGACAAAACCTGTGCTTATGACAACACCAAAGCAAGACAGAGAGAGAGGGAGGGAGGGAGGGGAAAAGTGTGTGTAGAGGGGTGTGGTTTCTTGGAAAATACATGGTTACTGATCTTTCCATAACCGAACAAAATCATTACCTTGGGGTAAATATAAAACATTGTGGGACATTTTTGTCCTTATTTTAGAGTTTGGCATTATTTTATTTTGCATTATGTTGGAGGATTTGAACTTTTCATGTGTTAGGACCATGACCCATTCATGCCCTGCCCCAAGACTGAAGCCAGGGTGGTCAAGTGGACAGAGCAGAGATTCTAGATGTCTGTGCTCTGATTCTCTTCACTTCCTTGCTTTGGATAAGAGCTCACATTTCTCAGAAGGCTTGCTTCCTTGGTTCTAGGAAGGTAATATTACCTACCTCTCAGGCTCGTTGGGAAGAATACAAGATTGGTGTGTTAAGGTTCATAATGCTTATTATATAGGCTTCCTTCTAGTTTTTTCTTAACACTAGAAGCTTGCTGAATGAATAGATGATGGTGAAGCTTGCTTCCCTCATTATTCGAAAAGCAACTTCAGACACTGTCACAGCATGATTTCTGTGGCCTACTGATCCTATATGAACGGCAGGTTCATTTTCTTTTTTTTACTATAAAATTTGACTTTAGAAACATTATTATGGGATAGTACTGTTCTACAAATGGGACCTCCTTAAAGAACAGAGGGAAATTGTCCATGTGCCAATTTTCTTAGAGGTGTAGAGAAGGTATAGAGACAAAAAATGGGAAGGGGGACAAGAATGAAATGGTAGAAATGAGTGTCATATACTATATTCCTTTATGTATTTTATAATAGAGAACAGTACAACTGGTAGGAATCCTCTGATACTTTTACATTTTTATTATAAAGACAAATTCTCTGGGTTCCTGGATGGCTCAGCCAGTTAAGCATCTAACTCTTTTTTTTTTAATATTTTATTTATTTATTTGACAGAGAGATAGAGATCACAAGTAGGCAGAGAGGCAGGCAGAGAGAAGAGGAAGCAGGCTCACTGCTGAGCAGAGAGCCCGATGCGGGGCTCGATCCTAGGAACTTGGGATCATGACCTGAGCCGAAGGCAGAGGCTTTAACCCACTGAGCCAACCAGGCGCCCCAAGCATCTAACTCTTGATCTAGGCTCAGGTCATGATCTCAGGACCGTGAGATCAAGCCCTGTATCAGGCTCCATGCTCTGTATACAATCTGCTTGAGATTCTCTCTCTCCCTCTGCCTCTGCCCCTCCCCCTGCTTGCACACTCAAAATAAATAAAGAAATAAAAATAAATTTAATAAAATCTCTCTCTCAAAATAAATAAATAAAATCTTCAAAAAAAAAGAGACAAATTCTCATCCTTTTACCCTTATTCATGTTTGTTTTCTACTTGCTTCATAGTCTAGGAGCTGAAGAAATAAAATATCACATCTGGCAATGGTTTGTCACGGCAACATTCTGTTTGTGGATAAACTTCTTCATATTATTTGATTAATTAAGCATTCCACACAAATTCCATCTGCTTATGCTGTGTGCAGTAATTAATGTACCATACATTGAAGAGGCAATTTTTATCTTATAAAAGAATTTCCACTGAGAGTAAAAATTAGTATTTCCTTAATTATTTCCCATCCATAGCTTATGCCAAAGATGCACTGTTTTATGTTTACTGTACTTCTCCTTGCCTATTTCTCCATCTTTCCTTTGACAAAACCAAAGAAGACACCTGCTTTTTAAAATTTCCCTGTCTCAAGTATGCTGAAAGAGACACAGAACCTTTGCTCTTTCTTTTGTTTTCCTTCTTCTAGGACGATAGCTGTTACATGATTTTTGTTCGAGACACTGAATTTACAAACATGAAATTTACATGAAATGCCAACCATCTCTGCTAGTAAACATTTACTGAACATCTACTATATGCATCAATATTGGGCATTGGGAATACAAAAATGGGTTAGATATAACTGATGCCCTTCATATGTGAACTGTCTATTGGTTACAATGGATGTTAAATTAAGTTATTATGAAATGAATATCCTCTCTAATCAGGCTTATGCCCAGGAGTTTGCTGACACAGAGAATGACATGATGAATTCTGCCCAGAAGAATGGGGTATCAGAGATATAATCTCATAGAGGAAGAATGTGGAAATGAATCTTAAAAGGTCAAGGGTTCCAATAATGACAGACTAGATCACTGGAACCACCCATCCCCCTATGAACTCCTGGACATGGTATAAAAACAGCTGATTTAAGGCATTAAGCAGCTTACAAAGGAGTAAAGAATTTTAAGGTCAAAGAACTGGAAACAGAACTGCATAGAGGTAAGCCTGCCATTTGGGGTTTCCTTCTCCCTTAGGGACATCTGTCAAGTCCAAAAGAAGGGACTGAAAGGCTGAGAAGTTGAGCAGAACATCTGACAGTTTCCTAAGGCTAAGGGAACAAAATTGGGAGTCCAGGATCACGAAAAATGAGTGAAAGCATGCTCACCATGTCAGGCTGTGGCATGGGGCCGCAAGGAGGTAGCTGTAGGTAGAGTCTTAGGTTAAGCTGGAAAAACACCAGCCATCAGAGTGACTGCAATCCACATGCCAGATACACGGTTATATGCAATAAATTCTTATTGGCTCTTTTTGCCAGCTGCCCCATCAGAGCGCACACAGAAGCTGGGCAGCCATGCGGCAGAGGCAAGGGAGAACCCAGGTGCTAAGAGAATGTGAATCCAGAGGTGGGGTTCTGAAATAGGAAGATTTAGACAAGAAAAAAAAAAAGAGGGCAGAAGGTACTTGCAGCTGTGACCTCCATCTCCAGCCAACTTTATCCCACTTGGCAAACTGAAATAGAGAGAAAGGTGAGTAGGCAAGAGGGTCGGGGAATGAGGAGGGGGGAACAGAACTCAGCTAAGAAACAGGAAGAAAAAACCCCACTCTGTTAATTAGACAGCAGTCACGGTTTCCTATGGTTGTACAGAAAAGATATCCCTTAAATGCACTATGATATTAACTAATTATGTCAACAGTAATTTCACTGTGTACCACATTGGAACTAATTTTATTTTAGCTGTGGTTTGTGGAAATCTCGGGTCTCTCTTGATTCCCAGTTCCCCCTATAGGTTTCCAGTACGTCAGGGTTTGAATCTCCAAGCTGAACCGTTTCCTTATCTTGTGAAAAAAATTTTCCCCAAGTTCTAAAAACCGAGGGTTTCATGTTGACTGTTCACAAAAAGTGGGAGTTGTTCAAATCTGTGCACGCTTTCTTGAAAAATTAGAGTTGTGAGTGAACAAAGGCCAAGTTTCCATTTTGTAGCCGAATGATGAATGAGGCAAGCCTAGCACAGCTTTTATACAAAATACAAAATCAAGATGTGTCTTTCTCTTTCTCTCGTCATGCTTAAAAGGACAAGCTGACTGAGTAAAAAAGTGTATTTATTCACATAGCAAGCCTGGCTTTATTGAACTGTGTTCTGCGGATGTCATGTCATGTGTTTATAAATATCCTAATCCTCAGCTTCTTCCTCTTCTGTCAAATGGGTATTCTGTATGGTACGCATTAATGCAAAATTGTTTAAAGGGTGAAAAATCAAAAGTCAGGAAATGCCTAGTTAAGGATTTGGGGAGCAATGAGAACTTGGCCAAATTATATACCCTGGGCAAATTCTGACACAGTTTTTACCACATGAACAGAACTGCATTGAAGGTATACATTTTCAAGGGAAGGAGGAATAGAAAAATTACATTCAGGCCACAACACCCACATAATTGGACTGTAGAACCTTTGGAATTTCCTGACAACTGTTCTAAAATTTGGACTTTGCACATAGATCGTATGGTAACAGAATTTGCGTTTAGTTCCATGGGCTTATTAAAGGAAGAAAGCATTCTAGGGAAATTTTCAACTCAGTAGTCCCTACTCCAAGGTTCTTAATTCATTGGTCTTTAAGGGACTGCAAGGTAACAACAGAAAAAAAAAAACAGAACAAAAGATTAATGTCTTTATGGGCTTTTATTCTTTACATTTATGTTGAGAATTTTTCCTGAGAAATGATGACCATTTTGCTAAAAGCAATTTTTAAAAATTTATCATTCAGAAAAATGAAAGCACAGATATTTGTGCTTTAAAATTTGTTTTTCAGCAAGAAATAAATGGGTAAAAATGATCGTAAAATTCATGGCTATACCTGCCCCTGTGGCCAAAATTTCCTTTCAACTGCACAGATTTAAATGGATAAAAAAGGAGTATGTGAGTCACAGACTGCTCTATGAAGTCTGAGTTTCAGAAAGAGGGCAGAAATGGATCAACTTTCCATTTACCTCTTGGAGTAGAGGAGAAAATTCCATACCCAGAACTGAAGAGCTCCTACTGGGTTAAAGTTAGAATTTCATTATTACATTCATGAAACATTAACTATAAATGCTTGTTATTGGCAATTGTGTTCTCTGGAATAATTACAACAGCTAATGCTTGTTGATTTCTCACTTTGTGCTAGTCATTGTGCTAAGCCCTTCACCTACTTATCTCATTTAAGCGATCCTTTGTACAGAGACGGAAACAGCTGCTGAACAAGGTTTAGGAGCTTGCACGGTGAGCGTCTGTACAAAGGATGCACAATGCTGGTGCACACCAAGTTCTGGTACACAGCTAGTGAATACTTTTCAACAGAAAATATAGAAACCAGCACAATACATCTCTTTCTGGATCCATCCAAATCATAGCTTCTGGAGAGTGGAAAGTGTGAGAAACAAGAATTAGATTCCCACTATTCCAAATGAGAAATTGATTACTGAAGAAACAAACACTGAAATGTTTGATCCTTCACCAGACTGAGGGTGTTAATATATCACAAGTATTTTAATGTTTTAAAAGAGACCATGTGTACATACACATGCACATGCACGAGCAGGGGAGAAACAGAGGGGGAGGGAGAGGAAGGAGGTAAGCATTCCAAGCAGACTCCATGCTGAGCAGGGAGCCTGACGTGAGGCTCGATCCCACGACCCTGGGATCATGAGCTGAGCTGAAACCAAGAGTCAGATGCTCAACTGACTGAGCCACCCAGGTGTCCCTATCAAATATTTTAATTACTCTCAGAAACAGAAGGGTAAACAGAAACAATCCTCTCACTCGGTGATGTGCTAAAAACTGACAAGTAGCAGCTCTTGTTTATTCGGTTTGCTCAGCTTCCTGAAGGTCATTTTTCAAGGGAAATGTAGGTGACTGTGAAAACAAAGTCTTTTCTTTTGTGGCATTTGTTCACACATGGAATAAGCTAATTGAATTTTACCATTTATAATCTTGTTCATTTATAAAGAACCCATAAACGGGAGGAATTTGAAAATGCAATTAAGTGAAAATGTCATTTCAAGAACCAATCTTAGTTATCTTTATTCTATTGAACATTCAATTCTTTGCTTTAGATTCGTTTTCACTTTTGTCCAATATATATATTCACATAATTTATTTATCTACTTTTATTTCTTTTTCTGTCTCATTTTTAATTGTGTTGTAACTTGCAGTCTGTTTTTTAAATTACTGTATTATGTTTAATTTTTTAAAAAGTCAGGTACTGGGGCGCCTGGGTGGTTCAGTGGGTTAAAGCCTCTGCCTTTGGCTCAGGTCATGATCCCAGGGTCCTAGGATCGAGCCCTGCATTGGGCTCTCTGCTCAGCGGGGAGCCTGCTTCCTCCTCTCTCTCTGCCTGCTTCTCTGCCTACTTGTGATCGCGTCTGTCAAATAAATAAATAAACAATCTTAAAAATAAATAAATTTATAAAAAAAAATAAATAAAAAGTCAAGTACTTCCCCAAGGTTTTAGCAAGGTCCATAATAATAGTTGATTACAAAAGTAACCTGCCTCGTTGACTCCAATTTTTCCCTTCCCACAGCCACTGGGGTAGATATATATTGCTACTCTTAAATTTTTCAGTCCTGTTCATTAGCTATGACTTCTGCCAGGGATGATGATGATTTTTGATCTTGCTCCATCTCACTGTCATGCCTACTCCCACATACGACTTCCATCTCCAACCCTCCAATGTATTAGCAGAGTTTAGGACATGCTACCCGAAAATATGGTACCTCGCCGTACTAAATATTTCCAGCTGAAGGAACCTGAGAAAAGGCACGTGCAGGGATAACTCTCTGATCTCACCCTGCAGCTGTGAGAAACACGTGACAGGTGTCCTTCCCATACCTGGAGGAAAGGAGCAGCTTTATCTCTGAAGACGAAGGCCCAGCAAGAGGAATCTGAACCAAGAGGACTAGCTGTGCTTTTTCTCAGATAATACATTTAGCACATACCCCTTTAAGTCCTATCACATTTTTCCACAACTTCGCCAAACCTAGCATGTAAACACTCAGGTTCGGCCATTTCTTTGGGTCTTCATTTCCTTATGGAGGACCCGATGTCTCATAAAACTTACATTAAATAAATTTGTAAGCTGTTCTGTTAATGTATCTTTGTCAATCTAATTTTCTGACCCAGCCAGGGGCCCGAAAAGGATCAAGGAACTTTTCCCTCCTCTACAGTATTTATCAGGTAATTTTGTTTAGGTTGTAATTTGGGTTTTACATTATTATGACTCCGTAAATTGTATTTATAACTGAGTCTGGTTATATACTAGGACTATTTTCTCATGAAAAATTCATTTTTTCTTAAACTTACCAATGGTCTTGTGTTTGATTGCTTAATTTTGTGTATACTTACTCCCAATATACCTTCTAATTATCCTCAAGGTGTGTACATCTTCCAGAACTCTGGGACAATTTTACAACTTTGGATAAATCCCTCCAATGTCCTGTGCTGCTCCATTCTGGAAGCTTCATTAGTTACCTACTGATACAAATTTAGTGGCTGAAAACAATACATATTTATTATCCCACTGTTTCCCTGGGCCAGAGGTCTAGGCTTGGCAAAACTTGTTTTCTAATCAGGTTCTCACTGTGCTAAAATCAAGGTGATGGCCAGGGCTGTGCTCTCATCTGAGGCACAGAACCTTCTTCCAAACTCCTGTGGCTCTTCAGTTGCTTTTGGACATAGAACTGGGCTACCTACCATTCCCTGACAGGCGATGCTCTCCACACAATGGCTTTCTACTTCTTGAAGGCCAACAGGAGAGAAACTCTGCTGCTTCAAATCTCTCTGATTTCTTTACTCTGTTATCTCTACTTCCTCTTTTAAAGGACTCACCCAATTAGGTCAGATTCACCCGGGATAATCTCCTTTTTGATTAATTTAAATTCAACTGGTTAGGGGCCTTGACATCTCTAAAACTTCTTTGCCTTCATCATCAACATAACATAATCATGGGACTGATAGCCCACCCTGTTCACAGGTCTTGCCCAGACTCAGGGGGAGGGGATTATTCAGGATACATTCATCAGGGGGTGGGACTCTTGGGAACCATCTTAGAATAATTCTGCCCACCACTGTACCTAATACCTAAAAGTCATCCAGAAATTTCCCTTCATTACCATCATGGGAATCCCCTTAGCCTTTCTCTTAGACTGGAGTCCTTATTTCCTGAACCCTATGTTTCTTCTTTCTTGACTAACTCCACAATTTTGTAGAAGCACATTTCAGCTTCCCGGAAAGGGCTACATGGGAATTAAGTTTTGTTTCTTAGGAGCTAAATATGGGATTCTATGTTTGAAGTTGTTTTTCCTCAGAATTCCAAGTGTGTTATTTCTCCATTGTTTTCTAGCTTCTACTATTGCTGTCTGATGTCCTCTAACACTTGATACTTTGGACGAACTTGTTTTTTTTTTTTTTTTTTTCTCCCTGAGAGCTTGCAGAATCTATTTTCTGTCCCCAGCTTACTGAAATCTCTTGATAACGTGCTTTGGTGTTGGTATTTCATCCATTGTTCTGGACACTTACTATCTCATTCAATCAGGACACTCATGTTCTTCAATTCTGGGAAATCTGTTTTGAACGATTTTATTGATGGTTTCCTTACCTTTGTTATCTCTATCCTCTATTCACAGAACTTCAATTATCCTAGAACATTCTAGATGGGTCTCTATTTTTTTAATTGTGTATTTCCTCTTTTCCTCTCTGGCATTTATTCTACTTTCTAGAGGCTTCCCTGCAGTATATTTTCCAATAGTTTGTGCTATCATATTTTTAATTTCTAACGTTTTGTGTTTGCTAAATATTTCTTTTTTACAGTATCCACTTCTTGTTTCATAGATTCATATCTTCTCTGAAGATAATAATAGTTATTATAGACTTTTTTCTTTCCATTATATTGGTATTTCCACTTTTTTTTTAAATAGATGTCTGGCAGTCCTTAGCCATCTGGTCATGTTTAAGAGTGGGGCACTAAAAAAGATGACTGGGAGCTCTTGGGGGAAGATGCCTGTCAACAGTGTTTTTCTCTCCAGGGTAATATTTGGAAGATCTCAGATTTGAATACTTTGTGCTCATTTCTCTTGGATGTTAGGTTTCCAGAAAAGAAGCTTCTGACCTCTTGCCTAGGAGGTACATATCTGGCTGCCAAAATTCTTGAGTCATATGAAGGAAGAAGGCTAAAGATCTCAAGTCCCATATATAAGGTTTATCTTAATCCCTATGTTTTCTACTTGGTCTCTCCATTTAGTGGTGCCTGGTATTGTGTTCAAAGATCATCTGCTTATCCTCTTTACAGAATAAGCCTCGAGTCTCCTGCCAGAATGAGGGAAGGATGTTTGCTCAGGTGCCTAAATTTGGAATGGAGATATTAGGTACTAAATTCTTAAACAGACTTTCAACCAACTCTCCACCTGCCAAATCCTACTCCTTTGGAGGATTCTGCAATGTACATTAGGTTATTTCTCCCCTTTTCCCAACTTCCAGTTTAGGATTCAGCTTTCCCCCATCTGCTAAGTTGTTTAACTCCCATCTATCCGCCTACCAACTTCCAAAATTTTGTTACTATTGTCTCCTATCTCGTTCTTTGTCCCTGTGTACTCGTATCTTCCTTAAACATTCCTTTACTCTCATTTAGTGGGATTCTGAGAGGAAGAGGAGTTCAGGTACCTGTGTGTTCAATCTGCCATTCTTAACTATTTATATGTAAGACAATCAAAATCAAAGCCCCAGTGAGTTTGGGGAGGTAATCTCGCCAAATGATTTGAGAGCCTATTTGGAGGAATACACTTGTGAGAAAGCCAAGAAACTTAATTTTTCAGTTAGGTTACCTTGCCCATCTGGTTTCATGGTTGAGATACAAGTGCTAACAGAATCTTTTCCTATGTTAATTAACTCCGCTTTGCTTCGAGGTCATGAAATGGGTCCTTAACTGGAGCCAATCACCTTTAAAATTAGTGCTGCTAACAAGGACAACCAAACCGAACAAAGCCAACAACAAAAAAGAATGGCTCAGGGTAAATCCATTTCCTCTAGCACAGGGTCTGCTGAAGATACATGGGGACTTCTTTGCCCAAATGAGGCCACCCATAAACACTCAGGACAGGAGTAAAAAAAAATATATATATTTTCCGTTTTCTTTTCAAATAAGTCATTTGTATATTACTGTTCTCCTGAACTTGTTTACAGAAGACCAGATCACATTTCTGTTTTTGTTTTTGTTTTAACTAAGATGATCAAGTCGTTACTGCTAAAATGCAACATTACTGTCTTGGCAGCTACAGTTGGTTAAATCTTTGTGGAGGCTCTTTTGTTTGGTTTTCTATCATGACTACACTATTAAAAAATGTATCCATGAATAGTTGGCGATTGCCTATCACAGTGTTGTTGTTGTTTTTTTTCCTTTAGAAATTGAGCACTCTCCTTAGGATACTTAACATTTGGAACAACTGCATTGTCTTTATATTGTATTATAAATACCTGATAATCCAAACCAAATTCCAGGTTAATCTTACTAAATGACATACCAAAAAGATAACTGAGGGTGTTATCTTATATATGTATATTATCAAATATATGTAATATATTTGCACCTGGAGTTAGAAGAGGAAGAAAGTCTGATTTGCTTATATCCTTTGTGTTCCAAATAAGTAATCCATCCTTGTCCCATGTATTAAGGGTCTTTCTTAATAAATCAGTCGAAAAATAATTTGCTAATGCCCTCAAATCTATTGTGAACTGGTCACATGGCTTATTTAATTCCCAAATCTGACTTGGACCAAAAGAATTTCTTGAGAAATACAGATTCCTAGGGTCACCCTTAAGAATTTGAGTAAGTCTGGGGTGACACCCCAGAGTCTGCATTTTAAATAATGCCCCTATTAAAGACTGCTACAAATGGCCCCACTAAGCTAGATGAAGTTTTATTTTTGGATTTTGCAATGTAATTGAGAACTTCTACTCTCTGCCAGCTACAGTTCCAAATGCTTTATAAATATTAACTCATTTAATCCTCATAACAAACTAACAATGTAGGACTCTTGTTCTCAACTTACAGATAAGGAAACTAAACCTCGAAGAGGCCAAGTAACTCGTCCAAGGGCCCACAGCTGAACCCAGGCAGTCTGGTTCCAGAGTCTGTGCTCAGATCCACTATGCTTTGCTGACTTTCGAGAGGCTTAATCACACGCACATAAACATCAAGTATTTAGGGCGCCTGGGTGGCTCAGTTGGTTACGTGTCTGCCTTCAGCTTGGATCATGATCCCAGGGTTCTGGGATCGAGCTGCAAGCAAGGAGCGTGCTTCTCCCTCTCCCTCTCTTTCTCACTCATGCTGTTTCTCTCTCACTTTCTCTTTCTCTCTCTTTCTCATTCTTGGTCAAATAAATAAATAAAATCTTTTTTTTTTTAATCAAGTATTTAAAGGCACGTGGGTGGTGCCGAGGGGGCTCAGTTGGTTAAATGTCCAACTCTTGACTTTAGCTCAGGTCATGATCTCAGAGTCATGAGATCAAGCCCCGTGCATGTTGGGATCCACACCCAGCTTGGGATTCTCTTTCTCCCTCTCCCTGTGACCCTCCTCTCTCTCTCTCTCTTTCTCAAAAAAATAAATAAAAATCAAAATAAAGTATTTAAGATCATGGAACTGTAGGATTAAAGACCAACAGATTGAAAGATGTCAGCTTTCCTCTTCCTCAGCCCCTTGTAACTGAGCTTATCACCGCAAGCTGAAGGCCATCAAGTTTGAGACAATGTGGCGATGGAATACCACATGCTCCCATCAGGAGGAGACAGTGCTACCCAACTGCTGGTCATCATAATTTCCCTAATTCCCATTGTAGCGTTCATCCTTATCCTCTGGGTTCTCCACGAGGATGGCCTGGAGCTCTCCTACGATCCCTACCTTTCCCAACTCTTGCCAACTTTGTCCCCTGATGAGAGGTACTCTTTCCCCTAGACCCACAGCTACTGTCTGGGGTGGTCCTCTGCTGGACTCATCATCTATGACCACAAAGTCTGTCCTTCCAGTGACTGACACCCTGACTCAGCAGCCAGATCATATTACCTTAGACACATCCACCATTCAGAACCAAACCCACATCTTTCCTCGGTGCGGTGTCCTCAAGCTCACCCTAGCCCATGCTTCCAAGTGTTCAAATCCAGAAATAAGATACACAGCTCCCCAGCATGCTTTATGGGGTATTCAACCCAGTATCTGGAAATAAGTTGACATCTCATATAACTATACTTACAGCTTGTTATCATATCGAGAACAACCCATTCCTTCTCTGAAAATGAGGACAAGCCAAAAATGAGACTTTAAAAGTTTTAATTTACATATAAATAATTTATGATGGCTTTGAATTAGAGATTTTCAACTTTTCCCGAAAAAGATGGGATCTGTCAGGCCCCATAATCTGGTACAAGTTTAACTCCATGAATCGACTTTATATAAAATATTTATAAACATTAGAGATGTGTTATGGAAGATGAGCTCATTATGGTCCTTTTTTAGCCCATCCAGAGGTACATTAGAAAACTAGGACTTGTTCTTGGCTGCTGATGCATAATGAATAAGTATAAGGTTAAATGTTTCATTCCTAAGCATTTGGGTCATACATAAGCAATTTGATAATGCATTTTCTTGGTTTTATTTCTTACTTGTATTTATGTACTCTATAGGAGGCAGCACAAAGAAAATATGTCAACTATCCATTCTTATAAAGCAAAATTTGAAGAGAAAAATGACTTGCCAAGGTAGCATGGTATGGCAGAAATATTATTGGCAATGGAGTCAGACCAAACTGAAGTCAAATTCAACTCTGCAACTTCCAGGTTATTTAGCTTTCCAAAGCTATGTGTAGGTTCATGGCCATATTACCACACTAGATATAGTTCCCAGTCGAGAAGCTACTACCCTGAAACAGGACTCACTGAAGAAAACTAAATGGTTTCTTAAATATGCACTTTGAATCTCAGAGAAGAATGGGAGCAGGTACATATCAACCCCCATTATAGGCCTTTTCCAAATGTCTGAATTATATCATTTTATTAAGTTGTTTCAGGGATTTGATAAGTTGAATTGAGTGGTTTTAGCATTTGAGGGTGAAATAGCCAAGCAAAAGGGAGAGTGATGGTGTTGTAGCCCTTAAGTGAAAGGGTTAGAGACAAGTGGGTCAAGTCCTCGCTCATGTCCCGGCATACCCCATCAGGAGCTCAGTCAGGGGATGACAAGCTGCCTTGGGCATGAATTGCCAGTTGAACCCGTTAGCCCCACTGAAGCGTCCCACCTAGCTGAGAGAGCAAAGTAAGGAAGTCACGATAAGTAGATGGAGGAGTCAAATGTTGGCTGCGATTCCAAGTTTCAAGTTCTCTTGTAAGCTCTTGGCTTTTCAATAATTTAAATCTACTTAAAGAACAGAAATTCCATCAGAGGTCACCAATGAAATCGGGCCACCCAGTTCAACTACTTTGTTTCAGTCTTTCAGTTCTACTGGCTTTGTCACTGCTGGACACATCTTCCTTGCTGATGCATTCCCTTTGTTCCAGGACAGGCTTTTTTTCTGATGTTCCTGCTTCCTCTCTGGCTGTTTCTGATCTGTTTTATTCCTTTCTCCCCACCCCCACCCCCCACCAGGCTTCTTTAGAAAAAATATATTTGTTTATTTTAGAGAAAGAGAGTGCAGTGGGGAGGGGCAGGGGGGAGGGGCAGAAGGAGAGAGTCCCAAGCAGACTCCACACTGAGCGTGGAGCCTGAAGCAGGGCTCAATCCCACAACCCTGAGTCACCAGGTCAGTGGAAACCAAGGGTTGGACGCTTAACTGACTGCACCACCCAGGCCGCCCTCCCTCTCCAGGCTTCTAGATGAAGACAGACTTCATAGCTTCGTTTTTTGCCCGTTTTTGTTCAGTCCATTCACTTCTTCGGCTCCTACTTCTCTATGTCAATTCTTGATTGACTTCTTAAGCATGGTTCAAAGTTTCTAAACTGCTTATACACATTCCTGATGGGTGAGCCATTGGCCCCTGAAACTTTGCATCATCCTTCCCTTTCTATACTCCTTACTCCCATAACCCCAAATTCCCCAACACAGCTCCTCTTTGCTGCTCAGACTCACAAACTTGAGATCATCTAGACACCTCCTTCTCATCTGCCCTTGCACTTTAACAGGTGCTAATTACTACAGATTTCCACCTCCCCCACCCCCCAATTCACTCAGGTCTATGCCACTCCTCTCCCTGCACACTGACAATGTGTGTTTCACACCCCTCACCCCCTGTTATCTCCTGCCTAGAACTGACACATCTCAAGAGAAATACAAGTCAAGTGTTATAGTTGTTCAGTGGAGATTATTAAATCTTAAATGGATTAATCATGTATCTTCCAAATAACATAAGGCAAAACAAACAACAAAAAACACTGAGTGATTATCAATTCATGGAAAATAACCTAAAAAAAGCTACTAAAAGACTAAAATGATTGCTGTGTCTTTAAATAGAAGCTAACTGTTGTAGAAAGAATTCATATTTATAAGGAGTGGGGAGCACCCCTAATCAGTCAATGAATGGTCCTGATATTATGGCAACATAAGAACATACTCAGATTTTCCCGAGCGCTTTTTAGAGATCATTTGAATCACAATCCTCTGGCGTATCTGTTCAAATGCTGTTTCCCAGGCCCCACACCGTACCCTTCTTTTGCAGTGCATGTAGAACATGGTTTTTAAACAAGTTCTCCCTACGATTCTTATGCACATTAAAGCTGGGGAAGCACTAAAATATAAGCAAAGAATAAAGCTATAAAATTATATAAAAATATTATAAATCACATTTACTTTCTTTATATTTGTTTCTATTTTTCAAATTTTATAGTTTTGTAGGAAAAGTAGTGTGACTTTAAAGCAAAATTTGTAGACTCTCTGAATTTCCCCTACATATATTAGGCAATAACTCACAGATAAATTCTTTGAAAATGTTAACAAGATTCTGTAAGAGATTTGAAACAGAACTTTTCCATATACTCTCAAAACTACAATTAAACTCAAAAATGACTTAAATAATCTAATGGGATTTTTTTTTATTCAAAAAGTTTTCAAAATTCCAGATGTGTAGGAAAAAGATAATAAAATTATAATACCATTGTTCTTTTTTAAAAACTCAAGTTCTCTTGCTAAATAGTTAAGGATACTGATTTATTTAAAACATAACATGTTTCTGCTTCATAACAACATCTGTATTATTTTACATTTTTATTGGCAACTTTCACTGTACCCTGGTGATTTCTAAAAATCCTCATACTTCCCTGCTGGTCAAAGTTTCCAAAAAATAATAAACAAATGATTATTAACTATGATCTTTTTATTCCATGACTATATATTCCATAAGAAACACTTGAAAAAGCTGAACTATTAACTTTGGGGAAAATCGGGTCCATGTACCAGATCTCAACTGCAGAGATATTTTGTGAAGCGGACAGATCGTCAAGAATAGATAATAAAACGCCCACCGCAAGTGCAGAATTCCCGAGAGAGAGTCAGCATCTGGACTTCCATAGGCATTAAACAAACTCCTAACTTTTTCACCTAACAAAAGTAATGTCCCTTGCTCACAGACAAGCTGCTGTCATGGCAAGTGCTGCCTCTCGCTGAAGTTTCTAGCCAAGTTGTTCTCAACTGGGAATGACTTGGACCCCTGGTGGACATTTGGCAACATCTAGAAATTTCTTTTTGGTCATCAGATCTGAGGAGCACTACTGGTGTCTAGTGGGTAAGAAGCCAGGGATATCGCTAAACATCCACGAAGCCCAGGCCACTGGAATCACAGCAGGTTGACCCGAATGGTGCAAAGACAATGCTGTGAACTCACCAAACTCCGGTTCTTGCCCACCCGGCCTCGCTGTCACACATTTGCCCAGCCTTCCCTGCGATGCCGCCGGGCATACGACTGAATTCTGGCCCACAGGATGTCGGTGCACGTGATGTCTGCTACTACTAGGCCAGGTCCCTGAATCCTGAATCGCCCCCTCCGCCCCCCAACCCTGCACAGGCCTCCATGCATTCTCTCTTCTTTCTTCTTCCATTTGGTCGTAGATGATCCCAGCAAATCCTGAGCCTGTGGGGAAGGGTAGAGCCATAAAACTTATGGAATCTGGGTCCCCGAATATCTGTACATAATAAAGCCTTTCCCCACGCAATGTCAGCCATGCTTGGGTTATGGCATGGAGATCCGCAGGTCACTTGTCACTGCAGAATGTTCCGTACCTTAATACATTGACTGCTGCTGTATTTGCATGCAGCTCTGAGAGCTATGTTTGTGAGAAAATGCCTTGATATTTGAGGAACCCTGTCTCAGAGAGGCCCTATCCATAACAATATCCTAGAAAATTCAGCTAAGAAAAAGAAAGACTTCTGTGCTGTTACAGGCATAGCTAGTTGAGATAATTGAATCAAAGGCATAACCACTTACAAACCAAGAACCAGCTAACCTGTGTTTAGCTATGGAAGAGATCAGTGGATCATGTAATTGCGCTCACCCACACATACTACACATAGCACCGACTGTGTGCTAATGTGTTTAAATCTGGTTTCAGAGACAAAATATCCTGCCGCCACGCTCTGAGGAAACAGACTCTTAGAAAAAAATGATGAACAATGTCTGGGAAGAAAGAAGGAAAACCTGAGGAAAAGGGACTAAGATCTTCACTCTAAAGTGAAAACTTGGAAAGATATAAGGCGGCTTGGGTAAATAGGGAAATTACAGAAAGCAGAAATTTAAGAAATGGGTATTTTAAAAGCCAAGACAAACAAAACATGATGAATATTAACTTGCTGTTGCCCTTTCGAGATGCCTAGATTCCGTTATTTGGAAGAGAAAATAACCAAGTGAAACAGGATGACTTGCTTTTCTCTTTTAAGTGACTGCTCTATTCTGTGTGGAGGGATTTGGCTGCACTTCAGTTCTCTGGAGGGGACTCTATTTTTAAAAAAGACTTAGATTGTTATCTTTGAAACCATCTTCACAAAGGGCTCAAATTTAAAGTAGTAAGGAACTTTGGTTTCAAACCTAGAAACGCATCTGATTTCATTTTATTTTAAATTTTATCCTCAAGGAGCACATTACGTATTTTAAGTCACTGTGGAAGCGGGCTTCCAAAAATCTTTCAGTTCATAGGAATATTCACTAGACTGCAACATTTTCATCCACTTACTCATGTCTGAATGCCTGTCACATGCAAACTGCTGGTTCAGTCCAGCGAGTGTGTGCGTGTGTGTGTGTGTGTGCGCGTGCGTGTGCATGTGTGTGTGTGCACGCGCGTGTGCATGTCTTTGCAGGCACACATGTGTGCTTCCGGTCATTCTGTTGCATCAGAGGCAGTTTTGTGTTTCTTCAAATTTGGAAGCCCACACTACTTCAGGGGGAAAATGCATTCGATAAGCTAATACACAATGAGTGGATATTTAAGCAGCTACACATAGTCAAACTCAAGTTTATGTTTCCGCTGGTGGAGGTCTGTGCACTATCAACGCAACATTTTGCTAAATTATCTCTCTCTCGATGTCTATAGAAGTGCACAAGAAGTATGATGCCTTTATAACTGTATTTGCAGCCTTTTTGAGTATATCTGACTCGAAAGGATTCCTAGTTTAACCAGTTATCAGGAGGAGCCAACTCTGAAGCTTGTAACTTGACACATCTGTTAGGCGGAAAAATCATCCGTAGACTGGCTTCTGGCTTCGCACACTTCCGGCCTCGTTTCTCCTCTCCTGTCTAGATGCTTTCGTGCCAGGCACCGTGGGGCATATTCACACTCCGATACAGTCTGCAGTCCGACGCCTCAAGTCACAACAGTCAGCAGCCTGGACAGGAGCCTTGCTAGAAGCCATCCCTACATGAGCACAATGAACTAGTGCCAACACACACAGAAGAGACGGATAATAAATCAATATTCCCACCAATAATTATGGGGGTGCCGACATGTATGTCTCTGCTGGGAATCTGAAATCTGTATCTTTCATCCACCAGTAAAAATAGCAAAACGTGGCTCTTTGTGTCCCCAACTCAACTTCCCCTTCGCTAGATCCTTCAAAAGCCCACAGCCTCTCAAACACCTCTCACCACAAAGGGAAGTGTAATGGAGGGTATTTTGAAATGGGAAGAGACAGTTGTCTTAGCCCACTGTGGTTAAATTATCTCATTTGTGCAAATTTTCCAAAACAAAACCACATAAACATTAGAAAACACCACGGGCTACTCCAACTGTTCCAGAAGGGTCCCATTCAGTGATGGGTCCTCGGGCTCAAGTTTTATCAGCTTTAGGATGTTTCTACTTCTACATAAAGGATTTCTTTTTCTCTTTGTAAAAATAACTCATTATGGAAACTTTCAAACATAGGCAGAGGTCAGAATATCTAACAACCCACTATGTACTCAACACTCCGTTTGAGCAACATCAACTCAGGGCCTTCTTATTTCCTCCGTACCCCTAGCCCCCTACGCCCCCCACCCCACTTACCCCAGACTATACCATTTCACCCATCACTAGTTCTGTACGTACGTATATGTTTAAAGTTTATATTTCTTGTGTGAGATTTTATGCCAAATTTATCAATGGCCTTAACTAAATGAGTATTTTTTATCTCTGCAAGGAGAATTACATTCACTTCTACTATTTTCAGTACAGGGACCAAGTCTGTTCAATGCTACTCATTTTTAACATTTATAATGAAGACAAGATTTCCTTTGACCTTAAACTTACACAGTGTTGTATGTCAATTATATCTCAATAAAGGTGGGGGAAAAAGATCTCATTTGAACTGACAGTGACCTTTCCTTCGCAATAGAGCCATGAATGAACTTCTGCTCCACGAACTCCCACACGTTCCATTTTTCTTATTGCTCATAATAGTCATTAATCCATCATCATATATACATACATACAAATACACACACAGAGACACATGCAATTTTTCTTCCTATATCACATTCTTCTAGCCTAAACTAAACCAGATTTTTCAGTCATGGGGAAAAAAAACCCGTAAATAAGGCGTTAGAGGAAGAAATAAGAAAAACGTACGAAAAGTCGTCTAACATGTTAACAGTTAAGGGAAACGATGCTACACCGCCTTCCACACATGTGCAGATTTTCATACATTTTACACCACAGTTGTAGGTAATTCCATATTAACATGTCATAAAGCATGCCTAAAATAAAAGTCTTTGGAACCACCCTTCTTAGCATTTTAGCCTTAGTCAAGAGAAGGAATTTAAGTCGGTACCCTTTGTTCAAGGAGAAATTTATAAGATTCTACTATCCTCACTAGTTAAAATAAAGCCTGTGGGGATACACCAGTTCAGGGAATTTTCCTTGAGAGACATAAACGTTCTTGCACGAGACAAAGAACATACTGGTATGTGAGACAGTGTTGGTAAACGCCTTGGCTCGAGGACTGCTCTCGTGCTATAGAGCTCTGATAAACTTCTTGTAATGTGAAAGTCCGTGCTGGGCTGGAATCCGAGGACTCAGAGGTAAAGGAGACGAGCACAGTCCCTACCCTCACAGAGCTTGTGATTTCCTGAAATTGATGACTAGACAGGGAGTCACAATCAAGCGTGACACTTGTCACAACGGAGGAATTATAGAGGTTTCGGGAGGGCGGAGGAAGGGAGATGAAACCAGGGATGGCCCCAGGGAAGTCTGTCTAAGCTGAGACTCACAGCCTTCTTCTCGGCACAATTTTATTTATTACAAGTATGGCCCTGTGCAAAGCGAAGGAGAGGCTGGAGGAGACAGTATGGAGGCAGGGAGAACACGTACAAGATCACGGACACTGACATGGGCAAGAGAAGATGGCATCCTGCCGCAGGACCATGGCAAAGAAAGCGGGCAGGAGTAGCCAGGTTCAAGAGCTATTTCAGACCTGGTGTCCACGGAGTTTGGTAACAAATTAGCATGAGCGGTAAGAAAACAGGGGGACCTGGGTACGTGTCTGTGAACGAAGGTGGTGATTTTTGTTTTGTGAGCTCAACTCTCTCTGGCTTCAAGATTTCTATTTCAGTTGATTCTCCAGAGACAGACAGACAAACATCAGAAATTAGAGCTTGGCCCTGCAATTCGTGAAACTTTGAAGAATGTGTACACATGCTGTAATTACTGCTCTAATCTGATGGCTCTGCTCCGTGCCCTAAAGCTGAGAAGCAAGCATACCTTTGTGTGTTCAGAATGTTCATTGAATTACCTTCGACTCTCGTTTATGTTCCTCAAGTACAAATTCTGAAGTCAGGCAAAAGGGATCACAGTTATGTAGTACCGTACTTAACTACCCCTTTTATAAGCAAGGATTTTTATGCCAAAAATAAACAGAGGCGTACAGACATAAACCCATAAATTATGTGTGCCAGTACTTTAAAGGACCGTGTATTTGCACAAGGACCAAGAGAGCTTTCCTAAAAGGGACCAGGTCCTGGGAATTCTCTCTAAAAGTGATTTATTTCTGTCAACATTCTTCTTCAATTTAAACACATGCATTCACATATATTTAAATTTCTCCAGACATTTGACTTTAAAGCTTTACTTCTGATGTCCCGAGTAAATACCTTTAGCAAAGAAGCAATAAAATAAGTTCAGGCAGCTCTTCTCCTTGAATCTATCCTCCTCGTACGATTATCTGCTCCTATTTCTTCAGAGATATCTCCTGTCAAATATTTCCATATTTATATGTCTAACACATGTCACACGCACATATATTACAAACTATTCAAATGTTTCAGATTGCTTTGAATTTTTTTTTAACTGAAGGATACTTTTTGACTTTCTGACCATGTAGATTCCAAACTTCATAAATGTACAAATAAAATCACTCTCACCATTCATTAAACGTCTACTCTGCCGAGATGGGTGTACTAGTGAATATCACTTCGAACGATTACCCACAAGTCGACTACCTCAAAACCTCACACAGCTTTAACCAGTAAGTAATAATGCTAAACAACTTCACAGTTGCAAATAGAAACAGATCCGTGCAACCATTTTCTACCTTTGTAGTTCGTTAATGGGACAAGTGAGAGCAAAAACAAGCTTTTGGTCCCTGGTTGTCAGAACACGAATTACCCACCCTCCAGCCCGGGCAAGCCATTCACCACTGATCATCTTCAATGTGAGAAGATCGCACATGGCCAATGGTACGCAGTAAATTCTTCCACATCCCAGGTTGTTGCTGAGTGTCAAGAAAGGCTTTCTGTTATTTATATTGTCTGTAAAATAATCTTCAGTTCCCAGTAAGAGGTAACTTTGCATTAAGTGATGAAACTGCACTTTGGGACATGTACCCTATTAGCATGTATCGTATTAGTATATTATTCCTAATACAAAAATCTCATCTGTTAGTTTAATGCAAAGCTTTACTTTCCCCTAACTTATAACTTACAGAAAGACATGCTGAACAAGTTAGTTATGTCAATACATGTCTGTTAAGCCCAAGAGCTGAATTCCAAAAGGATTGGGGAAAATTTTTTAAATTCTCCGCTGTGTTAACACTGCTGACCCAATTAGAAACATACATGGACAGCTCTGTGTTGGCAACATTTTACACGGTTTACATGACATGGTACCTTAAAAGGGAGCCAGCGTACATGTTTTGATGTTTCAGAAGTGACCCTGGCAGAATGAGTAGGACTCTTGAGCTAATCAGAGAGGGATCCCTTTTTAAATCTGGATTCGGAGATTCTCAGTGTAAGAAAGAGAACAACTGTCCAGAATAGAGTGAATTTCTGTGGTGTTCTTTGAACCTTGGGGTACCAAGGAATCTTGCTGGTATAAAGACTGATGCATCCAAAGAGAAACAGCCCCAAGGCGCTGCCGACTTGACCTTGAGACTCTCAGCCAGCCAGCCAGCCCACCACACACCCAACAGCTGCACCCAATAACACCGCGCCTTGGCTCTCCCTTTGCTCCCCGGCAAAACAACACGGGCAGACCCTCTTATCCGGTTCCAGGGTTTGTTCGTCAGTTCCTGCTCCCTCCCTGTCTTTACTCGGCTCCAGACTTTTCGGCTCTCGTTCCTGTCTCCTGCTGCCAGGCCCACACCTGCGCTCTGGACAGATTTGGACACTTGACTATTTGGCACTTGGTCTTAGATAGGGTTTGCACTTGCTCTCTGGCACCCGTACCTTTCGCTACCCCTCCAGCCAAAGTGTGGTCTCTAGGAGTCCTCTGCTCGGCTGGTGCATCCACCAGACTCAGTCCTGCCCAACCAGAGCAAAGCTCATTGTGACCCACAGCCTGAGGGCACTGTGCCTTCCATCAAGATAGGTTTGGTGATGCTGCTGTAAGGAACAGCCTTGGATTCTCTGTGTTCTAAGGCAAATGTTCATTTTTTGGCCTATTCTGCATACTCGCCATGGGCCTGCCAGGAGTCTGCTCCAAGTCACCCTCACTCAGAAGCTGTGCCACTTGTTCGAGTTCTGGTGGCTGGGTGAAGAGAGCTCATTGCACTGCAAAGCGGCTCTCAAGGCTTGCCTGGAAGTGATATGTTTCAGGTACATTTCGTTGCCCGATGCAAGTCATACAGCCCTGCCCCATATCAAGGAGGCACAGAGATACAATCCCACCCAAAAGCAGGAGGACCGAAGATATTGCTAAGTAATATTAACTATCAACATGGGGACCGAGTTTTAAGCCACAGTTTTCTGACCCATTTGTTCGTGGAACTGGAACACTGACTAGTGTTGGTTGACTGTATCCGCAAACCTTCACTAATCCCAGGAGAAGGCTTTAACTTCAAGTTGAATTAACACATGAAAGGGACTGACAGAGAAGACTGACGTCCTTGATTAAAGGAACTTGTTATGCTATAACGCTGTCATTTGTACTAACATAGCTTGTTTTTTAAAAGATTTATTTATTTTAGAGAGAGATGGGGGAGAGGCAGAGGGAGAGAAAGAGACAGAATCTCAAGCTGACTCCCCCCTGGGCACAGAGCCTGACTCGGGGCTTGATCTCATAACCTGAGATGATGATCCGAGCCAAAAATCAAGACTGAGATAACTGACTGAGCTACCCGGGAGGCCCAGTAGTACCATATTATTAATAACAGCTGTTTCGGGGCGCCTGGGTGGCTCAGTGGGTTAAGCTGCTGCCTTCGGCTCAGGTCATGATCTCAGGTTCCTGGGATCCAGTCCCGCATCGGGCTCTCTGCTCAGCAGGGAGCCTGCTTCCCTCTCTCTCTCTCTGCCTGCCTCTCAGTGTACTTGTAATTTCTCTCTGTCAAATAAATAAATAAAATCTAAAAAAAAAATAACAGCTGTTTCATTTATCAGGTATTTACTATGTGCCTTAGCAGTATGCTTCCAGGGACACCTGGGTGACTCAGTCAGTTGGGCATCTGACTTTGGCTCGGGTTGTGATCCAGGGGTCCTGGGATCAAGCCCCTCATTGGGCTCCCTGCTCAGCAGGGAGTCTGCTTCTCCCTCTTTCTCTGCCTCTGCCCCCGACTCATTCTCTCTCTCTCTCTCAAATAAATAAATAAATAAATATCTTTAAAACAGAAGTATGATTCTAAACATACATTTCTTTAGTCCTCCAATAACCCTGTGATGCAAGGACTCTTTTTATTCCCTTTTCATGGACAAGAAAACTGAGTCACAGTGATGTTAACTGCTGTCACATAGTTTGGGTCTTCTACTAACTCCAGGGTTTCCACACTGGGTTATGGTGAACCTTCTGGCTTCTTATGTCTAAGGCAATCTCTCTCTCTAGGTTTCAGTCCAGAGAGCATTTCTGGAACCTTGTAGGAAGGGATGGAGTGGAGGGAACGTACAGGACTTCACTTCTGGCCAGAGTGTAGAAAAGTCAAGAGGGCATCATTCTTTTTTTTTTTTTTTTGTTTAAGACTTTATGTATTTATTTGACAGAGAGAGAGAGAGAGAGAAATAACAAGTAGGCAGAGAGGCAGGCAGAGAGAGAGGGGAAAGCAGGCTTCCTGCTAAGCAGAGAGCCTAATGCGGGGCTCGATCCCAGGGATCTGAGACCATGACCCAGACCAAAGGCAGAGGCTTAACCCACTGAGCCACCCAGGCACCCCAAGAGGGCATCATTCTCACCTAACCACCCAGAGAAGCCTGATTAGCTACAAAACCAAAGTTTTATCAAATCTATCTCAGGATGGGGAGTGCAAAGTAACATGCACGAACAGATTTCCAGAGAACAATGAGCCCTTCGCAGGGGAGAAGAGAGCCATGACTGTTCCCATTCAGAGCAGAGTGATGGGCGGAGAAGCAAGCCGCATGAAAAGGCTACGCAGAAGTTCGTCAGGATCGCAGTGAAAGTTCAATGGCTGCCCATGATCCAGCAGGACGAGAGGAGGGTGCCAAGGACCTCGGCCACTGAACATGTCAGCACTGACCCTGATGGGTCATTTCCATCGATCGTCACCAAGTGTTCAGGGCTATCATGCCAAACGCTGGAACAGGGCAGCAGAAGGATTTTCCCCTGAGATGAAGAGGGCCTTTCCCAGGGGCAAAGCCACCATTCTCCACAAGCAGAACCAAGGAAAAGGCATCAGGGGCACTCTGGGCTCTGAGGTCCTAGAGGCAGGGGGCTTGCCAGGTATGGTAAAAGAAATCCATCTGCAACAACTCCCACAAGCTGACAACAAACAAACAAACAAACATCTCAATACAAATGAGCAAAAGAGTTGCCTGAACAGACCCACCCACTGCGAAAGATGATACGAAAGGCAAAAGCATGTGACCTAATGTTTCATGTCCTTAGCTACCGAGGAAATGCAAATTACCACCAAACCAAAGAGACTGACATCAAATATTGGTGAGGACAGGGCGCAACCAGAGCTCTCAGACATTTCCGGTCAGAGCCTAAAGCACTGTTCGGCAGTTTCCAACAGGTCCACATACGGCTGTCCTAAGAACCAGCAATTCCACTGCTGTGCAACTAGTGGAGATGGAGAGAACATAGAGAAGTTCCAAACTGGAGACTACCCGTCTATGTTCATCAGCACGCAGACTACCCGTCTATGTTCATCAGCACGCGGACTACCCGTCTATGTTCATCAGCACGCGGACTACCCGTCTATGTTCATCAGCACGCGGACTACCCGTCTATGTTCATCAGCACGCGGACTACCCGTCTATGTTCATCAGCACGCGGACTACCCGTCTATGTTCATCAGCACGCGGACTACCCGTCTATGTTCATCAGCACGCAAGCGGTTAAACTCTGTACGTTCGCACAACAAAACGCTGCTCAGCACTAGACACGATGATCCACAACACGGATGATGCTTGAAAATATTGTGCAGAAGGAAAGAAGCCAAGCATGAGGCCAGGCAGGCGTGAATCCATTTGTATGAAGTTCTAAAGCAGGCAAAGTAATGTGTAGCGATGAAAATCAAAACGGTAGCTGAATCAACCAGAAAGGGGCATAAGGGAGCTTTCCAGGATGATGGAAAGGGTCTATATTGTGTTCTGGACAATTAATACATACAGTTGTCAAAAATGTAATCGAAATGAAGATGTGTGCAGTTTATTATAGCTTAATTATACCTCACTTTTAAAATGTACAAGGTCAAATGTCACCATTTCTGAATATTGAGAATGAGTCAGCTCCAAAGCGAGTCCAGGATACAAGCGTTAAAAGCCAAGTCCTGCAGGCCACCCAAGGTCAACATAAAACAATCCCAGCACTTCTCTTATTCATAGCATTTAACAGTCGGGCGCAGACACGACAGGACTTGCTATTAAAAGAAAGGCACAACCCCGCACCTAATGAGTGATCGTAAGCTTTGATCTGTCTCTAGCCAGCGTTATCTCATGCTGATTCACCCAAAACCTGCCCATGTGTCATGGCCCTAATCTCTGTGTCAGCCTATAATTGTTCAGGGTCAGCCCTTAAAGCACCGGGGCTTCCCACTCGAACCGCACAGAGCTTATCGACTGCATGGCTTGCTCGAGCTCTACCATTAACTCCCTGATGATCTCGTCATTACCATTTCTGATCCGAACTCTGTGCAAGTCCGTGCGATGCTTTCCTGGGAAGCTCCTTTGAAACGCTCAGAAGCGACTTGGGACATAGTGATGGCAAGTGGTATTATGCGGTGGGGTGACTCCAGAGGTGATCATGCCTAAAACAGTCCTAATACTGCCTAAAATAGCACCTTTTACGCTTGACCGTGCATAGGAATCACCAGGACATATTGTTAAAATGCAGATTCTGATTTCAGTAGGTCTGGGGTGGAGCCCAGGGGTCCACATTTCTTTTCTTTTCTTTTTTTTTTTTTTAAGATTTTATTTATTTATTTGACAGAGAGGGAACACAGGCAGGGGAAGTGGGAGAGGGAGAAGCAGGTTTCCCGCTGAGCAGGGAGCCAGACGCAGGGCTTGATCCCAGGACCCAGGCTTCATGACCTGAGCTGAAGGCTCAGTTGCTTAACCAACTGAGCCACCCAGGCACCCAAGGTAGGGTCTGCATTTCTAACAAGCTTCCAGGTTACAAGGTGTTGCTAGTCCATGGTCCACACTTTGAGTTGTCAGGGGCAGGTATTTTTTTCTCTATGGTTATGTTCTCTGTTTCTAGAAGGCACCTCTCTCCTTGTGTGCATTCTTAGTTCAGGCTTCAACATTTGATTGCTTTAGGGTCAAAACATACAAGCCAGCGTCCCAGCAATGGACAAAGGGTAGCTTTCAGAATTGAAAAGAAGTTTTCTGGAAAGGCATTCTAATTTTCATGTCTTAGCTCAAAATCATTGTATTAAATCAAAATCATGCATCTTCTCTGGTGTATTCCCATCACCAATCTGTAGGACTCCTACTGACGTGCAGCTGCCACAGAGTAGGCAGCAGACCTTCCAGAATCATCTGGGACCAGAGCAAAGGACCGCAGGCAACATCTCACCAACACTTCAGCTCACATTGGTTGGCAGGAACACTCTGCCTGACAGCCAGGGAGGGAAGAATGCAGGTCAGTGAGTCCTTCCCTGAAACAGGCCAGAGCCTGCTTCTATAATCAAGTGGGGACTCTTGTCCTTGTGACTGCTAGGTACAATGTTGCTCCTCAGGCAGATATAAAGGAAACAGATTTTGCCCCAAAGTGACCTTTGGATTATAAGGATTATAAGGATTATAAGAGATAGTAAGGTGTATATATATATATACCTTATATATGATAAGGTATGTATATATACACCATACATATATATATCATATATAAGGTATATATATATATACACACCATACATATATATATATATATCATACATATATATCACATATATATGAGATAAGAGACAGTAAAATCATAGTGACAGTATATTTGGCATCCCCTGGGGACGTATTTTGAGTCTTAAGTTGTTGTTTTTTTAAGTATTTAAGTTAAGGGGTGGCTCAGTCAGTTTAGCATCCGACTCTTGATTTCGGCTCAGGTCATGAGCTCAGGGTCGTGGGATCGAGCCCCACGGTTGTCTTCCTGCTCGGCGGGCAGCCTGCTTCTCCCCCTCTCTCTGTCCCTCCCTCTGTGTCTCAGTCTCTCTCTCTCAAATGAATAAATAAAATCTTTTTAAAAATAGAGTGTTTAAGTTAAAATATTATCTCTATGCAAGTGTTCCAGACCCTCTTTAGAAATACACTTGAATTACCGAATCTCAATAATTCAGAATATTCATAATTTCCCCAACCATTTTACTTCAGCATTTAACTCGTCACTCAGAATGAAACTAGATACGTAAAACCAGAAATACCAATACTGAATGTGGCATGATATTCAAGTTAGAGTAACTGATCTGGTTTATTGCTAACTAGATTAGTGGCATTAATCCTTGGGCACAAAAATACTTTGTCAAAGAAACACACACAACTACAACAGACAGACAGACACACACACACACACACACACACACACACCAAACACGGTGGCAAAAGCAGTCTTTCGTCTGCCCATAGTTTTGCGAGTTCCCGAAGGTGAGCCAGTCACCCGGAGATGAAGGTCAGGAGTGCTAGGTCCTGCACAGGCAGCTGAAAAACGTGGAAACAAGGTCTAAATGAAGCAGGCAGCTGTGTTCCCTCTGAGGTCCCGGGATCCACCTCCATACAGGGTTTGGGTCTTTACTAGGAAACGGGGACACGCAGCAGTTCCGCTGAGAGTCCTGGCACATAGGCATGAACCAACAATCAACTATTTAATTTTCCCTGCTCGCCTTTCCTGCTGGAAGTCTTCCTTTGCCGTCCTGGGATGCTGCTGGAGACTGTGGGAGTTCCTACTCCTAAAACGAAATGCAGCACTACTCAACTTTGCAATGTGACCATTCACCTAGGACTGGCCCAATATTTTGGTAGCAACTGTAAAATGTACACTCTCAGGCAAGCCTAATTTTCCAGACGTGGGTTTAGCTGAAGAATCAGTACTTCTCTCCACACTTGAAGGGGGGAGCGATGAAATTTATTTTATTTTTTTTAAAGATTTTATTGATTTATTTGAGAGAGATAGAGGGAGCATGTGCAGGGGGAGGGGCAGAGGAAGAAGCAGATTCTCCGCGGAGCTGGGAGATCCCGGGATCGATCCCAGGACCCTGGGAACATGACCTGAGCTCAACTGCCTGAGCCACCTAGGCACCGCTGAGGAGCCATAAAATTTAAGTGATCAGGCATCTGAGGATGATCGCAGCTAAACTGAACTGTGACAGAAACCACCGTCGCCACCGCCCTCCCAGGCGCCACCACACTCGCCAGGACACCATTCTCACCATCAGCAACACCACCACTACGCCACTGTTGTCACCACCATTCCCACCATCACCACCATGACTGCCACCACCCTATACTGTTGGTAGTACAGACAACCGTAGAAGCTTTATTAGAAATAATTTTGGCAGTAACTATTAAATCTTAAAAATTTCTATTCCATTAGAATCATCAATTTCTCTCGAAGGTATTTGTCCTGCAGAGATACTTACGCCAAAAAAAAAAAAAATGCATGGAAAAAGCTCAGTATGACAAAAATGTCAATTCCTGCCAATAAAATTCCAATCAAAGTCCCAATTGGATTAATTTTGGGCAAAAAGAAAAACTGACTCTCCAATTTAAGTAGAAACAGTGTTTGAAACAAGGAAAAGTTATGAACACCCTAAGGAACTTCAAAGACAAATCTGTTTAACAAATATTTACTAAATGCCTATTGTATGCTATGTATTATTTTACCCAAAGGGATAAGCAGATAAAACCTTTCACTGCTCCATAGAACACTGGGCTACATACAATAAGAATATAAGAATAAAATACACCTAATCAACTGATGTGGCAGAATCTACAAGACATACTGTGAAGTTTTAAAAAAAAAATCACGGAATGATACAAGCTATATAACACTACCTGTGTTCTAAAATTCATCTCTATCTGAGCATGTAAATATATAAAGGCATAAAAAATAATTTAGGGAGATATCTGACTAAGAGCCAACGGATGATTACTTCTGGAAGGGAAAACAGGACTGAATAAATCTTGGACAATTTTGGCCTGGTGTAATATCTGGATTTTTACAAGAAGAATGTGTTTATCACATACATGCCGAAAATGTATCAGGTTACTTGAAAAATACTGACGAAGCATTCCTTGTCACGATCTGGTCTGGAATATACTGTACTTAACAGAATGTTTCCAAAGACCGTCTCATTTTTGTTAGTCACTTCCCATGACTTCAAATTCTGTAGGCTGATGATAGATGAAGTTTACTTTTGTTAAAGAAAAGACTGGAAGGCAGGTGGGTAAGAGAGAGACCAAACCAGGTGGGTGTTTACCATTAGTTAAACTTGGGTTTGAGTCCCTAATCTGGTGTCTGATAAACATGTATGTTCTCAGAATACATACTGTTAATAGCAAGCAATGGGATGTCTAACAAAAAGTGGCTTGAACAATAGAGACTTGTTAACTAACACAACCAGAAATCCAAAAGCAGAACAATGCCAGGCAGGACAACCCCTACAGCTCTCTCCCTTGGCCTTTTCCTCATAGTTGCAAGATGGCTGCTGCAGCTCGAACAAAGCACCACATCCTTACAAGACAGCAGTCCAATGTAAGAAGGAATGAGGTCTTTTATTTGTACCGGTCTCACTTTATCGGGGAGGATAGGTTTTTCACAGCATTCTCCCACAAATTTTCTGAGGTAGAATAATCACGCTCAACTTGAGCTCAATCACATTTCATATCCCGAGACTGAACCCTCCTACCTGAGCACATAACTTTACCTGATACCACAGTAATTCTGAGTTCCTCTCTTAACAATAGATAAAAAAGAAGTCACCACTGGGCAGCCAATGAATGGCTATAAGTAATTAAAGGCTCAGTTTGTTTGTCTGTAAATTGGGCAAAATAATCTGTTCTCATAATTGTTTGAAACACTAAGTAAGACAGTGTATGGGGATGCCTGGGTGGCTCAGTCGGTTAAGCATCTGCCTTCGGCTCAGGTCATGATCCTGGGGTTCTGGGATCGAGCCCCACACAGGACTCCCTGATCAGTGGGCAGTCTGCTGCTCTCTCTCTCTCTCTCTCTCTCTCTCTCTCTTTCAAACAAATAAATATTTAAAAAATAAGATAGCATATGGCAAGCACACTTGGCTTATACTAGCTGCTTGATAAATGTCAATTTTTTCCTCAACATCCCCCATCAATAATTATAGCATTATTCCCCTAAGGAGATTTTTAAAAACTAGACACCAAGCAAACCAGAAGGTGAATCATCTAGATACAGTTTTCCATTCCTTGCACTTAGGTATTATGATATACATAATACACTTACGTCCAGCAACCAAAAGTATCACTGTCTGTTTGAGGACTCTTACCCAAGATGAGAAATTCATTTCTGAAAAGAGTCCTGTACCAAGAAACAAGTGAAAGGAGTCATTAGGGGAGATATAATCTCAGGGAAAGACTCTTTCCATATTAATTACAAGTTTATCTCTTGAAGAAAAAAGGGATCCGGATAGACACTAATCGAACTGTATAACCTCCCATGGTGGAAGGACAGAGGAAGCTCTCTGGGGCCTCTTTTATAAGGGGACTAGTCCCAGACTAACAGTCCCCTCTTACAACTAAGGATGACTACATTTACTCCTTGTGGAAAAACATGGCCCTGCAAATTCCAGGTAACCCCGGAAGTCCCTTGCGTGTGATGGCAATCCATTTAAAATTATTCCATCATAAACTATTTGATGACAGGTTTGGTATATGGACTTCAGCCATGGCAGGAGAAGGAAGAGTTAAAGAGGGCTCAGAGTTGGGCTTCTCTACACCCAAGCAGACAGATTTCCCTGGAGCAGAGGTTCTCACACTGGCGCGTGTACCCAAATCACCCGGAGGGCTGGTTAAATCAGATCGCTGGGTCCCGGCCCAGGAGGTCTAGGGTGGGCTCTAAGAATCGCCAGTTCCAACCAGCTCCCAGGGGATGCCGCTGAGGCTGTTGAGGGCCACCGTCGGGGAACCAGTGCTCTGGGGTGACGCCGGAGCCGTGAGCATGAGTGATGGCCTTGGTCACTCCCCGAATCCCCACCTGTGAACTTAGGCTCAACCCCAGTCAAATGACGTTGCAGAGCAGAGCCGTGAAACGGGTAACATTTCTGAGTCGTTTCAAATGATTTCCAGGTTGCAGAACTTAAGACTGGAAGACTTCATCTGGGGAGAGACCCGGTGGAGGAAGCTTGAGAGGCGGGAAGGAAGGCGGCCACCAAACAAGCCGGCGCGCCCCTCCCTCCCCTGCCAACTTCCAACAAAGGGAAAGCAAAATAGCACTCACATTCGAAATGCTTTTAAGGGTTTGCAAGCATTTCAAGTAAATGAGCCTTCCTTTCCTTTGTGCCCAATAAAACTAGTGAAACAGAGACCCCAAGAATTTAGGGCTCTTTGACATCGTCGCCAAAGGACAATCCTGCTTGATTGGGCTCCATTACAAAATCCAAGAGCGTGGCCCATACGAAGCAGCTACAAGAGCACGCTGTCAACTGCTTTGCCAATAATGCACCGAAGAGCCGGATCAGAAAAAAAGTGTTTCTGTCATTTGATGCAACAGATTTTTCAAAACAATATTTTAATTTGCATACCAAGCCAAATTCCCTCTCGGAGGAGGGATAGAGCGCATTCCATTGTGTAAGACAATCTTCATTCCCATGCGCTGATGTCAGTGCTCAGTGAGCAATGCTCTCGCTGCGATATTTTTTCTTGCCATTAAGGTTCCTATTATAAAATTTTAACCACTTCAGAATCAGGCAAGATGTTGCAAATCTTTCTGTTAGCGTTTTTGCAAAACCGAAAGAGACACGCTGTCACCGACTGCCTCAAGCACAATTATTTAATGACTTTTCCCTTGTGGTAGGAATAGGGTTTCTGAAATCCATCTGCACCTCCCAGGACTTTGTTCTCTTAGGAATACTGATTTGGGTAGTTGATTTTTGCCAGCTTTTAACATGTGGGGAGCAGTCTGATTGTTTGCTAAAACGATAGGAGGCACTTCAGGGCTCGAAGACTAAATCCTGGTAGGAATTTTGAGGTTAATGGGAAACACACTGGGTATCTTGCTAGTTGGGGAAATACTGGGGCACAGTCAAGATTAAGGAGAAATGTACTCTAACACAGAAGTGACACAAAATGGCGTGAAGTAGTCCAGCACAGCAGGGCGAGTCTGGCGAGAGCCTCTTCTTATGATTACTTGGGAAAAACACGAAGTAAAAGAATTGTAATATGCCATCTATCTATCTATCTATCTGTCCATCTACCTTTTTCATCTATCTGCATACATACCCCCAAATTTTAAGATTAAAGGGAAAAAATCAGATTTGCATTTGAACTCTAACAATGTGCTACTTTTTATAATTGTGAAAAGCTTGGAAAAATATAGAATGGCGAACAAAAAACAATACAATACCAACCAGACTAAATTAACAATTGATTACATTTAGCCATTTTAACTGAGTTAATTTTAAAATAATAAAAAAGAGGGGGGGTGTCTGGCTGGCTTAGTTGGTGGAGCATGTGACTCTTGATATTGGGGTCAGGAGTTTGCGCCCCACACTGAGCATAGGGTTACTTAAATAAGTAAATAATTTTTTTTAAATGAAAAAAAAAGGAGCAATATAGAAAACACTGAAATCCCTTTGATTTCCCCCCACCTTGTCCAATTTGCCTATAACTATTTAATTGGCTGAGAACCCTTCCAGGACATGGTTTTATACTTTTATTTTATACACATATATCTTAAATGTGGCTTCAAAAATGCAGAACAGGGTCTTGTATGTTTTCTGATATGTAAATAAATGCTATCAAATCAGCACCTATGATAACACAAATTGATTTTTTTCATTCCCTGTTACACTTTTGGGCCTATCTATTCCATTACCTATAGATCTAGATCATTTTTTAAAAAGATTTTATTTATTTATTTGACAGAGGTCACAAGTAGGCAGAGAGGCAGGCAGAGAGAGAGGAGGAAGCAGGCTCCCTGCTGAGCAGAGAGCCCCATGCGGGCGGGGCTTGATCCCAGGCCCCTGAGATCATGACCTGAGCCGAAGGCAAAGGCTTTAACCCATTGAGCCACCCAGGGGCCCCTAGATCATTTTAAATGTGGTATCACATTCCCTTCTATAAATACACCACAATTTCTCTTTTAGCCAGCTGATGAAACCTTCGGGGTTTTTACATTTTTCACGATTACAATCAATGCCACAAAGAAGAGTCTTGTCCCTGTTTCCAGAGACTTAGGTGGAAGAGGTTTTCCTGGGACTAGATGGAGGCAGAGCTGCTGGGTCATAATGTTTGCACATTTTCAGCCATGCTAGATGTCACTGAAATGTTCTCCCAAGAGGTGAGAGCATTAGTATTCCAATCAGCAGCCCTGACAGGTGGTTCGCCCTCATTCTTGTCAAACTCCGACTGTGTCATTCTTAAATTGTCTCTCTCATCCAAGGGTCCCTGATAAAAAGCAAAGATGAGTTTTTTGCCTATATCACGAATGGGACTGCAGTGGACATCTCTTACTCTGCCCACTGGCATCTAGAAATATCTAGAAGCCGAGCCTCCCTTTTCTATAGAGAGCTGCCCTTCAACCCAGTGGGCTGTTAGACACACAGTCATAAAGAAGTTTCTTCCTAGATCTAGTGACCCACCCAGAGGTAGAGATCTGAATATGGACAATCAGAATTGCTCTTCGGGGGTTAATATAGGCAACGGGAGAGAAAATCTCTGCCATCTTTCAGGAACTTGAGGAGTAAGGAACAAACTGCCTTTGTCTACCTGAGAATGAAACCACAGAGAGGAAGGAGGAATCAAGACCAGACAGAAATTCTACTCCCAGGTATATTCCAGAAGAACGGAAAACAGGGACTCCAAGAGATACTTGTACAGCAAAGTCTGTTGCAGCACTACTCGCGACAGCCAAAAGAAGGAAACAGTCCCCATGTCCATCCACAGATGAATGGATAAATAAAATGTGGTCTATCTGAATGATGGAATATTATTTGGCCATAAGTACAAATAAAATACTGACACCTGCTATGACATGGATGAACCCTGAAAAATTATGCAAACTGAAATAAGCCAGAAAGCAAAGGACAAATATCGTACGATTCCACTTACATGAGATTTCTAGAATGGGCAAGTTGATAAAGACAGAAAGAAGATTAGAGGTTTCCAGGGGCTGAGGGGAATGGGGAGTCACTGCTTAATGACTGGTTACAGAGATTCTGTTTAGGGTGACAGAGATTTGGAAACAGGTAGTGGTGATGGCACAACACTGTTAATGTAGTGAATGCCATTGACTTATACATTTAAATTGGTTAAAATGGCATATTTTATGTTATACATATTTTATCACAATAAAAATTATTAAAAAACCCAAGACCATTAAAAATGAAAAAAAAAAAAAAGATTAGATAGGCGAAAACAAAGACACACACACACACACACACACACATATCTTCTAATGACATCATTTGAGCCCCTGGATCCTACCACGCCTGAAGTTGGTACTAATTCTTTCCTTAGTTACATAAATCAATATATTCTATTTCTTTCTTTAAATAGTTTGAATTGGCTCTCTACTGCTAGGAAATGAAATAATCCTAAATCAGGCATAACAGCATATAATCAGGAAGGAAAACAATGTGATCTTAACATCCACTTAGGTTCTAAACATTTTATTCAAACCTCTGCTGTTCGTGAGCAGTCAGTCAAATCTCACTCCAATTGAGGATGTGTGTGTGTTATCAGGAGCTGGTAATAGTTTAAATAACCATGATAATCACAATCCCCTAATTTCATTTTGATGCTTGATACAAGGTCTATCCCAACTAAATTTTTTCCAGATACATTTCTCCTCTAGATAAGGTGCTAAAGAGAATTACGGGACATGCTGAAGAGGACAGAAAAGAAAGAGTCCACAGTAATGAGAAGACGGATATTAAAAGTGATGCTTTTACTCTACTACAAAACAGAACATAATAAAAAAATAAAATAATCCTCATGTTATCTGCTCAATAGGGTTGTTTGGAGGCTCAAACAAAAAAATTGTGGAGTAGGGACGCCTGGGTGGCTCAGTTGGTTGGGCAGCTGCCTTCGGCTCAGGTCATGATCCCAGTGTCCTGGGATCGAGTCCCATATCGGGCTCCTTGCTCTGCAGGGAGCCTGCTTCTCCGTCTGACTCTGCCTTCCACTCTTGTCTGCCTGTGCTCGCTCTCGCTCGCTCTCTCTGACAAATAAATAAAATCTTTAAAAAAAAATTGTGGAGCACAAAAAGAAAAAAGAAATGATCCAAAATCCTAAGGCAAAAGTAATGATCGCATTTTAAGCATTTATACTGATCTGGAGAGCGGGTGTTCTCAGAGAGTCACCCTCTCTTCTCAGAGGAACTAGGAGTCCCCTCCTTTTTTATAAAGGGAACTAAAGATTCCTGTCTTGATATGACCTGCCCTTTAGTAATGGACCCGGCAAAGCCTGCGTGACCAAAGAGAAGGCTCGGAGAGGAAGGGCACTGCTTCTCCTTGATTCTTCTCTCCAATTCACTGGATGTTTTGGTCTTTGCATAAATTTAGCAATAGACAATATAAATACAGCTGGATGTAAATAAATGAAGGTGTACAAAACGACATGGGTAATTTTAGTCCTTAATAAATTCATGTGAACAATTATACTTTGAATCCAACGGTTTCTCCTCTCTCAGGAATTATATCTATGGCAGACGCGGCTGATTTGCCTGTAATCTTGCGCATAAAACGATTCAAAATGAAGCATAAAAATTTTTTTAAAAATTTAAAAAGTAAAATAAAATAATAAAATAATAAGATTTAAAAAATAAAATCCCAAAATTTAAAAAATGAAATTAACTTAATTTTACAAATAATAAAATAAAATAAAATTAATCCACTTGCCAAGAGAGAGGCTATAGGATCAAAAGTATTACTTATTGTAGAATTTCCTTAAGGACTAAAATATGAATGGTGGGCAACAAAATTGTGAAAGTCCCAAAATCAATAATAAGAGCGACAAAAATCCTAGACGCGCAATAGTCTTAGGACAGGCAAGAAAGCCGCAGGGATTTGCTTGTATGGAGCAGGGCAAGGGAAGGCGCGCCCAACAGGAAATCGGAAGACACTAGTGACAGCGACAGGCAAAATCCAAACATCAGTAATGGGTTAAATTGTTTTATAAATGTTTCCCCAGTGGCCAAGTGCTACAAATGCCAATTCATCAGGAAATTCGGCAAAAGACAAAGAGAAATGTATTATTTGTTCAACGTGAAAGGAAAAGCACAAAGATAGGAAAGGAATACTACAACATTATGAAAGTTGAAACGCCATTTTTCTTCTCTGTTTCCTTCCTTCTCCTCTTCCTTTTCTTTTCTTTCTTGTTCTTTTTTCTTTTCTTTCTTTCTTTCTTTCTTTTTTTTTTTTTTTCTTTTTGGCTCTAAAACGACTCCATAAGGATTGGGAGGAGGGGAGTGGCAAAGGAACCAGAGAATTTCTTTTGGAAAAACAAGCAAGGTTTCCAAAATTCACTATGCTTCTCTTCATCTAGTTTAGTCTGCTTCTCTCCTTTCTAAATGCTTACGTGGGTGCTCTCTCTGCCTAGTATTCATAAGCAAGACATTTTTGAAATATACAGCTTCATACCAGTAATGGGGGGGGGGGATAGAATAGCACACAAAGGAGCTTGCGTTTCAAATACTAGTGCAGAGAACTGCTTCTCGAAATCTGTAACAGTTCCAGCTCCGGGAAGGCACAATCGACTGCATGTGTCAGTGGTACACAAGACCTTCCAAAAGGACGCAACACAAACGACTACGGTGTATAGCCTAGATCTCATCACAGCACGATCGGAAACATGAGCTGATATTTCCATCTTTGACACCATGTGAGTTTTTCAGTCTGCTTGAATTCAAGGGGGTTCAGTTGAACGAATTAATACCGTAGTTATAGGGGAAAAGTATTTGGCAGAAAGGAGGGACAAGGATGGACCGGGAGGAGGAACTGACATGGAAAGTCATCTGATACTACCAGTTAAGCTCCAGAATTGGGGTTTTGAGGATAATTCCAAATAAAATCCCAGACATTGGTTTGGAAACGGTTTCTCTATTAATCTGTGCTCTACTTTTGTGGCGTTCCAATGAATGATATCCCCAAATTAGAAACGTTTTCTTCGAACCGAATTTCCTGTGAATTGGCAACAATTAATTTAATTGGATTGAAGGAAATACGATTAATTTTGAGGAGGATACATTTGCACTGAATCTTCTCGAGGAAAATCTATGCTGTTTTGGTGAAAGTAGGAACCACAGTTATAAATAATTCATTACACAATGCAGTCCTATGATAAATTTGAGGGCTCACTTAAATACTGACATACTCTCTGTAATATTAGGCCACCAGAATTCAAAGTATCACAGGGAGTATTCTTGTTTTTAGTGTTTATTTCCATTCCAGTTAGTCCACATACAGCGTTATATTAGTTTCAGGTGTAAAATACAGTGATTCAATATTTCCACCCATCACCAGTGCTCACGACAAGTGTGCTGCTTCACCCCCATCGCCTAGCCCCCCCCCCACCTGCCAACTGGTGACCGTCACTTTATTCTCTGTAGATCAGACTCTATTGTTTAGTGTTCTCTCTCTCTCTCTCCCCTTTGCTTGTGCTGTTTCTTAAATCCCCCAGATGACGGAAATCCTATGGCATTTCTCTTTCTGCCTGACTTCTTTCACTCAGCGTAACACCCTCTACCCACGTCTCCACGTCCTTCGTGCAGTTTCTCACCCCTTCCCCGTTTCTGCGGGTGTTCCCTGCGTCCATTCGTTGACTCACTCCTCAGAAATGCAGAGCTATAAAATGTTTACTTCCATATATTAATAACTATCCTTTATTAAACAGGCATCCTAGGTTCCTTTCTCTATTACATAATTTAACCCTCGAGACAACATTTTCATCTCCATTTCAGAGCCGAGAAAGCCGAGTTCCTGAAGGGTTGGCTAACTGGACCGAGACTGCATTCAAACTCAGACCTAACGCTATGCTGTCTCTGACCGAAAGAAGCTGGCAGAAAGGTCATGAAGGGAAATATATTAAAATACCAACTAAATGTTCACTGAGGATATACAGAACAAACTATATGGAACAAAATATCTTTTCCAAAATATTAGCCACAAGAGCTTGAAAGAATGTTCTAGAACTACATCCTATTAATCCTAAATCATTACTATTACTCGATTATTCATATTTAAATTTTTGAAGATTGAATGCTTATTGTTTTAGATCCTAATTAAGGGGTGGGGACATCTTCATAAATACAGCATTTAAAACTTGTTAATAAAAGTTCAAAGCATCTACAAACTTTAGTTTCTCAATAAAATCTTCATATTGGATTTATGGACTATTTTCTATCAGAAATTGGTCACATTCTCATCATCCTTGTGCCTGTTTTCCTTTGTATTGCTGAGAAGCCTTGGCAATTTATCATGGGACAAAATATAGAGAAAGAGGAGGAGTAACCTTCAACCTGAGCATAAATCACACTCCTGCCACCACTGTCCAGCAGACCAAATGGCATCCAAGGGAAGTGACAGGGACCATTTCAGTGGAGTTACCTAAAATGGCTACACTGGATCACCAACTCATAGGTCTTGAATTAGCTACTGACACTTCCTTCTGGTGTTTCACAGAGGTCAAAAGTAAAACTGAGATGTCCCTGAACCAGACATGGGAGAAGAGGAGAGGACTTGTATATCCACTGAAAAATCCGGCAAAAATCGATTTTTACTGAACGAGGAGATATAAAAATACATACAAGTAACTTTTTCTTATGTGACTGAAACAATAATTACTGAAACAGTAATTATTATTATATCATTCAATATAACATGGTGTCTTTTTGCCAGAGAGTAACACATATTTGAAACAAGACTCTGTAAAGGTATAATGACTTACATAAATCTCAGAATGAAGGTCTGTCGTGGGTTCCATCATTCATGTTTCCCCCTGATAGAGCCCCAGAGATCATCTGTGGCAACACATAGAGCTTACAGTAGACAAAATAAAATGGAATGAAGTTTTTTTTTTTTTAAAATGTAGGCCCAAATTCATCTCTCTGTATTTGTGTATGAGTGATTTAGATTATTTTAACAGATCTAAGAATACAAAAGAAGGTAATACACAATCATTGTAGGAAACCATATACTACTAAGCTACATAAATAAAGATATCCTAACTCTTCTCAAATTGCACAATTTTCTTAGCACTTTCTACATATCCTTCTACATCTTTCTTAGACTCACTGTAATATATGCCTATTTCCTTTAAACTTCTTTCCAAAATAGTACTATATTACTCCACAATTTGCTTTTATCATTGACCAATACATCACAGATGTTCTTCTGATTAATACATGAAAACAGTCATTCTATTTTCCTAGTTGCATAAGGTCAACTAAAACGACCAGTAGAAATAAATGACCAAGCCCCCAGATTTTGGTCTCCAATTCCAATCCCCACTGAAAGGTATCAGAGTTTCTTGGGAAAATGGCCAATTCCAGATCTCGATCAGTGGCAGAGAAGATATAAGACGAGCCTGAGACATCACGTAGTGCCAGAAATCAGGGAAGATCTCAAAGATACAGTCATTTCAGAAGGACATTGAAAGTAACTTAAAGAGGCCCTTATTAGTCAAATCTGTGATGATCTGAGCAGCAAACAGAGTAAGTGCAGCCAAGTTGCTAAGTCATAGCTCTACCGACTCAGGCTGGGAGAAGCTAAGTCATCTGGGCCAGTCCTGGCCGCCAGGAAGAAGTCGTCAATGTTGAAAAGGAGTTTTCATGACTCCCACGCAATGCTTCTACTATACGCCATGCCTCTTGATCAAAGCAGGGCTGAACTGAAACGTGCAGAAGGGAGCCGAATAAAGAGACTGCTAGGAAGAGGCAGGTAAGCAAACCTGAATTTAATTTTCACTGGAAAGGATTTTCTAGGAAGTGGCCCCGGCCAACGACACAAAACCAGAGCCACAGACACCCACACAGGGGCTGCACAAGATGGCCTTCCGCGAGACCACAAAAGGTCCTTGTGTTCCGATGGGCCAAGTGCTCCTCCCAGGCTCCCGCTCCTGGGACGGCACAACTCCGGCCTTCGGGGAAGAATTATGCAGACGGCACAAGTTACAGCTTCTCTTTGGCAAAACAAAAGGGTCTGCTTTGGTCATTGTTCGTTCCCACAGCTGAAGAGCAATGGTCCTCAGAGCAGAATTAAGCGCCCATCTCTAAGCAACGAACGAAATCACAGAAACTTCAACACTGGTGTCCTTTTCTCCCGAGGCTCAAATCTCATAGGCCCTTCCTCTGACTCACTGTTCCCAGTCCCCTCTTGGCTCCTGCCCCCAGCACTAGGCACACTCGCCCCCGAACGCTCAGGTGCCCTGACCTTGTCTGACGGACACTGAGATGTGTTGTCCAGGTCCCCCTTCCAGGGACGGCTGGTCACCCCAGCTGCTGAGAGGGCTGCAGGTAGACAGACAGCCTTCTGCTGGCAGCAACTGAGCGCCAGAGGACTGTCCAAGTCAAGGATGCATCCTTCCCAGGGTGGCCTACACCCAACGATGGTCGATCAAAGTAAAGGTATAAGATCTGCGCTATTTGGCCCCAAGAGGGATCACTAGGATAGGCCATTTCATGCCAGAGCTCTCCAGGGGTGTGGCCAAGGCTGATTTGGCCTGCACTGCCGCTCAGCATGATTTCCTTCTTCTCCCCTTTCAGGTGTTGACCCCTTTTAGACACGTGCGCACTGACCTCCTTCTCATGGTATGCTTCCGGGAGCACCCGACTTGCAACACCAGGCCACCAGATCCCTGTTAGAACACCGGTGGGCTAAGATTCCCATCACGAACTCCACATACGATCTCCTGATCCATGCAACTGGGGAGGGAGGGCAGCTTCCTTCCAGATACAGCCCCCTTCCTCTGATCATAAGCCGCTCAGGCCCATCAGATGAGCCAGGCACCAGCCCTCTGGGCTTCTCAGATGCAAGGAACAGACCTCATGTGTCTCAGCTTGATCCCAAAGATGCACCCCTCAGGAAGCCAGGGGCTAGAGGCAGGAGTCCCCTGCCCTCATTCCGACGGGTAAGGATTAGTGGGACTCTCGGTGCCACTTCCTCCAAGAAGTGCCTCCAAACACACATACACCCACAAACTCCTCTTAACTCTTACCTCCCATGTCAGTGACTCCTCTCTTCAGGTTTTCCGTGGTCAACTGAGAATTACTGTCCCGGTGGTATCTTGGAATGCAGTGGCCATTGTCTTCATTCCTTAGCCAAAACTGACCTAGAAGAGCCCCATTTTAACAACATTTTACATTATGGAAATGCTTGGATGTGGCACAAATATCTTTTGGAAGAACTCTAGCAGTGGTCTTCTCTGGGGAGGGAAACGGATGAGCAGGGGAGAGGGAAGGGACTGAGACGTGCTTTTCATGGTCTTTTGTGCTTTGGGGATTTTGTGCCATGTACACGCATGTCATACGTATTAGACCGAACCTTATGGAATTACCAATATTTGACCATTTAAGAAAACTGTTTTCAGGATTTTATTATTAAGTAACCTCACACTCAACGTGAGGCTCAAACTAAGAACCCTCGAGATCAAGAGTCGCACGCTCTCCTGACTGAGCCAGCCAGGCGACCCAATATTTGACCGCTTTTGATCCACAATTTTCTTATTACCTTGTCTACCCTCAGCATGGTGGATTAAAGGAAACCAGAGGTGGACTACTTGATGTTTCTCCTACCACCAGATGATAATCACTGTAAGTAGCCTCAACTGTCCCTTATCTCGGCCTCTCAAACCCTGACCCTGCTATAGAATTTTCCTACTACCATCTCTTACACTCTAAGTTTGTTTCTGGAAGCAGAATAGAAACAGGATGCAAGCTAAGGAAGACCATCAGTAACAGTCCCCCTCTGTCCCCACCCTGCGTCCAACACTCTTCCCAAGGCCCCAGATCAAGAACTCTCTTTCAAGACTCTGCTAAGACACTATCCTCTCCTTCTAGCCTTTTCTGTATTTCTTCTTGCTGCCTGTAGCCCATTGAAGAGAGACTGACCATTCTGCAGTCCGGATGCCCCTCAGAGGCTCTGTCACCGTATTGGCTTTATGTGTACACACACCGAGCTCCTTCATGAGAAATTTTTTTTTTTTTTTTTTTTTTTAGGAAAAAAGTTCATGTGTTCATACCCCAAATCAGAACAGCCCCAGGACCGGACCAGTAGGTTCTGATAAAACGGGATTGATAAGCCATTGCTAAATGAATGAACGACCTCGTTGTACAAGCTGGCATTATTCACAGCACAAATGAATTCAACAAATACTTTGTGTTGGACACTCCTTATTTGGGTTCAAGGGCAATATTCTGTGTGACTGTACAGTGGGATACAACTGTGAATCATTAGCTTCTGCGGACTTCTAGTCAATGGTCCGTATATGATAGATGTCTTGGATCCTCAGTCCTAGCCCACAGAAATGCAGTCTTTCTCAAAACATACCTTGACAAAGAAGGGTAGCCAGTAAGACCCTGGTTCCTACAGACGATAATTCTGTTATGCTTCATAGCCTCCAAATTTCTATCTTGCTTCTAAGTGATGAAGAATTTCGAGTCTCCAAGGAGGACAAATAACAGGAGAAAACTTTGTCAGGAAATGACGGGCCCTCAGGGCCAGAGTTTAGAAAACACTTACGCAGGTGAGGCTGTTTTCAAGAAGTTTCGACTATATAAATTCCTCTTTGTCAGAGTTACCATGTCTTAGTCTAGGACAGTTATTATATTTTCTTATTATAAGCATGCACTGTGTTCTGCATCTGGCGCACTTGCCAAATTGTAGATTTATTCCTGTTTCTATACATCTGTGAAAAGAATGTGTGTTCTGTTTCATCAGGGAGTTACTTGAAGTCACAGGTTGCTAATTCCAAATGAATAGAAACAGTGATTAATCTGAGAGATACGAGTTCACCACTATTCATGTAACAGATGTCCATTATGATGAGCTACACATTTGTTCCATGTTTATACTAGAATACAAAAAAGGAGGGTCCGACCATTTTGAGAAAGAAAGAAAGAGGAAAGGAAAGAAAAAAGAAAAGAAAGGAAAGGAAAGGAGAAGAAAAAGAAAAAGGAAAGGAAAGGAAGAAAAGAGGACGAAACTTGGAAAATGTTTATTCAGGTGCCAGGTTAGATGCGTGGAGACGCACGGTATGTCTGCAGGGTGGCAGGTAAAGAGCGGAGGGGGGGGGGGGTAACCCGGGGGTAAATGTTCCTGGCTTCGGTTCAGGGTGTGGATATTAACTCAGTTCATCTCACTTGGCTGACAGAAGCACTAATGCCAAAACCGGCAATTTCATCAGCATCAGCTACACAGAAGATGGGATTTCAGAGGGAGGCACAAGAAAAGGGAGAATGATGTATGTAATTTTATTCAAATAATTAAAAACAAAGTTGGCAGTCTATCTTCCTGTCAAGAAGAATAAATCTCAGACTATGGAGTTGGAAGGGGGAGTGCAAGAGGCTTCCTGCTGCTCCGTGTTAACTTCGGTCCAATACAAACTTTATAGTTGACTCTTCACAAAAACATCCATTTAAAATGATCCTCCTATGTTTTGTTTTTGTTTTTTTTTTTCCTTTGGTTGCTCGGTGAGCAGAGCTCACACAGCAAGAGGACACAAGCCAGGAGTGAGCGTGGAGGGGGCTGCCTGCCCGAGCCACTCCAGAGCCCTTCAGCTTCACAGCCACAAATAAAGGGTTCGTGTAACTGAGCTACTTCTCCAAAATAAGATGAGTGACGGAGAGGTTTCCAGAACTTTCCTTTCTCTCATTATTTACCTCCTGTACTCATATGGCCCAAAACCAAAGCAGGACCCGGCCTATAGTAGGATCCAAATACGTACTTACATACGCATAAATACGCACATACTTTTTCCATGAGTTCAGCAAACAGAGGCTGGACTTAACGACATGTGCACAGGGATGGGAAACATTTATCAAAGGAGTCATCATCTTATGTATCTGTGGGCTCACTGGATGGTGGCAGATGCAGTATCAGAACAAAAAGCTAAAGAATTCTCTCTGGTGTCTCAACCTGGCTATTACAAGTCCTGAACTATACCTTTCTGGAGTTTCTCTTCAATTGTCACTGCTTAGAGGAGAGGGCAAGCTCCGCTGTGTTACTAACAAAGACAGATCAGCATAGCCAAGTGATGAAAAAAAAAAAAAAAGTCCAAACAGACTCACCGACAAAGGTTTTGCTTCTAAAGCATCTTAATCACCATTCGTCTGCATTTCCGGTAACGTATATAACAACTCGTCAGTAGCTTCTAAAATGTTAAATTTAGGATGCGGTAAGGCTCCACGGTTCTACTAAACCTTTCTTTGTAGTGTGTGAAGATGAGGACAGACATGAACACCTCCCGCGTTGCCAACACTCCAAGTCCAGTTAGAGAACAGAGCCGCTCCGCAGAAAAGCCCGCGTGGGGACTGCACTTGGGGCGCATGAGCAGGGCCGCGGCAGATTGGTCCGCCTTGAGCCATGCAGGGAGCAAGACACCGCAAAGGTAGCCAGGATGATTAAGGAGGAATTCCACGACTTAAAAATGACATGTTGCCATGCCAAGTTAGAAGGGTTGGTAAGTGGGTACTTACATCTGCAACTGCTCTGCCAAAAAGCCTTAATGTTTTAGCCTAATCCCACTGAGCGAGCCAAGCTGACGACAGAGGAAAAGGCTTTCCCTTTTGAAGGAAGCAGGAATTAGGATAATACAGGGGTCGGCAAAGGTTTTCTGTCAAAGGCCAAAAGCCAGCGTCCTTGGCCTTGTGGGCCACACGGTCTCTCTTGCAAACGTTCAGCTCCGCCGCTGTGCTGAAAGCGGCCATCGGCGGGATGTAAACCGATGGGCAGAGCTGTGTTCCAGCCAAACTGCATTTATGAAAGCAGTTGACGGGCTGGGTTTGACTCATAGCCCGTAGTCTGCCAACCCCTCAAATAATATGTAGATGGCTCTCCAACAGACTGAAACCTACGGAACGCTGCAGATCGCAAGGTCAAATTGAAAACTACACTGCTTCTTAATTCGCTGTATTTTAAAATGCGCTTAGCAGTACCCCTGATTCCTGTGTGATCTTATGGTGTCTGCTTGCCAATAGCATTTTCCTTAAATGCATTGAGATGCACATCTTTTATCCAACTATTGGCATGAGCTTAGATTCGGTCAAGAAAATCAAGTCATTCTAAACATTCCAGGAATAAAGGACTTAATATGTTAAGTCGGGCTTATGTCAATGCCGGAATACACTGAGACAGTTGGGTCGAGAAAGTCACTAGGAAAGGCCTGGGAAGCAGACGCTGACTATCTCTCAGCCTGGCATAGCGATGTGGGCGCCCATCCAAAGCTCTACGGAAATCTCCGATCCGTAAGATCATCTGAGAAACCTTGCATCGCCTCTCAGCGTGCTCCATCCAGCAAAAGCCACTGCTTCTCGAGCTCCCGCTGCAAAGCCACCACAAACCTCCTGTCTGCCCAACACCCAGCTGCAAGCACCCCTGAGCACACCAGCTTCTACTTCTCTTTCACTTGAAAAACAGCAGATGCGACCACATCGGCAACCCTAACGCGGGACGGTCTGGGGACAGGGACCGCAGGAGACGCAGTGCCCTGCTTCTCTTCAGGAATTCGGAAGACATCTCCGAAGGGGTGGTGGTGATGCCTCCTTGGCCACGGACAGTCCAGCACATTCCACCCCTTGGCTAGTGCAGCGTCCCAACACTGTCCTTTCACGCATTTTCAACTTCCAAGTAAGTGAACGACGTGATGCTTCTGTCCTACTTGAATCAACTACCCCCCATCCCTCCCCAACTCATTCCTCATGTTACATAATAGGCAGAGGGAAGAAGACCAAATTTTATTATATGTACAGACACATCCACATCACAACAGGAAGAAAATATGGCCATTGCCATCCTCATGTCTACAACTGGCCACAAGACCTGTTGTGGGTTTTTTGGTGCAGTTTTTACACCTTTCATTTTCTACTGTTCGTGTGGATCACAGCCAGCCAGCACGCTCAGGTGGGATCATCATCCAGGCCCGAGCGGGATCTGCCATCCTCTGGTCATCATCAGGTGACCCCCCGTGCAGTAGTCTAACCCCGCTCTCTCCAACTCCCAAGCGCCCTGGCAGAGCCCAAGTCCGCACCTGCTCTAATCCCCCCCCCCCCTTTGTGGCAGCTGCCTGGCTCGTGGGAGGCAAACAGGCTAGAGGTGGGAGACCCAAGAAGGGGTAAGGAGTTTGCCGTACTGCCAAATCCCCATATCCACACCCCCCCACACACATTTTAGCCTTTCAATCCGGCCTCTGATCTCCCAATGGGTACAGAATTCAACTTTGCCTTCAATTAATGTAATCTCTCATTCTCTCGCTCTCCCTCTGTCTGAAATCCAGTAGATTTAAGACTGGTTTTCACTCAAATTACACCTAAAAGGCATGTATTAACTCTCTTGGATTAAAGCTAGGTAGCTGTGTTGATTACAGACTGGGGTTCATGAACACAGTCTGCTTCGTACCAAGGAAAATCCTGTTTCAGAACTTCAAAGTCTAACACCCCCTAGCCAGCTAGTTCTCAAACGTGTGCTGGTGGTCAAGGGCAAGGATAACATGTGTGATGGTTCAGTGCAAGTCCTCCCCCTCCCCATTCCTAAGAAACCAAGAGATTAGACTCCTCCTCTAATGATTGATGTTTTAGTAGGCAAGGGATGAGATTTTTTTTTTCCAGAAAAAGGAAGAAATGGTCAAAATGTTAGTATCATCTGAATAAGTTTTGCCAGTCAAAGCCCCCGAAATACCCAGGTTAGAATGCCAGTTTCCAAATCCTCTTTCCTGCCACATGGACATGTACATGTACATACACACACAAACACACACACACACACACAGACTTTCATAAACCAGGTCAGATGGATTTCACCTAGTGTAAGGGAGTAGGTTTCAGTTTGCTCTGTGACTCCTTTATCATACTGTTTAACATCTCTAAGCATCCTCACTGGTACAATGAGGATACATATAGTTTTCTTAAGCAAACTATTCCCAAAATTTAAGTGAAGTGAAATGGGCTGTGGCATGACCTTTCAAAATCTTACTGAGGCACCAACCTGCCTACCTACGACTTACCTCGTTACCTCGGGAATGCACTTGTGCTTGACTTTCTGTATTTTCACTTGACTAGAGTTCACATGCTCTGAAGTTACATGTTAATTCACAGACTTCTGTCCAATAGAAAAGACAACCCCAAAGGTTGTGGTTTTATTGCCCTGTAGGACAGTAATCAGCTTTGAATCTACCCTAGAAATCTTACTGCAACACCTTTTTCCCCCTCAAAATGCCTATAAATACCAAGTTTCTCACAATGCTCTTGGAATCAGCTTAACCCATTTACAGTTCTGATCATTAATGAGTTGAATAAATTCTTGACAGGTGTTCTTTCTGTATTTGTACCAGATTATGTTTTTAGTTCTTTAAAAATTATACTTTTGACAGTACCTATCTTATGAAGTAGCAATCAGAATTAAATAAAATAAAGCAAATAAAGTAATTAATAAGGCCCTGACACATATTAAACAGTTAATGAATGTTAGATATTATTATTAGCTATAATTAAATACAGCATGATCCAAAGGAAATAGAAAATGTAACATATCCAAAACTTCACCCAGAGACACCCATTTGCCAAATCAAAAGAAATAAAATTAAGAGACTAGTAACACTGAGCTCTAGCTTGATTTCCCTGGATATTTTTGAATTCTCCAGAATGCAGCCCAATGAACTGAGCTTTTGAATTAGTAGCCATTTTCATGGATGATGCCAAATCTTGTAATTATTGGGATCTATAATAGTACACAGAGTAAGTATCGTGTCTCAGAAAGATATGTAATTTTTTTCCACCACACATGGCCTATAACAGAAAATAAAATGGAAACTGGGTTTAGAGTAAAAAATAATGTTTTCAGGGACGCCTGGGTGGCTCAGTTGGTTAAGCAGCTGCCTTCGGCTCAGGTCATGATCCCAGCGTCCTGGGATCGAGTCCCACATCGGGCTCCTTGCTCAGCGGGGAGCCTGCTTCTCCCTCTGCCTCTGCCTGCCATTCTGTCTGCCTGTGCTCGCTCTCTCCCACTCTCTCTCTGATAAATAAATATAATCTTTAAATAAATAAATAAATAAAAATAATGTTTTCACCCTCCATCCTGCTTTGATATACCCAGTTGTAATCCCTCATTTTATTTCCTTCCATTTTAGTGGAAGGAAGTGTTATTCCCCGTTTTTTCCCCCAAAGTATATAATAGCTATGTCCTTCATCTCATCCTTTGTCTGATCCCAGTAACTGCCAAAAAGAATGGTGTTTTCCCACGGAAAACTTGTCCCTTAAAAGAAAGTAAAGGATAATAAAAGGAGAAGCATGACCAATTTCTCTAACTTCACTATGACTTTGGTTGCTGTTGATGTTCCAATAATTTTCTCAGATTATAAATCCTGGAAAAGAGAACTCAGTCAATTTTAGTTTTTGTTGTTTGGTTTGGGGGGGTGGTAAATGTTGGGACAACACTTTAGAAGTAATTCACAACCTTTCCGTACTGACATCTAAAGAAGAATGAGAAACCACCTACAGAAACAAACACAGACACTGGGGCATAATATTTCCACGCACAAGTACAAGGGAACAGGATGGAACTGGAGGTTACCCTGCACTATACACAAAACCGCAGAGAGGATGGGTCATCAGATGCTTTTTAAATACCTTCAAACACTGAAATACAATGCAGGAACCTATTGCACTCAGTTAAAAAAAAAAAAAAGCAAACAAATACACAGAGGGACTTAAATCAAGGTTAAACAGTCAGCTGTTGTTCAGTTCCAGTGACCAAAGAAGAGTAAGTTGACTTTTAAAAGAAAGTGAGGGCAAAGAACACATGTAAGAATGATAATATTTGCAGGCTAACTTAGGGGTCTACACCAAGTTCAGATAAAACAAGTTCAGCGTAATCAGCCACATAACATACATTTGCATGTCTGTATGTACACAAGTGTATTTTATGTGTATTCACAAGATCGCACGCACCTTTGCCAGCCTTTAATATGAGAGAATACCAGTAAGCCGGTAGAGAAATCAGAGTCGAGGCACCCCTCATTCAAGATAATTCTAGTCTGTTGCTGCTCAGAATTTGGCCCCTAGACCAGCAGCATCAGCATCACCTAGAAGCCTGTTCAAAATGCAGACTCTTGGGGCGCCTGGGTGGCTCAGTGGGTTAGGCCTCTGCCTTCTGCCCGGGTCTGGTCTCAGGGTCCTGGGATCGAGCCCCACATTGGGCTCTCTGCTCGGCGGGGAGCCTGTTTCCTCTCTCTCTCTGCCTACATGTGATCTCTGTCTTTCTCTCTGTCAAATAAATAAAATCTTAAAAAAAAATTCAAAAAAATGCAGACTCCCAAGCTTCACCCCAGATCTCCTGAATCAGAACGTAGCTTTTAACCAGACTGACTACAGGTGTTTCGTATGCCCGAATTCGTCTGTGAAACACTGCCCTGGAACCGTGATAACTATCTCCAAAGCTACTAGCTGCCCGTGTCTATCGAGTAATTGAAATGTGATTAGTGAGACCGAGAAACTGCATTTTTCATTTTAATTAAAATTAAAATTTGGAAAATAATGCCTGATGCTGTGATTGGACTACTTCTAAGCTAAACACGTTTGGAACAACTGGGGTATGTATGAATCTAAATCCAGATCATATTTCTGATGAAAACTCAGCACCTGAACTGTAAAGTACTGTGAAGTATAGATCTCAAAGACACAGGATGGAAAAAAAATGTACATAAAATGTGTAACTGATCATTTTTATAAAGATTAGAGGTTAAAAAGATAAAATCTCAGATGTACTACGTTAAATTTAATATATTCTTAAAATTCACGTGCTGTTTTTACTTTCTAAAATGTGACTACCAGAAAAGGACAGCTCACCTATTATTTCTACTGGACAGGGCTGCTTTCGATCCACATTAGAAAACTACTGGTGCCTGGCTCCCAGTTCCAGGGAGTCTGATGAAACTGGTCTGGGGTGAGCCTGGGCAGCAGTGTTTTTAAACTCTCCCCGCTGATTCTATTCATCTGCCAGGTAGAGAAGCACTGCCCCAGCTTAACACAGAGCCATCGATCTCCACTGATAAATAACGGCCTCAGAAAGACCAGAAGGACCTTTTGGGCACTCCCATCATCCCTCGACAAAATTGTAGAGCTGGAAAAGTAGTGCTCATTTCTTACCTAAAGAGTGAAAAAGCATCCCCACTGATGTCATCTGGGCCAAACGCTGGGTGACAATTTTCTACCTCGACTTCAGGCAGAATCAAACCCAGGTGAAACTCAGTACTTTCTCGGCGTTTCCAGAAATCCAGCACCGGTTCTTCCGGGAATTCATTCCCATATCTGACGTAGGGGATCTCCTACTTGTGTGTGTTTAGAACAATCTCCTGGGTGGTTTGCTTACAAGGAGGTTGCGGGGCCCCAGCGTTCATGGCAGCTCTGTGGTACGCTGACCAAGCATCCTGGCTTGCCTGGGTCCGTCCCAGGCTTGATTTTAGCCAGAAAATCCCACATCCGGGGAACTGCCCAGTTTCAAGCAAACTGGGCCGGCTGGTCATCCCACTCCAGGGAAGCGGGCCTTTAACAAGCAGTCCGGGTGGTCCTCATGCCTTCCAGGTGAACACACTTTTAGAGCCACTTGGAGAAACACAGACACCTGAATACTTCTTCGTGAAGTTCTTTCTGGATTAATCAACTGTCCTGAGAAGACAGCCACTGAAGCTACACAAATAACCAATTCAGCGGATAACTGATTGGGGAAATTGCTCTAATTTAATTTAACATAGTAAATCATCTAAAACTATTTGGAAGGAACAATTATCAAAGAAATCACCCTGACAGCCTTGAAGGGACCTCTTCCATTGTCAGGAATTCAGCAGAGAGGGACTGGGGAGGAAAAGTAAACGTATGGCATGAAGGTGTATCAGTCTTGAGCTTGAATCATTGTTCCTGTCATTTGCTAGCTGTGCAACTTTAGGGAAACTCCTTAACTTCTCTGTGCCTCAGTGCTTTCATATGTAAGGATGAAATGAGTAACTTACACTGACACTGAAGGTTAGCCATGAGAATAAGAAACAATGCATTGCATCACACAAATCCCAGTTGAGGAACCTTACAACATACCTGACCAGTAGTCCTCAAAACTGTGAAGGTCATCAAAAATAGGGAAAGTCCGAGTAGCTGTCACAGCCGAGAGGACACATGACCATCAACTGTACTGTGGCATCCTGTAGGAGATGCTGGAACGGAGAAAGGACATTAGGGTAAAAATGGATGAAATTCAAGTAAAGAATGGATGTTAGTTAATATTAACGTATCAAAGTTGGCTTAGAGCTTACAACAAATGTACCATACTCAGGTAAGATGTTCATAATAGGACAAACTGAGTGTGGGGTGTGCGGGAACTCTGCACGTCTGGAAAACTTCCCTCTAAAAATAAAACTATTCTAAAACTAAAAGTTTATTACCAGAAAGTGCCTAGCAGAGGAGTGCCCAGGCCAGAAGTACCTTTTAATAGTAGCTGTTACTATTACTGGGACCTGTATATGTAAATCATGTGAGGAATGATCCCAACAAGACGACTTGATTCAACATTTTTGGGAGGAACTAGGAGCTGTTTTTGGAGATTGGGGTTGAGGGAAGAGAAGGACAAAGGGCAGCTGAAGAGGCCACGGACACTGTGGGTGTTGTCTCCAGCAGACCCACCCCTGCAACGTCCGACATGGGACCCAGCTGGTTTTCTTCAAAGTCTGTCATTATTTCCTTCATTCAACTGTCCTCTGTTCCGAGCCCGACCTCCTCTCCCCTTCTGCCTGTGGCACACACACTCCATGTCCGTGTAACCTCGGGGGCTGGGCGCGGGGGCCCCGACATTTGGGCCCAGGTCGGCTGTCCCCTGGGGTAGTTTCTCTCCGCGACGGGGGACGGAGCTTAAGCAGAAATACCGTAGTGACCGCCCGTCCTATATGGTACCTCACGTCTTCTATTAAATTAAGCCTCTCCCAGATTTGGTTAGATATGCAGGACAGGTGTTTTTTAGCTCCTTTGGAGAGACGTGGACATTTCTGGAAAGGGAAGAAAGGAGGAAGACGGGAGGAGGGAGAAGGTAAGAGAAGGGAGACCCGTCAGGTGCCACGGCCCTCGTACAGGTAATTAATGGGCAGACGCAGACGGGGTGGCTTAAGTGACAGACATTTATTTTCCCACAGTGCCAAAGTCGGGGAGCCTGAGCTGCGGGTGTCACCCAGGGGTGCTGCCCTGCTGTGTCCTCGTCTCGTGGAGAGAGGGCGCTGCGCCGTCTCTCCCTGCCAGGCTGACACCCCACTCTCAGGGCGTCATGGAACTTGAATTACCTCCTTAAAGGCCCGTCTCCGAAGACAGTCCCATCTCAGATGAAGGCTTCAACTCATGAACTTGGGGGGCACGAGTGAGTCCACACAAAGACGTCTTCTGACAAGGGGCAAGAGGGTTAAGAGGACGAGCAGGGACGAAGAGGCGGGCGGACGGGAGGACCGCACACTAGGGCCCGCAGGCCTACTCGGAAGGCCACTTGGATTTTGTAAATCAACTTCTACTGCTGCATGGCTACAGCCACCACGGACACACGGCCCAGGCTTCTGCGAGGAGGCAGAGCCGAGCAGCCGCCCGTCTGGCTCACCGAGCCCCCGACCACTCCTCTTCAGCCCTTCTGGGCCAACAGAGGACAGCTCGTTTCCTCCGCAGAAGACTCCCTAGGCTGCATTCTTGCTTGCCACGTCACCCATGAGGCGGTGGAGGCTCTATGACGAGAGCCGGCAAGCCTGGAGAAGATCTCGAACATTCATTCGGGGAAGGGAGCCCTTTCCAGGCCGCCCCACCACAGGACCTAGGGCCTTTCTCCTAGACCTTGGCATCGCCTGCGGCCTGGGTCAATGGTCCCGCCAGCACCACGGCTTCCCCCTCAGCCTCCCTGCCTGCTGTCACTCAGGCCCAAATGTCCCTCTGTCCCCATCCACACCTGGCTTATAGTTTTTGCTTATAGCTATTTCAGGTCCTCGGTTTCTTAAAATTTTATTTTCTTTCACTTTGTTTTGTGCCAGGGCATGTGTTTTGTATGATTAGCATTTACATAGAAAGCAGATCGTGCGCATCAAGTGAGCCTTGCAAATAATTATGTAGACCTTAAGGGGTTTCCACGGATAATTTTGCGACTGTTAGTCCTAAATGCAATCGCTGGTCCTCTTCATTACTAGCCAGTATGTTCCCTTTTCAGCATCTGACATTGAACTCAGGCTGCTTTCCTCATTGTATCTATTACAACTGCAGTTCCTGTTTATGGACGCTTTTGTGGATGGGAAACAGTTCTCGGATCCTCTTTGAATTCGTGGAGGCGTTCCTCGCATGTGAACCCACAGCCTTTTCACTAGGCCTACGGTGGAATTTAAGGAAGCAAAAGGGCAGCTGGGATGACTTTTACTGTTGGCTCAAGGACTCTTCCCAGGACTTGGCTTCTTGATCTTCCCGTGCGCACAGACGAACGCTCTGCGGAGTGTTGTGCTTTTGTGTATCCACATCGTTTCCGCCGAGCAGCGGCCTCGTGCCCACTTCATGGGGTCCTAGATGGGCTGCCAGGTACAACACTCCAGGGCCCTGCAAATCGTATCGCCCCGTTCTACCCTGAGATACAGCAGCTGACACGAGGGAAACTATGTGACCCGATGGGAGCCAAGTCCCCAGCATGTGAAAGAAGTCCGGAGAGAGGCCATCCAACAAAGGGATGCTGTGCTGACGGAAGGAGGCAGGGAGGCGGAGCCCCCCCCCCCACCCCCCCCCCCCCCGCACCAAGCCCTTCCTGAGCTCTTACCCACCCTCCCCACCCCCCCGCCTTCCCAGGCATGTGAACCAACACATTCGTCTGTCTCCTTAACTAGTCCAAGTCGGACTTCTCACTCGAAACCCAAAAGATCCTCACCAATATAACAAACTTCCAGATTTTCCGAGTGTCCTCAGAAATATGCATCAGCAACTCCCAGAGGGCACAGGGCACTGGGCGCTGGGATCCATGGGGGCCCCTCCTAGTGGCGGTCCTAGCACCCCTAGGCCATCCCTCTGCCAGGCCAGAGGGTCTTAGAAACGGACAGCCTATGGGACACGGGACACAACCTCATTTCTTCGATATGTATTCCTGAGTTCTGCAACTCCCTATCCTTTGGCCCATCTTGGAGTAGAAGCAAGACAAAAGCCTTAGGCTGGGCCACTGATGGAATCCATCTGGGGAAAAGAAGAAGACCACGTAGGATTTACGGCTGGGCCCACACACTGATAATGCTTCACAGAGTGAGCGAGGCACAGTCTGGTGCCAGGGCTGGACCCCAAACCTACCAGTGGGCCCAGCACGGCCAACACCTCTCTGAACCTGTCCAAACTCTGCCTGGCTGGATTCTACAGCTGTCACCTCAAGCGTTAGCTATGACTCAGAGTTTCCTGCAAGAAACTCCACGACGTCTGCCCACTCTGCAGAGGAGAGGACCTGACGGAGGCCTGAGGCCTGCCCGCGCCCGCCAGCACGCTGAGCCAAGCGACTGCGAGAGGCCTTAAGGCCATGTGAACGGCACGCTCAAGTGTGTTTGCAGGTACGGATAAATAAGCACGCTTCTGTGCTGTCTCAGGTCTTCGCAGTTTAACTTGGCTCCCTCTGTTTCACGCTGATGGGAGCCGAAGTCAATTCTTACGACCCACAAGGAAGGAAAGATCTTTGTGTTAAAGGCGGTCTGCCAAGGTGCTAATTCCATCTTTGGTAGGTTTTTCCCAGGACTGTGCTCCTCGTCCAGGAATTTTTCTGAGCTTGGTGGTTCGAATGTCCAAATTCCAGCTTTGAATAAATAAACCAGCTAAAGTGCTCGGTTGCCTCAGGGAATAAGAGGGCGGTTTCTGAACTTCCATCGCCCCCCAGTGGCAAAGTGTTTTTTTAGTCAGGGATAGTCTTACTTCAAAAGGCTTGGGATTCATCCTTACGAAGCTGTTTTTTAAAAAAAAAAAAATTTTTTTTTTTAAATTCTCACACTGAAGACTATGGAAAGTTTGTGTGGACACGTATTAGTAACGTCATACTAATAGTTGCTGGGTCACGGGGGTCACAGATTCATGCGACGGACAAGAAATATACAATTGGACGGACCTCACCAATTGGGGTGCCCCTTCAAAAAAATTCCTACCTACCATAGCTGCAAAGTCCAGTATTAAAGCAATTACCTCAAATTAGGTTTTTTTGTTTGTTTGTTTGTTTTTTATTTAGAGGATCCAGACCCGGGTTTCCATTGTTTCTGGTCCAATTAAACCGTTAGTAATTACTATGACTTTTGGGGACTTGTGCTATCTATCCCTTTGTAAACTTTTCCACCATAAAATGTTCTGTAACATTGTCCAAGGAGGTGAGAAAATATTCAAACCAATAAAAGTGAAGGTTTATAAACCATATATGTATAACTTTGCAAAAGCCGACATCAAACGCACACAACGCACACAGAAATATCACTGTCAGGTTGGCAAAGCTTTGAGCAGATTATACATGAAGTGGCAGAACGAAATGAATAAAAGCTTTAGTGACTTCACACTGCAAGCAGATGAGACCCGAAAACAGGTGACACAGGCGCCTCGAGTCCTCAAACATAGTTTAAGGGCACCAAGCAGTCAACGGTCAGTAGGGACTGACATACGAGATTTAATCCACCGCCCACCCCTCCGCCCACCTACTACGCCATCCGCTCCTCATCCACCAATCAGCCCGTGCTCCCATCTACCCACTTAGGCTGAGAAAGGCACCCTACAGAAAATGAAGGAGAAGGAGTGGGTCTTGGGTGCAGGGATGACTTCGCAGGCTACTTAGTAGTGTGCTGTGGGCTCCATTTCTCTTCCCTGATGACCTGCCTCTGCCCACCCCTACGTTAGGCAGGTGCCAGACACTGTGTGAGGTGCCAAGGAGAAAGGATAGGTAAGATACAGTACTTGCTTTCATGGTTCCAGAAGCAAAAAAGAGTGATCAGACTTTTCAATCTGGTCTCTACTCCGAGGCTCCTTTCTCAGAGAAGGTGGAAATAACCAGTACCAAATCCCTAAGGCCAGAAAAGACTCTCGGTGGGTGGCATCCAGATGGCCTAGAGACCTAGTGGGCCTTGGCTGCATAGAGTAGAGGAGAGAACTCATCTAGCGACAGCCACCGAATGTTTTCTCTGAAAAACAAGTGGTGGGCTCCTTGGGATTCCAAAAATATGAACTATTTTGTGGGAGAGAACATACATTACATGTGAAACATACAAGGAACATCTGTATAGCATAATAAGCTCACAAATTTGCATTATAGACAGTAAGTGCTTTTTGTGGTTGGTATAAAGCATTTCACCTCATTTTCTAGAAAGGGAAGAACTAGGACTGAAGAAAGCAAGTCCAGACTGAAGACACCTTCAGCTCAGAACAGGGAAGGCTCTTGCCTCCCTGCCCACAATGGAGTCCGTATCTCGACAGTTTTCAGATCACGGTGAATTCTTTTTGCTTTGCCACCTGTTAGGCTTTGCCCCCATGGCCCTTCTGGCTTGGAGGCCAGGCTCATCGTCCTGTAGATAATACTAACCCGCTGCTAACCTCGTACACACCAAGCATTCCTGCTACTCGGAAGTCCTGAGCGGAAGTGCATGTCCCTCAGCTTCCTTTACTCGGATCTTATTTCCTTTCCAGAGAGAACATTCTTCTCCTCTGGACAGGGATGATCCCCACTTTGAAGGGTAAAGTTCATCAAATCTCATTTTAAATCCCAGTGGTCTGGGAGCCTCATTATTAGTGCCAAAGCACATCTTCTTGTGCATGCTAGCATAATATCTTGCACATAGTAGGTCCTCAATAATTTGTTAAAAGCAAGGGAGGGACGCCTGAGTGGCTCAGTCGGTTAAACATCTGCCTTTAGCTCAGGTCATGATCCCAGGGTCCTGGGATCGAGCCCCACATCGGGCTCCTTGCTCAGCGGGGAGCCTGTTTCTCCCTCTGCCTGCCTCTCCCCCTGCTTGTGCTCTCTCTTTCTGACAAAGAAATAAATAAAAATTTTAAAAAATAAAAGCAAGGGAAAGGGGATGATGAGGAGAGAAGAATGGAAGGAAGAAGGAAGGACGGAAGAAAAGGAGAGAGTGAGGGAAAAGAGGGAATAATATAGAAAGGAAAGGTAGAGAAAGAAATTATGTTATAAAGACCCGACGTTCCTGCTAATAAACACCACCCAATAATGACATATCCCCTTGTCCTCCTTAGCACATGATCTAAGCATGCTGTTGAGGTTTCTTTTCAGGGACATAACTTTCACAACAAATTAATCTATTAGAATTAATGGTTCAAAGTGATGGTTCTCAGAGTTTTCTCATCCTTTGGGGACAAGACTGACCTGGTCACCATTATAATAAAATAATAGCCACATGCAAACACACACACAGTAACACACACAGTAACCACACACAGTAATCTTCCTTAAATATTTAAAGGAAATCTTTAAATGAATAGGTAGAAGACCATTCTTAATTTTCACCCTTTCTCCAGCATACATGGAGGTGGAATTCTCATGTGAGAACGAAGCAGAAGAACACACAACAATGATAACAAAAAAGTCAAGTGGAGTTCCCAGAAATGGAATTTCTTGTAAATATCAAATGCAACCAATTGTTTCTATTTCACCTGACGCAGTAAATATGCATTGCATGACGTCCCCATTTTAGCAGCCATTCCTCAGTGTGAGGAATTCCAACCCCACGCAGGCTCACCTGGGGGTAAAGGGGTTCAGACGGGAGGCTCTTAAAGGTGGGCCTCAAACCTCATCAGCGCACGCGCTCCTCTCTCACCTCGCGCGGCTCAGTGCTCAGCCGGCAATACTGCAAAAAGCAGTGAATTAAAGAATAAGACCACTTGGAGCAACCATAAAGCAATTTTTAAAAATAAACCAAGTATATTATTATTATTAAAACTGTTTCGTAAATAAAGGTGGGGTGAATTATGTTATTACTGTAAATAGTGGCACAGTCATACTCATCTCTGCTAGTCGCTGAATATATTACAAAGATGAATTCATTTGGGGTAACTGAAGACTTCAGAGAAATGCTCTTGCTTCCATGTGAGAAAAGAGAAAGCAGCATTTTTCTCCCACTACACGGTAGTTTAAAGTAGAGCTTCTTGAGCTAACTACAGTGAAGGACTAGGGTTTTTTAAAATTTCTAATTACAGACCAGTATTTTTGTAAAACAAGAAAAACAAAAAAATTGCGGATGGGGGCGCCTGGGTGGCTCAGTGGGTTGGGCCTCTGCCTTCGGCTCAGGTCATGGTCTCGGGGTCCTGGGATTAAGACCCACGTCGGGCTCTCTGCTCAATGGGGAGCCTGCTTCCCCCTCTCTCTCTGCCTGCCTCTCTGCCTACTTGTGATATCTCTCTCTCTCTCTCTCTCTCTGTCAAATAAATAAATAAATAATTTTAAAAAATTGTAGATGGAATAAAAAGCAAACATACAAAACACCAGCCTAAGTTCGGATTCGCCAGATATAAAATCACTTACACTGCTGCAAAACTCTCCAAATACTTGCTCCGGATCTCTGTATGTTTTTGTACGAAAAACACACAGGCTACTCTAAAACTCCAGAGTATGGCATCGGAGCAGCAGCGCTCACGTCACCGGGGCACTCGTGAGGACACAGATGCTCATCCTCCAGCTACACTCGCTGAATCAGACTCCACATTTTAACACGCCCCTGGAGGGACATGTGTGCACGTTCAAGGATGAGAAGCATCGGCCCGAACTATAAAATCAAAAGCAACTGTACAGGCATGCAGACACATGCATATAACTTTAAGACCACAGAATGTTTTATGATCAACTCACCATATTTTATATAATAGGTATTTAATAAATTCACCCTTAAGCAAAGTTTAAGCCACTGTCAGCTGGCCTGGTCTCCCTATCCCCTGGAGCTCACGATCTGCTTTACTCGAATCTCCAGATCCATGAAGATCAAGTTTCCCTGAGTTACATGATACTTTCCAAGGACTCACGTTCCCACGGTCACCTCTGCTTGTGGACTCCTCCTTTGGCCTGTGCTGGCTCAGTTCGTGTTAACTCAGACAGCAAACAACCCCTTTATCATCTTCTGTGGAAATCCATTCACCAAAGCGTTTGTTGATTTTGTTACAACTCATAATAAAACAGAGACATACGGAGACTTTCTGAACATGATTTTTAAAAAAGTACATCTAGGGGTGCCTGGGTGGCTCAATGGGTTAAGCCTCTGCCTTCAGCTCAAGTCATGGTCTCAGGGTCCTGGGATTGAGCCCTACATCGGGCTCTCTGCTCAGCGGGGAGACTGCATAGCCCCTCTCTCTCTGCCTGCCTGTCTACTTGTGATCTCTCTCTCTCTCTGTCAAATAAATGAAATCTTTAAAAAACAAGAAAACTACATCTAAGCCATCTAAAAGTTAATACAATGTCCCATGGATAAATAACACTAGCAACGTTCCCCAAAATTTTGAAATGCCCACCACCACTTCTATTATTTAATATTTTGCTGGAAGTCCCTAGCCCATGCAATTAGCAGCACAAAGACATTTTAGGCATTCTCATTTAAGACATTCAAGACATTTAGGAATGAGAAACAAGAAACTAAAGTTCTTATTAGTTGAGATGATATGGAAGAATCCCTGGAAAACCCAATATAAACAGAAAATAAGACCAAAGACAATAAAAAATTTCAAAACATTGTAGAACATATGGTGAATGTAGCCAATAGCTTTCATAAATATGCCAACAGTAAGTTTGAAGACATAGGAAAAGAAAGGATTTCCCTTCCACTGCAACAACAAAGTTTAAATACCAATAAATAACTCATCAAAAAATATCTAAGATTTGAAGAAACACTTAAAAATGATATTGAGGAACATAAAAGAAGAACTAAACATTTGGGAGGGTCCTGTATATTCTTGTATAGGTTGACTAATTTCTCTAAAGAGTTTTAGTCTTCTTGGGGCACCTGGGTGGCTCAGTGGTTTAAGCCTCTGCCTTCAGCTCAGGTCGTGATCTCGGGGTCCTGGGATCGAGCCCCACATTGGGCTCTCTGCTCGGCGGGGAGCCTGCTTCCCCCTCTCTCTCTGCCCGCCTCTCTGCCTGCTTGTGATCTCTATCAAATAAATAAATAAAAATTTTAAAAAAAGAGTTTTAGTCTTCTTAAATTAACATACAATTTTTTAAATTTTATTTTTTCAGTGTTCCAAAACTCATTGTTGATGCACCACACCCAGTGCTGCATGCAATCCATGTCCTCCTTAATACCCACCACCAGGCTCACCCATTCCCCCAGCCCTCTCCCCTCCAAAACCCTCAGTTTGTTCCTCAGAGCCCACAGTCTCTCATGGTTAGTCTCGCCCTTTGATTTCCCGCAATTCTCTTCTCCTCTCCTTCTCCCAGTGTCCTCCACTACTTGTCCTTCACAAATAAGTGAAACCATATGATAATTGACTCTCTCTGCTTGACTTACTTCCCTCAACATAATCTGCCCCAGTCCCGTCATGTTGCTACAAAAGTTGGGGATTCATCCTTTCTGATGGAGGCATAATACTCCATAGTGTATATGGACCACATCTTCCTTATCCATTCGTCTGTTGAAGGGCATCTTGGCTCCTTCCACAGTTTGGCGACTGTGGCCATTGCTGCTATGAACTTTGGGGTCCATATGCCCCTTCTTTTTAAACTAGCATATAAATTTAACATAACCTCAATGAAATTTCCATCCAGGTTTAAAAAAAAAAAAACTTGACCAGCCAACTACAGATTTCATTCAGAAATATAAATAAGCAAAAGTACCAGGAAGAATTCTGAAAAAGAAGTATAATGAGAGGTTAGTGATTGGCCAGATGGTCCCAATACTTCAGTGAATCTGGCATTGGTGTGTTCTTGAATACAACAATGGCTCAGAGTAAAAAATCCAAAAATAGGCCCAAGAATACATGGGGACTTAATGTCTTAATAACGAGGAGATATCTCAAATCTAAGTATGGGTGAAGGAGTGTCTGGGCAGATAGAACATTGGATAAATCATCTTGGGACAATGAAGTAAACATTTGAAAAATACAGAGGGGGGCTGGAGCTATAACTTATTCCTTACACCAGGATAAATTTCAAATATATTAATGTTTTAAAAATAAAAAGTAAAAACTTTGAAAATCTTGAAAAAATAAGAATGAATTTATTTAAAACTTAAAAAGAAAGTACTTCTGGACTATGCTACTAATACCCAGACACCATAAAAAAACTGTGCAAATTAAGGTGCATAAAATTTACTTAAAGTAAAACTCACCATAAGAAAAAAAAGCAAGAAAAATGATAAACAGAAAATATGTCTAACTTACTGTTACGGACTTACTGTGTCCTACTCAAAATTCACATGTTGAAGCCTTAACCCCAAATATTACTTTAGGGCTAGTAATCTTCAGGGAGGTAATTAAAGTTAAAAGAAAATGGGCACCTGGGTGGCTCAGTGGGTTTAGCCTCTGCCTTTGGCTCAGGTCATGATCCCAGAGTCCTGGGATCAAGCCCTGCATTGGGATCTCTGCTCAGCAGGGAGCCTGCTTCCCCCCCTCTCTCTGTCTGCCTCTCCGCCTACTTGTGATGTATCTCTCTCTGTGTCAAATAAATAAATAAAATCTTAAAAAAATAAATTTAAAAGAAATCATAAGAAATTAGACAAAGACCATATGAATTCACTTACATGTGAAATGTGAAAAACAAAACAAACAAAACACATAGATACAGAGAACAGACTGGTGCTTATCGGGGGAAAATGGGAATGGGGGTGGGCAAAAAAGGGTGAAGGAAGCCACCTGTATGATTATGGATGGTAACTACTTATCAGGGTGATCACTCTGTAGTATATGCAAATATCAAACTCAGCAGAAGTTGCCAATGCAATCCTGAGTCTGAAATCTGTAGGACAGGCTGTCAGGGAAATATTTCCTGAACACCTACCATATGTTGGACGTGGAGCCAGTCTCAGAGTCCATATAATGGCGGGGGCATGGTCCCCACCGACAGTCTCACCAATACGCTAGGGGGTAAGACAGACAGATGTTCAGACAATTTCATTGATTGTGGCTAATTTATAAAGTTACTGTGGGAATATAAGGAATATATATTTAGCCATGGCCCTTACTCTGGAGGAGATGACCTCTGAATTGACCCCCCCCAACTTTATTTTTAAATGTACAACTCAGTGGCATTAAGCACATTTACAGTGTTGGGCAACTGTCACCCAGAATTGACTTTAACGGCTAAGGAGGGCTTACTCCAGTTTAGCAGACACTGTCACATGCTACAGGAGAGCGCTTCTCTCCCCACCTCCATTTTTTCTTACACAAATAGCATCATACCTCACAGAGTGTTTTTACCCGTGTTTTTCTTTACCTAAAATATCTTGGAGGATTTCCATATAGTTACATAAAACATAGTATACAGTTGTATACTATTCCACTGTCTGGATTAATATAATTTATATAACTGGTCTTTTATTAATTATATAAATTTGGATGGTTTCTAATATATTCCTATTACAAACAACACTACAATGAATAAAAATGTACTTACATCATTTCTCACATTTTCAAGCGTATCTGTGGTATATGAAAGAAAATGGAATTGTGGAGGGATCAGAGGAATTGTGGGAAAGAACAGAGAACTGTGAAAAACAAGGCAAATTGTGAGAGAGAACACAGAATTGTAGGGGACAGGAGAAATTGTGGGAGACAACAGGGAATTATGGGGGACAAGCGGAATTTTGGAAGAGAATAGGGAATTGTGGGGGACTGGACAAATTTTGGCAAAAAATAGAATTGTGGGAGAACAGAAGAATTGTGGGAGAGACTAGAGAATGGTGGAGAACAAGAGGAATTGTGGAGAACACCAAATTGTGGGAAACAAGGGTAACTGTGGGAGAGAAGAAAGAATTGTAGGAGAAAATGGGGGAATTGTGGGAGAGAATACAAAACTGTGGGAAACAAACAAAGGGATTGTGGGAAAGAACAAAGACCTATGGGTGAGTAGAAGAATTGTAGGTGGGAACAGAGAATTATGGGAATAAGGGGAATGGTGAAAGAAAACAGAATTGTGGGGGACCAGAGGAATTGTGGGCAACAACAAGAATTGTGGGAAATCATGGAGAATTATGGGTGACAAAGGGAACTATGGGAGATAATAGGGATTTGTGGGAAACAAGGGGACTTGTGGGAGAAAACATAGAATTGTGGGAGATGGGGGAATTGTGGGGGGACCAGAGGTATTATGGGTGAGAAAAGGGAATTGTGGGAATGAACAGAATTCTGGAAGAGAACAGAGAATTGTGAGAAAGCATGGAGAATCATGGGAAATAAAAGGAAATTGTGGGAGAAAATAGGGAATTGTGGGAAATAAGTAAACTTGTGGGAGACAACAAGGAATTGTGGGCGACCAGTGGAATTGTGGGAGAAAAGAGGACTGTGGGAGAGGACAGAGAATTGTGGGAAAGCCTGGAGACTTATGGGAGATGACAGGAATTGTGGGAAAGAACAGAATTGTGGGGGACCAGTGGAATTATGGGAAACAACAGGAATTGTGGGAGTGCATGGAGAATCATGGGAGACAAATGGAATTGTGGGAGAACATAGGGAATTGTGAGAAGTAACTAGACTTGTGGGAGAGAACAAGGAATTATGGGTGACCAGTGGAATAGTGGGAAAGCATGGAGACTTATGGGAGACAAAGGGAATTTTGGGAAAGAACAGAATTATGGGGCACCAGTAGAATTGTGGGAATCAGCAGGAATTGTGGGAGAGCATGGTGAATCATGGGAGACAAAAGGAATTGTCGGATAAAATAGGGAATTGTGGGAAACAAGAGGACTTCTGAGAGAGAACAAAGTATTGTGGGGGACCAGAGAAATTGTGGGGAAGGAGAGGAATTATGGGGAGACCAGAGGAATTTTAGGAGAAATTTAGGAGAATTATGGGGTAGAACAGAGAATTGTGGGAAAGCATGGAGACTTATGGGACACAAAGGGTATTATGTGAGAAAGTAGGAATTATGGGGGAGCAGAGGAATTGTGGGAGACATGGAGAATTGTGGGAGATGGTATCATTGTGGAGAAAAAACATTGTGGGAGAATTGTGGGAAACAAAGCAAATTGTAGGAGATAATAGAGAATTGTGGGGAGCAAGAGAGCCTGTGGGAGAGAACAAGGAACTATGGGAAAAAACAGAATTGTGCAGGACCAGAGGTGTTGTTGGAGAATATAGAGAATTGTGAGAAACAAAGGGAACTGTAGGAGAGAACAGAGTAGTGGGGGTCCAAAGTGAGTGTGGGAGAGAATAGAGAATGGTGGGGAACAAGGGAAATTTTCAGAAAGAACAGGGAATTGTGGGAAACAAGAATTGTGTGAAGGAACAAAATTGTGGAGACTAGGAAATTGTGGGAAAAGGGAAGAATTGTGGGAGCCAAGGAGTTGCAGGAGAGAATAGAAAATTGTAAGAAGAAGAAAAGACAATTGTGAGATAAAACAAGAATTGTCAGAGAAAGGAATATTATGGGAAAAGAGAGAATTGTGAGAGATAATGGTGTACTGGGTAAGAGAATAAAGAATTGTTAGAAATAAAAAGAATTGTGAGAGAAACAATTGTGAGAGATAAGGGGAAAAACTGTGGGAAAGAAGAGACAATTGTGGGAGTGAATACAGGATTGTGTTTAAAAGGAAACTGTAGGAGATGTGGAATTCTGGAAGAAACCAGAAAATGGTGGGAGAGAATAAAGAAATTGGAGAGAACAGAGAATTATACTTGAGAGAGGGAACTGTGGAAAAGAACAGAGAATGTGGGACAAAAGGGGATTGTTGAAGTGACAAGGAACTGTGGGAGTCATAGGGAAGTGAGAAAGGGAAGGGAGAATTGTGGCAGCAAGTAGAGAATTGTGGGGGAAAATAGAATTGTAGGAGAAAAGAGGAATTCTGAGGAACAAAGAATTGTTGGAAAGAATAGGGAAGTATAGGAGACAAAGGAAATTCTGGGAAAGAATGGGGAATTCTGTAAAGCATCAGGGAATTGTGGGTGGGATAGAAAATTTGGGGAGACACATGGAATTATGAGAGGGAGCAGAGAATTGTGGGAGACATGGAGAATTGTGGGAGATGGTATCATTGTGGAGAAAAAACAGAAACGTGGAAGACAAGGGGAATTTGGGGAAATAAAAGAATAGTTGGAGTGATATAGAATTGTAGGAGAGAACAGGAAATCATGGAAAAAATAGAGAACTGTGCTTGAGACAGGAAATTGTGAGCAATCAGTTGCATTTCCATACACTAATATTGAACTATCAGTAAGAGAAAATAAGAAAATAATCCCATTTATAATTGCATCAAAAAGAATAAAATACCTAGAAATAAATTCCACCAAAAAGGTGTAAGGCCTGCATATTGAAAACTGTAAGATGTTAATAAAAGACACAGAGGAGGACACAAATAAATGGAAAGACATTCCATACTCACGGATTGGAAGAATCCATATTGAAGAACCCATACTACCCAAAGCATTCTACAGACTCAGTGCAATCCCTAACAAAATTCCAAGGGCATTTTTGACAGAAATAGAACAATCCTGAAGTTTGTATAGATCCACAGGAGAACTTGAAAAGCCAAAGCAATCCTGAGGAAGAATAAAGCTGGAGGCACTTCACTTTCTGATTTCAAACCACATTGCAAAGCTTTAGCACTAAAAAGCAGTTTGGTACTGGCACAAATACAGACATATAAAAAATGGAAAAGAATCGTGAACCTCTTAATAAACCTATGAATGCTTGCCCAACTGACTTACAACAGAAGACCCAAGACTATACAATGGGGAAAAGACAATCTCTTGAATACATGGTGTTGGTAAAACTGGCCAGCCACGTGCAACAGAATGAAACTGAACCCCTATCTTACACCAGACACAAAAATTAACTCAAAAGGGATGGAAGACATGAACATGAGACCTGAAACTATAAAACTCCTAGGAGCAAACACCAGTAGTCCGCTCCTTGACATCAGTCTTGGAGATGATTTTCTTGGATTTCACACCATAAGCAAAGGCAACAAAAGCAAAAATAAACAAGTAAACAAGTAAAAATGAACATCAACCTAAATGGCTTCTGCACAACAAAGGAAAGAACCAACAAAACACAAAGGCAACCTACAAAATGGCCAAAAACATTTACAAATCAGGTATCTGGTAAGGCATTAAGAGCCAAAATATATAAATAGCTCATACAACTCAAAAGCAAAAAAAAAAAAAAAAAAAGTCCAATGAAAAACGGAGTAGACATTTTCCCAAAGAAGACCTAGATGGCAAATAGCTACACAAAATGTGCAGAACAGGGACGCCTGGGTGGCTCAGTCAGCTAAGCTTCGACTCTTGGTTTCAACTCCGCTCATGATCTGGGGTCCTGGGATCCAGCGCACATTGGGCCCTGCAGTCAGCGGGAAGCCTGCTAGAGGATACCTGCCCTTCCCTCGACCCTTCTCCCCGCGCAGGTGCTCTTGCGCACGCTCACTCTCTCTCTCTCAAAGCAATCAACAGATCTTTTTTAAAACAGTGCTGAACATCATTAATCATCAGGGAAATGCAAATCAACCCAACTAAGATTTCACTGCACAGTTGTTGGAATGACTACTCTCAAAAAGACAAGAAATAGCCAGTTGGGTATGGAGAAAAGGGAAACCTTGTCAACTATTGGTGTGAATGTAAATGGACATAACCAGTATAGAAAAATTACGGGGGTGCCTCAAAATATTAAAAATAGGGGTGCCTGCCTCTATGCCTACTTGTGATCTCCCTCTGTCAAATAAATAAATAAAATCTTAAAAAAAAAATAGGGATTGCCTGGGTGGCTCAGTCAGTTAAGCGGCTGCCTTCAGCTCAGGTCCTGACTCCAGGGTCCTGGGGTCGAGCCCCACATCAGGGTCCCTGCTCAGCACAGAGCTTGATTCTCCCTCTCCCTCTGCCTGCTGCTCTGCCTACCTGTGCTCTCGATCTATCAAATAAATAAGTAAAATTATTTTTAAAAATTCCCCCAAAACTTAAAAATAGAACTTCTCTATGATCCAGCAATTTCACTGGGTAATTATCCAAGGGAAACGACTAACTCAAAAAGACACATGCACCCCTGTGTTCTCTGCACCATTATTTACAATAGCCAAAACACGGAAGTAAACTACATGTCCACTGACAGACAAATGGATAAAAAAAGGTAACACACACAATGTAATATTATTTGGCCATATAAAAGAAGGCAATCCTGTCCTTGGTGACATGGACAGACTTTGAGGGCATTTTGCTAAGCGAAATAAGTCAGACAGAGAAAGACACTGTATGATCTCACTTACATGTGGAATCTAAAAACAAAACAACAACAACAACAAAAAAAAACACAAACACATAGATAGAACATACTGGTAGTTACCAGGGGCTGGAGGTGGAGATGGGGTAAAATAGATGAAAGTGGCCAAAAGGTACAAACTTCCAGTTGTAAAATAAATTAAGTCCTGCGGATATAAAGCACAGCATGGCGACAACTGTTAACAATGCCGTCTGAGACATCTGAAGTTGCTAAGACAGCAGATCTTAAAAGTTCTCATCGGAAGGAAAAAAAAATTATTAACTGTGTGGTGACAGATGTTAATTAGACTCATTGGGGTGATCATTTCACAGTATTCACATATATCCAATCATTATGTTGTACACCTAAAACTAATCGAAAATTATATGTCAATCAAAACTCAATTTAAAAAGTATTTCTAAAACCCACCACAAAAGTTATGGGAAAGACAGGGAGTTACGGAAGAAACAGAGAATCACAGGAAACAACAGAGAATTGTGTGAGACAGGGAACTGTGGGACAACTGGGGAATTATAACGGGAGGAACAGTATGAGAGAGCAGAGAATTGTGAGAGTGGAGAATTGGGGAGAGACGGGGAATTATAAAAGAAACAGGGAATTATGGGGGGGGGAAGGAGAGTCAGGCACAAGGCATGGAACTGTGGGAGCTCTAAGAAGTACAAAAGCTGCACTTTGTAAACATTAAGTAACTAAAGGTTTGGAAAGGAGACTTATTTTACGAGAACCAGTCCTAACTTCAGTTTGTAATTATAAAAGAGCTTCAAATTTTCCTAAACCCTTGGGTCTGACAGCAGGAGTGCATATCACATTACCAAAGATTCGCAAACCCACACACACTGCCTTGTCTAGGCAGATAGACATATATGTAAACATACTCACATAGACTGACACACACACGTGTGTGTACATGTACACACGCAAACACACACACATACAAGTATATACGCACACATGTCTTGGAAATTTCAAACATGATCACAGAAATAAACTAATAAAATGGTTGGGAAATTTTTAAAATCTCAGGAAAAATAAAACAAGATGAAAAAGTGACAGAATAATAGAAGAAAATTAGAGTGTCAGTCAAGAAATCCAACATTTGAGGAAGAGAAGTTCCTTAAAAGAGAAAGAGAAACTGGAGCAAGTTACCAAGAAAACTAATAATACAAGAAAATATCCCCAATGGGAAGGTTATAGGTTTCTAGAATGAATGGTCCCATCAGGTGCCCAGCCAATGAAAGCAAAGAGGTCTGTATCAGGGCACATCTTTCCAAGCTACTAGAAGAAAGAGAAGTTAATAATATTGTTGAGGGAAAAAAAAGAAACAACACTTGACTTTTCAACATCTGCAGTGGAAACTAAAAGACAATGAAGCAACCGCTTAACAATTCTGAGAGAAATGTTTCTAAACCTGGAATGATATATCCCACCTACCAATCACATGGGAGGGTAAACCAAAAACAGTTTCTGATTTTCAGAAAACTGAAAACTGATGTGCTCCCAAAACAATGCAAAGGAGGATACAGGATATGGAAGAACCAGAGCTCCAACACAAGACAGGAAAAGGTCCTAGAAGATGACGAGCATAAGTCACTTCCAAACAGTTTAGAATTAGGCAGTGGCCGAAGTGAGCTGCTTCTCTGAGTGAGGTCTCAAGGGAAAAAAGGGAAACACACACAGTAGTTGACATATTTAAATGCATTGGGAGGAGGAGTCTTACAATGCAGACAGAAAGCTTAGGGATAACCTAAAAATCTAGACAAAGGGGGAAAAGGCATTAAATTCTATTGAAAAACAATCCATCTTTGGTCATAACAAATATTTTCACAGTCACAATAATAGAAATACTAAACTGTGATGTATCCAAAACTGTGTAGCTATTGGCACAGGAGAGGGACACATGTGTTTGTGTTACCATGTTGTTTGGAACATGAAGGAAAAGTAGAAGAAACAGTGAAGGGGCAGTAAGTCTTTGGGTAGAGTGGGGATTGAGGGTGAAAGCGTGCTCCTAGTCTCCCTAGCCACGGACAGCTCTCCTTCAACACCCTGTTTGGTGGCTCTTTTATAAAGCATCCTTGTTACCTCCTTCCTTCCTATCCACTTTTGGCACATGACCCTCGAAACAGTCACTTCTTCCCTTTTGCCTCCAAGAGTCCGCACATACATACCCTGGGATGTAAATACGGTTATTTGTTAGCATGCCTGTCTCTCCCATCACCAGAGAGCGTGGGGCCTTTCTGTGCCATGTGTCCCTGTGGATTGTAGTGAAATCTCTGAGTATCTTCTCAGAGTACTATTTTTACGTGCGTAAAACAAAATTAAGAAATCACTTAAAAATTAGTAGATTGAAACAAAATTATCCACATATTTTAGAAAAACAGATTTTGATCGTTAAAGGTCAGGTTCCCCAGGAGATATACACTGATATAACATAGATTTTAAAATGCTGTCTTGATCCACTTTGAAGGCCCTGCCTAGTGGCTGGTCCATTCCCTTTTTTGAGCAGTTAAGTCCGCACTTGCCAACCACCTCCCGTGTTGGGCTCTCATACTCTGAACCACTATACGCTGTGCGCCTGCCCCAGAGCCTGCCTCTCCTGTTTCTTCCCCCTCTCCCGCTGGCTCATGAAGGATCTAGTGCTCCTGCGTGTGGCACCCCACCGTGTGATGTATACCCCTCTCTTGGGATCTGGGAGCATAATCAACTGTTTATTCAATGGCAGTTGTTTCCTGATTCGTTGACCTCACCAAATCTAAATAATAATTAATAATTAAACTTATTAAAATGGTTGAGACTCCAAGAAATGTGCAGCGGAGTGCTCTCATACACAGGAGAGTCATGGGAGGTCTAGGCAAAGGGAGAAGTCGAGCTGTGATGCAGTCACCGTGGAAGTCTCAGCCACTGACACTGGGGGGGGGGGCTTCTGAGGTGACCTCCTTGAGTCGAGGGCCTGGGGGTTATGTGCCCTTGCCGAGGCCATTTGGAGGCAGCAGTCTGGGCTCAGGGAGGGGATTGATTTTGCCTGATGCAGTTCTCTTTGGCAGAGGACAATTCCTGGGGAGAGACTCAGCTCAGCTGTGTCAGCGGCTAACAGCCCCCAGCACCCTGGAGATGGTGTGCAGACCCTAAAGGGCCATCTGGGCATGCTTCCCAGTTCCATCACAGTGTATCACAGATACAGAAAGGCATAGGCCTCTTAGTAACACTTTTAAGTAACAAGATGAAATTATCTTAAGACAGAAACAACCCTCATTTGTGACAATTTCTCTGTGATTTCTCTTAGTACTGCATATTGCTAACACTACTAGGATTTGTGCCTGCATTCCTGGTGGAAAAAATACTAGATTTCTGTTAGAGGTAAGTGAAAATACAGACCTTCAAGTCCGCACACCCAGTTAAGAAGGCCTTGGGAGCCGGAACCTTGATTTGTTCATTTTGGGATCTCCAGAGTCGGCCACAGTTCTGGACTCCTACTGATAGTACTTGAGTCATTGCTATAATTAAAGCTGATGGGATACAGCTTAAAAGAGAAAGACTTTTAAAACTAACACCTCCAAAGCAACCCTTCTACGGCTTCAAAGAGCTAGAGTGGACAGCCTCGTTCTATGGAAGTCTCGGGCTCAGCCCAAACACTCCCTGCCCGCGCTGGCTTGGAGGGGCGGGGCCAGGGACCGGCACTCGCACTTATAGGTCGAGGCGGGAGGGGGCGGGCCCGCTTCTTCGGGCTCGACGGAAGCCCTTCCTTTTCAGTCCTCGCCCCGCCTCCTGTGCTCCCGGAAGTCCCGCCTTCGGAAAAGGAAGTAGCGGTGCGCTAGGGCGCCAGCGGTGACCGCGACGATAGCGGTGACCCAGAGAGGAGAAGGCGGCCACGGTTTGGCGGTTAGAGGCGGGGCCGGCTCCTCGGAGCGGTTCGGGACAGGAGTCAGGTGCGGAGGAGGAGGCTGGCTGAGGCCGGTGGGTTTCGGGGTCCCGGGACTGGAACAGGTGGGACGCGGAGGGACCGTGTGAAGACAACTTTGGCCGCGTTTCCCCCTCGGAGGTCCTTTCCTTCCTTCCTCGAATTCGTTTTCGCGCGGTACCCTGCCCTGATTCCCGCTTCTTTTCTAAGCCTGGGTCTGAGGGTTTAGTCTGGACTCCCCTCTGGGTCACCACGTTTAGGGCTCCCTGTTCCCCAGACCCACGCTCTCTATCCGTGACGTAGTTTTTTAGGGACCCCATCACCTCACCCCCAAAATCCGCGCATCTTAGAAACGTGACCCTAAAGAATGGTGTGGTTTAGATTTCACACTGTTATTTCCCAAAGGGTATACATTAAAGCTGTCTCTTGAAGTGGATACCCTGCTCTGTAGATTTACATCAGAATGACGAGGAAGTAAGACCATTGGGTAGATTAAGGAGGGTTGGACAGATTAAGAAGACAGAGGGAGTTGTCGGAGCCCAGGCATCAGCATTAACCTGTCTTTCTGCTTTGGCACGATTGAGTTTAGAATTATTTGGATTCAGCGCGTTGGTTCCAGCCATGGGTTTGTCTGCATCTACCCCTGCTGTTGCTGTTCAGACCTCAAATGCTTCAGATCATCAGACAGCATCCCCGCCTTCCGGATGTCCCATGCATGAAGGGAAAATGAAAGGTAATTGACCCTTTGTCTAGCAAGTAAAAACAAAAAAGAATTCTTGAAAGGGTTTTAAGGAAGAGGCAGCACAGCACACTAGTGGGGCAAAGTGAGTTCTGTCCTTATGGTGCTACTTTCAAGGTATGTGACTATAAACAAGTTACTTTTCTAAGTCACAACCTGTCATCCGAAAGGTGAGGATATAATAATATTTCACAGGGCTGTTGTGACAATTAAGACAGTGCACAAGAGTGGAGTGTTGGCTTCATACATTAGCCCTTACCCCTCAAAGTTTGCAATCAGAGGTTCTCAACTTGGGTGGCCACACCCATCCCCTCCAGGGGGGGACATTCAGAAATGTCTGGAAATATTTTTGTTGGTCAAAACTGAGAGGAGCTGGTGCATCTAGCAAGTAGAAACGAGGAGTTCTGGTAAACATCCTGTAGTGCACAGTGCACCTCTGCAACAAAGATCTCCTGGCCCCAAATATCAGCAGTGCCAAGGTTGAGAAACCTTGGTCTAGATCTGTCTTTATCTACTAAGGCAACTTTACACCCGTTGCATTATTCATCTTTGTAAAAGTAAGTCATCACTATGGCCTTCCTGCTGTTTCCTTAGCTGCAGAGGCGAGAATGGAAAAGCTGTCTTTTATTCCTCACTGGTCCACATTTGCTTTAGATGCTTTATATAAAAGTATGACCTGAAAAACACTTTCTTGCATTGTACTCTTTGATTCCCTTGGTCATTCAGCAAGAATTTACCCACCGCCCACTCTGTGCCAAGCACCGGCTGGTTTTGTTTCTGCACCGAGAGATAGTGCATAGAACACAGAAATCCTTTGCCTGGTGGAGTACACATTCTCATCCTCAAACTCCAGTGTGGTTAGGTTTTCTGTCTATTTTATATTCACAAAACTTAAAAACCACACAGTTAGTAAGTGGCAAAGCCAGCAAAAACTCTGTGACCTTGGACAAGGACAGACCCAGTGCTTTTCCAGGGTTCCCTCTGTACAGGAAGAGTGGAGACAGAGTTGGACAGAGCTATTGTCCAGTTATCTGTGTTATCTGTGCTGAGTGTCCCCGGGTGGATCATAGAGCCCTGAATGTGGTTTGATTTCATTTACTATGTATCCAGAAGCGCTGTCAGTCAGATTTGTTTGCAAAAGTAAAGAATATGGATATCTGTAGGCAACTAATGGGGTTCCTGGTTATATGGAAAATGTAACAGTATTTTCTCACACCCAGCTGGGATCAGTGACCATGGAGAGATGGGCATTTTGAATGGTGGAGTGGAAAGCTGGTGGAAAAGTCTCCCTTCACCCCTCTAGCGGACAGCCGTACAGGGTCCTAGGGAGTAAGGGTCAGCAAGGAGGAACAAAGGAATGGAAGTGAAAAGAAATTTGTCTTTGGTGTGTATGGGCATCTAGCACATTCTTGGTGTCACTGCTGCTGCCTAACGCAAGGATCCCTTACTGGGGCAGCTGTCTTCTGGCTCATGGCTCCCCAGGTGCCTGCCCCCTCTCGATAGCGAAGACCCGTTTCTCAGTCCCCACGCTTGCTTCCAGGAGCACCCTGGATTCTTGGGTGTCAGCTGCCCCTCCTGCTGGGCTCTTGTAGCTTCACACCTTCCCTCTTAAGTGGCAGCGGGTCCCACATGGACTATGGACCATTTTCTTTAATATGTGCCTTTTCCTGCTAAATGCTTGCTATTCACTGATGGGGAATAGAATGCCATCAAGGGGTAGCTTTCTGTGCCTTGTATCTGTCCGGGAGCAAAGCACAAGCAGGGCACCATCTGGACTTGTCTCCAGGAGCCTTTCTGAAGGCTCCTCTGCTCAATTCCATCTCCCATCTCCAGTTCCTGGAGGAGGGTGTTGGTAAGCCCGACGTCCTGTGTCCTGGTCAGGCCGGGCCTTGTCTGGACTCTGAATTGAAAGTCAGGGAGACCCGGTACAGCATGGCTGGGCCTCTGCTTAGTCTGTTTGGCGACAGCTCACTGCGGGGGACCCGTGTGGGACCTTCTCACCCACCGCTAAAACCGTGCAATGAACAGTACATTTCTCTTGCAAATGTTGAGGTTTTTTTGTTTGGTTGGTTTTGGTTTAGTTTTGCTACAGGCATGACACGATAAGGGAATGGGTACCCATTTCTATTTCAAGGGGAAAGTAAATTTATAGAACCTTCCCCTCGTCTATAGGATTTTAGAACGTTAGCTGGTTTAGTCCTTGGCAGCTTGGAATAGTATAAAGCTGGCTTTGCCTTTGATGGTGATCACTGGTCAGAAAGCCAGCTCTTTAGGGCCGGGATTGAGAGAGCCAGATGTCCTGCCTTTGTGGTGACACTGTTTTTGACTTAATTTATTTCAGGCTGTCCAGTGAGCGCAGAGCCATCTAAACCAGCTTGTGAGAACAAAACGAATGCCGTGCCTGCCCACCAGGATCGTGCGTACGAGTATGTGGAATGTCCTGTTACGGGCGCTGTGGCTAAGAATAAGGAGAACCTAGATCCTTCTAATCTGGTAATTTACACTCAGCCCCTCTTCTGGAACTTTTTCTGCAGAGATGTTTTTATGGCCTCCTAAGACAGACTGCTGACTGCTAGGATTCATTCTTCTTTCCTTTTAAAATAAAGAAGTCTGATATTCCGTCCACACTGAAACTCCTGAACGCATCACTAATCGGAGTTTCAGAGAGTGCCTCGTAAAGGAAACACTGATGGCGAAGTGCCAGAATAGATTGACTGGAAAGAAGCCAGAGCAAAGGGATTTTCCTTTAGGGATAATAGAAGGCAGGGAAGTGCCGTTAGGGGTTCTGCAACACGGGGTAAAGGTATTTCTGGTCCTCAGAAACCTCACAGGCACGATGCCTGGTTAGGGCTCTGTTTTCTGGCACAGCCAGGTGCCAGCCTGTGTGAGAGTCACTGCTGTGGCGCAGCATCAAGTGGCGGCCACCAGTGGAATGCCACTGAGAAAGCAAAGGCGAGACAAGCATGGCCTCAACACATTTTGTGATAGTGTAGGGAATGGAGGTTTGCTGTTTGAAATCACATTTTAATGGAGAGACAGACATGTTCGGATCCGTACTCTGGAAGGCCAGAACGGGGTGCTTTGAAGGCCAGAGTTGGGGCACCTGAGTGGCTCAGTAGTTAAGCAGTTGTTAGCAGATTGCTGATGTACAAGCGTGGGACAAAGATCTTTGAGGACTGCTATTCTGTTAGTTAACATCTTGTATTTGTAAAAGTAAAGCCTGTACTCAGTATATAAGCAGTTTCAGATTGACTTTACCAATCTTAAAATTTGACCACAGGGTCTTAAATTTGCAGATGTGATATAAAACCCAGAACTTGGACTGCATAGTTAAAATTATTTATGCCTAACATTGAGGTGTGTGCCTTAAATATGCTTCCACAGTAGAGTTTGAATGACTACTGTCTCATCCATTTGTGATTGAAAGCTGCCTTTCTGTTTACTTTGAGTCTTGTACATAATACTTTTTTAATAAACTGTGAAATAAAACATTTTAAAACTGAAAAAAAAAAAAAACTGAGCTGCCTTCAGCTCAGTTCATGATCCCAGGGTCCTGGGATGAAGCCCTGCATCAGGCTCTGCTCATCCGGAAGTGTACTTCTCCCTCTCCCACTCCCCCTGCTTGTGTTCCCTTTCTCACTGTCTCTTTCTGTCAAATAAATAAATAGAATCTTTTAAAAAAAAAAAGGCTAGGGTTATCCAACGTGTTTAGAAATCTTGGCTAACATTTGAAGGAACCAGATATACTTAGTCTGGAAGAAAAGGGCGGTGGGATTGTGTGTGTGTGTGTGTGTGTGTGTGACAACATACATGTCATATATATATATGTACACGCATGCACACACACATAGAACAGTACCATCAGCTGGGTGGTTTGTAAAGGACAGACATGCCATTCTCAAAGTTCCAGAGGCCGAGAAGTCCTATTGGAAGGTGTTGGCAGTTTCAGTAAATTTGGAGGGACACAAACATGCAGCCGCAACAGTCAGTAATGACCTTGCCAAGCTATAAGGAAACTGTTGTGTTGGCGGACGAGATCAGGATCTCCCCACCTTTAGCACTGTTGAGATTTGAGGCTGGGCAGTTCCGTGAGGCGGGGTGCTGTCCTCTGCTCTGCAGGATATTAGCAGCGTCCGTGGTCGTCACCCCCAGATGCCATGATTCCCTCTTTTCTCAGTCCCGACCACCTAATGTGTCTCCAGACATCACGGGAAGTGCCACCGTAGGACTACTGTTCTAGATAATCTCTCATAGCCTAGTGGGTCAGAACATGGGCCTTTTGGAATCCCACAGACCTAGTCTCTTACTCATGGGATTGTTACCTGTAGCAAGAATATTAGTTAATACTAGCCAGCATTGCTTCTGGAGACATCTGTAACCCTTGCACTGGGCACCACACACACACCCCAGTAATCCTCACACCCGCCGGCAGCCAGGGGTGTTAATGTCCCCATGTTGAGAGCTGAAGCCACCGAGAATGAGCGAGGGTGCAGTTCGCCCCACATCTCTCAGCGGGGAAGCGGCGGCCCCCAGTGAATCCCAGCTGCCTCTGACCTGTCCTTCAGCCCCCTGGGGCGACGATGCAGGTCACGTGCTCGCTGTGGCGCCTGACGCACCCAGTTCTCCCGCGGCCACAGCTCGAGCTGAGGCCATAGCGTGACTTAAGAGTAAACGGGCATCTGCTAGATCTTCAACCTGGAAACACAGAAGAAGTTCTAGGCCCGGGGTTCTCAGCCAGGGATGGCTTTGCCCCTGGGAGGACATGGGTTGTCACAGCGTGGGAGGAGGGATCCAAGACGGTCGAGACCCGGGGAGGTTGCTGAAAATCCTGCCATCGGGGCCTGGGGTGAGAACCCTGGTCCAGGGAAGGTGTTCGCACAACGGTGTTGCTGCCCCTGGCGTCTGGGAGGAAGGGTTCTTGCCCCGCCTTCCAGTCCACCGGCGCCGTGTCGCTGCTCGTCTGTCTTGTATTCAGCCCAGAGACTGAGCATCAGCCAGATCCTAAAAAGTAAAGAATATCTAAAAAGAAAGTGAGGGCACACCTGTACTTTATGGTGCTGTCCCTCAGAAGAGTGAACAGTCATTTTTGAAAAGCTCATCGTAGAAATGTTTACAGAAACGTTGGCAGTCACGGTATTAGTTTTTACTTAATCCTTGGGGAGAAAGAGACAGAAAACTTAAGCACAGTGTGATTTTACCATCTGTGAGAACCTCAACAAGGAGAAACTTTGGAACTCTGGCTCTTCAGAGTGGCCAGGTTATCTGAGAGAACTGAACTTTTGCCGTCACTGGCGTCATCGGGACCTGTACCCTGTGTGCAATGCGCTGCTTTCCAGAAAGTCGTTGATGAGTATTGTTTGTTTCTACTTTACGTCCTGTTTCCAACATTTTAAAAAATCTGCTTAATTTCTTTAGATGCCACCGCCCAATCAGATGCCGGCCCCCGATCAGCCGTTTGCACTGTCTACGGCGAGAGAGGAGTCGTCCATTCCGAGAGCAGATTCGGAGAAAAACTGGGTGTATCCTTCCGAACAGATGTTCTGGAATGCCATGTTACGGAAAGGGTGAGTGAGCGTCTTACTGAGGGTATAAATTGGCTCATCAGATTCATCTGAGAATTAAATGTTAAAGATGTTTTCATCCCCAAACACCCATCAGTATATAACATTCAACTGATTTTTCAGACTTAAAAGAATTTAAATTCAAGGCCAGTGTATCAGCTGGGATTTTCCAGAGAAACAGAACTAAGAGGATGTGTGTGTCCTTATACATAGAGGTTTATTTTAAGGAGTTGACTCACGTAATTATGGAGCCTGAGAAGTCCCACAGTTTGCAGTCAGCAGCCTGGCGACCCAGGAGGAACTGATGTTTTCATTCCAGTCCAGAGGCAGGAGAGACCAGGGTCCCGGTTGGAAGGCAGTCAGGCACGCAGAGTTCTCTCGTGCGGGAGGTTCATTCCTGTTTTGTTTAGAGCTTCAGCTGATCAGATGAGGCCGCCCACGCCACGCAGAGCCCTCTGTTTGACCCATTCCAGTGTTAACTCTTGTCCACAACACCCTCAGGCACACCCAGAATAATGTTTGACTAAACACCTACCCCCCTACGACTAGTCAAGTTGACACAGAAGATTAACCCATCATAGCCAGCAGTCGTTTTTAAAAATACAGTTACATAAAATACTTAGAAAAAGTTGAGGAATCACTAATCAGTGGTACTTACTGAAAAAGTGTCCCCTTGTGGTTCCTTGATACGTGAGTGAGTGGTTTTTGGTCACTCGGTGAAATGAATATGTGGGATGGTTTTATGGCATTCTCGGTAAGGTTTTACTAAGTTCTACCAGACATTCTTTCCTAGGTGGAAGTGGAAGGATGATGATATTAGTCAGAAAGATATGTATAACATCATCAGAATTCACAATCAGAATAACGAGCAAGCTTGGAAGGAGATTTTGAAGTGGGAAGCCCTTCATGCTGCGTAAGTATGTTTGAGATCTTTTTAAAAAAACCATCCTTCCAACATCTGTCTTACTTCATCTCTGCTTTCTAAAGTTTAAACCTTTTATTCAAACAAAGTGTTACTCTAATACAACATTTTATTATTTATTTATTTTTAGAAGATTTTATTTATTTGTCAGAGTGCACAAGCAGGCAGAGTGGCAGGCAGAGGCAGAGAGAGAAGCAGACTCCCCGCTGAGCAGGGAGCCCGATGTGGGACTCGATCCCAGGATCCTGATCACGACCCGAGCCGAAGGCAGTGGCTTAACTGACGGAGCCCGCCGGCATCCCTCTAATACAGCGCTTTCGGCAGCAGGCCTGCTTCCGTGACTGGGGGGGCGAACTGCTCCCAGCAGCTGTGTGAGAGGCAAGCATTTCCCTGGGCTTGTGGATTCGGTGGGTCCCAAGTGCAGAAGGTAAGAGCAGGGACGGCTTGTCTGTGCTTCCAGTGGCTCGGGCCTCATCCAGGTTCTGATCAGGGATGGCTTGGCAGCGCTGGGCTGGAATCCTCCGAAGGCTGGACCGTTCACTCGTCTGCTGATTGGTGCCAGCTGTCAGCCAGGACGCCTTCCCCCAGCCTCTCACTGTGGCTGCTTCAGCTTCCTCACACCATGGTGGCTGGGTTGCCAGAGCTAGAATTCCAGAAAGCTCCAGGGAAGCTGCATCTCTCTTGATGACCTGGCTTCAGCTGTCCCGCAAGCCTGCCCAGGTTCAAGGGGAGGGACCTTGGACTGCACCTCTCAGCGGGAGGAATCCTGCGGTGCCTCGGGAGGAATCCTGTGGTGTCTGGAGGCGCTGCACGTGGCATGGGAGATGGCACAGTGCTCTCCGCCCCAGGGCTGAGGAGAAAACCAGTTCTGTTCCCTTAGCCCTATTGACTCCCCAGTAGGATTAAACATCAAGGGTAGTCTTAGCCCGTGGGCCTCCTCCTCAGAGGGACTCGGTGAATGCAGTTGAGTGTGTCGGCAGCGATGGACCGTCAGTCTGTTGGAGTGGTGGTCCTCGCACTTGAGCTGCGTCGGCCTCGCCTGCAGGTTTATTGAAACACTGAGTGCCGGGCCCCCACCCCAGGGTTTCTGATTCCGCAGATCTGGGCTGAGGCCCAGACTTGACATTTCCATAACAACATAGATGCTCCTGGTTTGAGGAGGCCACTTTGAGAAGCGGTGGGGAATGTCAGCACAGATAGCCGGATTGCATTACCCCAGGCGGATTACATTTTAACTTCCTGATAGGAGGCGCCTGGGTGGTTGAGTGGTTAAACGTCTGTCTTCGGCTCAGGTCATGATGGTGGAGTGTGGAGGCCCAGGATGGAGCCCCACATCCGGCTCCCTGCTCAGTAGGCGGTCTGCTCCCTCTCCCTCAGCTCCTCCAGGTTGTACTTGCTCTCTCAAGTAAACAAATAAAATCTTTATAAAAATAAAAGATAGGGGCACCTCAGTGACTCGGTGGGTCACTGCCTTCGGCTCAGGTCATGGGTCAGGGTCTTGGGTTTGAGCCTCGCATCAGGCTCCCTGCTCGGCAGGAAGCCTGATTTTCCCTCTCCCACTTCCCCTGCTTGGGTTCCCTGTATCTTTCTCTGTCAAATAAATAAAATCTTTAAAAAAATAAATTCATGATAAAATGTGGTTAATTTCTTGGCAAAAGTCCCCGGAACGATTTGGTGTAGATGTCCTGTTGTTTTTTTTAAACACTTGGACCCTGAGTTTCATTAGTAGCACTTGCTGGATGTGGGTGGCCAGGCACCAAGCCCAAGAGGGGTCCCTGTGAGGAGGGAATGCCGCAGCAAGCAGGACCCCTTCTCGGGAAGCCGAGGGCAGCAGCACTCAGAGCTGCCCTCCCTCCGGCTCACTAGTGATGTGCGCTGCGAGGGTGGGACGTATGCCGAGCCACACCCCCGCCAACCACTTGTGGCGGGACAGAGCAGAGAAGACAGGCGAGGACGTGCCACTTTGACAGTTTCAGCCCCCCTTCTAGTCTTTTCCAGGGTCCCTCAAAATTAGGTCAGCCTTTTAAAGACACCTGCTGCAGCTTCCAGGGACCCTCTTGAGAAGAGATGCTAGTGAGTCGTTGATCAGTCAGGAAGCAGAGTGACTCTGATGGGCCTCACAGTAGGGCTCGGGCACCCTCGGGCCTGTTCTCTCCCGCCCACGTCGTTAGGCTGGTAAGGCTGAAGTCTCTCCTAACAGTGATGGCAGCTAACCAAGATCAGCCCCCTATCCCGTATTTACTTACTTAAAGGGCCAGTGCAGCACGAATTTCATTTGTTCTTAAGGATTCTTGCAGCATTTTTCTTCATGAAGCCTTGTTCATTGGTTTCAAATGAAAGAAAAGTAGATTTTCATTTATTTGTTTCAAAAAATCCAGCTGCAGGGTGTGAAAGTCAAGTGTAATGCTCAGTACTTCACATTTCTTTTCTTTTTTTCCCCTGAGAATATGCCTCTCTATCCCTCCAGCAGACGCGAAGTGCACTTCTGCCTCCTGGGAAGACGCGGATGCTCGGAGTGCCGGGGAGGGTGGAATGCACTCGATCCAGGAGCAAAGAGCAGCATTTTTACCGAATAGGGATATTTCTTTGAGCTGTCCTGAAAGTTCCCTCACTCTGTCAACATGAAATTATGTAAAATGCATGCAGAAAACTGTGTGTTGTTAAGTGCCGCCTTTCTCAATGGAGGGGAAGTATTTTAATAGGCTTTTCTTGTTTGGGACCTTCTAGGGAGTGTCCTTGTGGTCCATCATTGATCCGGTTCGGAGGTAAAGCGAAAGACTATTCACCGAGGGCGAGAATTCGGTCCTGGATGGGGTGAGTGGCGCTGCAGAAACGTTCCCGGCCAGTCCTCCACTCGTGGCACCCAGGCCAAGCAGTCTCAGGACTGCGCGGCCACCTTCCAGAACGTTACCGGCGCTCAGCCGGAGAGTCCTTGCTCTCCCTCAAGTTTGCCCGTCGGTGGGCGGGCTTCTCCGGGCTTCTCTGGGCGCCGTGCGTCATTCCTGTCTGATTGTCGTCGCCCTGAGTTGAGTTGCCTTCTGTGTTCTTGGATCCGCCCTCTCCCTCCTCCTGTGGTCTCTCTGCGTCCCGGCACTTAGTCGCCGCCTTTCCTTCCCGCCTAGGCCGCTTCTCAGCTCTGCAGCATCTCCGCGACCTCCCCGGCCTCGGGCTCTTCCCCGCTGACCGCCTTGCCTTTGTAGACAGTTGAGCCGTCGCCTGACCTGGGCTCCGCACGGTTCCGCGGCCCCGTCTTCCCCCGAGCCTCACCTGCCACAGGGAGGTCCGGCGCCCGGGAGCAGGCATCTCATGCTCCGAAACGTGTTTCATTCCAGGTACGAGTTGCCTTTCGACCGGCACGACTGGATCATCAACCGCTGCGGGACGGAAGTGCGGTACGTCATCGACTACTACGACGGCGGGGAGGTCAACCAGGACTACCAGTTCACCGTGCTGGACGTGCGGCCCGCCTTGGACTCGCTGTCGGCCGTGTGGGACAGGATGAAGGTCGCGTGGTGGCGCTGGACGTCCTAGCCGCTGCTTCGCCAGAGATGGGGAGATAGAAACTATTTTTTTCCGAGCAATACATTAAACTATTTCCCCAAACCGAATCGCTCTCGTGATGTAAGGGGGGCGAGGCCGCCCCGCGCCGCGTACTTTGGTTTTTACTCTCCCCAGTTTCTAGCGGGTCGTTGCAGGTTTCCTTCCCACTTGGCTTAAGTGGGAAGCAATCCCTTGGTTTCTCCTTCGGCCGTGGTATTATTGCCTGTGTATTTGATCTAGAAAAGTGAGCAACGTCTGAAAAAGCACGTTTGTCGTGTGAAGAGAGCTGCTTTTCCCTTCCCGGCTCTCTGGGGTCCGTGAGACGCACACCCGGATGCCCGTGTTCTGCGGAGGAGCTTAGCTGGCCGGGGGTTGGAACCAACACTGTGCGTCACAGATAAGTGGTTCTGCTTTGGGAAAAGTCACCAGCGTCTTGCTGTCCCTACAGGAGTAGCGCACCCTTAAGAAAACGCAGAGCTACCCGCCGGCAACGGACTCCGCAAACGGAGGGGCATCTTGGCTCCGAGTTCTCAGCGGTGAGAATTTCTCAGGCTGGACTTTGTTCTAGAATAGTTCAACGCCCCCCTGGTTTGAGGATGCACGTGCATTGAGATCTATGTTTTCACTTTTTAAAGACTTTAATTCCCACTATCCCGCTACGAACCGCAGCTCCCAGCAAGCGAGTCTCGTTGCCCGCGGCCCCTGACCCGTTTCCCCCACGCCTGAGCCCGTTTCTCCTCCTGCCCGAAGCCCGCCTCCCCCCACCCCCGCGGGCCTCACCAGAGCCTTGAAGGCTGGGCGCGCATCACAGCAGCAGGACGGTCCCTCTCGAAAATGGGATTCCGTTTTGTTGAATGTTAGGGTTCAGAAAAAGAGTATTTTTCCCAGATACACGGTGTTAGCATCAACTCGCTCTCTCGGGGCAGATTTTCTTTTTTAAAAGCGCTCTAAGTTTGCCGTCGAAATCCTCTCTACCAGTGATTCATAAACCGGTTTTTCTCCTTACAGCAGCATGTTCCCGGCGACTGTTGGGGTTTTTCTTAAGTGTTGATAACATTTCGATTTCCTTGGAGTCTAGCGTTAGGTTAGCAGAAGGAACTGGCAGTCTGGAGTGATTCGGTTGGTACCGATTTCTTTGTTGTGTCAGTTTTGTGTGCTGGTTTCAAAATCCAACAACTTGAAGCTCTTCTACATGTCAAAATATTTGTATATTTCAAAATAAAATAAAGCTGATAGTTGACAGGTTTGGACTTTAAGAGTTACTTTGCGTGTCGCAGTCATTTCTACAGAGATGATCTTTGCAGAAGTCAGGCTGTAGTCTCCCTTCTGGCGGCCATTCTCCCCTCACCACGGTTCAAACGGCTGAGAAAAGGAAGTACTGTTGCCATATTTGCGGGGGGGTCTCAGTACTGCTGGATAAGTATAGGATGAGGTATCTTAATGGGAAAGTGGTGTAACTGGAAGCTGGAAATTGAGCCACACGCGGGCACCACAGTTCTAAAGAGCCAGACTAGTTGGTTCCTGAGAAGAGCCATGCCCGCGGGAAACTGTCAAGCAAAGCCAAGGACAAGGTCACGGGTCGTTCCACCTTCCAGCACTTCTGGAGAAGACAGCCTACTAGGTTTCGGAGCTCGGGGGCCAGATCATGCTCAGTCCGGGGGTCAGTACTTCCCTCTTCTGACAGGAAGTCTCATTTAGAACTTGGAATTCATTTCAGACATCCAGGGTTTTAGGCTAAGTCTTCTCTCTGTGGCGTTAGCCCCATTCATAATCAGAACAAACTCCTGTCACGAGGCCAGGTATTGGTGGATGAGGTGGGGTTGAAACTGGGCTCATGTATGAAACTGAACCATTCCTAGCAGTTCCCTGTCGTCTAGGGAGCGGTGCCCCCTGCCGCGTCCTGGGGATGTGATCTGTGAAAGGGGCAGCCCCGACCAGAGAGGTACGAGGTACCCAGTCTTTAGAGGGATACTCTAAATGAAATGGTGGTAAGTTCTGGAATTCCAACTTAAAGACAGCCTGCAGTAGTCCGGGGGGGGGGGTGCAAGTTCAGAACCCTTGCTCGGACTCCTCACCACAAGTGCAAGGTTGGGTGTGTGCCTGGTCGATTCCAGCTCTCTCATGCCTGGTTTGATCTTGGTCCCGAGAGGGTGGATTCTTTCCAGCATCCTCAGATGGCTCCTAGCTGCTGCCCGAGCTTCACAATGCTTGTTGATGGCCGCTAGCTGTGATGCGGGGCAGGAGGACGGCTCCCGCAGCCAGGGACAGTATAGGATGAAGCATCATAATGGGAAAGTGGTGTAACTGGAAGTTCACCTGGCCAGTTCAGCATCAGGTCTGTGTCCTGCCACCCCCTTCCCTTGTCCATTCCCAGGAGAGAGTCTGGTGCTTAGCCTTATCCGATGAATTATTTATGAGACTGACGCGCTACCTACTGCGCTAACGAGGCACCTCCGATGAATCATTTAGAATAAACTGTGGTACCCACCGGAGGTTTATCTCACTATGGATTTTTAAATCCCACACTTAATCATCATTTCATTACGGTATTTTCCCTTCATTTGGGCCCCTTTCTGATGCCAGGGTTTCAAATCTGGAGCGGGTGGCTAGCGTGACATCGGAAGGCAGAAGAAAATCTTCGTTGTGCGCTCGTTCTTGGTGTTTGCCAGGTGGGTTATGCGGACAGTCACTTTAGATCTGGAAAATTCACCTTCCTCAGATTATCTTCCACGTTCCTTCCACACCAGATTTCTAGGGTTCATGCAGCCTGCTTCTCTCACATTCAGACAGGCTGGGTCGTGCCATGTTTGGGGCTGAGGATGCACAAGCAAAGGGAAAATAATGTGGTTCGAAAGCCCGCTTCAAACTAGTTTTCACAGAAAGAACATCAGTAGACTTGCTTGGCCTACACTTGGGCTAATTCCTAGCCAGCCACCGTTTTCCTTCTGTCAAATGTGCTGGCTTAGAAATGACCCAAACGTTCATCAACCGACGAACCAATAGATAAGTGGTAGTTTAGCCGTACTAGACTAGAGTCCTACCCACCTAGCACTAGACTAGTCTAGAGTCCTACCCACCCATAGAAAGGAAAGACGCACCAAGGCCCGCTACGACCCGGAGGAATCTTGAAAACATCACGCTAAGCGAAGGAAGCCAAAGACCGAGTGCCACACGCCGTATGATTCCATTTATAGAGATGCCCAGAACAGGCAAAGCTATAGAGGCAGAACGTAGGTTACCGGCGGCTGCTGCCGGGGTGAGGGGGTAATGTGGAGCGACTGCCAGTGGGTGCAGGGCTTCCTCTCAGGGGTGACGAAATGTTCTGAAATTGCTGCTTGGACCCCTCGGTGACTCTACTGGCAACTGAAAATGGGCGACCCCCATGGTATGTAATTACAGCTCCCTGAAGCTATTTTTAAGAAAGAAGAACTTGTGCTGGCCGAGCCCCGTGCTGGGAATTGAATGTCACCTTTCCAAGAGCCACTAACTTCATTTTAATGAAGCAAAAGTCAAGACAAGGCCATGTAAATGCAGAAACCAAGTTTATACATGCCGATAAGTGGCTAAGAAGGGTTTGAAGGAGAATCACAAAAAATATTTCCCTGAACCCCAAAAGAGTCGGGAAAACATTTGTAAAACTCCAGAACATGCTCCGCTCATGGCTCACGGCTTTTTTTTCGAGTTGCCCTGGAGAGAGCGGAAGCGGACCGGTAGACGGATGAGGTCCACCCTCCACCCCCTCCCCACACACGGAGAGGCGGCCGCGATGGTGGCCGATGAACAAATGATATATGTTTACGTGTTTTTCGATTAAAATGTAGCAGGTAACCATTTTATGACTTCCTGTTTCAGCAAACTCTAAAATATATATATATGATCCAATATTGGTCGAGCAAAGTGTTGCATTAGAGCCGCATCTTGGATCTTGCCGCCTGTCCTGCCCCCCGCCACTTCTCTCCCTTTTGTGGTTTCCTCAGCTCGATGCTTCTCAATTTTTTGTGTAGAGCAGAATGCCCTGGAAGGCTTGTTAAAACACAGATGGTGGGGGGCACCCCCAGGGTCCCTACTGGGCAAGTCAGGGAGGACTTGCTTTCCTAACAGAGCTCCCAGGAGACCGCTGCGGTGGGGGGGGGGGTGCTGTGATGTGAGCAGCACTTCCTTGCGCATCCTTGAACCTGGTCACAGTGTCAGTTGGCTAGGGCACAATGAAGCACCCCCAGCGGAGTGGTTTAAACAATAGAAAGTGAATCTCTTGCAGTTCTGGTAGCTCTGAGTCAGATCAGAGTGTCCATAGAGCCGGGCCGCTGAAGGTGCCAGGGGAACTCTGTGCCAGGTCTCGCTCCTAGCTTCTGGTAGTTCCTTGGCTTGGGGTAGCAGAACTCCAGTCCTCACATGAATGTGTGTCTGTGTCTACGTCCCAATTTCCCCTTTTTATTAGGACACGAGCCACATGGGATTAGCACCCACCCTAATGACCTCATCTGAAGTCGATCATTTGCAAAGAACCTTTTTCCAAATAAGATCACATCCACAAGTACTGTGACTTCAACATCTTTTCGGCAGACACAATTCCACACAAAACATGGCCGTTTGCGGGGTGTCCATGAAACACCTCACCCAGGGCTGGTCCAGCTTGTCTCTCTGGCTTCTCAGCTCTGTCACCGGTGAAGTGCTCCACTGCCTTTGCACACTTGGCTCGGCAGTGACCTTGAGAGCCAGCACTGGCTTGGTCTCTCGAAAGTATTCACCTTTCTGCCAAGCTTGGATGTGCTTATGGCCACAGTGGCACCCAGCCTTCCCCAGCCGGCTAAGCAGCTGATGGAAATCTCTTGGGGTGGGGGTGGGGGGGCAAGACGACCAGATGCAGAGAGTCCGGCACCGCAGGAGGAAGGACAAGAGCCAGGTGGCTCATCTGCCCTCGTGTTCCTCTCGAGACTGACTTTCCCAAACAGATTCTGGACCCGGACCCTTGATCTTGGACCAAGCAAAGTCATTGACAAGGCTCCTGAATGATGATTTGCCCCCGTTCCCCTCCTGAAGGAAGAAGCGTGTTTCTAATTCCTTCTCTAATTCATTTTACCCTTGCGGAGACCCACTCAGAACCCCAGAGCTGGCATCAAGACGACTTTAAGCTGAACACATTTGAGGTTCAACTGTTGTTGATAAAGACCTTCTCAGAGTTTCCCGTATCTAAGAGCAGCAACTTCTCGGGAAATGAAGCCACCACAAATCCCTTCTCTGGGGGAGTTTTATGGTCCTGAAGGAGATAGGGAAATCGCTCCCACCTGTACAAACACTATCACAAACTTCCTTTTCTCCCCTCTGGTCTCCTAAAAACCCATTTGTTGTTCTCATGGAAGCTGTTTCTCCCAAGACGCAGCTAGAGAGGGAGAGAAACCGTAAGAGACCCTTAATCATAGGAAACCAAGTGAGCGTTGCCGGAGGGGAGGGAGCGGGAGGGTGGGGTGATGGGGGGGGTGGACATTGGGGAGGGTGGACATTGGGGAGGGTGGTCATTGGGGAGGGTGTGTGCTGTAATGACCACTGGCTATTATATAAGACTGACCAATCATAGACCTATACCCTGAAACTAATAATACATTTTATGTTAATTAATCTTAAATTTAAAACAATAAATAAAATGCATATCAACCAAATATAAAAAAAAAAAAAGAAGCTGTTTCTCCCAGCTCCCTTTCCTCTCCTAAGTTAGATATCCAAACCTTTAACTTGAACCGTTTAAGGAACCAGCAACTCTTTTGTCGGCTCCTATTATGCGTATGAAACAAACCCTTTTCTCCTGTCAAGCTGTCTTTTGCTGGTTTAATTCACAGGCTCTGGTTAAGACACTTAAAAGGGTAGGAGGAAAGGCTTTGGAGTTTTTTCCCCTCCTCTACAGCCTCTGAGCAAATGCGGGCAGCTTAGCTGTAGGGAAACAATTAACAGCCTCCTCCCAGCACCCCCAGGGAAGAATGGAAGGTCAGTCCTCCTTTTGACTCGGTTGTCATTCCAGAGGCAGGAGCTCCTCCCCCGGGGTTCCGGGTGAGCCCCGCTCCTTCTTGAAAGAGACCAGGGCCCTGGGAACCACAGAGCTTTGCGCGCGTCACTCTGAATTACCCAGACGGCAGGCTGGCCCTCCTGGACAGCTGCTTCTGCCACCCTGTAGCTGTGTGACCCGGGGCAACCCATTTGATTGTGACTCTGAGTCCTCTCTGCCCTCTGGCAAGAGAGGAAGGTTGGGGCGCCTGTCTTTTGCTTGTGGGGGTTAAAGGGGTGTCAGAGTAAAACACCTGGGTTTGAGCAGATGCTGTTAGTGTGAGTTAACAGTACAGACCTTCGGCAGCGGACGGTCCCAACTTGTTTCTTCAAAAGTGACGGCACGTGGAACCCCACTTCGCTGCTGGTTGTTGACTCCTCATTCAGCACTGCTCTAGCTTGTTTCTGCCTTAACCCTCAGAACAATCCTGACGGCGAGGTGTTGTTATGCCCTGACTACCGGAGCAGATGGAGAGTCGGTGAGGTGACCGGGCCTGGGGGCCTGGCCTTATACAGCTCATGAATGATAAAGCCAGGACTCAACCCCCACCCCACCCCCCACCCCCGCCTATGACCCTGAAGCTCACACTTGTAAAGGTCCTTGTTCCTTCAATCTGAAGTGAGCACCGACCAGGAAGCGTGCAAATATGCATTTACTTGCCATGTTTACTAGTAAATTTTTCCTCTTAAGAATGGAAAGGGGTGGGGCACCTGGGTGGCTCAGTGGGTTAAGCCGCTGCCTTCGGCTCAGGTCATGATCTCAGGGTCCTGGGGTCGAGTCCCACATCAGGCTCTCTGCTCAGCAGGGAGCCTGCTTCCTCCTCTCTCTCTGCCTGCCTCTCTGCCTACTTGTGATCTCTGTCTGTCAAATGGATAAATAAAATCTTTAAAAAAAAAAAAAAAAAAAGAATGGAAAGGGGTTGGGACGCCTGGGTGGCTCAGTGGGTTGGGCCGCTGCCTTCGGCTCAGGTCATGATCTCAGGGTGCTGGGATCGAGTCCCGCATCGGGCTCTCTGCTCAGCGGGGAGCCTGCTTCCTCCTCTCTCTCTGCCTGCCTCTCTGCCTGCTTGTGATCTCTCTCTGTCAAATAAATAAATAAAAAAAATCTTAAAAAAAAAAAAAAAAAGAATGGAAAGGGGCCACATCCAAGCCACCTGCCCTCTCTGTCCCAGACATGACAGAGCTGGGCAACGCGTGTTTGTGCGGCCTGGCTGGTTAGGAGACAGCGTCTCGGCGCTTGCCTTCAGCTTCTCCCCAGACTGTGTCCCCATTTCCTCAAAAGCCTTTTTATTGGGCAAACATACCTCGAGCTCTGCATCGCATGGAGCAGTGGGTTTTATACGCAAAGCTCTGGCGGGAGGTCAACGGTCATGCGTATTTTTTTCTCCATTATATGGGAAACCGCCGGATTGCGGTCATATGCATCCGTTCGGCCAGCATTTATCAAATGCCAGCCATAAGCTGGGTCTCTGCCCAGTCCCGAGCACACAGTCCCTGCCATCAAGGACAGAGTGGGAATGACCTCAAGATAAGACTCACAGCCTTCCTGATAACGCCCAGCAACGCTCCTTACCACGGCCACGTGAGCCAAGTGTCTGAATAAGTTATGAACCTGCACGTTTATGGGAGGGGAAGAATCAAGCTAACTAGACAAGGAAGATAGCTTTTGCATGACTAGGAAAAGCAGGGAGGAGCACTCAAGGCCCTTGGGACAGAAGTGCCAAAGTGCCTCCCACGTGTGGGAAAGCGGTGTTTCCCAGATGGGCCAGAGTAGGGGGGACGGTGTTGGGGAGAGACGACAGGAGGAAGGTCAGTGGAGGCTGGACTGTGGAGTGTTCTGAGGTTACCACGAGGAGTGTGGGTTTCGTCCTGTGGGCCAGAGGGGGAGGAGGGCATCGGTGGCTTGGCCGCAGGGACGTGCCTGGGACGAGGTGTGTGTAAGGGGCTCTGGTGTGCAGGAGCGGGAGGAAGGAGACAGAAGGGAACCGAAGAACCGGAGGCTAAGGGGATGAGGGCAGACACACGGGAGACGCATGCGAGGGAGGAGGCAAGCTGGGACCCCGGGGACGCTGGGGTACGATGCCTAGGCGGGGCGGTGGGGGGGGCAGGTGGCTGGAGGCAGCAGAGAATGTGGCTCCACATGGAAGTCGAGGCGTGCAGCTGGTCCTTCAGGACTGATGGGGCTCTGTGCGACACTCAGTGAAGACATCATGCCACTGGGGACCGAGTGGGCTACCAAGGCTGGAGATCGGGGATATCAGACTTAGCCAACAGACACTCGCTAACCAGTGAGTGACTTTTAAATACTTTTGATGGTAAGCATGTCCTGTGCCGTATCTGGGGCAAGAAATCTTTTGTTTTTTTAAATAGAATTATACCCCAAAACCAAATAAACAAGTCAAAAAATGGGCAGAAGACATGAACAGACACTTCTCCAAAGAAGACATACAAATGACCAACAGACCCATGAAAAAATATTCATCATCATTAGCCATCAGGGAGATTCAAATCAAAACCATATTGAGATACCACCTCACACCAGTCAGAATGGCCAAAATTAACAAGGCAGGAAACAACAAGTGTTGGAGAGGATGTGGAGAAAGGTGAACTCTCTTACACTGTTGGTGGGAATGCAAGTTGGTGCAGCCACTTTGGAAAACAGTGTGGAGGTTCCTCCAAAGGTTGAAAATAGAGCTTCCCTATGACCCAGCAATCACACTACTGGGTATTTACCCCAAAGGTACAGATGTCGTGAAAAGAAGGGCCATCTGTACTCCAATGTCCATAGCGGCAATGGCCACAATAGCCAAATTGTGGAAAGAACTGAGATGCCCTTCAACAGATGAATGGATAAAGAAGATGTGAATGGAATATTACTCAGCCATCAGAAAGGACGAATACCCAACTTTTGTATCAACATGGATAGGACTGGAGGAGATTATGCCGAGTGAAATAAGTCAAGCAGAGAAGGTCAATTATAGGGTTTCACTTATTTGTGGAGCATAAGGAATAGCATGGAGGACATTAGGAGAAGGAAGGGGAAAATGGAGGGGGAGAAGTCAGAGGGGGAGAAGAGCCATGAGAGACTGTGGACTCTGGAGATCAAACTGAAGGTTTCAGAGGGGAGGGGCTGGGGGGGCTGGGTGAGCCTGGTGATGGGCATTAAGGAGGGCACGGACTGCATGGAGCACTGGGTGTTATACGCCAACAACGAATCATGGAACGCGACATCAAAAACTAATGATGTACTACTGTATGGTGACTAACATAACATAATAAAAAGATAGAATTACATCTCAGATATGGCACGGGACATACTCATACTAAAACATGGCCATTCATTTATCTGACTGTTGGACTGGGTGTCCTCTATCTGCTCTGGTGACTCTACCTGAGAGGTGCCAAGACAGAGGGCTCCATGCCCCCGACCCACCTTCCTCCTGCCTGCCGGCTCAGAGCATGGCCTGTGCCCCCGGACATGGAGTTCTGATTACTAAACCTGCGGCGCTGCAGGCGAACTGGGGGGGCCGGGTCACCCTAGGCTGAACAGATGTCGCCTGAACTGTATTTGGGGAATCTTCTGACCTTCAGCCATCTCCCGGGGTGGGGGGCAGGGGGCCCTCGGTTGCGGCCGGATGCACTGGGGGCCTCAGTGGGCCAGGGGTGCCCACCCCAGCCAACCGTCTCAGCAGCCCCCCCTCTGCACCACGCTGTCTGTTGCTTCGGCTGTGCCGAAGATTCTCAACCCTCACTAGAATTTTCCTTTGCTATGCATTTGGGGTGTTTTTGGATTTTTTGTTTGCTTTTCTTGAACATTTGCTGCTGATTTGGTCCCGTTTTAAAATTCGGTCTGGTCGAGCTGTGGTCCCGTCTTCACCTCCGTGGGCCCCTTTCCTGTCGCTGCCCTTCCTTCCCCCCTGCTCTGTGGAGTCCACCCGCCACGGCCAGCTTATCAGCCAACATGCCAAGGGCCTGCACTTTGTCCCCGCGGCTCCTGACGAGGACTCCCCGTGCCCTTTCTCTGCCCCTCTGCCGAGCCCAGGGGTGGTAAAATGCACCCAAGGAAAGCAGCAAGCTGGGCTTTACATTTAGAAACTTCCTCTGTTTGCACCAACTCCACTGGCACAGCGCGAGTTCTCTTCTCGCCCCGAGTTGCTCTCTGCTCACAGGAACCATGGCCTTGAACAATCTCTCGAATGGTTTTGTCCAACTTGAAAAAGCTTGGATTCCATTTTCTTCTTGTCAGCTATTGTATCATTGACCAGGTGTTATACATTTTTTCCATTTCTGCTTAGGTCCGTGAGTCTTGCGTGTGTGCTTACTTTATTTTTTTTTATTTTAAGATTTTCTTTGACTGAGAGAGACACAGCGAGAGAGGGAGCACAAGCAGAGGGAGTGGGAGAGGGAGAAGCAGGCTTCCCACTGAGCAGGGAGCCGGGTGTGGGACTCGATCCCACGACCCCGGGATCATGACCTGAACTGAAGGCAGACGCTTAACAACAGAGCCACCCTGGTGCCCCATGTGTGTGTGTTTTAAAACAGCTTATTTTCAATGTGATAAGGGTATCTAAATACCTAGCTTTCACTCATTCAGCTAAAAGATACGGCCACACAAAGAGAAAGGGAAAGTGATGCTGTGAATATCGTTCATCACAGACACACAGACACACACACACAAACACAAACACACACACACAGTTTATTTAAAACACATTCAAGCCCTGTTTTTTGGGCCGGCTATTCTAGACCTGTCAACAGATGGATGCACCTCTGTGTCACAGACATTAATCTCAGAGTTTGATGAAATAGAACTGTTAGAGCAGAAGCCGGGTGGACAGAGGGTCCCAGACATGGGGCGGTTCAGTCTAGAATGGCAGCTCCCAATCGGACTCAAAGCCCAGAGGACACACGGTGAGCACGAATGGGGGTGGGTGACCCAGAAGAGCAACTGGTGAGTCACAGTCAGGTAGCATTTGCTCGGAGTCTTGGGTACAACTTCTGGCTGCGTGTGGGCAGCCAGGAAGACCCAGAGACCTGTGGGCAAATCCTTCCCGAGTCCCAGCGGAGGAGCCTGAAGACAGCCAGATCCTTTGGCCAGTACGAAACGGCAGACACCATGTCTAGAAGCATCCAAAGCTTTTAGGACAGATGTAACGTGGACAGGGACTGCACCGCACCAAACCCTTCCTCACCAACAACCGGGTTTCAACTGAGCGACCCTCAGTCTTCACTTGCAACATGTAATTAGTACGACGTCCCAAGTGTGTCAGTGTCCCCAAACCATCGGGCAGCCTTCACTAGCCCTGGAGCTGTGCACGCATAGCATCACTGCTATTGATGGCAGCGGACTCGTGGCGAGCGAAGCGGATGTCTGGACCGGGAGTGGCGAGTTCATTCATCAGACTGAATGCCAGAGAGCAAAGCCTTTGTTTAACTTTTTATTCATCATGGCACAAGATAGAACTTTACGAAACACCACGGAAAATGTCACTGCTGACATGAAAACTAAGAGTAGCATGTTTCATAAAAAATTCTTTTTCTATAAGACACATTCCCTTACGAAGTGAAAAAAAAAAAAAAAAAAAAACTCCTAAAATACTGAAGCGAATCGCCACCTGCTGGTCAAAAGTGGTTTTGCGGTTGAAACACTTGAAACTACTGAAGTACGGTAGGAGTATTTACGATACACACAAAATTACCGAAGAAAACATGTCCTCAGCCTTTGGCACGATGTCACTACAAAGCTGAGGATTTTGTCCAAACACGACTCACTTTACAACGCTTTGGGTATAATTGGGTTAATACTGATTAGGGGGCAAAAGGCAAAACTTTGTCCTGTGATTTGAATACTCTGTTTGGGTGTTTAAACGCTTTATAGTTGGATTCCAGTTTGTACTTTTGAAAAATACATAAAAAGTATACATTATAAATATATATTATATAGGGTCTATATAAAATTGAATTTGATCTGAAATGGGAAGGACAACTTCTTAGTTATTCTGTCTTTGTTAGGCACGGCCTTTCTCTTGTTTGAGTAACTGAATCATTTCTAAACAGATTCTAAAAATATATTCCATAATGTATCAAATTTAATATCTTCCTTAAAACACATTCAATACGAAAAAGCATTCAGTGACTACGTTTTCTTTTGTATCTCACTACTATATAAAAATATGGCTTGGCATAATCTGTTTTGTTAGTGTTTCTCCTCGGTGTTGAAGGAAGGGCTGTCCCCAGCTAAAAAGCTATGGCAAAAGCACAGAAACCTGCTTGTGCATATTCTAGAACATTCTATAGAATCTCCTTACTCAGTATAAGTGAAGTGATTTTTTAAAATTGTTCTGTTTCTGTGACTATAACATATATGATTATCATACATAATCTGTTACAGAATATACAACAGTTAAAACTAAGTTACATAAATACAATTAAGCTATACCAAAGCAAGGGATTTTATCTTCTACAAAGCCAATGGGAGTAGTTTTTAGGTTGGGTATCACCATCTATTTTTGTTTTCGTTTTCTCCTAAGGCTGGCTATGCAACAGAAGTTTATTATAAATGACAAGGGTACTAGTGCTCTATACCTTTAAGTGAACCGGGTTTCTCTCGTGTTATTTTTTTCTAAGTGTTAAAGAAGAAAAATCAGTCCGCGTCCAACCGTCCAACACCAACTTTTCCCTGCGGAGTGAAAGGAGGCTGTTTGGGCCATGGGGGCGTGAGCTTGGGCGGGCTCACACGAGCGTCTCCGGGAGGGCGTCGGGGTTGTCGGGTGATAAGAGCTCCCAGATCTGCCACCGCTCCCTCTGCCACTCGAGCCACGTGGCATCCCCCAAAGTCTCACTGTTCCGATCACTGGTGGAGGTGGAGTAGGCGCTGCTCAGTGTTTGCTCAGCGGCCTGCTGCTCTCCCTCTCGCTCTCGCTCGGTTGTTTGGCCTCCCTCTTCCAAAGCTGTTCGGGAACTTTCTTCTGGCCTCTGAGGCCTCCACAGCAGCGGCTCTGCTGGCTGGTGGGATGACGCCCCAGCTTGCTTCCCTGGACCAGGGTAAGGAGGAGGAGGCCTCTTGTCATGCTTCTCACTCTCCTGAGTTCTCTGGTGCAAAGGCTTGGCTCGCCTGCCCTGCCGCCAGGGCACATCGAGCTCGCTCTCCGCGAGGTCTTCGGCGCTGTTCAGAGTCAAATACTGCTCTGACTTCGCTGTGGTCTGCTCAGACCTTCTGCCGCCGCCCTGGATGTGGGGCGTGCTGCAGACACGGGACACGGGAGGGCAGGCTCTGCACTCCACGACGGTGGCCGTGGTCTGAGTCCTCCGAATGACCTGTGGGCCACTTTCCAGTTCTGTGGGGCTCCCCTGCCACCGGGGCCAATTCGGGGACAGGTTCCCTTGTGAAAGGGAGCAGGGCCCCGGTCGTAGGGAGCTGCTTTCAAAAATGTCTCCATAGGAACCTGGAAGCCGGAGAGAAGGGCAAGAAATGCAATTAGTTTGTAGAATCCCTGTTGGGATGTGTCCTGCTACTTTCCTTCCCACGGCCGGCTTCAAAAATCACGCAAGCACAGGGCACTCCTGCTACTGGCTAAAGTAAGACGCGTCCTGGGAAAAGAAGTAAGTGACACTTTGGTTATTGGCACAATTCAGGGATCAGCTCCAGCTGCAGATGTCACACGAGATCCCACGGTCCTTGTCACTGATTTGTTTCGGAAAAGGCCCCTTCCACAGGGCTTCTGAACCTGGAAGGGAAAGCAAGTGTTCTCTTCTCGTTCGGCGAGAGTCGCAGTCCTGAGGAGAAACCAAGGACGATGCTCTGATGTTCCCACCGTGTTAGTAAAAGGTGTTGGAATGAATGACCTGAAGCTAAATGCCCCATCCCGGGCCAGAAGGTAATGAAGACAGCAGCTGCTGTGTGGACGTCATGACCACCACTGTGGGCAAGACCGGCCTCGTCCTCTCGCTTACTCAAAAGCAGGCAGGGAAAGAAAGATCATTTGGGGCAGGAGGTATGAGCATTTGCACAGGGACCGATCAGAGTTGAAATAGCAGAAGGAAATGGAGCGGAACATCTTGGAAGTGTTTCTCCGTGGGGGAAAAGGCAGTAAATCACTTCATAGGGTACAACGCAATGTGGTTAGATAATGGATCGGTACTAAACTCAGCTGGCTTAGAGGCCACTAGATTAAAGAGGCACCGAGCTTTAAAAATGGAATATGGGAGGAGGTGCCTGGGTGGCTCAGTCAGTTAAGCTGCTGACCCCTGATTTCGGCTTGGGTCATGATCCCAGGGCTGTGAGATGGAGCCCGGCACCAGGTTCTGAGCTTGGCCTGGAGTCCGCTTGGGATTCTCTCTCTCTCCCTCTCTCCCCTCCGCCCCTCCCCCTGCTTGATCTCTCTCCCCACCCCAAATAGAAATAAACAAAATCTTTTAAAAAATAAAAATTAAAAATTAAAAAATACAAAACACCAGCTTGGGGAGGTTCAGCTGATTAAGAGAAAAACTGGAAAATAATGGCGAGAAAGAAATGCAAATGAAAATGATAAATACAATTTTTCTCTTTTTAAATAAGATTTTATTTATTTATTTGAGAGAGAGAGAGCATGAGCAGGGGGAGGGGCAGAGGGAGAGCGAGAAGCAGGATCCCTGATAAGCAGGGAGAGCCCGATGCAGGACTCGATCCCAGGACCCTGGGACCATGACCTGAGCCGAAGGCAGATGCTTAACCAACTGAGCCACCCAGGCGCCCCCAGTCTGGTTTTCAAATTGGCAAAAATGCAAACCCAGTGATGTACAACACTGACAGGACTGCTTGGAAAGCTGCGTAATTTCCACTGTCCTATTCTGGATGTATAACTTGCTTTCCAAAATTTTGTGAATCTATTAATCACTGAAAATACAAAACAAAAAGTACATGAAAGAGGTTCCTGACAGCATAACTTACTACAACAATGACCAAAAAAAATGGGTTGTAAAATATGACTATGTCCTCCGGAATACTATGTGGCCCTTAACAATAAAAATGACAAGTCAGCAGGAAATGGAAGTTAAACAGATAATATCAAGTGGCATGGACAGAATGATGGTAGCTGTGTTTAAAAACTCTTGCAAAGGAAGTAAAATGAAATATAGTGAAAGACTGATGTATTTTGGCGGAAAGGCTAAGTACAGCTTGATCTGTCTTCCCCCTATTTTCAGCATTTTCCAAATAATGCTTGACAAGTATGTAATACGAGAGTAAGGCAAAAATCAAAGAAAATTAATTTTAAAAGTAAATGCAATAAACGGTCTTTAAAAGATAATATGTCACCTGTCATTCCTGGGTCTTTGGAACCACTTTTTAATGTTGAATGCCAAGTTCCCCAGATATTGAAAGGCTCCTTTGACATATCTAGGAGAAAGTGTATAGAGAAAGGCACGTCACTCACAATGAAAAGTGAAGGGAAAAAACCAAGAAACAAATATTCTGGTAACATAGCGCCACATTCAAGGCTGTGGTGGATACAAGACAGAAGATGCTTGCCCTTCGGGGGCTTTGCCCATTTGCGATTTACAGAAAGGTTCTCTCTATGATGGTTGTGGTACCCAGAATCAGGCCCCCCAAAGATGTGTGCGCCACAATCCTTGGAACCTGTAAAGGTGTTATATACCAAAGGGACTTTACAGATGTGATGGAATGATGGGTCTTGAGCCGAGAAGATGATCCTGGCTTATCTGGGTGGGTCCGACGCAATGACAAGGGTCCTTACAAGGGGGAGGCAGAAGAGAAGATTTACAACGCTGGCTTTAATGGTGGAGGAAGCGCCAAGAACCAAAGAACACAGGCGGCCCCTAGAAGCTGGAAAAAGGCAAGGAAAGAGATTGGTTCTTAGAGTGTCCTCAAGGAACGCAGCCCCGTGGGGCCATTTTGGATTCCTGAGGTCCCGAACTGTAAGATAATAAATGCGTGCATTGTTTCTATCTTTTTTTTTTTTTTAGAATTTTAGTTATTTATTTCAGAGAAAGAGGGAGAGTGTGTGAGAGCCTGGGATGTGATTATAAGTATTTCTCCAAGCAAACGTCTACCAGGCTCTCCTTGAATTCCCAGGCCATGGCCTGAGTCTGCTTTAGAGGTGAGGCCGGCAGCAGAAGGAACTGGCTAAGAACAGCCCGTGCGTACGGGGAGGGACTATCGAGCGCTTCCTACATGCCACGGTCTGTGTTGAGAACTTTACATGGATTAGCTGGTTAAACTCTATGAATTAATACGGCTGTGTTTCCTAGTTCTCATGCGAGGAAGAACAGGGACTCCAAAGAACTCAGCCTTTCACACGAGATCCTGCAGATCCAAAGTACCAAGATGGTTACTGAATTCAGATCGAGGGCTCTTACCCCCATAGGGTTCTAACATGACTGCTTGCTTGCTTGCTTTCTTTCTTTCTTTTTTTAAAGATTTTATTTGTTTGACAGAGAGAGAGTGAATAAGCACGAGAGAGCACAAGCAGGGGGAGTGGTAGGCAGAGGGAGAAGCAGGCTCCTTGATGAGCAGGGAACCCAAAGTAGGGCTCCATCCCAGGACCCCGGGATCATGACCTGAGCTAAAGGCAGATGCTTAACGACTGAGCCACCCGGGCGCCCCTAACGCGACTTGTTTCTTTTTGCTTTGTTTTGTTTTTTAAGATTTTATTTATTTATTAGAGAGAGAGCGAGCACAAGCAGAGGGCAGGGGGAGGAAGAAGGAGGCGAAGAAGCAGGCTCTCCTCTGAGCAGGGAGACTCACTCGGGGCTCGATCCCAGGACCCAAAGGCAGATGATTAGCTGACTGAGCCACCCAGGTGCCGGCGACCTGTTTCAAGTTCCCACAGGGTGCGGTTATTTCCAGGGAGAAAGTTGCAGTTAGGCAGGATTGCTAAGCCCCGCTGCAGTGATATTTGGGGCCAGAGCTTTCCCTGTGTGGGGCCGTTCTGTGAGATGGGATATTGAGCAGCAGCCCTGGGCTTCACCATCTACACAGCAGAAGCACCCCGTCCTAGGCTGTGTCAACCCCAAATACCTCCCGACATTGTCAGATGTCTCTGGGGACACAGAATTGAGGATGGCAGTGTTAGAGCTGGCTGAGATGAATGCACAGAAAGCATGGACACGCGCTTTAGTCCACCTGCTAATCGGAGTGAATGTGTATCTTAGCCAATGTGCTAAGAAACTATGAAGCAAACACACGGATCCTGGGAAGAAAGAATCAAGCTTTCTTGGTTGTAAGTTGTCTATTCATGTCCCCTTGAATTTGTACTAAGAAACCCGAATATACCATGCCTTTCATGAGAGCAAAAATCTCTTTTTGTCATTGCAGAGAATACCACATATAGAAAATTTGTCACTAATTGTTAAGAGCAAAAATGAGAGCTCATCTGTATGCATTAGAAAGGGAACAGTTAGAAATCTACAATACACCGATTTAATGGGAATATACAGTGGGCATGAAGAATATTAGCAAAATAGAAAATGTTAATGATACGATTTTAAGTAGAATAAGTTTAATTCAAAAGTAGCTATGCTTTGAAAACAAATATATCAAATTAGAGGTGCATTTGGACAAGGGTTAGAAAAAATGAAGTTTCACATTTTAAAAACAAATTTTATGCTTGAAGGGGACATGGGTTACTGTTTTCATTACAATTTTTAAAAATTATTTTTGACATGACTATTTGTAAAATAAAAATAAATGTGCTAGGATTTAAACCACCAAAAAAAAAAAAAAAAAAAAAAAAACTCAAAAAACCAAAAAAACAAACCCAACCCATCAAAAACCAGAGCCCTTTCAGGGGGTCTCTTTGGATTAAGTGATACGTGTAGGATAAGAGAGCAAGAATTTGTGTCTTCCACTTATTTCTCAGACTGCCCTGCTGAGTCCTGGCACTGAGGAATTATTCTGTGGAGGGAAAGAACAGAGCCACACATTCGGTAGTCAAAGAAATTCGGGAAAAACTGCAAACCACAGTGTCCCTTCCATTGTGCGAATTAATGGTGCCCGTTAGCACTTTACAGGGTTTGAGAAATTGTACGATAGAGAAACTATTAGCTTGGTTAGCCCAGCATTCCCCAAATGTATTTGACCATGGAACCCTTACTCTGCTATTAAAAAAAAAGAAAGAAAGAAAAAAAAAAAAGAAAGATAGATAGATAGAAAGAAAGAAAGAAAAAGAAAGAGACGAAGAGGAGGTCCGAGAGCCCTTCCCATGCCCCTGTAATGAGAGTCACTGATCTGGCCAGCGCCAGCCAGGTGCCAGTTACCTTTGCCAAGCCTTGGTCCAGGAGAACTCTCCCTTGATTTCGACGATGGCAAGTGGCTCACCAGCACATACTGCTCCGGCCCTTTGTAAAGCTTCTCCGAGCCCCCCGGGGCCGCATCCTCTTGCATAGCCAGCAAGGAGCGTGCAGACAGCACTGGGGAGTTGTTGTCATAAGGGGAGAGGTCTCCGCTGGAGGCCTTGTTGGAGTCGGTGGACGAGTGCCTTCCTCCCACAGAAAAGGAAACTTCCGATCGTAACATGTCAGGGCTTCTGGTGTAAGGAGAAAATGGCAAGTGTGTGAGCGTGTTAACACTCAGCGACCAGACGCAAACAATATGATCGTTACACAAATGACAGGCGGAGAACGCATGGGCACAGGGGCCAAAACAAAAGACCTTGGGAGCAAGGTTCCAAGACTTGTACAGCAAGAATGTGAAAGCGTTTCCACGACACGGCCGGCAGAGGGCAGTGACACCCCACCGTCGGCAGGGGAACGGGGCGGGGTGCGGGATGATGGGACAGACATGGAGCCCTGTGTTCACTGTGCAGCGCTGAAATGCCTGCTGCGTTACTCCCACTGCCATTGGGAAATGAGAGTCTGATGCTCCTTATCTGTTAAGGAAGGCGAAACTGGCAGAGAACTCTCTTACGTTCCTCCATATCCTGAATTTAAAAATAATTCGAATAAAACTATGATTGAAACTGTACAAGAAGTTCATGATGGCTTTATAGATAATGTCTCCTCCCCCACCCAAATACTTCATGGGCGCAAATCCATCTTTCCTGTGATGACGATGGTGATGGTGGTGCTGATGCTTCTGGGGGGAGTAACAGTTTCACGTACAGGCCAACGACATAAATAGATGACCATCACCAGAGTTCACTGTATTTTAATACTCTACCAGGCTCTAGTGCTTTCCTAAACTGATATAAAACAGGCTAAGTAGCATGTTCATGATGTTTTCTATGTGGATGGGCTGTCACACCAACAGAAACAACAGTGAAAATGCGAGAGGAACAGGAAAATGAGAACATCAGGAGTGTTGGAAGTCTTACCTGGGAACATCTGTATTTTCTACCTTCCTCAAAACAAGTGGCCCTGACATCTTAAAGGGAAATGATCACAGAATGATTAAAAGTTCCAGAACCCCCTTCCATCTCTCCCTGCCAACCCTGCTTCACTCCTCTTTACTAGTCCTTGTTTTCTTCTGGTTTAATTCCTCAAAACAAATCCTCTGGGATCTTAAAGGTAAACACATGCCTGAGTAATCTTTTCCTAACGAGCTGGCTGTGTGCACGCAGCCCGGACGATGGAGGACCTGCACTCACAGGGGACCTAGCTTCGTCTCGGGTTTCCAGCGGGGGTTGGCGTCCAGGAGAAAAGCATTTCAGCATCTGTGACATGCCTCGCCTGTCACTGACGTAGCCAGGGCCCGAGCACTTTTTGCTGAGGCAATTTCTTACCCACATGGAATAAATAAGTCCTTTCCCTGCCTCCTCTTTAAACTGGTGACAGACACTCTTCTGGGAAAGAGCCAGAGAACCACCATGAAGATGTTTTTCCAGAAACTAGTTAGGCCTCTAGTGAATGAAGGAGAACTCAAAAGAACTTACTATTTTCTGCTGGAAGGGGTTGTGTGTGTTTTGGGGGGGGGGACTACTTAACCTCCACTTCTAATTCAAGGGGCGGGGGTTCCTCCCTAATTCTAGCGGGGGAAACAGAGCAAAACAAATGGACGCTTGTCTGTCATGAATTTGACTCTGCTTGAGGAAACTTTACTATGAAAATAAGAAAAACTGAATGTGTCGATCAGATTGCTTGGCTTAGAATCAGGGTTCAGACCAGGGCTAGAAATTCTATGACTGGGCCCCTTTCCGTTTGTTCTCCCCGTTTAGTTGACGGGTTTTCTCCAGTCATTAATGAAAATGTCTTCTGTCTACTCGGCGAGAATAAGTCAGGGTACTCTATCAGTACCAGCGGGGCCAGAAAGCCTTCCTTTACGGGAGGTTTCAAAGAGAGCCAAGTCAATTCATTAGCCAACAGAGAATACCCATCAGGGCTACGAAGGCTTTCTTGGTCCCTCCCACTGGGAGGAAAAATGTCAGAAAGGTGATATTTTCACTCACGGAGACCCCAATTATTCTGTGTCATGTCTCGTTCATCTGTCTTAAAAAACAGAGAATACAGTCAGCAAAATGTGACAAGTTGCAGATTCTGCTAGTAGTGACGTGCATAAAGAAAGGTCCCCTAACTGTTTCGAGTCTCAGTACCAGGAACATCTATCTGGGCTCCTGCCGAGCAAGTAGGTGGCGCCCCCCCACCCCCAGGGAAGCGTGTGTGACGTCATAAGTCATGCACGTCTCTCCGCAAAGGCTGCGAAGGGCTCCCAGGCGCCGGGCTCCGCTCGGGGGTCGGGACACAGGAAGCCTGTGGGCGCCGCGGGGCGCCCCCGCCCCAACCTCATCTTCCCTTATCGCTCGCTCTGCCCCTTTCCTTTCCCTCGGCTCTCAGACGAATCACTACGACATTGTTCCACGCACGTACTTCGGCAAGCTGCTTCCACAAACTCTTTGTGGACTGGTGTACAGACAAGGAAATCGCACGCACATGAATTATTGCGGGTACCGAAAAGGCTTCATGAGAACATTGAATGTGCTTCACCCAAACACAGTAAAACAAAGAACAATCACAGCGGTAACAAAAATAATCGAAGCTGCCACACGAGTTCCCTTCCACGCTCATGCCTGTGACTGGCTCTGGTGGGGGAGAGGCGGGAGAGGACGAGGGGGCCCTTTCCTCTGCTCCTTGGGGAACACCACCTGCGAACTTGCTGGAAAAGCCAATTCTCTAGCTCTATTCAGGGCCTGCTGAAGGGACTGGCTGTAACAGCTGGGACCCCCGGGGGAACTATTAAGAATTTCAAGGTGGTGACCACAGATCATCAAGCCAAATGCGGGCTTCTGGTCCATGGGGGTCCCGTGCACCTGCCCGGGTCACAGACTGCGAAGCCGGCTTTGCCTGTTGAAAGGGCATCTGGGTGCCAGCCTGGCAAACTGTGCTTCAGAAACCCCTCCGGGGAAGTGTGCTACGCGGGCAAGTTTGAGAACGTCCATGCGGAACCTGCCTTCCCTCCCTCATCTATAGAGAGGACAGCGGGCTAAGGCTCCACTGAGTCAAATCGGGAAGGAAACCGCAGATAGTGGCCCAAACCTCAACACCGGCTGACGGCGGGGATGCGGGGGTGTGAAGAAAGGGCGTGTGTGCCCACCCTACAGGCTCCAGTCCGCCGGACCCAGGTCACTGAATGTAGCTTGGTTGTGGGTCCGAACGCGTTAAGGCGAGAGGGAGCAGGAGAGGCCAACCTGCCTTTCTCTGCTCTTCTGGTTCATTCTCTGAAGTCAAGCCACCAAAGTGACGACGTCTGGGGCACCAATCAGGGGACAAACCAGAGGAAACGCCCCCTGCTGGGGTGGCTGGGCTTGCAGCCAGGGACAGGAGCAGAGCGACAGGAGAGAGGGGATGCCTTCCTCCCCCAGCCACGTGGCACAGCTCAGTGACAGATGAGGCTATGGTTTGCGAGCACATGGTAAGCGGCTCGTGAAATGCATGGATGTGAGACAGCCCCTTGGCCTGTAAGAAGGGTGAGGGCTGCTGCTGACCCCGACCTCAGGCGGCATGGCCGGCCAACAACACTCCTGGTCCTTGATCACGGTCCAGAGGTGAGCGAAAGACACGAGGCAATCGTGTGTCTTTCTAGCAGCCGGGACTGTAGGGCTTGAGCCACTTCTCAAACTTATGTGAAAAACGGCAGTCTTATTAAATCTCGCTAGGAAAATGCCATGTGTTACACCTTGAGTTAATGACCCTCTTAAATGCTGGAGCTATTTCCTATCTGTCATTCCACTTTCTCAGCCCAGGTCCGTCAGGCTGTGGCCACATTTGGCTAAGAACCCACATCCCAGAACCGCCTTTCTGCATGGGAGCCTGCCAGTTGGTCAACGAAACCAAACTATTTTATTCACTTCTTGGGACTGTCACTGAGAACGTAGGCAGTTCCGAGGTTAAAAACAAAATGGGTGGCATTCCATGGCTTTATCATTAAATCTCCTAGAAACAAAACCAGAAGCCCTATTTTGGGTATCGCTGAAAGACGGGACAAGCGGCCACCACTGCCTTCACTCACATTCACCTCGAGGATGGTTCAACTCTGTGAAGACAATTTTCAGTTCAATGCTGCAAGTCAACGTAATAAAAGATCTGTGTTTCTCTACAGAAAATAGTGATTCACTAGATGAGGAATAGTCTGGAGGCAGGTAATGAGCTCTCTATGTCTTGGAATTTAGCCGAGGGAGGTCGGGAATGGTGAGTGGATAGGTAACCAGATGGCAAGGGTTTGCCTCCGCGAATGGGGGGCTTTTCTCCATGAGACCTGAACACCCCAGGACCATCCACACTGGCGTGGCCAGTCTCAGCTAACAAAACAAGCATGAGATGGACATGGAGAGCGAATCACTTTCTCACCCTTCGCTGGTCCCTCCAGGTCAGGGGGTTAGGACGCTGCCGGCAGGGCACTGTGGGCAGGCCTGCCCTGCTGCCGGCCGCACAGAACTTGTTCTGCGGATAAATGGAAAACTGGGGTTCAACCACCGGGTGTGTCGGCCCAGCCCCTTGCGGAGCCACCCCAGTGAGAAACATCCTTGGAGACGACCAGCTTGTGTTGGCTTCATCCTTGCCTTTATCGTTCAACTGATAAACCTCTGTCTGTTGGAACGCAAAGCACATGACCGTCTCAGACACGATTCGGTGTACAGGGAATGGAATCCACGGACATGACAGCTCTGGATTTATGGAGGATTTTCACATGAGTCATGCTCGGCTCTGCAAAGCAGCCCTTATGCAGACAAAGGCGCCCCCTTCCAAGAAGAAGCTGACGATGGAGCCAAACTCCCCACAGGAGATGAGGTCAGCGCCCTGGACATTAGGACTTACTCATGGCTTTGGTGAAACGTCTCCCCTCCCTTTTAGCACTTATGAATTCCCTCCTAATAGCCGCGGCCCATGAAGGCATTTAGGACAGGGAAGAGAAAACGATGCTGACCTTATTCTCTCTTTGTACAGTATGCCTGATAAAACATGTTCAAGTTAATATTTTCCAAGTTTATAAAGAAGCTGTGAACCACAAAGACTTTGGAAGAAAGAGATGATGTGATAAATTCTCCCTCCATTTTGAATCGGCTTTTCCTAGAAGGCACATTCAAGACTTTTTGGAATTTTTCATTATGGATTCCCTATTCTACATACATTTTTCCTAAAACTGGCTGGAAAAAAAGAAAAGGCTTTCTTGAACAGCGTGTGTGTTGGGGGTGGGGGACACAGGTGTTAATGCTTCATTAATTTCCAAGATGTCGGAGCAGAACGACAGTTGAGGCCATAGTTACTGTCAGTCAATGGATTCATGACTGGCACACTACACTGACGACGTCTGATTTCTTATCTCTTAAAATTTCCTGAGAACTTTTTGACTTTACAAATCCTAGTGAAAGGAAAATCAAAATTACAATTCATCTTGTAACACTCCATGGTTTTGTGGAAGAAGACATTTTCCATGACAGTCTTTGAAAGGTTAAAATAAATGATCTACAGGATATTTATTGGATAATTTAAATACGGTGCCTTGAAATTATGAGAAAGCCTTACACTCCTCCATCAATGAGAAGGTGGACTTTTTTAATTCACTGGGAGGAGAGTCCAGTTCATTAAACAATTACTTTTCAGTTCTGAAATGTTATCCTTCGAGATGGCCATGAGTCTTCTTCCATGGTTTTGATCACCTGGTCGCCAGTTTTGCTATGTAAAAACTTATTATGCAGTAAAAACCGTGTGAAGGCCACAAACAGAATTAAATACAATGAAATTCACAAATGTACACCTATAGGTTTGGTTCATCCGTATTGGCTTTCTCCCCAAGTGCAGTTTAATGTACTTTGACTGTATTTCCAGAATACAGGAAGGAAAATGCTCTACCGAGCCTTGTATACCACATGGGTATACTGTATAGGTAGACCTGGCTTTATGTAATTTTTAATGGTTAGGCTTTTCCCCAGAACATTTAAAGCAGTTGAAAATTACTGAAAATCCCTAAGCTGGCACATTGGAACTTATAACAGTTATATTCAGTTTAGATGCTTCCTTCGTGCCCAAACAGAATTGTATCATTTAGTTCAGGTTAACTTAGTTAAGGGTTGTTACTTGGTCAGGAGAAATTGTCAAACACAGCAGTTCTCTTGGTTGAAAAATAAGATAAGCAAAGCAGTACATTTTCAAAGCATCACTGATGAGTTTGTTTCCGTGGAGGGCAGAGGATACATTTTGCCTTAGGACAGGGGGAGACGTACAGGACGTACAGGAAGGCTCCAGAATGGCTGGGCATCGTACTCGTCTTTTACATTTTTAGAACGATTTTGTTCAGCATAGATTTTTGGTGCTAACTTTGATTTTTAAAAATATGACATGTCAACGTTGTTCATTTTGATCCTTTCCCTCTGGCACCTACATGAGCACCTCACTCTCCTCGACCTACTCCCCGCCCTGCCACAGGGCCTTGCTTCTGTTGCAAATACCCGCGCTCAACATGCCTTGTCCTTTTGGATTTGCCTTGCGCTCTCATCCCCTATCGCCTTCCGTCTCTAAATCAAGGGAGGGGGATCTATTTTGAGTGTGTGTGAAGAAAGGAGCATAGACTCTAATAAATATTCCAGACAAGCAATGAAAAAAACTGGAAGTCTTGCATTGTCAGGAATATAAATCTCTTCTAATCTCCCTTTGGTATTGCGTTTTGGTTGAAGCCAAAAATGTCAGTGGACAAACACAAGAAAAAATAACGAATCCTCCTCTCACTGCTGCCCTGATTCTGTTGTCGCACAAGAGGAAAAAGTCAAACGAAAACAAAACATTAAATTCCCAAATATCACGAATTGTTTGCTCTTTCAAGACAGAAATTATCATAACTATGTTCTTGTTCTTGGTTCTCCCCCTTCAGAAAACTCGTGTTTCCACTCCCGCTTCAGTCTTGTGCTGTTGCCATGTGCGACACAGGAATCAAACACTTTATCTAGGTATGTAAACTGATGGCAAAGAACAGAAGCTTCAGGAAAAAACCAGAAGGGTCGGAGGAGAATCACAAAGAAAACCAACCATGCATCACTGCACTCAGGTGGGCGTTTTAGGAGATGACCTGAACCGCTAACGACAGCCTTTAGCAGACGACCGCTGCTTCCCGCTCAGCGGTTGTCCCGCCAATCCCCATAGTCTTTACTTCTCTTAGCCCTACTCTCCGCCTTGTAGCTGAGTCTTCACCCAAAACTTCAAAATAAGAACTCTGTCCGTGACCGCAGTGGCATGGCTTGTCCAGGCCTCTCCGTCACTTCCTGCAAACGCGCGATGGCCTCCCATCCTCCCCAGTTCTCCCCGGCCTCGCACGAGCAGGTCGCCTTCCCACGTCTGTGTCTTTTTGTCCTCACCCTCTCTCTGTTCTAGAATCGATGCCACCCTCCTGCTGCTAGTGGGACTAGGCCTGTACGGGTGGGTTTTGCCTTCAGACACTGCCACAGTTTAAGGTGGACAGGTTCTCTTGTGTCATATTGCCTTCATAGAAAGGTAGAAAGTAGTGACTCCAAAGTCTTTGCTAAGTGGTTTTAAATGAACAAAATGGTGAGGTTCGAAATAACATGATAGTAAGTAAATCACTGACCTCCGTTAAGCAGTTATTAGAGACTGGATACTCTTCTCACAGCAAAAAAAAAACTCTGTAAAGTTGGTGCTGCTTTTTAATCTCTGGTTTGAGGTGAGGGAACTGAGACAGAGAGGGATGAATCTATTTACCCGAGATCACAGCTCAAAAAGCCGTGGAAAAGGAATTCTGGATCCCAACGCCAGAAGCAGCGTGCTCAGCTCTGCAGGGGCGCGCTACTGATGGGCAGCTGACGTGCAACTGACATAGCGATGCAGCCTGCAATGTCTGGCAGTTTGTGATTTGTCATCCCTGTCATCGGTCAGGACCAGGGGCCACTGCTTCTCAATACTAGTGCCACCCCGAAGCCTGCCATTTAAGGACTTCTGCCCTCTGTGCTGGCCGACACCTTCATTGTGCCCATGGCCAGCTGACACAGTTATTACTCTGTCTAGGCCCTGCTTCAAGCTTCCCAGACGTCCGGGCCTGTGGACCCCTCTCCAGTCTTCAAAATCCACTGCAGATCCTTGCTCTTCTCACAAGCCATCCCTGAGACTACAGGTCACATCTCTTTCTCTTCTCCAACTCCTGGTCTGGAGTGCTGGTTTCCTCCCTTTGTCAACATGAAGACTCCCTTCCAATGTCAAGAATCACCCACCTCAAATAAAGTGATTGGTGATGGCAAATCTGTGACATCTAACATGGCGGGTCTAAGCTGGAGGTTCTTTCCTGGGGCTGCTCGGTACACTCATGGCGGGGAGATTTAACAATTCCTACTGTCCACACTGTGCCCTAAAACAAATGAATCACAATCTCTAGGGGAGGCACTCAGGCATGATCATTCTTCAAGCTCCCCAGGGGATTCACGTCTAAGAACCAATGGCCCAGCACAAACCACTCTGCCCTCTGAGACACACTTAATAACAGGCTTCATATTATTTTTATCCTCGAAGGCCTCCTTCAACAAGTCTGCAAGCTCTGGGAGTCGAGAACATGCCTTCAGATTTTAAACTTCCGCTACTCAAAGTGTGAATCACGGACCAGCAGCATCACAGCAATACCTAGGAGCTTGCTAGAAATGCAGATTTTCAGACTCTCTGCCGCAGACCTCCTGATTGACAGGGGTTTTTTGTTTTTAACAAGATCTCCTGGTGATCTGTAGACACAGCAAGCTTTAGAAAGCATGGGCGTAAGGTATGAAGACACTATCTACAGCTCAAGGAGTAGGACTCTCAAGCCTCAAAAGCAACTCAAATTAAATACGTATTTATTTACGTATTTTTACTTAATTAAATACGTATTTATTTATTTATTTTTACTTCACGGCATCATTATCAACCCTTCTTGGCTGCTCCGTGGCCTGTACCTAGAGGAAAACAGACAAAGTCTTCTCCAAAGGTTTTCTGTCCAATGATGCTAGTCTCTGACATCCACAGAGCACCTGGGAGCTCACTTCCCTTCCCCTGAGGTTCTGACACTGACCTATGACCCTGGTCTAGGGCCAGGTTGCTTTGACCTTACAATTCTTAATCTTACAGGGATAGAGAATGGGAGAAGCTAGACAACTGTACAGCTCCGGATGATCTTAGTTTGTAAGCTCCTTCTTTTTCCTAAGAGTAGCAAAAAAAGGTTCCCTTCTTGGTATTTATATGCAAGGAGCATACCTGAAAACCACATAAAAATAACTTCTATCAACTATTCTTCAAAGCACAATATTTCTGTATTTCAACATGCCATATCAAAGCGGAAATTTGGCAAGTCAACACCAGTGTTTTTTTTCGGGTGTGTGTTTTCCAGCTTTTCCCCAGAATACCCATAAAATGTCATAAATGCAGCTTAACAAGGGATTCACAAACAGAAATGCCACTGTGTCTGTCTTCTTGCACGGGGAGGGAAAGAAGTGAGTTCATTAAAATTCTGGTGATAGAAGATCTGCTATGAAGAGAAGCCATTTGCATTAGTTTAAACTAGAATTTATACCTTGACGACAGTTAGAAATCTTGGGAAAATTTAAGGGAGCCCAATTATCTGAAATGAAAAGCAAGACCATAAAATGTCAGCCCATTTAGACAATTTGATCATATTCTTATTCACTCGTGGCTCTTAGGGCCAGAATCCAGGCGAAACGCCTTACTTGAACCAGAATCTGGTCTGATGATAATTGGCACAAAGATGAACTTTTGAAAAAGTGCATTTGAAAAGAAGAACCACTTAAAATTTTTCCTGCTCTGTGGGAAATGGACGGAATCTGGGTCTTACGGTGCTACTCATGCAATGGTGCAGGAAAGAAGGAGGCCTGAGCAACGTGGAATTCCTTTCACTGCATTTCGCTAAAGAATATAAGATTTTATATCTGAAATAGTTTCAAATGAACACCAGTCTCTCCAGTTCCACATCGATACAAAGGAACAATTCAACATGCATCAATATTTCTGAGACACCGTGGGATAACACATACCATTACGCTACGTACAGCTAAGAAAGACCAAAAAATGCCGTGATTTATATTAGGACATGTCATTGATTACTAAGATGATTCTCAATTTCAGAGATGATAAAATAAGGGGCAAAATGTGTCTTAGAGTTGTTGACATTCAGGAAATTAAAAGCACGACATAAACGACGCTTTCGTGAGAGGACAACAACTCTTCGGCCAAATTTAAGGTTGGGCGTCGCGGTGGCAGCATCGCTTCTGGTTAATAACACAATAATACCCTTGTCGCTGGCTTTGCCAAGTGTTCAGCACCTCCATATACGCTGCCTGTGTACCAAATGTTTGAGATTAATCCTAAAATCTGGATAAAGCAAAATCTAGTGGTCTTCCTTTCGGGGAAAAATGGCAGCTAAGCACAGCCTACAGCCCGGCTTGCATTTTATTCATTGCAAACGTGGCTGTGTGAGGAGCCCAGCACGCATTTTTACCAAAAGGATGCTCATTATAAAGAGCAGAAGAGTCTGGAGGGCGTGCCCCTCCAATTTCAAATGGGCACCTAGGCTTTGGTAGAGGATCGTCTTGTGGTTTTGGTGATATGTCACTTGGACTAGTAAGTTACACAAGTTAGCTGCACCCAGGTGCAGCCTAAGGGACCCGGGAGGAAGTACAGCTAATCCGGATTCTAGAAGAAGGATCACTGGTGTGCATCAGACTCCTTTGTGCTTCTTGCCAGGGATTTAGTCCCCCCCACCCCTTAAACACAGTCAAAGGGACCTCAGGGGGCTAGAAAAAGCCAAAAATGAAACAACAAACCTCCAGTTTGTTGTTCAATAAGTGGATTAGGAACCGTGAAGCATTTTCCAGGCAGGTGGACTGACAAGATTTGCCAGAAAGTTGCCGAATGTCCACTTCCAGTCACCCTGTGTGGAATTATGTAAACTTCCCTAATTCGTTAGAAATGAAAGGAGGAATCCCCATGGCAGCTTTAGAAGATGAGCAACTGGTCTACTCACGAGGACTGGGAGGCCTTTCTTCTGAGTAAATAGTCCACCACGTCGGGGTCGGTCTCCAACAGGCTGATCAGGACTTCGTTCTGGAGATCTGGAGAAACCTGGAGGGACCAAATGTTGAGGCATAAATCAAACCATTCGGGGAAGAGGAAAAATATGGTCATGGGCAACTCTACGGTAACATAAATCAGAGTCTTAAAAGTCGTAACAGGACCGAGTGATTTGCCAGTTAAAATCAAACTTACACCAACTCATTCAACCATTTTAATTCTCAGGAAAAAGTGGATAATGACCAAAACGTCATATTCAGTCCGAACTGTCACCCTCTTCTGACCGGAGAGGTAGCCTAATCACTTGATACCTCTATTGCTCAGATGAGGTTTTCCTGGCTTTGAATAAGCAAAATATCATGGTTACGAGGGGCAGTGTTCATAATTTACTGTCCAAATGGGGACACTTTCTAGAGTTCCTATTTATAATTAAGCTAAGACGACAGGCATAAATTATAACTGTCTTGGGCAGTTCTGGAACATAAGATTAGTTTATTAAGAGGACAGGCCCTTGGGATGCCTGGATGGCTCATTCGGTTAAGCGTTCAACTCTTGAATTTGGCTCAGGTCATGCTCTCAGGGTCGTGAGATCGAGGCCCATGTCAGGCTCCGCATTGGGGGTGGAGCCTGCTTAAGATTCTCTCTCCCCCTCCCCCTCTGCACCACGCACTCCCCTCTCTGTCTCTTAAAAAAGAAAAAAAAGAGAACAGGCCCTTGAGCCGGACTGTGTTTGAGTCCCCATTCCATTTATTAGCTGTAGGACCTTCGGCAAGGCATGTGACCTTTTTTGGTCTCAGTTTCCTCATCTGTAAAGTGGAGAGAATGATAGGCCTCACCACAAGGGGTCGCTGTGGTGATCCAATGACTTAGTACCCATTGCAAACTTAGAACAGTAGCCGGTAGTCAATGTTTGAAAAAACTTGCTGACTACTGTATTTGCCCATGTCAGTTGATCACTGGGTGCTCGCCCTCACTCTGTCCGTGCGTCCTGCTCCAACGACAATGAAAAAGGTTTCTCGCTTCAGCATTTGACAAGGCATTTGCTTGAGTTTTGGAGCTGAGTGTCACGTTTCCCTAGGCTCACCCACAGCATATTAGAAGATGGCCTCATAATCCTGAGCCACAATATTGTGTGAAAATGTTCTATGAGAAAAGACTGAATTCAGCTCCAACAGGCTTTCTACTCTACAGATGCTGGTAGCGCAAGTAAAGGAAATTCCAATTATTGAGAGGAAACAACATTTGTGTCTGATTCTCTCGCAGAAGGGCTCGGAGACCAGGCTCTTAAAACATGCAGGGACAAGTCTTCAGAGAATAAGCGGCAGGTAGAAGAATCTGCCTCCTGCCTCTTGCAGAACTCAATTCTTCTTGAGCTCTGAGAAGCTGGAAACAATTTTATTAATAAAAACAGGGATGAGAAAGCAACAACAAAACTTTCCTTCCCCCATAAATCTGCTCCTCCCACTTAATCCTGTGTCTTCATTAATGACATTGCCAAACCCTACTCACATAAACTCAAAGTCTGGGTTGCATTCAAGCTTCTCTGTGTCCTCTCCCCTCCCTGTTCAGAACCGGGAGACCTACTTGACTTCAACTCTGGGAGGCTTGTTCCTTCTTTCCTCTATCTTCCACTCCGACCACACTGATCCAAGTTCAAGCCCTTGTTACCCCTTTGTAGTGGCATCTGTTGGCCATTACCAGCTTCCATTTCCCTCTTGTTGTAACAGTTCTGCCCCAAGTTCCCTCTGAAGAATCAAGTGCTCCCCAACCCTTAGCTCAAGGGTGATGTGTAAGCTGGTCTAAGGCTGCCATCATGCCCCTCCCAGATTCCCGGCGCTGCCTGTGCCATGGGCATGGGACTCCATTCAAGGTCATGAAGAGCTGGGGGAGTGTCCCTGAGGCATCTGAGAAGAGACAACACAGGGCCGGAAGCCACATGGGGGCCTGAGGATTGTGCTGACGCTGGAAGAAACTACAGCAAGTAAAGGAAAGGATCTCTGGATAGCATGAGTCCTAGGTAAACCTATGCCTGAGGCCGTGTTTGCCTGTGGACCTCAAATTCCTTAAACTACTTTGATATTTTGGTTGAAAAGAAAGACACATCCTTCATGGGCCTTTGATGCAACTGCTTGCTAACTTGGACACTGGCTATTTCCTTCACCACCAGTGTCTAATTTCTTCTCTCCGTGGTTGTTCGAGTGCCCTGATCAAGACGTTTTCTCAGAAACCTTTTTATCCCTACAGTGGAAGCCCCCCACTCGCCATCTTGTCCCCTGGTGGCCACCCTCTCCTGCTCTCTACTTCAGCAACCACTGAGCTTCTCACTCTGCCCTTTTCCCACCTCATTCCTTTCATTCATTACATAAATATTTGGTGACTGCTTATCGACTGCCAGGCACTGGATGTGGGGATTCAGCTATAAACCAAACAGACGAGAACCCTTGTGTCCTTGAAACTGACAATCGCTATGGGAAGACTGGCATTAAACAAATAAGCAAAGCAAACATAGCGCGGATCACACGGAGATGGAGATGAACAAAACAGAGAAGGGGCAAAGGACTGTGATTGGGGGGAGGGGGCAGGGGAGGAAAGTGCCATTTAAGTAGGATGGCAGGTCACGGAGCAACTGCCACTTGAACAGAGAACTGAAGTTGATGAAGGACCTGGAGAAAATAATTCCAAGCAGAAGGAAGCAAAAATCAGCAAGCTCATGAGTCAGGAGCAGAGAGGAGGCCAATGAGGCTGGAAGGAATGAGGAAGGAGGCGAGCAGTAGGAAGTGGGTCGGGTAGCCAAAGCCAGATGTTGTGGAGTCTTACGGGTCAGGATAAGGACATCTGCTCTCAATCTAGGTGGCTGGGGAGCCACTGGGGGGTTTTGAGCTGAAGACTAACGTGAATTGGCATCGCTGGCTGCTGCACTGATAGCAGATCGCAGGGAAGCAAGGGGTGATGCGGGGAGCGCCAAGAGGGGCTGCTGCTATGTCCAGAAGACAGATGGCAGAGGGCTGGACCAGGCTGGTGAGCCAATGAGGTATCTGTGCATCCTGGAGACAGTGAAGATAGACATGATCGAGTTAGCTAATCTGCTGGCTGGAGAGAGAAAGAAAGAGGGAGAGGGAGGAGGAGAAGAGGAAAGATGGCTTCAACGTTTGGAGCCAGCAGGCACCTGGAGGCACGGGGTTGCCCCTAACACTGACCTGTACAGAGAAGCTGCAGGTGGAGGAGGTGGAAGGTCACAGCTGGGAGGGTGGCTTCGCTAGGGTAAGGGAGCGGGGAGCCTGGGGGACATCCAAATGAAAGAGAGATGTAGGAGGCAACTGGGAATAAGGCTCTGGGGTTCAAGAGAGAGGATTGGGCTGGACAGAGAAATTTGGGAGACGCATATAGATGGCATTTAAAGCTCTGTGCCCAAATCCAGCGGCCCCGGGAATGAGAATGGGAAGGAGAAGAGAAGGGGCAGGGTTTTTAGGTCAAGGCTAAGGGTTTCGATTCTCTACTTTGTTGACTAAATTGAACATCAAAGGAGTGATAATTTTTATTTTTTTGAGCAACACGACCCAACAGATACACACTATTGTACCAATCCGTAAAAAAAAAAAAAAAAAAAAAAAAAAAAAAAAAAAAAAGCAATGCCTGAAGGGTAAAAATGAGGAGAGAACTCATTTGTGAAAAATGAACAGAAAGCAAAAAATAATATAAGCCAAAAACGTATATCCTGAACACTTTGTAAAAGAAACTTCCATGAGCAAATGAGGAAAAATATTTGTTTTTCATCCAGTTAGTTTAATTTAAAATTTTCTATGCTTAGACACGTAATAAAAAATTTTGTTCCAAACACTAATCCATTCCCACTGAAGAATAAACAACCCTCATGCGTATCCTTTGGAGTGGGGTATCATGGTATTAATTCTGTGAGAGTAGACAGTGTGTCTAACAATAAATTATTAACTTGGGTACACTATTAGAATAGGTTACAGGAAGTATCATTATTTAAAACATAACATTCCATAATGTTCTGTTACATTATTCCATAATTCAGAGTTTTTAACTCTCTCGACTCGGCTCGGTTCCCAACCAATTATAATCATTGAGGTTTATTTTATGTAGCATACATGACTTTTACTTGCTAACAAATGCAAATAGAAAGGGCCAGGGCTATAAATCTATCTATAGTTTCTTTTTAAAAGGCCCATAATGCCATTCTGGTTTGGAAACGCTCTTTAAAAATAAGTTTAAAGCTATAGCTTCAAAATGTGGATCCATGTACTACAGGAAGGGTAGGTAATATTTTCCTCTGTATTAGCTAAGACTGACTCCAGTGTACATAATCCATTTCTTTTAATTAGTTTATTTATATCCCATCTTGTTACAAAATGACTTAAAGCAGCTTTAAAAATTCATATGATAAAACCACATTTGTTTGTTTGTTAAGGAATGGTACAGAAAATTGGGGCCAGTGGGAAAATGAGAGTAGAGAATTTGAAACGATGCCTAGAACTGACTTGTAATATTCGTATAACGGCTTTCAGTGCTGTCTCCCCAACAATCCTTCCAATCTTTGTCTCTATTTGCATGTTTCATTTCCTATTACTTAATACAAATTTCAAACTACTGGCTCAGTTCAATTGGATGAACATTCATTTTCTGTGAAGTTAGGTATGTAACAGAGAAAACACAAGTCAAGGGAATGAACTGATAGGAAACAGGAGCTTACGGTAAGTCAGAAATATCCAGACACATCATTCCTATATATGTTCCTCTGTGGGAATCAGGATGCTGTCAGAAGAATTTCTGATTAAGAGTCGATAGCCCCCGAGGTCCAGGTTTTATCAGCTTTGCTGCTTATAATTCCTTAATGTAAACTTGGATACATCAACAGTCTTCTTTAGGATTCTGTTCCTGCATCTGAAAATCCAGGCATATCCTATCTGTCCCATTTACCTTTATTTAAGCGTGATGAGGATCAAAAGGACCAACAGTTTTGAAAGTACCTTACCAATTGCAAAGAGGTTCAGAATAAGAAATTTTGTTAGAAATAGACAAAATAATTAATAAATCAAATACTTTTAAGAACCAAATAAAAGCAGATAACATGGAGATGGCCAATATTTATTCCACAACTTTTTTCTTGACTCAGTCATCCATCTCTGCCTCTTATCCTGTGCGCTCCTAGAGAAGCATCACTCTCTTCTCCTTTGCTTAAGACTTTGGGTGGGTAGCTAAGCTGTGGGATATCCTCTTAATATGTCTCTGCTCCTGACCTCTGCCTGAATTTCTAGAGTTGAAGTTTGTGATCTCTTGGCCCCTCAGCTGTAACGGTCTTGACCAACCCCATGTAGCTTCCCCCTTCTGGTTCCTTCTCTTCCGCCAGACCCCAAGTCTTCCGTTGATCACATGCGTGGAAGGTAAATTGCCAGAGGGCAGGGGCGATCTGACTTGTCTGCCCAGAAGTGATAGGGGCTCCCAAGGTTGTAGTTCTCCGTCAGCTAGCCTCTTTCGCAGCACGGGCAAGCTCACGAGGGCCAATCCTGGCCCGGGTGCCCTCATGGGGGTCCTGAAACCTTTCTTCTCATCAGTGGATGTGACAATGGCGGCAAGAGATGCTGGAGATAACTGGAGTGTCTTGAAGCTGAAGTGCAGGTGAGCCACTAAAGACCCGCCCCTCAGGCTGTTTCTGTGATGTAATAATCCTGCTGTTTGCAGCCATCAGCAGTTGAGTTTTCTCCTCCCAGCAGTCAAATGCTTTCTCCATTATGCCTCTTCTTTCTCTTTGCTCCCTGCTCTTTTCTCTCCGGAAGCTCTTACCTGCACACCAATGACCCTTCACTCACTTACTCTCACAGGTCAAAACTGTATTCTTCTAGAACACAAGCTAGGGGCACTTTCCTACCCAATGGGTGCTCAAAAAAATGTCAGAATGGCGACAAATAATAATCAAGAAGAACCCAGAATTACTGGTCTTCATGGCATATGTACACTGGTTCTGCTAACTTTGCGTAGATGCTTCTCTGTGCTTATAAACAGTGCCAGTGTCACACTCTAGCAAAATCTCCTTCCTATTAATTTTTAGAGTTGGAAAATAAATTTCCTTTCCCAACTGAGGATCATCAGAAATTTTCTGACATGTTCATAAACTATTGTCTCATTAATAGAAAAATGAAAAATGAGGGGTACCTGGGTGGCTTGGTGGGTTAACCTCCTCTTGGTTTCAGCTCAGGTCATGATCTCAGGGCTGTGAGATCAAGCCCTGCATTGGGGGTCCCAGCTCCGTGTGGAGTTTGCTTTGAGATTTTTTTTCCCGACCTCTCCCTCCCTTTCCCTCTGCCTCTGCCCCAACCCCCACAACTCACGTGTGCATTCTCTCTCTGTCAAATAAATAAATACATACATACATAATACATAAAATCTTTTTTAAAAAATGAGAAATGAGGGGAGCTTGGCTGGTTCAGTCAGGGGAGCATGTGATTCTTGATCTCAGGGTCATGAGTTTGAGCCCCATGTTGGGCATAGAGATTACTTAAAAAAAGAGAAAAAACCGAAAAGTATGACTCCATAACCAAACACATTTTATCTTTTTTCTTCTGGGATTCTGTACATAGCAAAATAGAAACTAAGGAGGACTGTGAAAAACACACTAGTTTAAAAAAAATCAACCAATTCTGCACATCGGAGTAAAGAAACAAAACCTAGCCCCAGCGCCTTCTTCACTTACAATTTATTGTCTCACATCAAAATCTCTACTGGGTTTTGGTCAACTATGTAGTAAGTTTAGATATTTTCCAAGGGTACCATTTATGGCTGTGTTTATCTGGAGACTCAACTCCTTAGATTTTCATGTGTTCCTTCAAAGCAGAATGCTATTTCAAAAATCAAAAGAACTTTGGACGCTCCTGCTTCAGAGAAAAAATGTAAGCACTGCACATACGAAGGAATAAAACTGTCACAATAAAAATCCACCCTATCAAATTAAAAATGAAACCTTGAACGGTCGCCTAGGGTGTAACACTTAACGGTGTAGCTTATTCTATAATGCAGAGAGAGGGCAAAATGGCTCAAGTTTTCTCCATTTACAAACGTTAGTTCCTCCAAGTGTTCCATACCAACCCATCCCCTTGCAGAGGACCAGGAAGGAGGCTTCAGCATTGCAAACTCTACCACTTTCCAGCCAAAGCAAGTGGCACCGGAAGTCATGATGACATTTCTATAACTCAACACACGTGTTGACAGAAATCACTAATTTCTTGGGTTGCTCACGGGAGTATAAGCTCAAACATGAGGAGGCCCAGCCTAGAACCTTCCATGTGACTGTTGCCGAGGATGGCTTCACATTATGGGAAGGGGCTCTGGGTGTATCGGAGGGTCGGTAAGCATGAAATTCAACACACTTTTCTCAAGGGCCTGATACGTGCCAGGCAGCGTGTCTGGCAACCGGGGCACGTGAGGGAACAGATACAGTCAAGGAGCCCAGGACTCGCAGAGCTGTGGTTGGAGGAAAACGGGAGGAAGGAAGACGAAGAAAAAGCGAGCAGTCCTCACTCCACCGCGTCAGGCTGAAGGCGGTAGACACTGCACAGGCGCCTGCTTCTGCCCCTCTCTGCCTGTGTCACCAGCACACCTGCGTTCTGTCGCTGCGGGCAGGGACGAGGTGAGCAGGCTTTCGCGGGAACACGTAGCCACCCGCTGGCCTGAACATCAAGCGGGTCAGTGTTAGGGTTAGTCCAGAGAGATGAATGCTGGCTAATGCCATCTTTGCTCCCCATTTTCAAACTGGCTAACACAGTCTCTTTCTCCCCCGCAAATAGACTCCATAGTCGAGACACCACATTCAAGCACCTTGTCTTCTGGGTGGGGAGGCATCATGCTGTAGAAATAATTCACTCAGTTGCTGCATCACTTGGGCAAACTACCTTGGCTTGCTCTCACGACACGGTGGTGACATTTAGATGAGCTGGTGGTGTTCATCACGACCGGCCCGACCCCTGGTCCATAAACAGTGGTCCTTTTAAAAAACAGCGATTATATAAACAAAGGAAATGGACATGATATATAATGATCTGGCTATGTTGGTAGCGGCTGCTTCCTTGTGCCAGGACCTGGATCATGGCTTGACTTCCTTTGATTTGGCATGCAAAAGCCGTTTTAAGAACCTGCAGTTTGTGTCAGAGAATGAAGGGAACATGGAGCGAAGCTTGGCTTCTGAGCTTGGAATCCTCACGTCGGCCTCTGACCCCTGCTCCCAGTGGTTCTCATGAAAATTCCCATGTGCGCGGTGCTGGTCCCCAGCTCGGGCTAACGACCGGGCGGGCTGGGAGCTCGCCGGCGTTCCCACGTCTCCAGTGCACCCCGGGCTGTTCATCAGCCTGGAAGGGTAGCGCCTTCTCCTCTTTCCCTCTCTCCAAAAAAGGAACCCTGGTAGGGATCATTTAGAATCGGCCCTCAGAACGAGCTGACAGTTTTCTCCACTCTGCTCTGAAGCTCTTATTAATTCCAGGAGCAACGATGAGCTTTCTCTGGCATTGCCAACAGCAGTTACGGAAGCAACAGCTTGCGGGACAACGCGCCCGCTAACGGTTTCGTCGGGGAATGTTTTCTACCTTACAGTGATACCGGGGAGGGTTTCTAGATAGGCAGGAACCTTTTCTTTTATTTCCAGCGTTCCCCGCGCATATCATTTTATGTTATCTGGTTTTGAAACTGTTGATAGCAGAAATGCAGGGGCAGGATTTAGAGGTGAGGGAGTAAGGGGCATGGGCGCGGAACCAAGCACAAACAAACAGGAATGCATTTCAACACATCATTACTGGGCACCCGTTTGCTCTATGGGACATCGGCGAACTGTATAAACCAGGTGAAATTCCCTGTCCTCAAGTTTACATTCTATTAGGTTTCAATCTGTATCCTAAGGAAATATATTTATTACACAGTGAGCTGAAGGGTGAGAGCAAACCGAACAGTGGGGAAGGAGGGAGGCGTGAGGCGCTGGGACAGAGCGCGCGCGGGGGGCGTCCCCGCACAGCCCACGTGTTTGGGAGTGCGTGAGAGGGGAGCTTCTTATCAATTTCACGCAGTAACACCAGCGATCTTTTCTGTGTGCTTAGTATATGTCAGTTCTTGTCCCAAGGACCTTAAAATGTTACTTCTTATTCTCGAAATAATCCTAAAGAGGAGATAACTTCATCTCATTTTGGTACAACAGGAAACTCAAGGCTCATGGAAGCGGAGTATGGGCCCAAGGTCCCATAGCAAATACATGGCTGAACAAGGATGTGAACTCTGCAAGTGTGTTCCAGAGCTCATGGTCTTTCCTGCACCTTGGGGGTTTCCCAAGATGTGGTTTCCTTGCTCCTCTGCTGCAAGCTCAAGCTTGAGAGGGACTTATAATCTGCTGCGTCAGTTTTCCACAGAGGAATCACAAGGGCTGTTATCAGGACCTGTCTCCAGCCCTAGGATTTCCAACCCAGTGGCTGAAAAGCAAACAACCAGTGTGAAAGCCTATCCTAGCCAGCCTCTCAAAGCCTGCGCCAGCCTCTGAATGTAGGCCCCTCTCCTGATGACGGGACAAAGTCAGGCTCTTATCGGGCCTCTCTCACTAAGTCCGATGCCTCTCTTGCATGGGAGAGGCAGTCTCTACACTAGGACATGGAGGACATTATTAATACTCAGAACAAATGTCTGAGTGGTCGCCAGGCCTCTGGGGATTTGCATGACCACTCCATCCATTCTGCCTCCATCCATTCAACTTTCCTGACAAGTCTGCCTTTCTAATGCCAGTGGGGAGCAAGGTCTCCCTTTCGGAGCTCATCAACACTGCCTCTCCACAAATCCATGAAATGGCATGATGGCTAACAGCCTTTCACCGCTGGGCTTCGGCCATCCTTGCTTGGGATTATTGTGCTCACTCTGAAAGCTTCTTTAAGAAACAAAATGAAACAGCGACATACACCACTGAATTTTTGTCCACCCACACTGACCGGCTTTGCCAATTAGCCAGAAGCTTGAGGATAACCAACTAGATTCTGAGATGCCAAATATGCCAAGAGAACCCACCAGTGTGATAAGGTTCATTTTCTTTTGTGCTTTCTAGAAATAAAAGAGGTAAAGTCAGGGCGAGGGCACAGGACCGTGTAGATTTTAGAACTAGAAGGGAACTTGGTTTTCATTTGTTCTAACCTTGCCCTCTGATACCTAAAGAAGCAGGCATCTCAGAAAGTTGATGGGGAGCAAAGAAAGGACTAGAGCAAAGCTTCCTGATTCCAGAGCCGGTTTGCTTTTTACTGACCTTGGCTTGGGATCTTCATCTCACCTCTCCTCCCTTTTGTCCCTTCCATATGTAATTCCCATTATATGTCTAGGAAATCAAGAATGCTTGTATTAATTTTAACTTACTCTGGAAAGGCATCCTTAATTCCTCCATGTCTAAACTTTTTCATATGTATACAGAGTAAAAATTAACAATACGGAAATCGTATGTTCCAGAACTACCACCAATTCATTCATTCATTCAACCAATAGCTTTTGTGTTTCTACCATGTGCCAGGCACAGGGGGATGCAGTGAAAAAAGTAGGTGGAAACGGGCACAAATTCATCCTGTCGCAGAGCTCTCATTCCAGTGGGGAAATACACAACAAACGAGAGAACTTAGTAAAATCCTGTATTCGTAGTGATGAGTGCCATGGGGAAAAAGCAGGGAGAGGGACTAGGAAGTGAGGGGGTGTGCACATGCAGGTGGCGGTGGGGCTGTATTTTAGACCAGGTGGCCAGGAAAGGCTTCCCTGAGAAGTACAGACCACAGTTGGGTTGTGGAGCACAAATGTAAGCAACGAGCCCAGAGACCCCGGGCATCAACATCTCCCAAGAAGAGCAAGCGAGGAAAATGCTGGAAAAGGTGGAACCGATGGATTGATGTTCTTCTGCTGTTTTCCATAGTCCGGGCAGCAGGAAACGGCGGCCAGGAAAGGTTGTGTTGGTATCCGCATGGAAAAGAAATGCCTGATGATTTGTGGTCTCATCTAAAGAACTTTGCTTAGAATATGGAATTTACAGAACAGAATTCAGATTGGTGAGAGGTATTATTTTGTTAAAAAAAAAAATCCAGAGAGCATGAAGTCATGCCAATGCTACTTGGCAAGATGACATGAGACTTAAAACTTGAAGAAAATGGTGAAACGTTCAGTTATTTGATTCATCTTAATATATAGTTAATTATGAGGGTTTTGGCTGAAGTGTGAAACTTACACACAGGCAATGACTAATTCCATATTTTTTGAGAGTTCATTGTTTGCAAACAGAACAGCGCTTCAGAGACTCAGAGGGGAGCAAGACACCATTCTACCTCAGTGCACTTTCGCACTGTGTGTAAATCCACTTTCTCTTCTTCCTGAGCATCCGGCAGGAATCCGTTTTCCCAGCTTCCCTTGTCGTTAAGCATGGCCTGTGTAGTGGGATTTGAGTGGATGTGATGGATGCCCTTCTAGGTACGGCCCGTAACATCCTAGGGGATCACAGCATCTCAAGATGCCAGGAGTTCAAGACCCTAAATCATTAGCTGCAAAGTTGTCTGACACGCGTCTGATTACACTTCACATCAACAAGATCTTGACGTCTGTTTGTGCTGAAGTCCTGAGATTTGGACCAGCTCATGTTGCCCAACCAACGAGATTCTTAATGAACATTAACATAGACTCTTAGAGCCTGCAGAAAGCTTTCACGTATCAAATGACTCTGGGAAGCACCCTGGGAAATAGGGTGTACTTTTAACCTTTCCATTTCACAAAAGCCAAAATCGATGTTTGCTGAGCACTGAAGTCCTTGGTCATGATCACACAGGTAAGACGCAGAGGGCAGAGTGTAAAGCACCGGCTCTCAAACTGATAAAAATACCATAGGCGTGGAAGTAAATCTCACGCAGTGCATTTGATCAATGCAGACACAATACTAAGGGGCTGCAAAAGAGGGAACTGACACGCTCAGCTGAAGCGGCCACACGAGGCTCTGGCGGAATAGGGGAAGATTTATGGTCAGCGTTTGCAAATTGACAGGAGAAATGGGAGAGGAAACATGGAGAAAGTTCCTGTAAATTCTGACATGCGATATGAGTGGCGAACAGAAATAGAAGAGGCTTGGCATCTGTTCTAATGTTTCAAGGGAAGTTGGAGCAAGCAGTGCAGTTTTTTGAAGGAAAACAGGAACTGGTAATTCAATACAAATCCAAAAACTATTTATTGAGTGCCTGCCAGATGGAGGGCCTTCCAAGAGTGTACAGAGGGTACAGAGAGAAGATGACAAGAGCACAGCCCATGTTTCAGCTGCATTTAGAAACCACTCAGGGAACCAGTCATAAACGACTGTAACACAATGTTGAGTAAGATAAATATAAATAAGAAGAGTGATGGGTTTTAAGGGACAAAGAAGTGACATGAGAAGGACATGGGAGAGAGAGGTGAAGCTTCATGGAGGAGGTAAGATGTCAACGTTGACCTTGGAGGAGATGCCGTCGACGGGGGGTCGTTATGGATTACGTGAATTCGGGAGGGCCACAGATAACTCCCAAAAGAAGGATGTTATCAATATTTTGAGCAGGGACCTCTCTTTCTGGATAATTAAATCACTCCAAAATGTGGCCATGGTCTAGGGGACAACAAAATGCATTTATAACTTGGGTATGTTTGTTTAAACGTGGGATCACCAACTTCCAGTGACACCACAGCTCTGTACCTTTCTAGTTCCATTGAAACTGCCTGGCTTCCAGTGAATTCGGGCAACGACGGCCCTGTAGACCAGAGATGGTGTGCGTGAGTTTGGGTCTGCAGCCCAGCAGCCCCACGAGGCAGCTTACCGAGATGTCCTGCCTAAGGAGAGCCACTTACCATGAACAGGGCTTCGTAATTTTCAATCATTTTCTGCACCACAGCGATGATGGCTGTGCTCTCCTCAGCCCGGGCTGAGCTCTGGACAGAGAATTCTTTGTCCGATGATTTCTGCTTGTGCAGCAGGTTGGGTCCAAATATGGTGGCCAAGTTCAGAGAGGTCATTTTGTTCCCAGTGACCTGTAAGAGTGGACGACACAAGGATTGGTGTTATTTTTGCTTTTCAAACTGCTGGGTGGGCTGGTAATCAAAGGGACCTTTTTCCTTTCCTTTTTTTTCCCCCCCTGCAAGGACTATATCACCTTTGGCAGAATCCATGAGGAGCACCGTCACTTCCCTTTTGTTTCATCTCTTGGATTGACTCTCATAGCTTAGTGGTCATTTTGATAGCATATTAAGTATAATTTTACATCTCTAAGTTATCCGTTGTGAAACTGGTATTTCTAAAATGTCTTCCCTGTCTGCATCCACGCACCCATCCATCCAACCAACCACGCGTCCCTCCATCCGAGCCAGCCAGCCTTCCACCTGTCCTGGCATCTATCAGCCCATCACCCCTCTATGAAATCACCCACTCAGGGCCTACCACAGGCTACATCATTTTCATGGATTTGAATTATTTAAAATTTTCCCAACAATGACCACAGTACAGTCCTTATTTTATAGAGGTCACTTTCTAGAGGGGAAGTAAACATATCAGTTACAGGGATTGGGTACAAAGCATGAAGCTATCAACTCTGGCGGCCCCAGGGACACTTCAAAGACGTGGTGATATTTGCACAAAACCATGAAAGAGGAATGGAGTTGGTTAGGCCAAAAAGCAGAGGAGCTGAGGCAAGCGACGATTTCACAGTAGGAGGAACACCGTATGCAACAACAGGAACACGTAAACTACATCCAGGTACCCCCAACCCCCCCCACCCCAGAAACAGCATCACGGGGGGGTTCTGCGGGAAAGGCGGGCAAGGGTCATGGCAACGTGTCCCCTGTGGGCAAAACTGCCCCTGGTTGAGAACCACTAGGCCAGGCAACTTTTTCTTTCTCTTGTTGGTATTAGTTGCAAATCTAGGAACACAGGGATATGTGTGGGGACTGTGGCTGTTCGGTGGGGCTCCTTGGTCTGGGAAGACGTGCGGAGCCTTTGAGAGGCACCTGGGTGCCCAGCATGGAATTCAAGAGTCCTGATTCACAGCCACAAGAAAGACTCCTGGTCCCACCCTTGTCCTGGGGAGCCCTGAGCTGGAGCTGGTGGCAGCCCAGGCCTGCGATCCTGGCATGGCACATGGCAGGTGCTATTTTTAGAAGGTGAGCCTGTTTTTCAGGCCTCCTGCCAAGTGAAATGCTTTCACATGTAAACACTGGGCATTTTCACGGAAATACTCTTTATCCATAGGACTGTTTGATTATTTTTCTTCGGCATTTTACTTCATGGATATAAAAGTTGCCATTTTTTCATTTGCTTTTTCCTTTCTCTTCCTGGAAATTTATGGCTGAGGATAAAATCAACTATGTGTCATGTTCAAATTCATCCCTTTGGAACTTAGGCTTTTGGAGCGCTTCCCTCTGCCCCCTTAAAGTCGTATCAGGGTTTTCCTATTTTTTTTTTCAACATTAACAAATAGGAGATTTTGTTTTCCTTTAAAAGAATGTTTAGCACAAGGACAGTCCAAAACTCTGTTTCCGTTCCCTCCTTCCCCTGTTGCTATTCTGGGAGCGCAATCCAATCCGTCCGTCCGTAGAACGGCAGGGAGATTGCAGCTGGAGACCATGCTGCTGTGGCTTGTTAATGCTTTCTTTGCCGGGTTGTGATTTGTTTTTGTTTTACTGTGCGTGAGACTGGAAAGGGGACTCGCTTGAAGACAGCCTCCAGCCTTGCAGCCCGTGGTCCAGCTTCTACCTCTACGGGGGTCTAGGTTACAACACGTGCCCTTGGGGGCAGCTCATGAGCTAATTATGAGCCAGCCAATTAAACCACCGATTTTATCTTCACTAAATAAGCATCCCAGAGCCTTTCTAAACCTAACAGGAATTGCTCGCATTGATGATCAGTCTGGCATGCACGGTCACCGGACTAGGAACTTTCCATAGTCTGTTTCAGTTCTTTTGTGCTATAAGCTGGGGAAGCAGCTGGGCTCTTGTCCTTTTTTTTACACCCAGGGAACTGATGCCCGGAGCCCGGGGCAGGGGGGTGTGGAGGAGCCAGCCCCAATCTTCCCCAAGAGCCGGCCCTCCCCCTGGTCACAGCATGGGGCAATGGGAAAACTAAACTTTAAAGCAAGGGCTGGGATTGGGGTGGGGAGGGCGAGACACTGGTCCTGCTCCAGTTCCAAAGCCAACCTCCCACTTCCTGAAGGTCTACACCTCCTCAGAGATCAGTAATCCTGGTTTTATGCCGGTGGCTCTTAAGGTCTTTTCTGCCTCGCAGACTTTGTGAAGAACTGAAGGCCGGCTATGGACTCTCCCACCAAAAACGAGCATATCCACACCACACTTTCTGCAATACCAGAGCAATCTCAGACAACCTGAAAATCCACTCGGGGTTTTTTTTTTTTTTTTTTTCCAGGCTCAAGAGGTTTCAGTGATGTTCCTGCAGTATTCTTTCTTAAAGAAAGGAAATCGTTATTCCCTTTGGGAATTTCTCTTTTCCCCAAGGAGCAAAGCAAATAAAACAGAATCAGACAAAGTGAGCATAGATAGCGAAATGCCATTATCATTTCCCCCCCAATTTCCCAGCCAACAAATGTTCTCACGTCCTTCTTGTCAAAATCCTTAAGATCCTATTAGTTAATGATGCAGGACACTATAAGTGCCGATTAGAAAGGAAATATTCTGCTCATCTCACAGAGGAGGAAGCTGAGACCATGCCCCGGCCCAACTCCCTTCTCTTCCCTCTTCCTCTAGGTCATAGAAACCAGGTTGGGCAGCGCAGCGCTGGTGGCGTATGGGAGCCTCCAAGCTCCTCGATGCTCTCTGACCGCAGCTCTCCACGTTGCAAGCCACAATCACTACCCAGCAGAGACAGAACCTGTCTAAGACCGAGAACTGAACGGGCGAGAGGAAAAGCTGCAGGCGGCTCTGTTTCTGGACCATATTTGACGGCTGGAGCCCCGCCTCGCCGCAGTGCGCCCATCCCGTGGCCTCCACGTGCTTGTGCCAAGCCACCACCAACAAAATATTCACAAACAACCGCCAGTCCTCCCCCTCCACTCTGAGCCCCGACCAGAGGGGCTTCCGGCTCACCCCCATCCCCGCGCAGGGCTTACGTGGTCCGTTCACTCGAGCCCCTTGAGACGTCTCCTCCAGGAAGCCACTCCTAACTTTCCTGGACCGTGTTCACCGCCTTTCTCCCGAGACTCTGGGCTGACTGTGCACTGCCTCCCCTAATTCCACACTTGCCTCGTGTCCTCACCTCCTCCACCTCCTAGGGGCCGCAGCATCCCAGGAGCAGCAACTGGACAATTTTGGAACAACACTCAGATCAGGGCCCAGGATGTCCGTGATTCGAACACCAAGGCCACTGTTCCATGGAGACACTGACAACGCGAACTGCTGTTTTCCCCATTGCCAGTCACACAGAGGCTTCCCAACACTCTCTCTCCCCACCTCTACCAAGCTACAGCATGGGTCATACAGCCTTAGCAGAATCCTTCCCAACGTGCAGGGCTTAAAGGAATGCGGCACCTACGCCCTTACAGAGGCATTCGGTAGTCCGTGAACACAGCCCGATTCCTCTCATACGTCCTCGGGACCTTCCCACTCCAGAGCCTCTACTCCAACCGAGATGGCCGCGTGGGCTGCCTGTTCGCCTGGGACATCTCACCATTCCACAGAAGCAAACCGCTCCTCCTCTTTCCCCAGCTGCTTGAACATTTGGTTGCTAGTGCTTCATTTTGACTCAAGGTTCAGCTTTGCTGTTCCCGGGACACCATCACATTAGAGTAACGCAGTCTTCCCAACTGTGCCGTGTCGGGTGGGGACTCTGTATCCCCAAACTTCAGGTAAGGAAACTCAGGTTTAGGGAGGTTAATAGATTTCTCCAAGAACAGCTGGTCAGTTAGTGATAAAGCTACCCAGAGCTCTCAACCAGGGGTGACTCTGCCCCCTCCCCACCCCTCACAGGGTACTAGGCAATTAGAGATGCTTTTGGTTGTCACAACGGGGGCACGGTAGGGAGCCGCTACCGACGTCAAGCATTTAGGATAAAGGCCCAGGACGCTGCTAAAATATCCCAGAATGCACAGGACAGCCCTACAAGTACTTGGTCCCAAATATCAATCATACGGAGGGTAGAAAACCCCCAGCTAGACCCATAGGGTTTTTTCCCCCAATTCCTAGTCTAGATTCCTGTCTTCTTAGTAAGCTAGACCAGTTTGGGTTTGAGCCACAGCTGCGACTTTACTGGTCACTGGATGGCTCCGACCACTATCCCATACGAGAAGGTCGTGGGAATGAAAATGACGGGCCCTCCCTCTCCTGCCATCTTCTAGGGTCCTGTCATGCTTGCTCTGCAAATCTATCGTGTCTATGGGGTCCAGGGTGCCTCCCGCAGAGTTGTGCCCCTATGGGATCCTGGCGGAGTTACTTAACCCCCTAGGCCTCGCTTCCCACCTCTGAAATGCGGAGGCAGTGACCGCGGCCTTGTGCAGTGGAGGACTGACTGTATCGTGATAAAGCCTCGGGCACGCAGCTGGCATGAGGTCGGAGAGCGGGCGATGACAGCTACAATGCCAACAGGCCAAGGGTTGTCGGTCCCCAGCCCGGAATCTCTTCTTCCTTTGGGCCTAGGGGATGGGGTTTCGTTCAGCATTTGGACTGAGAGAGTGTCTGCAAAGGATTCTAAAAAAGCAAGAGTTGCTTTGATCGGACTTCCTGCTTTCATCGATGCCTTCTTCTTCGTCACCTAAGACCCGACTGTCGGCTCCCACGCTACTGCAGGAGCATCAGAGAAGGGGTTGGCGCGCCTAGGAACGCAGACAGGGCCCTGCCTCCACCCAGTGATTTGGCAGGTGATTTCACCGCTTGCGTTGCATCCGCAGCTGATAAGGGATGACACCCAGGCGGGGAGTCCAACTACCACTTAACAATTATGAGAATTACAGTACATCCCAGGGAGAGCTGTGTCTGCTAAAATGAGGTGTCGGTACCATATTACGAAGCCTGAAGCCAGCAGAGGGTTCACTAATTATAACTACGATAGAGAGACATGGCTAAGTCAGGAAAGTTCCATTCTTGCACCAACGGCGAGGATGACCTCAAGAAATGCAGAACTGCCTTTTCTGGATTAAAGTGGAAAAAAAAATGGGACCAGGATTTTTAGGAAAGAAACGTGATAAATATAGAACCGAATCCACCATAGGGCTGAGTTCTGCTTAACAATGATTGAAAAGAAAAGGTTCTGTGGTGGAATAAAGCCTTTGGCATCTTCGTGTTTGATTTGTAATGAGTGTTACTAGCATAGGAAAGGGTCTGAGATCACCGGGGCAGTCCAAGGTCAAGGAGAAGTATGACTGGATGGTACCAAAAAGGGAAACAGATCTCTTGTTACGGTGAAGACTGAATAGGCTGCTTGTTAACTGGTCACCTAAAATTGAAGCCAGCATCTCCTTTGTCCGAGGGTGAAACCAAAACCACCTTGAAGCATATGGCTGCATATGAACCAAAGAGAACCGGACCCCAGGACCTCAGATGCGCAGGGGGTGGAGCCACCCTAGGGCCCTAGTGGGGACTAGGTTCAACAAGAATATCCCAGGAGGGCCCAGGGGACTGTGCAGAATCTGTTCAGAGGCTGACATGCTGTGGCATCGAGATGCATGGCGATGGTAGATCAGGCCTTCTAGATCCTTCTACTTCCTTCTCCACCAGGTTTGGAAGCAGGACTGACTCTCCATGGCTTTAAGCCAGTCGATTTGAGGGGAAGGGTTTAAGGAGAGAAAGAACCTCTTAAAAGGAGGATAGCACACCTTTAGCCATAGGGCAGATGGGAGCTTGAGGGACAATCTGGAAGAATCACAAGGTGACAACGTAGTGGGGGCCCAAGTTAAGGAAGCAGATCAAATTAATGACAATGACAGCATCTCCCCCTGCCCCCGTTACTCCATTTTTCCACAGCTGTAAACACCTCCATAGCCCATCGCTTGTCTTCTTCACACAAATGGAAATTCAAGGTCTTGCATAAAGCATCATCAGGGAAAATGGCAGCCTCGTTTAGAAGCATTCTGGAAACACAGGACGTCGGTGGCCTATGTGATCCTCGGAACTGTCCCTCCTGAAAAAAGCCTGCACTGGTTCTCCTTCTACATCAACAGCAGGGTCAGGAAAGGGCAGGTGCCATTTCCTCCAGGGGAAGCAGATCATCAAATTGATGGCCCACTCTTCTGCAACTGGAAAAGGGAAGAGTCACAGCATCGAGGGCCGCTGGGGGCGCGTCCTACCTCTTGCCCATCTTTGCTGACGTTGTCATTGGCATGCCTGGCCACCATGGAGAGGAACTGGAGGAGGCGGTGCAGGGTGTCACAGTTGCAGGGAGGTAGAAGATAGACGAGGAGCTGCAAGGTGCCCAGCTGTTCCTCGGGCTCCAACACTAAGCAAGGCAAAGGGAGGCATTCTGAGTAAGTTAAAGGGGGAATTCCCACTCTTCAGGTCCCGAGAAGAGGCCCCTCTCAACCCCTTTCGGAAAGGGATGAGCCAGGCCAGTCACGTTCCACCGCACCCATCCTCCCGCTGGCCTCGCCGTTTAGCACAAGGTCCTATGAAGGGCGTAAAGATCAGGTAGACCTGGGGGATGTACCAGGCGCAGCGAGCATTATCACCCCGGGGAAGAACGGTAGCTTCAAGTCCCCTCCTTTCCTCTCTCTCCCTTCCCTGCCGTTCTCATCATTTACTGTGTAGACTGCGATCTTCCATTTTCAGGAAATATTTGCTAACAGTGCCTGGGAGTTGGTGAACATTCTAAAAGCTGAGTTTATAGCAGATCTGAGGCCCTTTTCTGTTGAGGAATCCACAAGGAATTGACTTTTTGTTGGCAGTAGCCAAAGCCAGGGCACAATGGCAGTCTTCACGCTCTTCCGTGATCCTGTTTTAATTGTGGCATCGGAGGAAGAAAAATACGGAGGCTGTCACAGTTCTGGCCTGTTTCTCCCCGCCCCTCCTCCTTTGCTCCTCCATGTGATCTGGGTCGATAGCCCTCAAGCAGCCATACTGAAAGCCCTGCCCCTGGGCTATGCCACTCTGCTTTCCCCGGAATGCTGCCTGCCCCCTTTCCTCACTCTGGGTTTCTATGGCTCCCTCCTTCCTCATACCAGAAACGCAAACTCATTTTTAAGGCACAGACTCACTGTGAGCTCTTGCTGTTCCTGCAAAGCATCAGTTTATAGCACTTTCTACTGGGCTGGGGTCATCTGAAAGCATCCCAAATTCCTCTTTGTTTTATGGTAACTTTCTTCTTGCTAATGCTCCCCAGGGTAAATCTCAGAAAATTCCCCAAATAGGCCACTCATTAGAGACCAATAAATAAGAAGCAAAAAAAGTCATTGGGAAACACATGTACAAGGTCCAATGAGTGAGTTGGTCATCCCAGTAAATCCCTAGACATGTTCCTGCAAATGGCCGCGTTACGCACAGAGAGTATTGATGAAGGCTGTGTATAGCTCCCTGGTGAGAAGGGGGTCCGGCATGTCCCTCAGGAACTCCTTCAGCAAGGCAGCCACATCGTGAACGCTGTGCTCTTCCTCCAGAGAGACATCAACCCCACGGTCGAATTCCTCACGTAACTGGAAAAATAATGGTTCCAATGGCAGTCTCACGACATATCTCACCATATATCACATATATCTCACGACACCTATCTCAGTGTTCAGAGCCCAGCAAACGAAGTGCGGGGACATGCAGTATCTGGTCTTAAGTTTACACAGACACCAGAACGGAGAAGAAAATAGCGTGTTGCCTTGATCTACAGAGTCTAACCATGAATGTATTTTCACACGCATATATATATGCATCATTATGCATTATTAAATAACTGCATTATTAAATGAATGTATCTGTAGGTGTACTGTTAACGACGCAAGCAGAAGGGCTGGAGAATGACACCCAGAAGGTTGGGAGGAAAGAGCTGAGGGGGTTAGGTCAAGGGTGAATGTGGGAGGGAGGAATTCATCTATCACACAGCAGTTCTGCATGTCAGCGATCCTACCAGGTTGGAATTTTGACATTTTACAGAAATACTCAACAAGAAAGCAAGATTTTTTGCTGCGCATGATGAAACTAAAAACCCTGATAAGCCATTTGTGACTAAGCCTCAAAAGATGACAATTACTAAATAAAAGCTGCCTTAGATTAGTCAAAGGAGCCTTATTAACAATTCCCAAAGGGAGTCCCTGCCTTATTTGTTATCCTGGGTTCATTAGCGTTTATGACAACATGAAAGCACAATAGCAAGAGGAAGGGAGTCATAACTCTGCAGCCAACTTCTATGGCCGGCAGCTCAACTTCTCCTATGTATTGTTTTCTGCTGTAGAAACAATTCTGCGAGTTCCTCAATCTCCTCTATGCAATACGCTTCTTTAAGAGTTTACTGGTTCACTTACTCATTCATTCATTCACTGGATTTCCTGTGCACCGGGCAGAGGTCTAGGCTCTCCAAGTATGCTAGGGAACAAAGAGGCAATGTCCCTATCCACTCCCCAGCTCTCAGGCTGCTGGAGAGACTGATGAGCAACTGGTAGTCCCACAGATGATTAATTCGCTGTTAATATTGTTATTCGGAACAACTGTTCTGACTTAAGAAGTGTAGGGTCCTAAGAAGTGATGTTCAAGAGTAAAATGGTGGGTTAGGGGATATGTCACCCTGGGAATCAAAATCTCCATAACCACAAATTATATTCTGATTGGATAATCCTTAAATAAATCTCTATGCAAAGGTTTTCCCTTTGGTGGGTCCCGATGTAAGTGAGGAATAATTTCTGAGACTAGCCGCCTCTCCGCCTGGTGAGAATGCCATTCCCGTCCCGAGCTGCCCACTGATGCCTGGCAACTCAACAGCAGTGTGCAGCAGGCAGCCAGAACGGGAGTCTCCCCCTTGGCACCACTCCTTCCTGTGATCACTCAAACCCGCCAGGTTCTCTCCCCGGCACACGCACATGCAGAAAGAATGAACCATGGGAAGAGGCTTCATCTAAATTGTGGGATCTTGAGTTTAACCCTGAGCTTGAACGGAACCTGGGGCAAACTGTGTGATCTTGAATTAAGTTTCTTAATTTTTCTAAGCCTCGAAAGAAGTGGGCGAAAGGGCCCCTCTCACAGCCGGTGGCTGGAGTCAGTAAGATAATGTTTTGAAAATATTCTGCTGCTCTGCCCAGGCGAGAAGGCCCCAGAATGTTATCATTCTTGCAAGCCCTGTGGCAAAGTGTTGTATGTTCTGTAGTCCCTTGTGTGGCTATTACAAATAAAGGCACCCACCAAATAAACAGAAAAAGGACTCCTTTTGGGAAGCCCCTTTTCTCTTGATAAAAAAGAAGTATCAGGGGGTGTTGATTTCAGTTAGTTTCAACACTATGAACAATTATTCCTTCAGCTTTATCAGCTAAAAATTATTTTCATTTGGCTTCACTTTTGAGTTGCTGTGTTCCTTACTGCTTACTGGTCTGTTGGGACCAATGGAGGAAACATCACGTTTTAATTTTCTTTTAGCCAACAAATGAATTCTTTTTTCAAAGGGCGGTTTGCCTTTTGTGAAGCCCTCATGAGTACAATTACCTGCCCGCTCACAGGAACCTATTCCTGAAGGTCTAGCATCAAACTTCTGTCGCGGGAATGTTGTACGATGCTGAAGGAGCAAGGGGCACGGTCCCCGCGTGTACAATGAGTTGGGGGTGGGAGGCACCAGTGGTTCCACGGAAATGAAAGAAGAATGATTTCTTTTTGAGAAAGTAAAACTATAAATACAGCATCTTATATGAAGGCAATGTCAAGGGCATCATTTCATTACGTTTTAGTAAAAACAAGTGCCAGGCAATTGTCTTCTGTTTATTATCCTTTCCAAATTAGGTGCTCTCTGAATCTCCTGCTTTTACAGTTTCAATAAGATGTTTATAAATAATCTTTGTTTGGCCGGACACACCATGAACACATCCAAACGTTTTGATTTCAAAGGTCTGATCCTAACTCCATCACAACCTTGCTGAGCTTCTGAGGCGTTGCCTTTTACCTCTTGGGAGTCGATTATCCTGTAATTGGTGGGAGGATTCAGAAGAGCTGCTCTGAGATGCATTTGCAGAAGCTGGAGCTTCGTGCAAGGTAATTCAATTGAAAGTCAAGAAACGTACAAGACAGTCTTCGCTTTTCACTTACCTGTCTCACTCTCTTTTTTGAGCTTCCAACTCGGAATATCCCCACCGTCTGGAGGCCTGCAAAGAAGAAAACAAAGTCAACAGTCCCGTTTTGTGGCTTGAAATTGGAGGAAAGCACTGTGGACATAGAATAGAATGCCAGCAACACGCGGAACAGCAACGTCACAATGGCGTGCACGAATGCTTGCTTAGTTACTCCCCAGTAGCCTCTGCAGGTACCTGAAGCGTAGCCCTCTAAACACCAGGGACCCATCATGTTAAATGTTTTTGATGAAAAACTTTCCCTGTGATACTATGTATTTCCATATCATCCCCATATGAAAAATACAATTTTCTTCATCATTCAGATTCATCATTACTTAAACACGCATTTTATATGAAGTCTTAGTTCTTTATCAGTGTTAAAAATAGACATTTATTGTTTCACTGGTTAGAATTAAAACAAGTACATATTAAAATCTATAAAATGCAGAAAAATGTAAAAGATAATGTTTTTAAAAATACCTGATGCAGAAATAACCACTCTTAATATTCTCTTTTATTTCTATCCAGTCTTTTCTCCATGTATGTCTGTGTGTGTGTATTTTTGCTTTTTACATAGTTGAGCCAGAGTTTTCTCTGATTCAGGTTTGATTCTGGGGCAGGGGGAGGGGGCAGCAGAACACTTCCTAAGAAGTATGATGTACTTCCTTCCTTCGATGGGGCACGGAATGTCTGAGTGGCTCTCCTTTTCCTGCGCAAGCCATTAATCATCATCACTGATGGTCATCGCCTACATTTATTTTTTCACTGGTGGCTCATTTTCTCTTCATTTGGGATAATCAATTATGAGGGTTATGCTGGTTTGGAGGCGCCCATGCTGGTATGGACATTCTGTAGCCACGTGGAGAGAGCTGGCCCGCGAGGAAAGCCAGTGGACAGACTCATGCTCTCCTACCATCGTTTGAATCCTGGCTCCAGCTGTGTCTCAATCTCGATATAATACTGAAACTTCCAGTTTGTAAATAGGATCTTTGGGAGGGGGGGTGCTTTCCTTAATCTAATTTTATATGGGTTCCTCTCTCTTGCCACTGAAAGAGTTCGGAGTAGTACAACATATCATTAAATTGGAAAGAATTACAATCTTTATAACATTATTTCTTTCAATCCAGAACCAAAGTCAACATCTTAATTTGCTTAAATCATGTTTTAGATTTCTTGGTAGAACTTTACAGTTTTCTTTATAGAGGTTCCTTGCTGCTTCTTATAGATACTCTGGGTATGTTTTTGATATTAATATGAATGAATTATTTTACAGTTAGAGTATATAACTGATTACTGCTCTTACATAGGAAATAGATATCTTTTTGTATATTTATTTTATGGTCTTGCCACTTTATGTATTAAGTATAATCCCTTTTTGGCTGGATTTCCAGGGCTTTTTAGTTAGAAAAGATTAGTATCTATAATTACAAACTCATTTATAAATATAATTATAAATCCATAAACCCTGTTTATCAGTTCTATAGCTTACAAATGGTATCCTGAACTTCCAGAATAATTTGAGAGGCTAATTCTTGCTGATTTGTGGAATCACTTGTTGGTGACTGCCCTCGGGTAGGATTTTGCTCTACATCTGTTTTCTTTTCTTTTTTTTTCTCTTAAGATTCTATTTATTTATTTGACAGAGAAAGAGATCACAAGTAGGGGTAGAGGCAGGTAGAGAGAGAAGGGGAAGCAGGCTTCCTGCTGAGCAGAGAGCCCGATGCGGGGCTCAATCCCAGGACCCTGAGATCATGACCTGAGCAGAAGGCAGAGGCTTAACCCACTGGGCTACCCAGGCGCCCCTGCATCTATTTTCAAAAGACTTCCATACCTTCCTTGTTGCTGCTCTCAGTCTGTCTTCCTCACAAGTGAGGCCAACCCCTAGCCTAATCTATTGCTTCTACCTCGATGGGAGCTTGTCAACAGGATAATCGAGCTATTTCGAGTCACTCCAGAATTATACTTTTTACCTGCAAAGGGAACACAGTGAGTATCCGTCTGAAGAGTTATGCAAGGATTCAATTAATTAATGCAAATAGAGTTCTTCGAATCATATTTGGCATCTATTATAGAGAGAGAAACAGACCCTGACTGAATGGAATGAGCCTCCTTTGCACAAGAGAGAAAACTTTAATAGCAGGTGTTAGCAATTTTAATTTTGGCTGCATTTTTTTTTCTTAGTTTTTTGATGGTTTCCGGAGAGTTGAATTTTCTACAGAAGTGAAATAGCATAAGAGCATTTTCTACACAGGCAGGACTGTTCATTCGGCTAAATCTCTCCAGCCTTCAGAAATGCCCATTTTGATGACATTATTATTTCCTCAATTAGATTACTTTTTCACTCAGCAAAAATGACTGTAATTGAAGAAATAACGAGTTAGTGATCAAGTGCTATAATTCCTATATATCTCAGTTGGTTAGAATCTCTTTCAAGTTTTTCGAAATATATCTTGTTTGCTTGTTTCTAGGGAGAGCAACTGACAGCCATCAGAAGGCCAAAGCCATTCTCTCCCACGAGCTATACGGTGATTTTCCTCAGAGAGGAGATACGGTCTAGGCATTTAGTAACCTTGACTTAAGATAGTCATTGATAAAGCAGGCGTACATCCAAAAAGGCATTGACCTGGCAAAGGTAACGTGACTTTGAGTGGCCTGTCCCAGAAATTGACATGATCATCTTTCTCTCCTTTTCAGCAGAAACTGGAATGGAAACATGACCCCGGAGCACCTGGGTCTCAAGCTTAGGGAATTCCAATAAAGCGGGCAGGCAGAATAAGCAGGATGCCCCACCCTAAAATCAGCCCCAATCCCAGAAATGTAATAGGGCTTGAGCCTCCATTGTATTGTCTGGTTTTGTTGTTGGTGGTGGTGGTATTTGTTTGTTTGTTTGTTTTAATTTGTGCTTCTGGGAAATCAAGGATGCGTAAGGAATTTTGAGCTAACCGTTCAGAAAGCATCTGGGTGAAATATAGGTAGGGAAGGGTGTTCTACACAGACACAGACAAGAGTCAAGATAACTGTCCAAGACCAGTTGTGGAGGGAATGAAAAAGTCTCTGACAAATGTTTATAAGGATACAGTGACTATGACTCTGTCTTACCCATTTCCCAAATGGGCAAATAAAGTCTTATGAGAGAATTGTTTTTGAGGCTTGCTTTTTTTGCATTGGTTTCAAGTAACCAGGGAGAATATCCGTTTGCATTTGAATATGTCTTGTATTTTTCTGGAGCCAAACACCATGGAAACCAGGAGCAGAATCAGGTCCTTGACAGGATAATCTTTTTTCTTTTAGGCCCTACATTGCACGTTAACCATGCCAAAATGAGAAAGAACTGTCCAGTTTCTTACTAAGCTTCAAGGAAATGCTATTTTACAAATTATAATTCATGAAAATTCATTTTGAAAAAGAAAATAGAAAGACATACCAAGTTGTCTTTCACATAAAGAGTTACTCAGCCTGGCACTGGAGTGTTGCAGGACTGGAGCAGAATTTTTTCACTTAGGACTCTTTGAACTGCTTACAGTCCACTCTCTACATTCTTTATGGTGAAAAACTATAATCGTAAAAGCATGAATCTCTTTTTCTGCCTCACAGCGGAATTTAGGCTGAACTTACATATTCATGGTACTGAACACTTTTGTCATTAAGCTATTTTAAAAAATAATTCTGTGTAAGTAATATTTATGGAGCACCTACATTATATTAATCATGATACTAACTGTTGGGAATTCAAAATACGAAAGCATTTTCCTTGACTCCCAGTGTGCTTTCCTAGGAGCAGAGACAGATAGATACACACATACACACAGGTACATATAAAAATCTTGTACAGAGGGGCGCCTGGGTATCGCAGTCGGTTGAGCATCTGACTCTTGGTTTCGGCCCACATCGGGCTCCAGGCTCAGCACGAATCTGCTTGGGTCTCTCTCCCTCTCCCTCTCCCCCTCCCCACACTCGTGCTCTCTCTGTTTCTCAAACAAATCTTTAAAAAAATTTTGTGTAGACAAAGCTTCAATATGTACTCATTTTGTTAAGTCATCCACATGTTATCTAGTGATTAAGATAACTAGGTATCTCCTTCATCATTTCTTACGAAGTCCCGCTTACACTAGGAAAACGGAGATGGGAATATCAACAGTAGTCGTGTCTCCAGGATGGCCTCAAGATTTTCTTAGCTTTTCTGTTTCTTTTTCTCTTGATTACAATGAATGTATTATGTTATAGTAAAAAAGCAATTAACTTTTCTCGTGTCCATAAAATACACACTAACACTACACGAAACACACTCAGGTTATGGAAATAGCAGTTTGATGAGCCAATAAGTCTACACTTCAGAAAAATTTTTAAAAAAGTATATTTTTAAGTCACATATTAATTGGTATAGAGTTGCCAAAGGGTCATTGTGAAGAAGTTTGAAGTGAACATCTTTCCACAAAAATGCAAATAGCAATATAGAAAATTGTTGTCAGAAACCATGTATTTTCTACTCAAAGAATGGTTAGTAAATCTTTTTTTTTTTTTTTTTTAAGTAGCTAGACTCTTATTTTTTTAAAGGAAGCCTTGCTGGCAACACTGATGCATTAAAAAAGATAAAAGTGGCTGGGCTGTGTTTGACGAGAGGTTTGGGGACAGACCCAGCCCAATAGATCTTGGCCTCCAGGCTCACGTCTGAGGACCCTTGGGTGCTGGGTGGCCTGAAAACCATCAAGTTGATTTTTTTCTCCCACAATCATGTATAGCCCAGGACTCTCTAAAGCCAACAGTCAGATCTGTAAACTTTCTTCACAAAGGAAATTTCAGCCCAGAGTCTAAGCAGATGAACAAAGCATTGAACTGGGTGCTTAAATCCACCAAGCTTGAATAACCGAGAATCTCTCATACTCCATCACCGACAGACAAATCTGCTTACCATGTTTTTCAAGATGCTGACAGCAGCTGTCCACCAGCCTGGGGACCTGTCTGTAAATGGGATTCAGACTGAGTTTCTTATCTCTGGCTTTTTCTTTTTTACTCTGAGCCTCCGCAGGCAAGGACAGTTGCAAAGCTTCTAGCAGTCGCGACTGATTGTCATCGAGATCTGTGATAGAGTCCACTGACATCGCGCCCTGCAAACCACACAGAGGCGTGAATGAAGGGCGCGGATGGAGAAAACACGAGCAAGTTCCGCCGCATGCCAGCCGGTAACGCTTTTGCCCAGGACTGCGCGTCCCCCTGAAACCACGCCACTTCCTCGAATCATGCCGTTCGTTCCGTAAAAGGAACACGGCCAACACCTCTTGAAGAAGTCAGGAAACTACCACAACAGGGGAAGGGAATGGCAGTTACAATTTCCACAAACAACATTCGCCAAATGGAAGACGGGAGCGGGCAGCCGTTGCGTTGTTGTATTTTGACCCCATCACTTCGTTTCTTGAAACAAGAAAAAGATCACATGATGGATGAATGAGGCAAAGTCCGAGAAGCCTCGTGAATAAAAACCAAACATCTCGACTGGGACTCGAGGAGGTAGATCTTTAACATTGGATTCCATGGAACCGCCCTGGCTGGGCTTCCCCCCAGAACTGGCACCAAGAACTTGATCAGGGACGTGGCGCTGGGAGACAGCCCTAGGGGGAAGGGGGTCGAGAAAGGGTACGGAGGGCAGCGGATGGAGAGCGTCCCCCGGTCTAGACAAGCCTGTGTGCAGCTCGTGCCCAGGCTCCCGGCACCTCTGGGAGACAGTGTGGGTCGAGCAGCTCAGAGCCCACTGCGGTCAGGAGCAAGGGTGCTGGGCTATGGGAACCACAAGCCGCAAGAGTCACTGATTAAGAGCAACTCTGGTCGGGGCGGGGAGGTGACATTCAGTGTCTCAGCCCTTGCAGCCTATCACCTGCATGGGTTGGTGCCTCTGATCGTCATGAAAGCCCTTGGCAGGGGCGAGATGCTGGCGAGTGGAAGGGGGGCTCTGGTGTCCTGGGACTGGTAAAGGCCTAGTGGAGGGGAGCGGGGCACCGGCTGTGTCTGCACAGCCACCCCGCCCCCTGCCCCGGCTGATGAAGCGGAGAGGAAGGGGTTCACTGCTCATGTCTTAGCAAGGCCTGGACAGAGGGGAGGGCATCTGGGAGGCCCGCTGCCTGGGCTCCTGATTCCCAGAAAGCGCACACGTGGAGTCTGGGTGTTATGGCCTTATGACACCCAAACGATGACAGGACTGTAGAACAGCTCCGTCACATCCGTTTAAATACCCTGGGAAGTCGGCACTTCTCCGCTTTTAAACATAACCAGAACCTTGAAAAAGAGCAGTGGCTCAGGTACCCCTTTATCTTGAGTGTGGATTTTAAGTGGGAAGCGTTTGGGGTTTTGACTAGAGCAGTAGTGAGTGGCTAGAGGCAGCAAAGATTTGGGGGGTCTCTGGGCAAGAGGAGAAGGAGAGAAGATCTCCCAAGGACCTGGGAAATTTTAGAGATGCTTCTCAACCGGCTCAGCCCATCACCAACCAGTTTGCCTGAGAACTCAGCTTTCCTGAATTGAAACAGGAAACCTGAAACAAGAAATTGATTCTGTTACAGAATTGATTTGAAAGAGGATGTAAATTTAAAAAATAAAGAAAGAGGACATATGTGCCCTCTCTCTCTCTCTCTCTCTCTATATATATATATGTGATATATGATATGCTGTACCAGATAGATGATAGATGATACACGATATATATGTAGGTTTCTTGTCGGGGGAAAAAGTTCCATTGATTAAAAATAATCAAATAAAAAAATATATCCTTGCTTATGAAGACTGGTAGTCAGGTCGCTGGGGGGCTAGGTGTGGTTCTTGGATTAGAGATGAAGAGACTAAGGAACCGCCTGGCCCCGCCCCCAACCCGCAGAGGCCCCGCCCCCAACCCGCAGAGTCTCCAGGGTAAATCCACAGGACAGAAGATTACGCTATAGCACGATCAACAGTGATGCTCTAGAATGTTTAGGACATCACGGGGCACACCCATGGGGATCCAAGGAGGGGCACCCAGCAGCTCTGAGAGTGGTCAGAAAAAGGCTTTGAGGCTGTGTCACATGCCACATGGCCCAGGGCATGCTGTCCCCGCATGGGGTCATGGACAGATCCCTGGGCTCCCTTTCCAGTTTTCACAAGAGCGGAGAGACTCAGAGAATAACCTAGTAATGCTTCGGTTGTTTCAGCAGTAGTGTCAGAGAAAGTCCTGGCCAACTCACCCTCCTCCTGGCCCGAGGAGCCGGTTCTGGGGTGTTTGGGGACGTTGACTCATTTGGTGTTTCCGAGGTGGAGCTGAGAGATGAGTTACTGCTTGAGAGTTCTTTGTTTTGTCTTTTATTTCCAAACGGGAGGAGGGAAGCCACAAAATCAGACGCATCCTTCTGCTCATCCCTCTGCGAGTCCTGCTTGAGTTTATAGGCCCGGTCGTTTGCAATGACTTGGGATAAGGGCATTCCAAATGCCTGCGGGATGAATTCTGGAATCAAAAAACAAAGCACTTTCAGACATGGCTGGGCCAGGGAAGGCTCGCACCCACGCTTCAGACCCAAGCGCAGCCGCATTCAAATGACTGGTTCCTGAAGAACTGATTCTTCAGTCAAATACAGGGACTTTGGTGTGTGTCAGAGTGGCCCAAGTTTCTATTACTGTCAAGGAGGCCAGTATGGGTAAAGAACATGGGTTTTCAGAAATCTAGGCCACTAGTTTTCCCTCCACATATCTCAAGTATGTCTTAAAGTAAAGAACTGTATGGAGAAATGTGACATTTTTGACAGAATGTACACGATGCCTTATCCTCACAAGGATACCATTTTACAAACCGTTAGTCTTGGGTTTATGTGTCTCAAGAGCCACCAGAATTTACAAGGCATGAGAGGTCTAGGTGCATCTGCTTAGTCCACAGGGACTCACAGAACAGCTACCGTGATGGGTAGTCGTAGGTGTAGTGCTGGCTCCTGAAGGGTCCAGAGCAAGGGGCCTGTGGGGCAGCGGGAGTCAGATACGTAAAGAATTACACAGGTGTCTCTCAGGTGCATGGAGCAAAGACTGACGTTTTGTGAAGTGGATACACTTTGGGGCTCCCGGTAAAAGAGCCAGATACGTGAGTGAGGACCCGAGAGGCAGGGGAGCAGCTCGGGGGAAATCTGCTTTTTCCCTCTGTGTTTGTTGTCCCCACTGGCTGCCTCCAGTTGCTGGGCTGGGGCTGTCGCTCTCAAGATCTATGTACTCAAGCCATTCTGCAGGGCCCTGTGAGAAATTTATATAATAAATTTATATAATAACTCTCCTCACTAAGGAACCAGCGAAGGGCTCACGATACAATGCGTTAAATCCTCCAGTAAGGACAATCTGGGGGAAGGAGCGTATCATGAAATCTACTGCTTCATTTGGAGATGGACACACAGTTGCTTTGTTTCCACATTCATACACATACACTGTAATAAGCACACTGATCCTTAGGGCCGGCCACCTCTTGGGCATTATTTTAGATTTATGCCAAAAAGCATTCATAATGAAATTCAATGCATTATTTCTTTTAGACTCAAAATTACATCTAGCAGCAGAATATGGGAGTCTAGCTTCTCCCTTGTTTTTATAACCCTATGACTAGAACCAGAATGATGACGGGGAAACAATTCTAAGGGTTTGTTCTTTGAAAGAAAAGGCTAACTTCAAATCAGGTGGAAAGAGGCTTTAAAAGGCTTTCCTCCTTGGTCCATGCAACATGGTACCATCACTGGGTTAATGGCCAAGTCTATGTTAAAAGCAGAAATGGCACTTAGGAGGTCTGAACGTCGGGTTCCATCGCAACATGCAGTCTGTTTTGAAGTGAAAAATCAAAATGTCAGCATTTGGGGGATTTTCGGAAGATGCTTACCATTCTTGATAGACAAACTAGGTGGCATACGATAATAACGCAAACCAAAATTTCGGCATGTTTTTGAGTGATCGGTGTAGACGGCATAACAAGATCTGATACTCACTATTGCTAAAAGGCCATCTTCTCTACTAGCACAATTAGAATAGCAGTCCACGTGCCACGCACTCCAGGATACATGGTATAAGTCAGTGCTCTCTTGTGTATGGGAATAAGCAAAGAGTCTTGCTTCAGAAAACCCGGGGAGAGTCTAGAAACATGCGGATGCCAAGGCTGACAGCTATGGGGACTACACAAAAACTGTGTGTGGGGGGGGGGTGACAACAGCAGAAAGGATGATAAATGTATTGAGTGACGTAGGCACACTGACTTCCGCGTTGTCACAGGAGATGGGGACTACTGATTCTTCTCTTAGCCAGTTTTTCCATGTGAGGAAAACCAACTGCACTCACTTAGAGTTTCTAATATCCCTAGAAAAAAGAAGAAAACTGGTGTCCTTTGGTACCTGTCATTTTCAACGTCCCAAAGTCTGCCACTCTCCCTGCAAATGGGAATAACTGACACAAATTAAATAGATGGGACACACGCAGTCGTTCTTTCTGACTTTTCTTTCTCTTTGATTCTCACTCAAGAGATGACCTGCTAACAGATTTTTATTTTTCCCTAAAGGGCTTTCTTTCCTAGCTGAGTTTATTGTTAGAGTTTTGATGTGGTCACTTGTTTCTTGTTGCTTTCTCTCGAGAACCCTTACAAGCTTCAGAAAGGAGGCCTCCCTATGCCCTAAACTTGTGCTGCAGTGTCTAGACTCTGGAAAATTCTAGGCTGGATTCCTTGACTGTGACTGCTTCTCAAAATGTGGCTATTGTGAAATTTAGGAACCATTGCAAGTCTACTTAGCAAATAGACTTTAGCAAATAGACTCCTCATGTGTAAATAAAACATTGGGCATACATGCTTATCTGTGGGTTCAAAGCTCTTCTCTCGGGGGAAAAAACCCCTGGAGACTCTGTGTTGATAGTGGCTAATACAGTTGATAATAGGTTTTTAAAACCAGATGGACATTTCCCAAGACTCAGTGTTCTGGGGCCAGGGACAGTGTGTATTGTGTTCTAATCTACAGTACGTGTTCACCAAGGAGACTGCTTCTCCTGCTGCACTCATTAGCAGCAACTGTGCACTCTCCCAGCCCGTGAACGGCGGGGTCAGGAGGTGGCAGCCATCCTCTGCTCCCTACTGCCATTTCTAGATCTGCACCTTCTCACTGTGTGGCAGAAACCAGATATCACAAGGCTCCTTTGTCTCCTGCCCATTGCTCTCTTTTCTTGGCACTGACTGACTAGCGGTCAGACCCCCAGGCTACCATCACTCTCGGCAGCTTGGATGGCTACCCAAATGGCCCATCTAATTCCCCATCTCCCATCACCTTGACCATCTCCTCTCCCCTTACTTTCCTCCTGCATGTCACCTTTTCCACTCACTCCCTTGGTCCCATCCTGGCCTTTGTCCTCTCCAGAAGGGATTCGCCTCAAGAATCAGGCTTCCTCCCTCCACTCTTATCTTACCCCCCCACCCCAAGTTCATGTTCCACACTGCAGGGTGGCGAGCTCTTAAAACACACCACTAGGAGGCGCCCTCCTTAGTGCACTTTGATGGCGTCTCAACGTTCTCAGCATACAGACGAAACACCGTGGGGGGCTCACACAGTCCAGCGTGAGGGGGCCCCTCCCTATTCTCTCTTGGGTTCGCACTCCCCTAACAGCACCCAAAGACAGCATTCGATACATTCTCTTTGAGAATTTCTACATAGTGATAACTGATACTTGATTTGTATCCTGCTATTTAATGTGATGCAAAATAAAATTGTATCAACTATTCCCATCCAGGGCTAAGTCATAGCTGGAGTGTAGTAACATACTCGGATCAATAAAACATGGCATGATACTATTGCCGCCTAAAGGAATGTGCCAGACCTGAATTCTCCCCAGGTTTCATGTCAATAAATAGGTGGCAGATATATTAGTCTGAAATGTCCTGTGAAGTGGGGGCCTATCTCCCAGACATATGCCGCAGTAAAACCTTATTGCCCCTGTGCTCCGACTAGGAACCACACGAACTGGAATGAAGTAGCTATTTTAAAATCACTTCCCCAAAAGTGGTTTCTTTTGGACCCATGAAAGAAATTTGCTGAAGTTCTGGAAGTTTAAAAAGTGCTTTTGGTTGCCAAGTAATTTAACTAAGAGAAATTAAGGGCTTGGAACTCTTCTGGATGAAAATGTGCTTTCCCACCCAGCATCCATCTTGAATTTGTTTCCATTCGGAATTCAAGAGTCATGCGGGCACTGGCTTAAGTGGCAGGGGGGACACGGGAGTGTCATGTGATTTGCTGTGTCTGATGTCAAGGCAATTAAATAAAATACAGGACGTGATTCATTCTGATTGAATCAATTAATCCAGCAGCATATCAAACACTTAATGAATCACTCTTTATTGGGAGACCAATTGGATTCTAAAAAGCTGCTCCTACTTATTTTTAGATGCCCTAACCCAAGAGGTCACTGAGAGCTTCCTGTTTTCCTTCTTTTACTTTTGGACTCCAGTGATTATCATTTTCCACATGTGCAGCTGTTAGGAACCCCAATGTTAATGTTCAAGTGCAAGAAAATCATGTGAACCATTACAGCTCGGCAAGACCAGCACGCTGACCCCTCCTGCCTTGCTTCCCAGGGCAGCCGTGGAATGGATGTGAGTGCACAGACAGGACTCTCTGTTCCGAAGAGATGCCCGGTGATTAAGTTTCACTTAAGCCCAGGACATCTTTTTAAACATCAGAGCTACTTTAAAAGAGAGAAAAAAAAAAGCAAACCTCTTTTGCTATGAAGCTCGATATATTTTTTTAAAGATTTTAGTTATTTATTTGACATAGAGAGAGAGAGAGATCACAGGTAAGGCAGAGAGGCAGGCAGAGAGATGGAGGAAGCAGGCTACCCCCTGAGCAGAGAGCCCGATGCGAGGCTCGATCCCAGGACCCTGAGATCATGACCTGAGCTGAAGGCTGAGGCTTAACCCGCTGAGCCACCCAAGTGCCCCGAAGCCTGATCTTTTTCCCTAATTTAGTTGGTTGGGCGATGTGTCTTTTCTCTGGACCACCAGAACCTGCCTTCCTTTTCCCCAGCCAGCAACCTGTACCGCCTTCCAGAACACCGCCAAGTTTTCCCTGAGCTTATTAATATGTAAATACAATAAGGTCTGTAAAATGTATAATGGCCCAGTACACATTGGTCAATCACCTCCCCTGGCCCGCCCTTCTCTGCTCATTCACATCCTCGCTTCCTGTTGTTTTGTAACCTAAGCGAGCACACACGCATCTCTCTCTGCTGGGGGATCTCAATCATCTCGTTCTGCTTGGTCTAGCCTGAATGGGCAGTTCGGAAGAATCACCAAAAGTCTCCATTATGAGGATTCAGTCCTCAGATCAGTAACATCAGCCTAGAGTAAACCAACTTCAAAGATACACATTACTAATGCCAGTCTGAGTGGCTCCTTTAATCCTCTCAATAAGCACTAAGAATTTCTCTAATCTAGTGAGGTAAAGGTGATGGATGGCAGGAATAGGATGAGTAAGGGTCTCATGTGAAAAAGCTACCCTGATTACTAATTTTCATTTACAAAGAAGGGCAAGAACATACGGACCGATAAACTAGAATACAATCAATCACACAGCGATAGGTAGCTGGACAAGAGCTAATGCCCTTTGCCTTGATCATCCCGGCAGTAGATTCGGCAGCGAGAGGCAGGGATCATTCACATTTTCAACTCCCTTTCTCTAGTCCGAGGCATACACTTGAAATGTGTGGAGATATTCCGGTTGGGTGCGGTGCTACTGGCATCCAGTGGTAGGGGCCAGAGATGCCACTAACCAACTCACACGGTGAACAGGACAGCCTCCATAACAAAGAATTATCCAGTCTGGGGGTGCCTGGGTGGCTCAGTCGGTCAAGCAGCCGACTCTTGATTTTGACTCAGGTCATGATCTTGGGGTCCTGGGATGGAGCCCTGTGTAGCGCTCTGTGGTTGGTGGAGAATCTGCTTGAGGATTTTCTCTCCCTCTCCTTCTGCCCCTCTTCCCACTCATTCTCTCTCTGTCCCTCTCTCTCTCTCATGAATACATAATTAAAAAAAAAAAGAATTATCCAGTCTAAAATGTCAATAGACCCAGGTTGAGAAATCATGCTCTAAGGGAAGTAAAACATTGACTTCCCATTCTTTTAAATTCTTTATCTCCTTTTAGTCCGGAGAACCAAATGTCATGATACTTTAGGCACAGTTCACAACATGGGTGCAGAGTCGGGGATCAATGGTGTGGACTAGGTCTTGTCCAGTACTGACCATAGTGCATTTATTTTTATACCTTCGGTTTGACTGCCTTTCATAATTTTTCAAGCAGAAATTCAATCATTATAGAAAAGAACTTCAAGGTGAGACATATGGCTCAGCTCACTCAACACTCATTCATTATGTCACATAAAATGGAAATACATTCACACAACCACACCACTCAGCAGTCATTTCATATGGGACCATACAAACAAGCCACAGAGAGTTGTACTGCACTAATGGGGCCCAGGTGCCCATTATGCAGGCTCAATGAATATTAGTTTAAAATGACCATAAATACCTCTGAAAGAGTGGCTAATGTGTCAGTTCCCTAAATAGACATAGAGGGGGACACAAACCAGTATGGACAGAGTCAACAATTCCCAAAACATATAGGGCAAAAAATAAGCATGCTGTGATCGGACAGAAAAATGCTGAGAATGGCCCATCTCCTGTAGCCCACGAAGATGAGACTGTTTCTTTCCAGTAGCCATGGTAGGCGAATCCAAACTTTTTCTCATTCAACTAGCCCTGCCTAACGATCTGGCCTTGCCAGACAGCTGGTTAGCGTTAGAGATGCTGTCCATGGCTACTCAACCCAGGGTCTTCTTATGTGCTGCTGATTGGCCAGCATCATAATTGGAACCATAAACTTGGCCCAAGTCACACTTTGCTCAAACCAGTTGAATTCATCAATTCAGTACAGGGCCACTCAAACACAAAAGAGTAGACCAAAACAGGCCTTAATGACATTCCATTGTAGAAATCCAGTTTGCATAATAGAGTCGAACCGCATAAATCTATGCAATTCAAAAACTCCACCAAATTCAACCATTATGCTCCATAGAAGATGCCTCAGCTCTAGTTCATTCTGTCCCTTACCTCTGTCTTTGTTTTTCTCCTTTCCTAGTGAATCCAGTTTCTTTCGCAAAGATTTCTTTCTCTTCTGTCCATCTGTAAGTATTAAAAGAAAGAAAAGTTGTAAACAGAAGCACACATGTGGTATCTTATACCATCAATACCTACATTTGAGCAAAAGCATGACTTCTCACTTACTTCGCTCCTAATTGGACATTTTAGGCAGAATAATGGCTCTGAAAATACACAGAAATCCCTGACTTGATAGTGCACGCAACGAGAACCTTGATGTATGCTCTCAAATTTTGTTTCAATCATGAAAGTACAGGAAACGTACCTCCTTCAGAATTAATTGAGTGTTGACACTTAGATATGTCTTCTGTTGCTATTAAATGGGTCTCTTTCTATTTTTCATATTTATGCAAACTAATGTCATCTTGAATCAAATCTCCACGAGAGGAAAGTCAACAGGACATATGATTTTGACATTTATAAGCTGGTAGAGTGTAACTGGATAAGGAGATGAGTTTGGGAGTCTAGAGAAGTCAGATCTAACTATTGCTGCACCATTTACTAACTGTGTGACATGGGACAAGTCTCTGCGTCCTCGTCTATAAAATGGGAATTTCATGAGGTTGTTGTGAGACTTGATGAAACGTTGTACATCAAATGCCTCATGGGAACCCTGACTCATAGGCATGAATTCAGATTTACTTTCTCTGTAGATCTCTGTGGCTGTACTGTAGTTTTATTAACCATCCCCCCACTAAATGGACATTTGGGTCATTTCAAAGTTTTCACTACAGTAAGTAAAGAATATACCCCTTCCAGCATCTTGCACTTGCAACAAACGTATGTAGCATGTCTGGCTAACTCTCCAAATAATAAAGATACCACTCATATCAGTAGGCAGCTGCAATCAAATTCCTGGGATGTCATCGGAAAACGTTGCCAGTCATCATGGCAAGAATGTGTTTGAAGATTACACAACCGTCAACCCAACGTGTGGGAGGCACACCTCGGGAATCCACACGGAGGTCAAGTAGGGGAAATGCAGCCCATGCTGCAAGGAAACTTGGGTTTAAAAGGAGGATTTAGAATTTTTTTTTTTTTTTACAGGATACACTCAAAAGTATAGTCCAGAAGGAGACTCAGCCCAATAAAATTTCAAAGCCAAACGCTGATATCAGAAAAAGACAGCATGCACATGCTTAACCAGAAATGAGCATTCCCAGGATCCTCGTGGGGCTGCAGATGTTCCCAATTCTTCTCTCCAGACTTTTGGAGGCAAAAGATATCACAGTATAATCAACAGACACAGACAATTCCTCTTCTTTCAAAAAGCAAAGAAATATTGCAAGAATGCCTCTCCTCCCACAAAATGGACATAGTTCGTAAGAGCCTGCACCCTTACAGCCATGAGGTTTGTACAGGGGGGCAAGAGTAAGTCACTTGTAATGCGGCGAAGAGACAGCCACCTCTCCCTATGGGTATGTTCTTATCTCCAGTGTCTAGATGATGATTATTTAAATGGGCCTACCCATAACTTATTATAAAATATATGACAATAAGTATACTAACAACACAAGACTCAAATCCCATTCTCCAAACAGGATAGGACTTTTACTTTGTTAACACTGTTCATCATTTCACATCTCCATGCGTCTCTGACTGTAACAAGGGTATATTTCTTTAATAACATTCCATCATTCCTTCATTTTAATCATTGACTAAAGAATAATAACCAAATAGAAGAATAACTAAACTATACAGTAAAGCTAAAGAGACTTCGTTTTCGTATAACCAGTGGGCAGATCCTAAAATTCAAGCAAGTTGTCAAAGAACCAGCACACAGAGAGATACGATAGGGGACATTTTCTTTAAAGATAGTTTTTTTAAAACTTCTTTTTAATTGGAAGCTGTAGCATATATAAAGATGTGAATAACTACAAATGTGCAGTTTAAATAAATAACAAGAGGCCAAATCCCACACCACAACAGCCAAGTTCCGAGGTCGACCACCGCTCATGCCCAAGCCCCCTGTGTGTCTCCCAACTTTTCCCCCCAGGTGATCACTGGTCTGGTATTTGCAATAATCAAGCATTTGTTTTTCTTCGTAGTTTTACCATCTACAGATGCATTTATAAAGAATACAGTTTATTTTCCAACTTTTGGGATCCCCTCGATGGAGTCACAGTGTAGGTATTCTCTCCTGCCTCTTTTATGCCATTCATCAACACTTTGGAAATTCTTCCCGTGGAGGCAGGTGGCTGCGGATCACTCGTTCAGGTGGCTGTATACTGCTTTCTGGTACGAATATACCACGGTTCACTGGAAATTTGAGTTGTTTTTAGCTTGAGACTCTCAGGACCAATGTCTTTGAGAAATGTTGTGCATGTCTTGCTATGTCCATGTCCAAGACCCTCTCTCAGACAGTGGTTCTTGGAATGTGGCTCTGGGACCACTGGCATCGGTAGTGCCTGGAAACTCTGTAGAGCTGCAAATTCTATGGTCCAACCCCAAAGCTACTGACTCAGGAACTCTGGGGCGGGGCCCCACAATGTGTGCTTTCCCTAGCCCACCAGGGGCTAGTTCCCACTGAAATCTAAAAGCCACTGTTCTGGGGAGAGATATGTACAAGCTGCGTTGTCAGGCTAGCACGTATGCAATCTTGGCCTCTACTAGGTAACATCAAACATTTTCCAGGTAGGTTCGCTCATTTGTATTCCCACCAGCATGAGAGTTCACATAGTCCCATAAGGATAATGTGTACTTCAAATTCCAAGATTCCAAACAATATCTTGAAGCCTCCTTATAGGGGAAAAAAATGTGATCTTTGTGAATAGTGGCCTACAATTTAAAAAATGCTTAGCTATTTACAACAGATACAAACATTCTCTTTTTCACTTCATGAGACAGTCCTCACACTCACCCCAGGTCAGCATGGATAAGTGACCCTGGGCCACAGCACACCTGGCAAGTCTTGGAGTTTGTACTCCATCCTAGCCTCATAGGAAGGTTCTAGCTTGTTTCCAATCTCCAGAAAATTCCTGCTGAGGGAAGTTTGAAAGAATGCCTTTTGGCACCCACTTCCCTTACTTTTCCCAACCCCAGCTGCCTTGCTGTTGACTTGGACCAGAAACCTAAACTCTCAGAGAAGGCAAACTGAAGGAATTCACGGGCAGCGAGGGGAGCTCAGTGAAAAGGGAAGGGAAAATGCTATAAAAGAGACACTTGGTGGCCGAACGGGAAGTGGCCCTTAAGAGATGGCACCTAACCACTCGACTTGCATCTAGCGACGCTGGGGGCTGGTAACTCTTTGCTGGGAGGAACTGTCCTGTGCACAGTAGGATATCTAGAAGCATCCCTGGGCTCAATTTCCGGGATGCCAGAGAGCCCACCCAGTCCCTGTGGTGAAAACCAGTAATGTATGTCTCTGGATGTCGCCAAATGTCCCGCGGGGACAAAATCACTCTGGTTGAGAAGCCCTGGTCTGTGCATAACTCTACCTAGAGGACAGCTATAGGCTCCAGCCATGTGACACCCAACTCCAGAAGAGTCACATTTTCCCAGTTATCACAATGCTCGACCCATACCCAATCTCTGTTTCTGTTTGAGGCAGAACAATAAAAAATGTTTATAAAGTGTTGAGCTTTTACGTATCCAGTTGAATAACAATTTTTTTCAATTTGGAAAGAAAGGCAAGTCTGCCTATGGCTATCTTTCTACCAGAATCCTGTCTACAGGTAGGGGAATAGAGCAGGTTCTTTGAATAAACAGCCTTCCGTTTCTCTGTATGAAGCATCTCACCCTTGTTTAGGTCAGTGCGGAACCGCATTTGATGATGACCGGTTGTCTGAATGGATGCATAAGTGTGTCTTTGGCAGGTGGGGAAGACTCAGGGGACACTAGTTCTTTTTTCTTTCTTTTTTTTTCTTTCTTTCTTTTGAGGACTAAACATGGTGGATGGAGAGACTTCCTGGCCAGCCCTCCACTGGCCAGAGCACGGATCCAGGAGGAGATTACAGGAAGGCTGTTTTCTCAGCAAATGGAGCTGTTCAGCAATGGAATGAGCTGCTTCACCCCACCCACCCCCCCAAAAAAAGAAAAGAAAAGAAAAAAGAAAGCACTGCTCACAGTGGCTTCTGTCTTCGCTGCTCTTTCTGTCTCGAATCCCTCACTCTGGGGGAAGCCACGTCATGAGCAGTGCTATGAAAAGGGCTATGCGGTGGGGACATGGGGTCTCTCGCCAGCAGCCCTGCGAGTGGGCCGGGCCACCGATTCTCCTGCCCCAGTCAACCCTTCAGATGACTGCGGCCCCAGCTGAGCTTGACGGCAAACCTCACAGATCAGAACCTAAACCAGAGCAGCCGGGCTGTGATAGTCCCGGAAACTGTGTGAGATCAGAAATGTTTACTATTTTCAAAAAAGAGAGAAAAGAAAAGAAAAACAAAAAAGATGCCCGGCCAAGTGCATGGCATATCGTAGATAGGATGTTGGGTCAGAGAAAGGAGATTTCGTGGGGAAACTGGTAAAATCGGATCAAAGTCTGAAGTTTGGCTGATAGCAACGTATCGATGTTGGGTCCTTTGTGGTGATAAGTGTACCAAGGTTACATAGGGCACAAGGTCATTAAAGAAGACTGGCTGAAGGGTAGAAGGGAACTCTGTAACTGTCTTTATAACTTTTCTATAAATCTAAAATTATTCTAGAATAAAGCAGTCGTGTTGATGTTTTAAAAAAAAACCCTTTCACCCCGGTACTGCACGAATTCAAGCAAAGGCTGAGGCCTCATCTGTCACACACACGAGAAGGTGGAGGCTCTCACGGCTCACGGGGGTCCTCGGAAACACACAGGCCGTAGAGCTCAACTTCATGGTGAGAAGGTGACTCCCAAGTCAGAGTTTCTGACCTGGCTGGAACTCCTGAAATAATCTTCCTAGTCACATCTCTCTGATCTGGAAGAAACCAGGGGTCTGGGCCAATGTAAAGCATCTGTTATGCCTGCCATTCTGGTGTAGCACGTTTCCTGGAAAGGGAGTGGGCAGATGAGAGGTTCGACCACGTGTTGTTATGGCGCTGGTGATATTTTCATAGGTGGCGGATTAGAGTGTCCCACGATCCCTCCTATTTCTTAGGTTCCCTAAATCCCTTTTCTGCGTAAGTTATCCAGACTTGTTGCCTGATTGTTTGCCTCCAAGAACACGGATATGTATATACATCTGTTTCCTTTTCAAGTTCCCATGACTGTTCTGATGAACCGAAATACAGTGTTTAAATTACATGAAGGAACGTGGATAAGGCAAGCTGTACAATGGATGTGCGTGTCTTATCAAAATGTTTGCTAAAACTATGTTTTATCCCTCACTAAAACTCAAACTCATCCTTTAGTCTCATCCGCCTCCCCTTTTGAGGGCTCTCAGGCCACAGACTTCTAAATCGAAAGCAAGAAAAAGACTAAATCAGATACTTTCTTTCCAGTTGGGGACAGGAAGGTTTGTCAAAGAAGTTACGTTATTATTAGTGGTCCTGGCACCTGAAGGCCATTCCTTGCACCCATACTCCACATCTAGTGTTTTCCAGTGATTCATCTCAGTGGTATAAGTTCATCTGGTGTGTTTAAGTCAATATTGAAAGCCTGGCAGGACTGATGACAAAACGCCAGGCAAAGACCCATCCCAGGAAAAGGCGGCTGGGTGGGTTGGGGACAGTTGTTACTGCCATCGCCATCCTCAGTGGGATGGACTTGAAATTGTCCCTACTGCTTTGAGTTGCCTTTTCAAAGTCCATCTGGAGAAACAGAAGGGAGGGTAGTCCTGATAAAAAGGGGGAGGTAGCTAGTAGGAAAACGGACACCTCTACTTCTCGGCAGGAAATGCGGCAGCAAGCCCAGGATAGGGGACCCGATGTGGCCAGTGCGATGCTGCAGTCTGAAAGCTGAACTGGGATTCACTGTAGAGGTTCAGGAGAGGAGCTGAAACAGCGTTCTGGCCTCGGTGTGCAAACAAATATTCTCTGTCCCCGGATACTGTGCCACAGAATGTGACGGATCTCCTTGGCATGGGAATATGATTTATACTGTACAAGTTATCTGTTGTCCCCCCAGAAAGCGGGCTCGTCCCCCATACATTGATCCATCCCTGCTCCATCCATCCCTCCATCCAACACCGATACAGCCCATGCTGTAGGGGAGACGGAGCTTGGTGCTATGAACCCAGGTGAACGGACACAGAGTTTAGTGCCAAAGACAGATACATGGAAAACTCACGAAAGTGAAATGAAGAAACATTTCAGCGGAGGCATCTAGCAAGTGGGAGGTCAGAAGTGAGAAGGCTGTGTCTCCAACTCTGCTTGAGAAGGCTAACGTTCGCGTTCAGTCTGAAAGGACGAGGTGAGGCCTCTCAGGGGCCTTTGAATTTTGGTGGGGGTTCCCTCCACTAAATCACATGGTGACTATTTAGTCTAGGAGGTCCTTTCTTATCCTAAGCCTCTTATTCCTGGTAATCCAACCCTTTATAAAACAAGCACTCTATTGGGGAAAAAAGATGAGAAGCTTATTAACCCCCACAGTTTCTTTAGTGGGATCTAGGGCTCAGGAGAGTGACAAGTTAGAATTCTGGAAGAAAACAGTCTACATGGAAATCATGGCAAACAATGTATTCAAGCCCAAACGTGTCCCACTGTTGGATCAAGTTTGGATCTGACTATATATTTTTTCAGGTTTTAAGAAATCTTCCATGCTATAGACTGTTGGTTATTTAATCAAGTTCAAAGGTCAAAGTTTCCGTTTTTATATCACCTTCTCCCTAGCAGTTCTTCCATTAACCTTGATTGTAATAGGAGGCAAGTAGAAACACGGTGATTGAGTAATTTTTCTTGGTGTGAACCCCAATGAATTAAGCATTGTTTCTTTAGCCTGCTAGCACCCTGTGGGTTAGATTTTGCAAAATCTGTTTCCAAAGTGTCTATGTTTCTCAGGGAAGAAAATATTTATGGCATTCTTAAGCAATACAGATGCCTCTCCTTAGAGCGGAGGCTCCACAAAGTACTTGTGAAATGTACTAATCCTCGCAGTTTACATGTTGAAGTGGTGGTGAAATTAGCAAAGCTGCGGTCAGAAAACAAGAACATTCTGTGAGTCTCTCTCACTGTTGTAAAGGGAGTCAGCTCTTGGAGGTCGCCCATGCTTCCCGTTAAATTAAATGCTAAGAAGCCTTCTCCGCTTTGTGTAAATTATTTTGGCAAAGTACTCTGTTCTGAAATTTTTCCTTAAGAGGAAAAAAAAAACACCTTGTAGATTTTTGAGCCTCAAAGCAGGTGTTTTTCTATTACAGAAAATCACTGAGATATTTGATGTGTTGCTCACATCTTGTTATTCTATCAAAACGCAAGGTAGGGAAGCTTATCACATGGCTGGGACTCCATGGGTTTGAAAAGCTCAACGATGGTTTCTCCTTAACCAGGCATTCTTCATGATCACTGCTTGCTGTAATAACCAGTCATGATCAAATTATGCCCTAGAAGGATCTTTTACTTGCTGTCATTTTTCCATATTTAAATGCTGTGAGTAAAGAAAATAAAAAGCTATAAGCCCATGTTCCAAAGGAGCAGCCCTGCTGGTCTTTTGTCTTTCCAGGCATCCTAACTTGCATTTCTTACAGCATATTCCTTAAATCAAAAACAATGCTTTTAACTTAGCCTAGGTAGGCATTATACCTGCAGAGACAGAAGTTTCCAAATATCAGAGCAAGAGAAATGGCTTTTGGCAGGTCTTTTCCTTAAGCCGTGTTTCTTTCCTGGAGCACAAGGGAACGAAAGCAGGCAGGAAAACAAAAAGACAAAGATCACTTATCCCAGAGAAATGCCCTGGATTGTTAAGGAAATTAAACTCCAAATTAAAGAAGTTTCATCATGACTTGTTTTAAAGCCAAAGCTTGTAGTTCAAGTTGAAAAGGTAGACAGACAAGGGTCTACACACGGTCTGATTTTTGATCAGCGTAAGGGGCCAATGCTACAGACTTTCTTTTGACAGCTGCTGTTTTATAGTGAACACGTAAGAAGAGAATCAAATATCTTTAAGTCATAAACTTTAAGCTTTGGGAATGCTTCCAAATTTCTGCCAGTTGCTCCCATGAAAACAGCTCTCACAAAGGCAGTTACCGGACCAATGACGTAATTAGAGGAAAAGTATTAGGGTCTTCATCCTTTCTTTTTCCATCCTTGCTTTTGATTATTCTTTGAGACATGGGAAATCATTCTTCACAACACGGAAAACACTGTATAAATAAATGTGCTCTGATTGAATTCTAAATCCATTGCCTTCAATTTCTCACATATATCCTGAGCCACAGATCTATGCCAAGGCCCATGCTAGACACCAAAGCAAATACATGAGACCGAAGAATGGCTTCCTTCCTATTGCTTCTTTGCAATGACGGATGACGTTGCCGTTATGTATACCGATAGTTTCTAATCTAAATCCACCTTTACCCTACTATGTTCCCCACCAATTTTTTTTCTTTCCCTGATTTGCTAGGTGCTCACCCTCCCAGTGGTCACATACGCAGCCTGGGGTGAGTACTCAGCCCAGGCTCAGGAAAGGAATCTGAGGTCCAACCAATTCCAGTGATTTCTTTCTGCTTGCTTCTGTGGATTTGGACACTGGCAGACGTTGCCATTCTGGGGATGGGGAAGGGAGGGAAGTCTCCTGGGAAGCCGCAGGGAAACACCCCTCTATTACTCAAAAGATACCTGATGAAGAGTCCCTGCTTCTCTGCTTCTTTGTGCTGCTATAGAGGCTGGGATACCGGAGGCCGCTGCAGTCATTTTGTGACGAGGGACGCCAGCCAAAGAACAGAGTGACCCACGCATGATGGCCAATAAGAAATTCCCAAGTCCTAAAACTAGTCTATCTACGGGCTCCTTGTAAAGCAATATAATCAGTCTCTTTATTATTTAAGCCACTTTGGGTTGGGTTTCTGTAATTTGCAGCCAAAGCATCTTAACAGTGGATAATCGGAAACTCTGCTGTGGGATGTGTTTTTCTACTTATGTGAGCACCAGCCTTGACAGGTATTGCCAGGCATCCCTACAAAAGACATCCCTGGAAAGTCAGAATGTTTGTACATTGGGTGGGATCTAGGATAAGGAGGGTAATTGAATTATAAGTGAATTATAAGTGAATATAATAGAATTATATTGTATAATATAATATGAATATAATATGGCTTATATTTGAGTGTTTATAATAGAAATAAAATATGCATATACTATATAACACTTAAGGACACCTGGGCGGCTCAGTCAGTTAAGCATCTGTCTTTGGCTCGGGTCAGGATCTCAGGGTCCTGGGTTTGAGCCCTGCATCGGGCTCCCTTCTCAGCAGGCAGCCTGCTTCTCCCTCTCCTTCTGCCCCTCTCCCCTGCTCATGCTCTCCCTCGCTCTCTCTTTCTGTCAAATAAATAAATAAAATCTTTTTAAAAAAGGCATAAACACAACGAACACTCAAAACATTGAGAGTTGCAAAGGTCTGATCATTAAAAAAACACTTGCAAAATAAAGATAGTGAAGACACTGAAATGAAGAGAATGGTATGCTTGATCAACTACATAGATAATAACTGAATTACTATATCAAATTAATATTAATCTCTTAACTCAGAGGCCAACAAGCCATTTCTGTAAAGGTCTAGATTGTAAATATCTTCAGCTTTGTGGGCCGTACGGTCTCTGCCAAAACTATTCCACTCTTCTGCAGTAGCACTGAAACAACCTTAGACAATACAGCAACAAATGGGGGTGGCTGTGTTTTAATAAAACTTTATTTATAAAAATAGACAGTGGACTAGATTTGGCCTTTGGGCTGCAGTCTGTTCACTCCTATCTTAAGTGAAGACCCCCGAAACTACTTTTTCAGAGCTTTCCCTTTGTAACAATTTTATAAACACCCACTAATTCAATTTGGAAATCATCCTGAGGACTTCATCTCAAATGATCTGGAAAGCCTGATTGGTTTAAAAGCACTTAGTATTTAATTTCAGTTAATACCTACCTGCCTTTGTCTCCCCCCGGGGGAAACAAAGAAAAAGAGCAAAAATGGGAGCTCCTATTCATATTTCAGGGATGAGACATTCTTTGTAATTATCAGGTTTACTTTTGGGTCATGGTCCCGACAGAGAGAATAGTGTAGTCTTCAAACCCTTGAAAGGTGCCAGAGTATTTCAGAAACTGCAGTGACAACAGTTTTGTTCAAGATGCTAAAGCCTTGTGTAACGATAGTTGCCGCTCCAACAAAGATATATATAAAAGATATATAAAACATGGTCACGTGTATACGTGACCAGTAGGGACAAGACCTTGGATAGAAAACTATGGTCTGAGAACATAAAGCAAACCACTTATGACTACAAAGGCACAGAGCATATGGCTTGAAGAACCACTTGCTATCATGCGGGCTGGTCACTCAGCAGCAGAACAGAATCATACAGCGGCCTACATGGGAGAACTTGACATGGTCTACGCCCGGGGATGCGGAGGAGAGCATCTAAGAAGAAAATGACAGAGGAGCCTGCAGAGAAACCGCTCTGTCATTCCCAGCTTTTGCTGGACTAGGTAGACGAGACAGCTCGTATCTCTAAGTGTCACCAATGGTATCGTGGATAAATGCCATCCACTGCTCCTTCTTTCCATATAACTGATGGATCTGTGTTTTCTCTATTGACTGACTAGGAAGTCCTAGAGGACATGGACTACCTCTGACATGATACTGTAGCCTTCGTTAAAGACTTCTACCTCTTGAGAAGCTAAAGCCCCACATATCTACCTCCTCCGGGCTGTATGCCTAGCTTGGTATTGAGAGACAGAGAGAGAGAGAGAGAGAGCGAGCAGTGAAGCAGCACAAGGAAGCCTCCTGGCTGGCCGTCCACAGTTGGGCTCTGGACCGAGAAGGGACTAGGTACCTAGGCCAAGGTCAACCTTGGTTCCTTTCTGTGGCCCTATAGAAACAATGCCCCATCCACCTTCCCAGGGCCCTAGGAGCCAAAGCAAAGAACAACTACAAGTTTTCCACATTGACATTTTTGTTCTTTCCTTCCTGACTGCCCCTTCCTCTATTCCGTCTTCCTTCCAAGACTGCACTATTCAAACTGTGGGTCACAAACCCTTAGTGGATCTCAAGGGAAATTTAGTGGGTCACATGAGTGTGTTTTAGGAAAGGATAAAGAATCATATAGAAGAGGATAAGAGAGAACAGTAGAGACAACATCGAAGTGTATCTCTGATAAATATGAGCACCATTTGGTTCATATGTTTCCTGACTGAGGAGTAAAATGTATCCCTCACTGGTAGACGGTGGACAAAGAGTTTGAAACCTAGTGCTCTGAGACAAATGCGCATGAATCTGTGGTGTTTTCCCACCAGAGGCTGCAAGCAAAATGGATTTTTCTTTTCTATGCAACGGTGCAGTAAATGGCTTGGATCACAACATTAGTTGGCAACAGGAGGCCCAGGAGTTTTGTTTCATCTTGTTTGTTTGTTTGGTTTTTCCCCAAGAAAGGAGTAGATTCTGTGGTTGAAGACCACTCTCATGTTTCCAGGTGTGGTGGGCAGAATAAGGGAGAAGCCCCGAATTTAGGGAAGCAGGTGGGGGACCTCTGGCTGTTGCTTAGATGAGAGATAAAGACGAGCTGAGGGCAGGTGCAAGACGAAGTGACCTGGTGCTGAGCACAGTGATGGCGGAGATGGGGACAGGTAACTTTCCCTGAGAGTGTGCATAGTTTCGGGAGAGGTGTGAAGCATCACCACGGTTCTTACTTCTTTTGAACCTCACATCAATCCTATGAGACCATCAACCAAAGTCGGAAACCGGGCATGGGGTGAAGCAACAGGGAAACACTTGTGTCCCAGAATCATTCCTGGGGCTCCTGAGGAAAAGGAGAGAAAGACGTGGGTGATGCCCTTTGGGGAGTTAGGGAAGAGGAGAGGAAGGAGCTTCATTTGAAAGGAGAGGTGCCTGTGTGTGTTCATTCAGTTCTCGAAGATTTGCGGGGGGGCGGTGGAATCGGGCAGAGAAGTGGGTGGTTTACCTGGTGTTCCAGATTCAAAGAGAACTAAGACAGAGGCTGACCCTGGGGGAATCACAGTCCTCTGGGAGGCCTCAGCAAAGGTGAGTGTGGACACATGAAAGACGCACCTAGCTCGTCAGCTCACGCCACGGAGATCCACATTGAGTGCCTCAAAGCCCAGTGGTGCCATTATCCTCTGATCGCCCTGCTGGGCGGCACTGACTTCCTTTCCACGTTTCCACCTCTAGGGGAGTTTGTGGGTTTTACCCCAGTTCTCATTTTCATTTTTACTTACACACAGAAGGCTTTGACAAACAGTTCCAGCACATCGCCTCTCCCCCTGGACTCTGCCAGCAAGAACGACGTGGGAAGAGGATAGTCAGATCTCCTGTCCAGGGCTGGCACGTGAACACCCAAGCTCCGTTTCCTTGTCCGTCAGGTTGCCCTTATTTTTTCAAATCAACACTTAAATCACAAACCACACTGACATCCCAAAGACACCTTGAGTGTTACCCCACCAAAAATACCATTTTCTTGATTTTCACCGAGTTGTTTACTTGGGTTTTATCCCGGTGACAATGGTGAGGGACCATGTTATAAGGAAGCGGTATGAGAGCAATTTTGAGGCATCAGGGTACTCTCAAAATACATAAACTGAGCCTTTCTCCAATGTGCTATCAGAAATTGGCTGAATGACGCCGGGGGGGGGGGAGAGCACTACAGACAACATGCGTTAAGCATTTCTGTCTTGTAGAACAACTACTCGGCTTCAAATACTTCGTTTTTCATAGAACGAGGGGATGCCACAGCGCCCGGAGAAACGTGCTTTTCTGACTGTGGAAGAAGTCAGTCATTTCCTTTCATCTTACCGTCGACAGCAAAATTTTCCTGCTAGGGCCCAGAGAGTAAATACTTGAGCCCGTGAGACATAGGGGCTGTCACGGCTTAAGTCTGCCTTTGCTGCCTGAAAGCCGCAGAGACAAGACGTACGTGGAACAGCACGGCGGCGTTCCCGGGAGACTTCAGTTACAGAAAACAGTTGGGGAGCTGGGTAGGACCAGCAGGCCAGTGGCTAACCCCCGCCTCAGACCATCTGTATTAAAAAGCTACCAGATGCATGTCAACTGAGCCTAACCCGCTATCTGATAGGTAAGTAGTACTCTGTTGATGTGCTGTGAATAAATGAAAAGTTCACGCAGGCCTGAGGTGTTGTTGAATTTCATGACCCCGCTCCCCGCATCTGTTTTCCTGGTTCTGCTGTTCAGGATTGGGCCATTTACAGACTAGGAGGTCTGATTCCAAAGCCTATGCCGAGAGCAGCTTTTGATCAGGAGGAAAAACATGCCACGGTTGTCTCCATGGGGGAAACTCAAGCTCAGAGGGAAATCACAGGTAGCATCCCTACCACCGAAAGACCTCCTGATCGCTACCATGGAAGATTTCTCTAGGTTCTCTAGTCCCTTAAGCCATTTCTAGACACGTGACTAGTTACAGAAACTCAGTAGTGGAATTTTATTTAAGGAATTTAAATGTAACTAACTCTACAGATATTAAAACTATCATCTGAAAAAAAGTCCTTTTTTGAAACAGCTTAAGATTAGAAGGGATAGCGAATTAAGCTTATCAGTCATTTTGTAAGCTTTACATAAGTATCCGTTTTTAGTTTGCATTGTCTCCTGGCTGAATGGATCTTGGGAAGGAAGCAGTCCCAAGACATGAGAAGCCTAGGGCCCCGAATAATTGCATGCGGTTTGGTCCCTCTCCCCACTCCCACTGCCACCCTGCCTGGGACACATGTCTGAGTAAGGAACTTCTGTCATGCTAAGGCACGGAGGGTTAGCCTACCTCAGCTAACACAGGGGTGTATCTGTGAGGTACGAGAGCTGAGCCCTTTAGAAGTCGGCTGTGGCCCATTTGCCTTGTAAGTTACCACAAGAGCGGCCCCTCCAACTGCATGCGAGTGTCTGTCCTCTCCTCGAGTTTACCACAGTTTATCACCCAACTTCTGGAGCCACCCCAATCTAAGAGGGGAACAAACCCTCCTTGGTGGTTCGCTTGCATGTCTTTGGTACACAGGAGGGTGAGCACCTTTTTCAGTATCTCTCAGCCACTGTGTTGCTTTCTCTGTGTGCTGCCCATAATCTGTGCATATTTTAATTATGTGTCTTTTCTAGATTTGTAATTTGTAATTTGTTTTTTTTTTTTTTAATTTATTTTTTATTTTCAGCATAACAGTATTCATTATTTTTCACCACACACAGTGCTCCATGCAATTCGTGCCCTTTATAATACCCACCACCTAGTACCCAAACCTCCCACCCCCCACCCCTTCAAAACCCTCAGATTGTTTTTCAGAGTCCATAGTCTCTCATGGTTCACCTCCCCTTCCAATTTCCCCCAACTCCCTTCTCCTCTCTAACTCCCCATGTCCTCCATGCTATTTGTTATGCTCCACAAATAAGTGAAACCATATGATAATTGACTCTCTCTGCTTGACTTATTTCACTCAGCATAATCTCTTCCAGTCCCGTCCATGTTGCTACAAAAGTTGGGTATTGGTCCTTTCTTTTTTTTTTTTTTTTTTTTTTTTATAAACATATATTTTTATCCCCAGGGGTACAGGTCTGTGAATCACCAGGTTTACACACTTCACAGCACTCACCAAAGCACATACCCTCCCCAATGTCCATAATCCCACCCCCTTCTCCCAAACCCCCTCCCCCCAGCAACCCTCAGTTTGTTTTGTGAGATTAAGAGTCACTTATGGTTTGTCTCCCTCCAAATCCCATCTTGTTTCATTTATTCTTCTCCTACCCACTTAAGCCTCCATGTTGCATCACCACTTCCTCATATCAGGGAGATCATATGATAGTTGTCTTTCTCTGCTTGACTTATTTCGCTAAGCTTGATACGCTCTAGTTCCATCCATGTTGTCGCAAATGGCAAGATTTCATTTCTTTTGATGGCTGCATAGTATTCCATTGTGTATATATACCACATCTTCTTGATCCATTCATCTGTGGATGGACATCTAGGTTCTTTCCATAGTTTGGCTATTGTGGACATTGCTGCTATAAACATTCGGGTGCATGTGCCCCTTTGGATCACTACATTTGTATCTTTAGGGTAAATACCCAATAGTGCAATTGCTGGGTCATAGGGCAGTTCTATTTTCAACATTCTGAGGAACCTCCATGCTGTTTTCCAGAGTGGCTGCACCAGCTTGCATTCCCACCAACAGTGTAGGAGGGTTCCCCTTTCTCCACATCCTCGCCAGCATCTGTCATTTCCTGACTTGTTGATTTTAGCCATTCTGACTGGTGTGAGGTGATATCTCATTGTGGTTTTGATTTGTATTTCCCTGATGCCGAGTGATATGGAGCACTTTTTCATGTGTCTGTTGGCCATCTGGATGTCTTCTTTGCAGAAATGTCTGCTCATGTCCTCTGCCCATTTCTTGATTGGATTATTTGTTCTTTGGGTGTTGAGTTTGCTAAGTTCTTTATAGATTCTGGACACTAGTCCTTTATCTGATATGTCGTTTGCAAATATCTTCTCCCATTCTGTCAGTTGTCTTTTGATTTTGTTAACTGTTTCCTTTGCTGTGCAAAAGCTTTTGATCTTGATGAAATCCCAATAGTTCATTTTTGCCCTTGCTTCCCTTGCCTTTTGCGTTGTTCCTAGGAAGATGTTGCTGCGGCAGAGGTCGAAGAGGTTGCTGCCTGTGTTCTCCTCAAGGATTTTGATGGATTCCTTTCGCACATTGAGGTCCTTCATCCATTTTGAGTCTATTTTTGTGTGTGGTGTAAGGAAATGGTCCAATTTCATTTTTCTGCATGTGGCTGTCCAATTTTCCCAGCACCATTTATTGAAGAGGCTGTCTTTTTTCCATTGGATATTCTTTCCTGCTTTGTCAAAGATGAGTTGACCATAGATTTGAGGGTCTATTTCTGGGCTCTCTATTCTGTTCCATTGATCTATGTGTCTGTTTTTGTGCCAGTACCATGCTGTCTTGATGATGACAGCTTTGTAATAGAGCTTGAAGTCCGGAATTTTTGTAATAAAGCCTTATACGGTACAAAAGGCAGCCTTCAGCTGGTCAGATGTGGTGTGAATTTCTATTTGTTTGTTTGCCACGCAAATGGTTCTATCTTTTCTTCTTCAACATAGTGATACATGTCATTCTCTTTCTTTATGTTTTCTGGGTAACGCCTTCTCCAATGTAAAAATAAATAAATATCCACTTATGGTTTGTTTTGGCACACTGACAGTTTATATCAGCTCACTTCGACGTAAGGACTAAGGTTAGAGTCCAACCTTTTCTCCTCAACAGTTGTCTCACTGTCACTAATACTTAATAATAATCCATCATTTTCCCCTTGATCAAAAAAAAAGTAGTATTTATCATGTCATAAGTTGCTGTATTTACTTTTGCTCATTTCTGGGCTCAGCTGCTTTCTATTGATCTGCCCATGGGCAGCAATATAATACTTTTAAATGCTCTAGTAGTATGACATTTTAATAAATGGGCAGGGACACTCTCCACTTGACCTCGTTCTCAGATTTCCCCTGCCTACTCGTACACAGTTATTTGTCTAGATGTTTAGAACAATTTAGTGATGATCCAAAAGCAAATTGTTCTGGTGTGGTTTTTGGAATCACACTCAGTTTATAGCTCATCAATGACATAACTGACATCTTTGCTTTACGGATTCTTCTTATTCAAGAAAAATACAGACTTCTGTATTTATTCCTAACTCCTCTTCTTCTCCAACTGAGATCCCACGGTCTGGAATTCTCATCACTCCCGCGGACGCTGTATTAACTAGCCTCCTACCACTTCTGTAACAAACAACCATCAACTTAGTGGCTTCAACAACTCAATTTTATCATTTCACATTTCTGGAGGTCAGAAGTCTGGAACAGGTCTCGCTGGGCTAAAATCAAGGCACCAGCAGGCTTGTATCCCTTCCAGGGCTCTCAGGAGAATCCGTTTCCTCGCTCTGACTGTTCCTCCAATAGTCCTGGCTCTCTCAGACTCAGCCGTAGCTGGGAAAGTTTCTCTGCTTTCCAGTAACCCTGTACTGCTTAGCCTTGGCCATCCCAGATAAACCAGGATCCTCTTGCTATCTCAAGGACCTTGACTGATCACATCTGCAAAGATTTGGAGGCCTACCAGGGAACACTGGTGGGCTCCAGGGAGGAGGACGTGGCCACCTTTGGGAGTGTGGTTTTTTGCCTACCACTGATGTCCTTACAATGGCCTTGTCCCTCTCCACCATCACTGAGCTCAACTAGAAAATCCTAAGTTTGGGGAGAGATTGGATTCTCCAGGGCTGGGAATTTAAAGCGCAAAGTGGTATGTCCCGGTTTAGCTATGTTTACTGCCAGGATGTTTATTTTGTAATTTGAATTCCCAGCCACTAGCCTCAAATGGACCTTTCGGGTTGCTTCGCAATCCTGCCCCTCCGCAGGGCCATCAGCCGCCCTCTCTTCCCCTCCTCTTCTCTTTCCGCAAGCCTCCAGGACCTCCTTACCACCCTCACTCCTAGAAGATGGCACTGCTTCTTACTTCGCTGACAGCGTCTTTTAATCGGCCTGCCTCTGCACCCTGTCGCCGATGTCCACCTCTCAGTATAGCTCGAGAGGTCAGACTCTGCTGGTGCTCTGGACCCCATCCCTGCAGTCACTCTGGGGAGTCGCTTCGGTCACTCCCCCACCATCCACTCCTCGATTCTTCCCTTTCTAAGGGGAACCCCAGTAGCTGATGAATATGCCAGGCTTCATTCATCTGAACCCTGGAAGCACCAGTCTCCCAGAGGAAGAGGGGTCTCCAAACAGATACCCATAAGCAAATCCCTACAATCCTCCTAGAGTGACAAAGAACAGAAGCGTGAGCTCGAGAATGTTTTTATTTTCATCATATCCACTGTCTCATTAGGTTTGTCATCATTTCTTTAGGTTCTAGGCTGTGGCCACTATACTGCTTTTTCCTGAATAAATTATTTACACAGTGAGTCTGACCCTGTTTCGGGTCAGACTTGGGGGTTCACATGGAGCCAAGTGGCCACTCTTGGACCAAAGCTGCCATCTTGGCACTCAGCGCTGGTCCTGGATTTGAAGGACTTCGGTTGATATCTACAATTGTCTACCTCGAACAAGAGCTTCAGATCTCTCGGGTGGGTTGATGCCTGTTTCTCTCTACCCAGCCACACGATTCCTTCTCTCCTCCATCAGTAAGAAATTATTTGTAAATCATTCGTTCCTATTTTGATAGAAAGTATCAAAATAACTCCAATAGCCCAAACATCTTTGAACATCTCAACAGAGCAAATATTTCCGTGAATATGCTGGGAACCACAAGTCTCAGAAACGAGTAACGGAGACAGAGCTTCCAGCAGACAATTTTTATAAAACTGTCTGTTTGGTAAAGGTTATTTATTTAGTGGAGGCTTTAAAAAGCAGGAACAAAGAGAAACATCAAATTAACCGGATTGAAAAACAAAGCTACAAAGAATGTTTGTTCCCTGGTATCTTATCTGATGTGCATCCAATCTCGGTTTCGTAGAACTTTATTTAGAGTCCTCATTCCCTTCTCTACAAATCAGGTTTGCCAACAACATTTCTGTTTTGTTGAGAAACTAAAAGAACAAGTCACCTTTGTGCTACACACTTCCACCAAGTATAAAGGACCCTCATAGAAGAGGGTAAACATTCAAAAACACAATTTCATAGATGACAAGATTTCAAATACATGCGTCTTATCTTTACCAGAATCAGGACCTGTATCTGTGAAAACCTCAGATGATCAGGTCTGAATGGCTCAGCAGGGACATGCCAGGTGAAAGACAATAAAAACGAGTTAACCTGAGTATAATCACGGATTCTGGGTTAGCATAAAGTCAAATGACACGTTTAATAGATTGTGAAAACATTCTTTTCAACAGATTATTTTGAAATCCTGCTGAAATACACACGGTTTTAGCGTGAGTCCTTGAAGTTGACCTTTTGGAAAGTTCTTTTCAATGGACTGTTCTGAAGTTATGTAGACTAGTGAGACACACATGGCTTTCCCTTTTAATACCTCACGCTGACCTCCCCTTTAAATAAACATATTGGCCGACATGTCAATTGTCCTCCTTGAATACGTCTTTCAAAGTGGACACTAATGCCAGCCAACAACCGAGAAGCTGTCACTTCCTTCCTGTGTTAATGTCAGGTGTGAGATGAGTCTGCAGCTTTGGCAAAACAGACGTCTGACTCACAGCTTTCCCTGGTGCAACAGCACACACGGCCTTACCTTTGGGAATGGTGATGGGACAGCTCAGGTCACAGTCCTGCTGCAACTGATAAAAAGCCACTTCCTGCAGCCGAGCTCGCTCCAGCTCTGAGAGACTCTGGATGGGAACAGATCTCAGCCGCACGCTGCGGCCCGACATGCTGTTCCAGGTGAAATCACCCTGCAGAGCAAGAACACACCAGGCGTTACACAGCTCGTCTAGGTCTCACAAAGATCATCCTTCCTCTTAGTCAGAGAGTCAAGTAAACTTCCTCTTTCGGTTCCAAAATCGTCTCTCCATCCCTCCAATCAAATCTACTCTCAGTTAACCGGGAATTTTCTCCGTCCGTCGCAAACATCCAAATCTCTAGGAGCTGTTGGATCACGTGATCCCATATAACAATTCACACAGAGGCCAAAGAAAGCTCTGGAAAAGACACTTCAAGGGTCCTACTGCCTCTCTTCTCTAGGAATGCACGGGATCTTTGTGGTTACGTATCTCAGGAACAGCAACAATCACTGCTAGTTGCCTTCGTGTGTGCTAGATCCGCGAGGGCAAGCGTGTATGGACAGCCTACCAACAACCTGATGAGGTGGTTACCACTTTTGGTTTACCCTTGAACGACACAGGTTTGAACTACACAAGTACACTCACTTTACACTTGGATATTTTGGGATAAATACTGTATAGTATGGTAAATATATTTGCTCTTCCTTATGTCTTTCTTTTTTAAAAAAGGTATTTGTTTATTTATTTCAGAGACAGAGAGAGACAGAACACAACCATGAGCAGAGTGGGGAAGGGGCAGAGGGGTAAGTGGACTCCTCGCTGAGCAGAGAGCCAGACGCGGAGCTTGATCCGGGACCTGATTGTGACCTAAGCTGAAGGAAGACGCCCAACTGACTGAGCCACCCAGGCGCCCCCTTATGATTTTCTTAATCACATCTTCTTTTCTCTAGCTTACTCTGTTGGAAGAATGTAGTCTATAATACATGTAACAGACAAAATATGTGTTACTGGACTTTATGTTATTGGTAAGACTTCCAGTCAAGTAGTAGCCTATTAGTAGCTAAATTTGGGGGAAGTCAAAAATTAAACATGGAATTTTGACTGCATGGGGGTGTTGGTGCCCCAACTTCCACAATGTTCAAGAGTAAACTGCATAGTATTTAATAATACAGTATTCTATACAATAATACAACTTAGTATATTTCTACTATATAATATATATTTTTAGATACAAATATATACTTATGATACATGATTATAACATATGTGTATGATATGTTATAGTAATATTATAGTAATATTCAGTATATGTGAATATATTATAGTGCAGATAAAACTGAGGCTTGCAGACGTTAAGTACTTTTCCCCAAATCGTAAAACTTCACAAGACTGGGAACCAATCAGAACTCAAGCTAAAAACACGTGCCCTCAAACTCTGCTAAATTGTAACCAGTGAAGTTTCTATTCCCAGCACTCTTGAGCTGCTTTGATCACGAGAGGTACAGAGATGTGATCTATAAGAACTATGTATAATTACAGAGACATCTGATGTTAAAATCCTCCACATCTAAGAAGGAAAGGCAAGACTCCCCCAGTCGTGAGTACGTTTGTGTGCACGCACACACCCGCAGGGCGAATAGCTCTGCCCTCCCTGCAGACAGTGAGGATGTGATGCCCCAAGAAATAAGTCCTCATGATCCTCTGAAGCCTGACGTCCCCTTACTGAGGATTTCCTGGGACCCACAGAAAGCCATCACCCAAGAGTTTGGAAGACCTGCTAGCAGTGCCTTGACCATCAAAAAAAGTTCCAGAAGGAAGGGACAGTGCTGGCCCCCAAGGGCAGTGCTCGGGAGCTGCCGGGGACCTGAGGAACCCTTAAGAAGTCCCCTGAGACCTCACCATCCTCACCGCTCACCTCACAGAAGAGAGACAAGAAAGGCCCCGGCAGCTAGTAAAACACCTGCACTCCCTCGTGGTAGCCAATTCCTGCCTAGAATGTTCCTTCTGACAGTAAATGGCACTCTGTTCATTCTTTGGTGTTTTCCCCACTTATGTAGGGTTGCATGCATTTAACAGACGGAGAGGTTATCCTCTAGTAGGGGCAGACAATCAGCAGGGTAAGTAAAGGGTATAGTGTGCTAAATATGGTAACGGTTAGGGATGGACCAAAAAGCAGGGAAGGGACTGGCAGTGTGGGGAGAGGACACGACTTGTGTTTCAGAGAGAGTGGCTAGGAGAGGCCACACAGGGAATGCCATGACCGGGAAGGAGTTAAAGCAAGTGAGGGCTTTTGGCTCGTCTTCACATGTCTGAGTTTGTGTCCCGTGGATAATGGTGAGAAGTAACAGGAGCCCAGGCTGGGTTCAGGGGCGTGATGTGAGGACAGTCTGGGCGAGGAAGCGAGTGAGCAAATCTAGGCAAAGTGGGTGACAGCCATCGCATTTGGCGAACCGAACAATGAATTCTTCCAGGCCCAGAATGTTTTGCATTTTTTCTTTCCTTTTCCTGTTTTTTGGTATAATCAGAGGAAACCCAAGTTTAGACAGGAATTAGGGACTCACGCCTTGGGTGTACCTCTCACTCACACCCTTCAGGCTTAGGGTACCACAAGGTACAGGATCAGTGAATTGCAGTGTTTTCCTCCCAAATGAAAGTTCCAGATGAGTCGGTGACTTTTAAATAGGAAGTTTAGGTATCCAGGAAAGCCCACTGCTCTCTGAAGTGTCAAAATGGGATTACATGCCTATTCATTTAAGAAGCATTTAAGAATGTGACCTCCAATTGGCTCAATTATCTCTAGACTATGTTCTTCTGTAAAAGGCAAGACAGTAAATATTTCAGGCTTTGCAGGCCATGTGGTCTCTGTCAAAACTACTCAAATCTGCCTTTGTGGCAGAAAGCGGCCATAGACAATTCAGAAATGAATGAGTGTGGCTGTGTTCCAATAAAACCTCATTAATAAGAACAGGTGGAAGGCTGGATTTGTCCACTGGGCTACAGTTGGCCAAGCTCTGAACCATAGCCTATGATGGAAATAAACCAACCCCTATAAGATATGTTTTATTTTTATTTTCTATGTCCCCTTGGTTAATTATTTTTTAAAAATTTAATGAGTACCTATTATACACTGAGAACAGTACTAGGCTTTTGGTTATCAAAGTGACAACACAGTCCTTGTCCCTAAGGAGTTAAACTTGAATAAGGAAAAGCACATTTGATCCATCAAACATAGAGACTGTGAAACTGGAGGTCAGTACCAGATGCAATGGGCTGCCTAGGAGAAAAGGCTCAGACATCTGTCTGGGGGATCAAGGAAAGCTTTCTAGAGAAGGTGGTGTTTCAGTGAAGACCGGAAGGTTGGGTAAGAGGAGGGAGGGTCTGCCTAGTAGAAATGCAAAATTGGAAACAACAGTGGGTGCTAGGGCCAATGAACTGGAGAGAACGAGCTTGTCTGGGGAAGTCACAAGGTTGGAGGGAGGGAAATAGCGGGAGGCGAGGCCATGCAGAAGTCAAGACCAGATCCTATAGGGCTTCTTCCATGGGCTTTGCAAAGTCGATTGGACTTTACTCAGTAGGTGATGGCTAGACATTAAGGAACCTTGACTGCTAGTGGAGCCTGATTCCATCTACATATGGGAGAGATGACTGGAAACAGATTTTGAAAGAAACTGAAGGAGGGAGCACGTTCCACACGTAGAGATCAGCAAAGGTGCCAGGTTAGGTATGCTGCCAAGTCAAATTTGAATGAGTAGAGACTTACACTCTCTAAGCCTCTAAGAAAGACACCTAGAACCATATATTATTCTTTCTGTGATTTTTTTTCAACCATTTAAAAATGTAAAAACTGCTCTTGGCTTGGTGGTGCAAAGACAGCCAGCAAGCTGGATTTGGCCCACTGGCTAGATTTGCCAACCCCTGATACAGAGAGATTAGGATCTTTTGGGTTTTCAACGGCATCTTTTCTGTTTTCACACGGTCTTCTCTCAGTACATGTCTGTGTCCTACTCCTCTGCTTATTTTTTTAAAAAAGATTTAATTTATTTATTTGAAAGAGGGAGAGCATGAGCAGGGGTGGTGGGGCAGGGAGAAGCAGGCCCCCCAGTGAGTGGGAAGCTCGATGTGGGGCTTGATCCCAGGACTTCAGGATCATAAACTGAGCCAAAGGCAGACGCTCAATGAAGAAACTCACCTGGTTTACTCACCTTGATGTTCCTAGTACCCAAGACAGTACCTGGCTCTTAACTGTCACTGACTAATATTTGTCAATCTATGGACTAAATGAATCAGGTACATCATGAGTTCAGTAATAAATTGGAAACAAAGCACCCATGTAACGTTTTATCTACGTGGGAGATGTCCTGTGGATTTGAATAAACTGCTAAGAAACAGTCTTTTGGGCTCCACGCTGGGCATGGAGCCTGCTTAAGATTCTCCCTCTCCCCCCCTCTCTTTTATTTAAATTCAATTAATTAACATATAATGTACTCCCTCTCACTTAAAAACAAAAAAGAAACAGTCTTTTTAAACAGAGTCTGTGGTTGAGCCAAAAAATGGCAGCATATGAGGGCAGAAAATAAACATTATAATATCAGAACTGAAGCATAATGAATCCGTAATGCCCACGCTCACCATCGGACCTCTCACGGGCAGGTAGACATGAACACAAAGGTCGATACTGCTCTGCGATCCGCATGGCAAGCAGCCAGAAGAGTGCCAAAGCCCACCAGCGCAGCCTAGGATGTGCTTTTGGCTTTTCCTCGACCCCCAAATTGTGTTCCAGGCCAGCTTGTTTCTTGGGTGGCCGTTCATCTCATAAACGGATGATTCATTTCAAGGCTCTCTCGCTCTAGTCTTTCGAGTGGTTGCCATAGGATTTTTCTTTCGAGGTTGAGAATGGATGACTTCAAATTTGTTTAAATATCGTAAGTGTAAGGTGAAGTTGAAACTGACCCCATGTTTCAGGATACACTAAAGGCTGTGACAGTTGTAAAAATATCTTTTAAATCTGGAGTACTATTGCACAGCGTTAACCAAGGGTAGCGATATGATACAAAAAGATATCGTGCAGTGGTCTCTGAGGGTGATTTTTGCCCCCTCGGGGGATTGTTGGCAATGTCTGGAAACATTTTTGGCTGTCGTAAGTCTGGGGATGGCTTTGCTACTGGCATCTAGTGGGTAAAGGTCAGTGATCTGTTCGACATCCCCCAACACACACGACAGCCCCCCACAATAAAGAAATGTCTGGCCCAAAATGTTCATAGTCCAGAGGCTGAGAAACCCTGGCATGGCATACGTTTAGGTCTGCTGTTAGGCCCAGATTACTCAGAATTTCCTTAAAATGATGGTGTCAGGAGCTATTAACAATCATTGATGAGTTTGATTTAATACTAAATGCATGCACTGTGTGCTCTTAAGTACCTGATGCATCATTCTGTATATTACACATGTATTATTCTGCATATTACATAAATAAACAGAATTATGGAAGTTATTTAAGACTAGCATTAAGAAACACAAATAGCACAAAACAATTTAAGTGGAACAAACAAACCAAAGAAAGGTCTCCATATGACAGAATCTGGATCAACTGGAGAACGGATTCACCGAAAACATTAACTTAAGAGACTTCCTTTCCACCAGAAGTGCATGTCTCCATATTTCGAAAAAAAAAGAGGCAAAAGACAAACTGAAAAACCAACAATCTAATATCTGTGATTTATTCTGAAAGGTCATTCTTTTGAGCTAAATTGCATCTTTACAAACAGACTTGATTTTCCCATGAAATAAAATTGATTGAAATAACTTTGGTTTTGGTCTATACCACATTGTTTTCTTATGTCCTCAAGACTAGTCTCTAATTGTGGCATTTCTTTAACCTCATCCAACGGTAAACTTCCCAAGGCCGAGGGAGCCAGAAAGGAGTGGGGCAGGGCTGCTCCAAATATGGCTGCAGACCTAGGGCCATGCAATTACCTGGGCAGATGATTGTTCAATCATCTTGTTAAACATGCAGGTTTCTGGGCTGTAGGGCTGATGTAGGGCTCGAGCACCTTCATCATAAACCCAGATGATTCTTATTTTTGCACAATGAAGGTTGAGACCCACTGGTATGGTGGTGAAGACTTGGGTTATGATGGAGATGAGCTTTTTGGCAAGAGGCAGAACATCCCCGAGCCTCACTGCCTTCATCAGAAAGATGGAGCAAAGAACAAGACCGCTCATGGGTTTGTAGTAATCATATGAAGTAACGCAAGGGTATTTCTTGGAGAGGGCTTATTAGCTCCCTGCAAGCCCTGAATACGTGGTAATTATGTCATAATATTAATCATCATGACTCTGCATTTGCATCCCCTTTTTAAACCTGGCTGGGTTAGGGACACCAAAAATTCTTAAGAAATGTGCACTAAATTCAGTAATAAATGGCTCCACTGTGAGTCAGATGCCTTCTCTAGGTGTTTACAAGCTCACCACCTGGCTTGTGGCTCCCCATGGGTGAGGAGCAGAAGAACAGATCAGATCAGTCTGTTGAGGACTGAAAAATGGCACGCCATTTAGATAAACCATACCAGAGGCTAAATGTCTTTTTAACTGTTTTCTGCTGTGGCCAGCTGTCATCTGCACAGCCAAGGTTCCCAGATAATCACAATGTGTTGCTGAAGCATGGCATAAGTTTAAATACCAGGCTTGCAACCAGCATTTCTGAAAAGAGCTGCCTGGTCCTTTATAACTCCAAAATAAACACATCACCAATGACAAGGAACTCCCTTCTTGATGAGCTTCTGGGCAAAGCCAACCGTATCTGTGTAGCTGTCACACCCCTGTTTGGACTCTTAAAAGAAGTTCTCCTTGAGGTACTCAATAGAATAACATTGGCTAATTCTTCTCTTGATGTGTCAGTCACTCCTTCTGAAAAGAACTTTAGGAAAATTTAATACTTCTGCTACGTCGGGCATAATCTTTATGCTTTATTAATCTATTCTAGTCTGTTTTTTTAAATTAAAGAAGGAATTTTAGAAAATTCTGAACAGTTAGTAGGTATGGCAGTCCATTTTTTTTTTCCTTTGGGGTAGTAGCTCTTTATTGCTATACAAAGAGTATCAAAAAAAGTCACCATAGCGTAATGGAAATGTGCACTTCACGCATTCAGCAAGTATTAAATGAGCAGCTTCTAAGGGCCAGGCACTGTTCTTACATCTAATAATAAATCTGTGGATTCATCGGTAAACAAAACAAAGAACCTTGCACTCAAGAAGCTTCCTGTTTAGTGAAGGAAACTGATAAGAAATCAACATAATAAATGAGTAAATTACAGAGCATAGTAATTTACATAGCAAGTAAATTACATAGCAAGCTACAAGATGCTAAAACCCTAGGAGAAAAAAAGGTAGAGCAGGGTGAGAGGAATCAGGCATGCTGGGGTAGGGGAGGGGGTTCAGGGCAACCTTATCAAGAACATGATATTTGAGTTAACCCTTAGGTAGGGAGGTGAGGTGATGAGCTGGGCAGCTTCCAGGAGAGGAGAGTCTCAGGCAGAGATGAACTGACACCAGGGCAGTTGGGGAAGTGCCTAAAAGCAAGGGCTGGCAAGCTAGGCTGCCAGGGCTTAAACTCCACTTCTGCCACCTTCCGGCCTTGTGGCTTTTAGGAAGCTATTTCTCCCTCCTATGCTTTGTTTTCCTAAACTATGGCACGGGAATGAGGACTAGCCAGGGTTTGGCAGGCAAGTGCCTGTGAACTGAACCCCGCCTACTGATTGCTTTTGTAAATAAAGTTTTATTGGAACACAGCCACTCATTCACTTAGGTATATCATTTGCTGCTGCTTTCACTGGCCTGCAAAGTTGAAAATATTTATTATCTGTTTCTTCACAGATAAAACCTGCTGATCCCTGGACCAGACTGAAAGCAAAGGCACCTCTATGATTTGGATTTGTCTTTGGGATCATCATTTTTCTCCTCTCCTAAGATTTTCTCTGGGCAACATCCCAAAGAGACTACAAAGAAATCACATAGTGTAGTAAGAATTGGGGATATTGGAAAGGATATAAAAGTCAGGGTTATATAAAAGTGGTTATCTGCAAATGACCTACTCATCTAAATTACTGATAAACCAAAGAAGTAGAAATGAACATTGTTGAGTGAGGATGGCACTACCAGCGTTCAAAAAAATAAAATGTCACTCACATCTCGTTTCCGGTGGAAGGAACCTTTCTAACGGTTAGTATCGAGGGGATACAGTGACAGGTTGGGAGTCCCCAAAGGCAAAACCATCAGAACAAAAGGCCAATTCCATTTCTGTATATCCTCAGTTAGATCATGGACTGGTCTACCCGCCACCAATTTTATTCTGAGTTTTAAGTTTCACTTGCATCTTGGATGGAGAGGAGGTAACACAGCCTGCACTGATCCCAGAGTATGGACAATGGAAACGTTTGCACGACTGAGAAATTCTCAGTGACAGGACCAGCAGCTGATGGTTTTGCTTATCTTTCTAGAATTTGATTTAGTTCACGGACAGTAGAAATGGCTGACCTCCGGGCATGGACTGGACCTTGAAGATACCGCTAACACTCATGGACAGCTCACTCTCTGCTAGTGACTGCTCTGAGCCTTTATTGTGGTAGCTTGTTTCCTTCTTACAGCAACCCTAAGGACTATGTTACCATCATCATTCCCATACTACAGATGAGGAAACATAGGCACGGGTCTGAAGTGACTAGTAAGTGACAGAACTGGGATCTGAAGCCAGGCTATGGGCTCCAGAATCCAGACCCCAACCCACTGGACGCATTTCACCACTTCTCATGATAAACCGATCCAAGCCCCTCCATTTACAAAGGAAGAACGCAGTGTCCAAAGAGGTTAGACAGCTCCTACAATGACAGAACAGGAGCTGGGACATAAGGGTCCCACTCTGCCTCTTTCCCCCACCAAGTCTTTTCATTACGGGACACAGCCCTACAGCAGGGCAGGCCAGACAGTGTTGAAAAAATCCAGGAGCTTCAGATTTTCCTCTTTGGTAAAATAGAGCACATGAGAATTTTTTTATGAGCCTTATTTATCATATGCACAGCAAAAAAAAAATGTTGCAGTGAGTTCAAGAAGCCCAGGAGATAAGCCACTTTATTCTTTCAGAACTCAAAACGGCCTGCACCAAAGCTTTCGCAGAAAGCAGCCCAGCAAATGCTATCCCATGTCCTCACAGCAGGCTCCTCTCGGCTCTGCTTTGCTCAGTTCAAGCTGCTTTAACATTATCAACTGATCTAAAAATAACGTGCTCATAAATCTCTCCTGGCACAGACAGTACTTGGGCTGTCGCACAGCTCAGACGCTGATCAATCCACTTTTCTTCCCAAATTACAAGATAGATGTGTAAGAAGCACAACATTTTAGCACAGTAATCTTCTCGGAAAGAAGCATAAGCAGAGATACTGATATCGCTTACCCATGAATTCTATTCGGCCAGGTCTTTGCTGTCCTAATTTAACCGAGCTAAGCTTGGAGTAGGAACTTGAGTCTGTTCTTTTAAAAAAGAAAATTATTCTTTTGGTGAAAAATGCAGCGTGCAATGGCAGATTACAAGAGTGTCTGAGAAGTGGCCCAGCTTGCAGGGCAGTGACTCTCCCACAGTACCTTTTGGTGCCAGAGATCTCTGCTACTGTGAATCTTGGGACCAAAAAAAAAAAAAAAAAAAAAAAAAAAAAAAAAAAGCAATCTTGTCATTGGACTATTGAGAAGTTCCTGTCCCTTCAGAAGGGAGGCAGGCTGTGTCACTGAGAGAGTGTGTGAGTGAGTCAGTGTGTGTGTGTGTGTGTGTGTGCGCGCGCGCGCGAGAAAGAGAATGGAGGAGGGGGAGGGATGAAAAGAATGCAGAGAAATTGCAACTGGATTTCCTGATTTTTATTTTAATAAGACTATTTTGAAGAGATATTCTGGAGTTAGGAAAAGATTCCTCTTAAAAAAAATCCCCTTTTCCAGAGGGATCTACAAATGGTAATTGGATTGTAACTGTGCAAACTGTCCTTATTAGGAATCAACCAAAGAATGTTGGAAGCCGCGGGTAAAACCCCTGAGGGCATGATAAAGCACACAGGACGCTTTCCTTGTGTAGGGCCAATTCTCAACTCCTAAATTATATTTTAAAACCACAGGCGTCTTCATTTTTCTAACACTAGGAAAAAAAAAAACATTGAAAAAGGAAAAGATTTCATTCTCTTTGAGACTGAAGCATAACACATGCTCTGAATTTTATGCTCTTTGTGGAACAACAGTCCTTGAGAAGTTGTTCATTTCCTGAACAGGGGGTGTGGAGGGCAGCGTGGATGTGCATCACGTGGCCATGTTTAAGAGGGTGCAGGTGGGAGTTGAGGGTGGCGGGGGGAAATCCAGGAAGAGCGGAAAGAAAAGGAAAGATGAAAGATTCAAAACATATCCTGATCCCTAATTACCTTGAGTGCCATGTGTGCCACATGGCACCAAGGCAAAAAACAATTCAAAAAGTCATTTGAGTTTTCCAGTCGATAGGAAGTTATAGTTCTTTTGTGGTCTCAAGTGAATTCCAGCTCTCACTGTGATGATAACTGACAAACTGAGAAATGATTTCATGGAACATCTTACTCAAAACTTAGAGATTCTGGTATGTTTTTTACTAGGATTCTGTGAGGTTAATCATCACTTGATATAAGCCACACACAGCTTCTGTTGCTGCTGGTATTTATTTAGCAAGAGAAAGGAATTCAGAAACAATAAAATACATCAGATGGTTTTCTTTACTACGACAGTTATACTTAAAGAGAAATTCCGAGTCAAAATCTACCTGTCTCCTCACAGAGCTCCACCTCCATCCACTACCCCAAAAACTCAGATGTGGAAAATAGTCATCATTCCAGCAGAGCGGTTCACGCAATGTGAACACTAGCTAATGGAATTGAGACCCTCATTTAAATGTATCTCGTATACTACTTCACGGGAGATTGATAAATATGCAGTTCATTTCTCATTGCTAGGCAAGTGATCTCTTAGATTATGAATACATGAAAACAACATGTAGTTCTCATTGTGAGCTTTCTAAGTGCTCCCGACGCTTTTGCTAAGCATTTTATGGGTGTTGATTCATTAACTGCTAAAAGAATTGTAAGGCGTGGGTTACATTATATCCCATGTTACAGATGAGGAAACAGAGGTTCAGAGAGGTTAAGTAACTTGCCCGAAGATTCGCAGCTTGTAAGTACCGCAGCTGTGATCCCAACCACTACGGGGCTTACAAATTAACTGGATGACAAAGCCACAGTCCTCAGCCCACACTAGTCAGCGCCATGTCATAAATGTCTAATGAGAACTAGACACAGTAACTTAATAAGAATCATTACCTAAGACTGGAGTGGCCTGTGAAATCAATTATTTAATGGTCAGGTTAACAAATGTTTCATAAGAAAGTGACTATTTCTTTAAGTGAACAATCTCAAATAATCTCAAGAGACAACGTCTTGGGGAATTCCTAGTCTGTTTTAAGAGTGGAACCGAGTCTGGCCAGGAGAGGAAATGCAGAAATAATGGAGAAGTTGTGTATCCCTGGCATTCTTTGGAAAAATGCAGTCAAGCCAGAAAGACGAAGGGCGAAGATAAAGAATTTTCTCTTTATTAAATATCAGCTCTTTACGTCGAACCCACAAGAGGCCAAAAAAGCCCCCAGATGGCCTTAGAAATAAATACTGGGAAGCAATGAAAAGGTCCAATCTGCGGAAGGGCCTGCTCGGCGGAAGCGCCTAGAACATGACAGCAATCCTTTATCTACTTGACTCTTCACGAGGCGAGGGCGCCACACACCAGCCTATCGCTTCAGAATCTACGCCCCTAAGCCTTCACTCCACCTTCTTCTTTGGCTCTTCTGGATTATTCCTGCATAGGCCACTGGGGACATTTTGCACATTCAGGGCAAAAATATTACACAAGCGCTCTGTCCAACTCTTGGGGTGAGTACATTTCCAATGACAACACCATTTTGCTTAAAACCCTTGGACGTCTCCTCCGCATGGCCTCCACTGCCATCATGTGTGTTGATTTAAATGGCGTAAAGTCAAGTAGTCACTGCATAATAACAAATAACAACAATAATGATCACAATAGAAAAGGAATGAAGCAGTATTAAGTACTAAGCAGTGTACGTGGGTCATGCGTTCACTCCCTGCCACAACTCTCTGATACAGAGGAGGGGGTGGAGGCACGGAAACAGAGGAAAAGACCGATGGATTGCTCCCAGACTCTCACTCCTTCCTAGCCACTGCCCCCAGGCCCTCGCAAGGTATTAGCAGCCACGTGACTAGGCTCTAGCCAATGGACTGTGGGAGAAAGCGATGAGCTTCCCTTCTAGCCCATGACAACCTGGAGACAAGAGTTCTCAGAGCTACACGTGGCCATTCCAGGCAGAAACCACACTTCTCAGTATTCACATCCTAGCGTCTGCTGCCCTGCAGTCCCGGCCGGCCCTGTCGTTTGCTCGAAGCAATCGACTGTGGCAGAAATGATGCTGAGATGATTCTGGACCTCAGACTATGGAGGGCCTGGAGAATGCTGCTTTTGCGTCCTTGGGACCCTCCCACCACCATGTCTTAAGTCTGGCTACTGTACTGGAGAGACCATGTGGAGAGAGAGTGTGAAGTTCAGCTGTCCCAACGTCCCAGCGAGATCCATCCTCCGGCCAACCTCCAGGTTGAATAAAGCCTCCTGAGAGACCAGTGTCAAGGTCAGCAGAAAAGCAAGCTGAGCCCAGGTTGGACCACAGAGCCACGAGCAAATAAAATGGTGGTTGTTTTAAGCACCAAGGTCTTGGGATAGTGTGTGATGCAGCCACAGATAAGCAAATCAACATCTTCCCGTGTGGAAGAGAGCAGAGCCCGGGCCCTGGACTCCGTGCTTGGGGCTTAGCCATCCCAGCAGCCATGGACACGGGGATGACATGAGGGAGGAATACACCTGTTTGGTGGGATTTGGGGATGCATGTGACGTAGCAGCTAACCTCACCTCCCTTAACCTAAACCATCCCCTGGACTCTCTCCCGTATGTCTCCCTACTGAACCGCCTAACAGCTCGTTCCTTGACTTTCTACATGTTCGCATGGAAAGAAAGTGGCTGGTGAACTGGAGAATAAAATAAAAACTAACCTTAATAAACCATTTTGCAGACAATTTAGAAAGTCTTTTATGAGCAAGAAGATAAATGCGTATCTAATGGCATCCTTCAGTTTTTAAATAATATATAGTCAATATTTAGAAACAGGTAATGCTTCTATGTTTCAGGATTATGACTCCATCTGATAAAATGGCATAGCAAAATTTCATTTAGACACATTCATTACTGATGAATTGGTTCAATTAACCTATTTTGGCCAACGCTACAGAACTGGCACATAAGGTCTTGATGTTTTCCAATTATACATTAAAAATGCAAACAGTGAAGGACATTTTAGTCCTCCTGCTACCATTAAGCATGCAGCAAAAATGTGGTATCTTTTATTTTAATTACCTATTGGACTCTACCTTTGGATTGATCAGAACTTGCAGAAGTGGGGTGCCAAGTACAAGCACAGAACAAGGACTCTGCATTCTCTTGCTCCTGTCATTTGCTTCTTTAACCATAGCTCTCTCTGTCCTCGCCCGGCCCCGGTACTTGACTTTGGTCTTATCTCTAGCATCTTCCTGCTACCACTGTGACCCATTTGCAGAGAGAGTGAATTTTAGATCCTTCAGATCTAAAAACTTACCATCAAAACAAAGTATTAGGGGGGCACCTAGGTGGCTCAGTGGGTTGAGCCTCTGCCTTCGGCTCAGGTCATGATCCCAGGGTCCTGGGATCAAGCCCCACAACGGGCTCTCTGCTCAGCGGGGAGCCTGCTTCCCCTTCTCTCTCTCTCTCTCTGCCTGCCTCTCTGCCTACTTGTGATCTCTGTCTGTCAAATAAATAAATAAAATCTTTAAATAAAAACACAAAGTATTAGGTAACTCGAAAGTTACTTAAGGCCACGGATCTGAACAGTCAAAACCATAGTAAAGAACGTGTAATACTTAGAGCTCATTGCCTCCATGGATATTTGCTGCGGTCTAGGAGGCAGATACTAGGATTATCCCCATTTTGCAGCTGAGAAAACGGAGACAAAGGGAACTTAACTAACTAGGGAGTAAGGAGTTCAAATGTAGGCGGTCTGTTTCCAAATGCAAGGGGTTTAACCCTTAGGGTACATCCCAGCTGAGTCAGTGACCTTTTTTCAATGAATCCCTTATGGACTGAGTGCCTAAAGGAAAAAAAAAAAAAAGAAAAGAAAAGAAAAGCTGTAGAGGCAACTGCCTCCAGGAGCAAGGGGAGGGACTGGGGTTTGTTTTCAGGGAAGAGGAGCAGGCATTTTAGAAAACTTCGGAGTGTCCCATCCTTTGCCAGCAGGAATACGCATCCCACGTTTTTGGGTAGAGATGTAACGCGAGGAAAGGGGCGTTTGAGGAAAGCTGAATGAGGCCGAGTGCAGCAGAGCGGATAGGAAGGGGACAGAGAGGGGAAGCAGACCTTGAGGTCTGCGGCGTGATCAGTGAATGGAGGCCTCACGCACGACATCGACTGACGAAACGAGGCTTTCGGCAGCCATAACCGAGGCACCCCTTAGGGATGCTTTCTTTAGGACAGTCCCTCAATTCTTCCAAGAAATGTGGATCTCCAGGGAGGCCGGGCCCAGTATGCTACTGGGAGAAGTGCCCTCGGGGGTCGGGGGGTAGAGTGAGAAATCTGAAGGTCCTTTTGTGGGTCGGGCAGGGTAGACCTAGGAAAGACCATTCTCTTCCCATTCTCACAGAGACACACGGACATGATGTCACTGGCTTTAATACACGGCACAGAGTGGCCTGCCTTTCTCAGGCGGCTCCTTCTACCCACAGTGCGAGGAAAGCTGAGTTTAAGAATGAAGGCTGCAGGGTTCACCCAAGAAAGGCCCCTCAGATGAGAGAACACTGGTTCTGGGGGAGATGTCACGGGGAGACTCTGCAGAACAGGTCATTTATTCAGACCTGGGGTGGGGGGTCCACTGCTCACTGAAACATTCAGGATGCTGAAGTAATGTTACCCAAACTGGAGAACTCAATTCCCCATCAGGTCTTTTTAAAGCAGCAGGAAGTAAAGCAAGCCTTGAAGAGAGATGACTATCATACTCAGGAGAGGGAAAGATCTGCGCTGGCAACTCGTCGGCAAGACAAAATCGGCAAATAGCAGAGTGAATTCCGTTTTGGTTTCTCATTTCAACGCCACGCTTGACCATGTTTTGTTTCATCAGCTGCACCTATCACCCCGCAAAGTCTCCCCTCACCGAGGTTTTTGTCCAACAGGAAAGGAAAACAACTTCCTACGGTTGACATTAGACTTAATAAACTCATTACCCGAATGAATTAGTTTCGAGTATCAACCAAGTGTGTGAACATCGGTCACCTCCCTCTGATCTGGGCCCCAAGTGTGAGCTGTGGCTGGTCAGCCTTTGGGTTTCAGTTTAAGATACCTTATCTTCTTAAACTCCCCCAACAAGTACTTCCAAATCAGCACGAATTGCTGTAATTCTTCAACCTCAATGGGAAAAAGCAACTGATACATTCCAGCGGAAGGCTGGTAATTAACTCATCTAACTTAACCTTGAGTTGCTGAGCGACGAGCAAGTAAGCTATTTGAAATGAAAATATATGCATCTGCACTGCTAGACTGCACGAAGAGTCCAGCTTTAATAATACTCTCGGAGTATTTGCTTCAAAAGCAAAATGAGTTCAGGTACAAGTGGCAATAAATGTCAGAACAAACTGTATTAAGGACCAGCAGGTCTCTAATATGGTTGCACCTTAGAAGCACTTGTCGGGGCACCTGGGTGGCTCAGTGGGTTAAGCCTCTGCCTTTTGGTTCAGGTCATGATCTCAGGGCCCTGGGATTGAGCCCTACATCAAGATCTCTGCTTAGCAGGGGGCCTGCTTCCCCTCTCTCTCTGCCTGCCTCTCTGCCTACTTGTGATCTCTGTCTGTCAAATAAATAAATAAAATCTTAAAAAAAGAGAGAAGTACTTGGTGCATACCTCAATTAAAAAAAAAAGAAAAGCAATTACTTAGTGCGGTTTTCAAAAAAATACCCACACCCATGCACCCCTCCAGACCAGTGAGATCCAACAGACCTTTCTAGGATCACTGTACTGTCTAACACGGGGGCCATCGGTGACCTGCGGCTAATGAGTACTTGAGATGTGGCTAGTGGAATGGAATCATTTAATTTTTAGTTTTCTAAATCTTCACTGATTTAAATGTAAATAGCCACAGTGGCTAGTGGCTACTGTATTGGACTGCGTGAGTATAGAGCAGAACAGCTAGACTCTTAAGGGCTGGGGCTCGGGCTTTGGTAGGTCTACAAAGCCCTCTGGGGGATTCTTTTTTTTTTTTTTTTCCTCTGGGGAGGATTCTTGTGAGCAGTCCAAGATGAGAACCACTGCAGTGGCCGGGGTTTTAGGAAACCAGTGGGGTGGCAAATTCCTTGTTCTTTTTCCTTTTTCTCCAAATTCCATGGAAGCATTTGCCACACACCTTTGCCTCTCTCCTTCCACGCCTCCCCGCTCTCACCCCCTCCATACTCCCCTGTGACAGGGGCACTATAGCTCTGTATTCCTTCACCCACTGCCCCTGCCAGATTTCTCTGACACCAAGGACAGATTTTTACCCTTTCCCCTTCTCTTCCACTGGCAGCAGAAATAAAAGCCTAATAATACTACCGATTGGGAATTAAATCCCCCAACGTGGGCACCCATAATTTAAAACTGTTTTTCCTTTCTTCAGGCTTGATCCAGATGCCTCTCTCTGATTTCCGCCACGGATGCCACGGGGAATAGTGCTAATGGTCGTGGGGTTTGGGGGCAGTGTGATAAGCAGGTCTCACGTGCTCATTTGCAGCTGTTTCCTCCCTGCAGGACACAGTGTTACAGCACCATGGCCACTCGGAGGTTTCCATAGTCTGACTGCCTTGAAAGTCGAGCTCAGCCCACAAATAGCCACGTGGGTGTCTAACCCTTCTCAGTCTCACTTACCCTCGGGAAAGAGGAGATAAAGAAGGATCCTGTCGGGAAGGTGGAGTGCCGCATGTCATTTGCATGATGAATGAGACATGGGTGACACACCCACTGCCCTAGAGCCAGATTTTTATTCCCTACCGCCCCCCCAACCCCGCCACACATACACAGAGTTTTGTGGTGATTAAAACAAATAGCAGGGCAAACTTTTCCGGAGGAAATTGCGGAATTCACGAAAGCATCCTCTAAGCACATGATTAATTAACGTGGCAATAGGAAGGCCATTTGGAAAGTGGTTAATGAAGAAAAAAAGAATATGCTAATGTGATTTTTACAAAATATTCAACTTACTTATTGTAGCGTGTCTTCATTTTTATTGACTCATTGCTGGTTACTATTAGTGGAACAAGGAAGGGTGTGCTAATACACATCACCTTATTCCTAAAAATGGTAAGACTCAGAATTCCAGAGCTCACTGATAGCAACCAAAGAGCATACCGCACGATTTCCAGGCACATAACAGTTGGTCAACCTTTCCGCTAATCTCAATAGCCATAGCCTGACATAGTCCAATGCTGTTTTCACTCACAGGCACTGTTGATTTATGTTCACATTTTCTACACTGAGTTTTGCTGCCTTCTTCCTTATTAAATATCCATCTATGGGTAGAGCAACTTTTTAATGTAAGAAAATACAAAATTACAACCCATTAGCACCATGAGAGTTTGGAGTCAACAAAACTATTAATGGTAAGTCTTGCTCATGGTGACTCACAGCACAGATAAGCTAAGCCGGGAGCTATGCTCCATCCCCAGGGGATTTAGAAATTCGAGGAATAACTAACATTTATTGTGAATGTACATATGTACCCATCACTATTCCTAGCCCCAATTATGTACTCCCTGCTTTAATTGTTAAGTAACTTTAGGAGGTAAGGTCTATTGATACACACCCATCTCACAGGTGTAGAAATCAAGGGCCAGGAGGTTGAGTAACTCGCCCAAGGCAACAGATGCAAGTAACAGAGCTGGGGTTCAAAGTCATAGGCCTTAACCCCAGGGTTTGGGGTCTTAACCATCACCCCACGTGACCTCCCGGTGAGTACCATAACTTTCTCTCAAGGAGTGGCAAGGTATGACTCAAGAAAGTACATTAGAATGAAATCCATTCTCATTTCATTTCCCCACAAAGTAAAATTCTGAAGTCCGTAAATGATCTATTACAGGCGATATTACTCCTAACACATTGATTGAGGCATGTGCTGACCTTGAGGTGCCAAATGTTGATCTATAGCAGGGATGGACAAAGTCCAGCCCCAGCCACACCCAGCCCTCGCCTGTTTAATAACTAGAGCCCAGGCAGACCCATTCATTTCCGTCTTGTGTGGGGCTGTGTCCTGATACAACAGCAGAGCAGAAAGGTTACACTAGAGATGAAGGACTCCTAATGCCTATAATATGTACAATCTGGCCCTTCACAGAAAACGTTTGCTGACCTTGTTCTCGACCCGCTGAAAAATCACCAGACACTTAGTACAGGAAATGATAGAGTTTCCTAGGGCGTTTCACTGTGTCAAACAACAAGGGAACTGCCTCTTTTTACAACCATCATTACAACATATACATATGTATGGATGAGGAGATGGGTCCATAGAGATCGCTCAACAGCTTATTTTTTTCCTACACGTTTCTTTTAAGGATCCAAATGACCTAGATGCTTAAGACGTGTAGGGAATGTCCATGCCATGTCTCACGGAGAGAAGCAAGAGGACTGGGAATGTTTCAATGTTACTTATTTTTCCAGAAAACTCTAACTTCCTAAGATACCTCCCTCCTATCTAATCTTCACACTCACTTCCCCCCAACACACACACACACACACACACACCCCACACACACACCCCACACACATATTTCGGCTATTTTCTTGACCCTGATTTAAACATCGATTCTCTGCTTTTGTACCTTTTCTCCCTTGTTTGACTGTACATTCTGGAAGCACAGATGCAGCAGTCAGAAGAAATAGCACTTGAGGTTTGTGTTTTTGCATATCTGTTGGTTGAAAGAAAGCTCTTGGGAAAGAGCTACAGCATCTATACAGAAAGCTATCTGTGTCTATTAGCACAGAAACAAGCAAGACCAGTGGGCCATATTTATATCGACAACATTTGTTCTAAAGTAGCTAAAATCACTTCCAGTAAAAATGAAAGAAAAAATTTTGCTTCCTGGCTTTTACTATCAAGTGTCAAAACATGTAAGAGTGACACATGAACAGAGAGAAATCAATTCTCAGAATGATACAAAATGCCAGGTATGACATAAAAAAGCATAAAAACCAACCATCTGAACTTACTGGAACAGATCCGAGGTTTTAGTTACTATGTTTCAGACTTTTTTTTTTCTGGAAATGTTTCCTTCTATATATACTACTTTTTAAAATGATAAATTAAAAAGTGTTTCCCAGACCTGGCTAAATGTGTTTGCATGAGGAAAACAACGCTTCCTTTGAGCAATGAAAGGCACAGGAACTGAAGTTTTTCCCAAACTAAATACAGTCATCTATTACGGCAGCTTGGAGACTTATCATTCATGGGTGCATTTTTAGTAAGACTTGAGTTTTTAGGGCAGTTTCAGTTTCACAGCAAACTTGAGTAGAAGATACAGGTATTTCCCAACTACCCCTTGCCCCACACCTGCACGGCCTCCCCCACTTTCAACATCCTCCCCCGCGGGGAAATTTGTTAGAACTGATGAGCCTACGCTGGCCCGCCATCATCACCCGGACTGCACAGCTTACACGAGGGCTCCCGCTTGGTGTTCTATGTTCTATCATCAGCTGTGCTGGCGATTCCCGAGATATGAATGATGCCATGCATTTATCATCATAGTATCATACGGAGTGTTTTCATTGCCCTTAAAATCCTCCATGCTCTACCCATTCATCCCTCTCTTCCTTCAAACACCTGGCAACCACTGATCTTTTTACGGTCTCCCTAGTTTTGCCTTTTCCAGAATGTCAGAGAGTTGGAATCATAGCATGCAGCCTTTTCAGATTGGCTTCTTTCCCTCAGTAATGTGCATTGAAGGGTCTCCCATGGTTTTTCATGGCTCGATAGTTCATTTCTTTTTCGTGCCAAGTAAGAGTCCATTGTTTGGATGGGCCACGGTTCATCTATTCATTCGTCTACTGAAGAACATGTCGGCTGCTTGCAGGTTTGGGCCATGGTGAATAAACATCTCTGTGCAGCTTTTTGTGTGCACATAAGTTTTCAGTTCTTTTGGGTAAATACCTAGGAGCGTAATTGCTGGATGGAACGATAAAAGTATACTTAGTTTTGTAGAAACTGCCCAACTGTCTTCCAAAGGGGCTGCGCCATTTTGTATGCTCAGCAGCGATGTGCCGGAGCGCCTGGGCTCCATACACACCCAGCACTTGACGTCACCGGTGTTCCAGGACTTGGACCATTAGACTAAGTACGCAGTCGTATCCACTGTTGTTTTAACTGGCATCTCCATAATCACATATTACTTTTCATGTGCTTACTTGGTATATCTTCTTTGGTGAGTTGTCTGTTAAAGTATTTGGCCCACATTTTATCCTGTTGTTTGTTTTCTTATTGAGAGTTTTGAGAGAGTTTTAAGAGTTGTATATTTTGGACAATAGTTCTTTATCAGATGTGTATTTTGTGAATAGTTTCTCCCTGTCTGTGACTTGTCTTCTTATTCTTTGACATTGTCTTTTGATGTCAGAGATTTAGCAGAAGATTTTGGTTTTAGTCAAGGCCAGCTGATGAGTTATTTGTGCTTTTGTTATACTGCGCTTTTGGTACTGTATATAGAAAGTCATTACCATACCCAAGGTCATCTGGGTTTTTTCCTGTGTTACATTCCAGGAACTTTATTCTTTTGCATCTTACATTCAGGTCTGTGATCCATTTTGAGTTAATTTTTGTGAAGGGTACAGGTTTATGTCGAGATCCTCTTTTTTTTTTTTTTTTTTTACTGTGGATGTCCAGTTGTTCCAGCACCACTTGTTGGAAAGACTGTCTTTGCTCCATTGTATTGCCTTTGTTCCTTTGTCAAAGATAAGTGACTATATTTATGTGGGTCTATTTCTGGGCTTCCTATTCTGTTCCATTGATCTATTTATCTCTTCTCTTGCCAATATCACATTGCCTTGATGCCTGCCATTTTATACTAAGTCTTGAAGTCAGGCAGTATCAATGCTCCAACTCTATTTTTCTCTTTCAGTACTGTGCTGGCAATTCCGGGTCTTTTGCCTCCTCATATAAACTTTAGAAATCAGTTTGCCAATATCCGCATAATAGCTTGCAGGGATTTTGATTGGAATTGCCTTGAATCTATAGACATCTTGACAATATTGACTCTTTCTATCCACGAACATGGAATATCTCTCCATTAATTTAGCTCTTTGTCTTTATTCACCAGAGTATTGTGGTTTTCCTCATACAGATGTTGTACATATTTTAATACATTTTTGCCAAAGTATTTCATTTTCAGGGGTGCCAATGTAAATAATATCATAGTTTTAATTTCAAATTCTACTTGTTCATTGCTGGTATGTAGAAAAGTGATGGGATTTTGTATACTAACTTTGTATCCCACATCCATGCTATAATTACTTATCAGCTCCAAGAGGGTTGTTTTTGCTGATTTTTTTTTCATATTTTTTACATGGCTAATCACATCATCTGTGAACCTAGTGGAGATCCAAGCATTAAATTAGCCCACAAAACTATAAGGGCCTCCTGATGACTGGGTCTCCCTGGACTATTTAACTGTCAGAGTTGTCCACACTGAGCCTCCAGCAATTTATCAATTACAGTTCAGGTGTCCCTACCCCGGCACTGGTTCCCTTGGAGATTGCTGCTCCAGTAAGTTTGATTCTCTATATTGATCTGTCAGCCTCTCCAATTTTTAGAGTTAGCAGTTTGCCCTATGAACTCACTTCTCCTACAGATCTAAGAAGAGTTGTTGATTTTTCAGTGTGTTCAGACTTATACTTGAAGTGGTGGCTTCTAGGCTTCTTATGTTCCAGACAAAATATCCAAAGTTCTGATGCAATTATTTTTAGATAAAATTTACATATCATAAAATTTACTGCTTTAAAGTATATGATCCAATTTTTTTAGTATATTCACAGATATATGCAAACATTACCATTATTGAATTTCAGAATATGTTCATCACGCCCAAAAGAAACCCTAAATGCATTGGCAGTCACTCTCCATTCTCTTGTCATCCCAGGTCCTGACCACTTTTAATCTAGTCTTTGTCTCTACAGACTTGCCTATTTTTTACTTTAAATATAAGTGGACTTACATAATGTGTGGCCTTTTGTTTCCAGTTTCTTTCTCCTTAGCATGTTTTCAGGGTTCATCCACGTTGGAGCATGGTCCTTTCTATGGTCGAATAATATTCATTTTATAGATATTCCAAATCTTGTTTTATCATTTATTAGTTGATGGATATTTGGATTGCTTCCACATTTTGGCCATTATGAATAAAGCAGCTGTGAATATTCAGGTACAAATTTTCACGTGAACATATGTTTTCCATTCTCTTGGGTATATGCCTAGGAATGGAATTGCTGGGTCATACGATAACTCAAATAGCCCAACAAAAAGAACAACAAAAACTTAAGTGACATGGGTTGAAACACCAAGATCTAAAAATATTTTGTAATGTAAAACTCATTTTCCACCTCATTCCTTTCATGAGAGATAAAATATCAACAACCTCCAGCAAACCCATACTGTGTTTCCAATCCATACAGACTGGCCATCAGAGCTTTTACCCAGGAGTGAGAAGAAACGCATCCTTCAGTTTCTTTTTTTTCCCAAGCTGAGGGTCATGAGTAGCTTGAAAAATTTAAACACTGTGGTGGCATTCATTTTTTAAGCTTTTATTTAAAGCACTCTTTTTATTTTATTTTCTTTTTTTTTTTAGAAATTAACCAGGTAATGGCTATACCAAAAAAAAAAAAAAAAGCAAATAAAGTCTTTAATCCCTTTATGTTCATATTTTAATTTCAAAGACTAACTGTTAATATCTAGTCTGGTAATTTCACATAAAAAATTACAGTTTGGAGCCTAGTTCATTTCAAGGAAATATTCTTGTCTACATCAAGAGAGAAGCTAAAAATAAAAATATTGCACTGATTAGATCAATAGCCTTGTTTTAATTGCTCTTTTGTTCTTTGATTTTATTGCTCCTGGTGTGGGGAGCCAGAAGGACTTACTACCTCTTGCAAGACAGTCATTCTGTGCCATAAGAGTTGCTAGGAAGCAAATAAATGAGGAGGATAATCACCTGAGCTTCTTTCTGGCTCTACAGAACACTACACCTCACCCTCCACGATTGAGAAAGAGAAGCCACTGAAACAGATAAAGTGGTCGGCAGACTAAAGGGCCTCCAAAGATGTTCACACTCTAATTTCTGGAACCTGGAAATATGTTCCCTCACATAGAAAAAGGGATTTTGCTGACATAGTTAAGTTAATGACTCTGAGATGGAGAGAGTCTCCTGGATTATCAAGGTGGACCCAATGTAAACACATGGGTCCTTAAAATAGAAGACCCTTTTCTAGTAGAGTTCACAGTGAGAGAGACAGAGAAATGCAACATTTCTGGCTTTAAAGATGGAGATGGGGTGCCATGAGCCAAGGAATGTAAGTGGCTTCCAAAAGAAAGAAAAGGCAAAGAAATGGATTCTCCCCTAGAGGCTCCAGAAGGAATGCAGTGCTACTGTCACCTTGATTGCACTCCAGTGAGACCTGTATCCGATCTCTAACCTAGAGCTGTAAGATCATAGGTATGTGGTGTTCTAAGCCACTAAATTTATGGTAGTTTGTCATACCAGTGATAGAAATGAATACAAAAGGGATCAGGAAATTTCTATGTCTACAAGGGACTCATAAATCATTTATTATTATTTTTAAACATTTTATTTATTTATTTGAGAGAGAGAGACAGAACACATGAAAGCATAAGCAGAGGGAGAAGCAGGTTCCTTGCTGAGCAAGGAGCCCAATGCAGGATTTGATCTCAGGACCCTGGGATCATGACCTGAGCTGAAGGCAGATGCTTTACAGACTGAGCCACCCAGGCATCCCTGGACTCATAAATCATTTAAGGCAAAACTTCCTAAATTGCTCCATGATCAGGTTAGTTCATGTTAGCTTTCACAAGAAAGCTGTTCGTGTTGGTCTCATCTTAAATAGTCATGTTAAACAATAACTACAGAAAAATTGTTCTGCAGAGGGAGAACTGTGACTCAGAGTATCTTCTAAATACATTTACTATAATCTCACCTCTGTTTCATTTTTTTTTCTTTCCAGAATATGTCTTCACAACCCTTAGAGTTCTCGGAACATAGTTGGGAACCGCTGAACTAATCTTACCTGTTCAACTGAGAATTTGAGACCAAAAGGGAAGAAATGACTCACCAAGCTGGCACTTTGGCAACACAAAGTCACAACCTTGGCTTTACCCTCCTCATCTGGAAACCTGTCTAGGATGCCACTCTGTATCACTGAGAAGAGGACACCATTTTTCTGGCACTCAAGTTCTAAGTTAAACCTCTGGTGGGAGGAAAGGATATCAGGTGAGAAGCAGCCCAACAAAGTTCATAACAGATCAAATTCTCTACTCAATAATATCAAAAACAACGTGGCTACTTTAGCACTCAACATATCTTATTATTTAAAATAAAAGCATTCAATAAACTATTGGAAATTTACTAATTTTATATTAATGAGAAGAATGCAATATTTCCCCGCAGTGATTTCGCATGTTCCTAAAAGTGCCTAATTCTGCTGCCAAAGTCCCTTTCCCACAAATTCTGGTTTCCATAAATGCTCATTTGAGAAAGAACAGAGGTACAACCAAACGCCGTTGTTTTCCTTTGTAGCACTTAAATAATGCTTTCTCCACATTTCCCACTGCCTGTTCCAAGGGCTGTGAACCCACGGTCCTTTGATGTTTTTCAAATACACATTATCCACATCCTTTTCCAGAAAGTGAATACTTTTTTCCCATCACCTCAGCTTTTAGATAATAATAACACAAATAAAAATAAAGACTTCAACTATTAGAGCTAATAACATCGAATGCTTATTTTATGCCAAATCCTGTACTACATGCATCACACAAGGACTCTCATTTAATCTTTATTAAGAAACAATTAAGGAAAGTGTCACTATTAACATCTGTACAGTATATATATGCCATCTGAGGTACAGGGAATTTAGGGACCTCACCCAAGGTCATGCAGCGAAAAGCAATGGAGCCAAAACCTGAATGTAATCTGATGTAGAGCCAGTCTCCCATCAGCAGCAGCCCAGCGAGCCCTCACCTGGGGGTGATTCTACCTCCCAGGGAACATGGGCACATGCCCAGAGGCATCTTCTGTCATCACAAACGAGAGGCGGAGCCCCCCTGGTATCTAGTGAGTGGAGGCCGAGGGGGCCACCGAGCATCCTACAGTGCACACAACAGACACTCACAGCAGAGAACGATCCCACACTGTCAAGAGTTCCAAGGCTAGGAAACACTACCTTAGCCTAACGCCTCCCAAAGGCCAGGCATTTTGAATAGGCCATCTGTGGGTAAGATACGTGATTCTCATTTCCAAGTTAGAAATCTCTGTCTCAGTCTGGGACATGAGGTCCTCTCACCCTGGGGTGGAGGGCACGTAGAGCCATGGTGTCCATTTGGTGCACCTTCTCGCAGCATTGGTTTACTCAATCATTTCAGCCGGTAGTCACATAGTATGCCCTGACACCCTGGGACATTAGGTCATTTTACTTTCTGTCTTTCACTGAACACATGAGAGAGGCCTTAGCCCACTAGGGAGTGCCTGAGAGGGGCCAGAAAGAATATCCTGGTTTTCATTAGCTTTGCCTTGTAGTCCAGAAGACACAACAGCAGCATCTGCGTCACAGATAATGGCAACAGGAAAGGAATACAGCCACAATGGATTGCTTGGGGTGCAGACCAAGCTTAAAAGTCAAAATATTCTCAGAGAACAGATCTGCCATATCAGCTCAAAAGGTGATTGCTCATATCAGTTGACCCAGCAATTCTATTGCTAAGAATGCATTTTACAGAAATATTTACGAAATGTGCAAGATACAGTCACAGATGTTCATTTCAACACCATCTGATAGCAAAGAAAACCAGTAGAAATGCATGCGTATGTTCACCAAAAGACGTGTGCTAGAACATTCACCATAGTGTTATTTGCAACAGCCAAATTCTGTCAACCACCCAAACACCCACCCAAAGAGAATGAATACATTGTGGTATATCCACACAATGGGCTACTACACAGCAATGAGAAAGAATAAACCAACCAACCACCTACAATAAGATGAATGCATCCCACAGACGCCCCTTTGAGCAAAAGGAGTCTGACACAAAAGAGAATATGCTGTGTGAAACCATTAATAAAAAGTATAAAATCAGGCAAAACCAATCCGTGTTAGGAAAAGCAGGTAAGAAGTTATTGTTGGAGAAGTAACTGGAAGGGAGTCAAGGGGGCCTCTTGGATGTTGGTCATGTTGCTTCCGCATCTGCCATAGGTGTGTTCGCTTTGTGGAAACTGATTAAATTGTAAGCTTGTGCTTCTTTCTATATGCGTATTTTATACATATATATTTATATACACACACACACATATACACATTATATACATACACACATATATGAATATATAAACATTAACAACCTAAATGTCCATCGGTGGGTAACAAGCTATATATACTACAAAATGGGTCTACTCAATAGAATTTTTTGCCGTCATTAAGAAAAAATGAAGTAGCGCTCTCTCTACAAACCTGGAAAGATGCCCACTATATATAAACTTAAACAAGAAAGTTTCAGAACAGTATGATAACATGTCTACTATAATTTCTACTGGAAATACATGTTAGTGTAAGCACAGAAAGTCCACAAAATTATACCCTCAAATGGTTAATAGTACCTGTCACTTTAGGATGGGATTCTTAGGGACTTTAGCATTCTGCTTAATACCTATATTGTTGAATTTATTTACAAATATGTATTATGTTTGTACTCAGAAAAAAGCATCTATAGGAAGTTAAGATGAACAAAATATGCCTTAAGTTTGAGATCGTTATTATTTCATCATTCAGTAAAGATGAGAGTTTCTGATGGGTGAAGGAAATGGTAATGAAATAAACCTAGTTCCCTGCCTGGAGGGTAGCTAACAGAACCCAGTGGTGGAGGTCAAGTCAGTTTGTTGCTGGCAATCTTACCAACTGATTCAAATTAGCACTTGTTTGCTGGGCTGCTCCACATTCAAGTTTAGTTACGGTATGGCCACTGCAAACAGGATTCTTGGCCACACCAAGAATGTGTCTGCAAAATGGCACAACTGGATTTGTTTGATTAAATGAACAAAAACATATATTCGGAGGAAGGAAAAATCCAAACACCTGCACCCAAAGTAACCCGCTTGGATGGGTGGCGGCTCTTGAAATGTGCCCATTCACCGAATCAACATTTTAGCAGCCTCATGCAGACTCTGTGAAAGATCCCGTTTGAAATGAAATACTCACGAATAAACCAAGAGACCATAAGAAACACTTCTTATGTATTTATTTGTTTGTTTGTTTGCTTATTTTTGCCCATCACCAGCAAACGTTTGCTGAATGCTCACTGTGGGTCTCCGTCATGATGAAAGGGTAGGTCTGAGTCTACTACTTTATAATCAATTGCCAGTGTCACTGCGTTGAGTGTTCTTAATTCCACCCATGGCCCAGGATGGACGTTCCCTTAAAAGCAAAAAAAAGCCCCACCACTGATTTGGGGAAAGTGGATAAAACGATAACTTTTCAAGTGCAGTAAAGGTCTAAGACCCGTACACGATGGGTGGATAGACTATGTCCCGTGCCTCTCAACCTCGGCTCACCTTAAATTCAACTGAAATGGAATATCCGGAGATGTGCCTGGCCGGCAATGATACTTCTGAAAGCTCCTGGGGTAATTCAAAAACACACTAGGAGCCGGAGCCCTGGCTCCAACCAGCTGAATCGGCAGCCAGGTGGAATGGACCCAGGCAGGAGTGTTATTTAAAAGCTACACAAGTGGTTCTAAAGTACAGCCTGCACTGAGTCCAATTTCCTCTAAATTAAGATTATTAAAGAAGTCCGAAGTGGCCTTTCAAGAAGCATTTTTGTAGTCAGACCCCACATGCCTCAGTCTCAGACTGTGCAGGGCCGCTAAGAGAGTGATCACCGGGTGAAACTGTACCATGTGATGGTGTCAGATGTTTCAGCTTATACATAGAGAAGCATGCTGCTGGTCTGGGAAGGGCTCCCTCTGGTTAAACGCTATTCTGTGGGCTTGATTTCAATCATTTTGTTTGGTCCCCACAATAATTCTATAAAGAACAGAGTGTTAATGGATCTTTCCAGATGAACCACCACACAGATAGGTTTTTCTAGAAGTTTTGCTCTCACCCAATTTTATCGCTGATAGGGTAGACCCAGGCTCCTTTGGACACTTTTACATATTCTATCACCTAACTGACAGAGTGCGAGAAGAGGTTAAGGGGGAAAAAAAAAAAAAACCAAACAAACACTGTTTAAATATGCACACTCAAAATCTTGAAAACATCTTCAGAACATGGATTTTGAAATAAATTTAAGTCAGCATGACTTTAAGGCACTTGATAATATCCCTAATAGAAACAAAAGCTAAGAGGAACATTCTGTGATTGTATTTACAGAGAAGCCACTGTGGAAAGGTAACCTACTCATAAACACAATTCGAGTTGACTAGTCTGATGGCAGTGCCATACACAGGGTATCGACCTCCCAGATGGTCAAGGTCACACAGACCAAGGCAGACCGACCAAACCCTTCCTTCAGTTTGAGAGCAGGAAACATGTCAGTTATTACCTCAATGACTGGAAGGTCCCCACCTTGAGCAGGGCACAGCCTGAGAAAGGGAATGACCACAGGCACCATCTCCTTTCACTCATCCATCTAGAAATGAGTTAGCGGAGGATGAGGGCCTCTTCCACTTGTGCATTTCTGAACAGAAAAGAGGTCACACTTATAAACTGATTCTTTTCCCCGAAATTTATGTATTTCTAAAGCTCACACACTTCCTCTCTCTCCTCTATTCCTGAGACTAAGTTAGATTAGTAAGACACAACTAAACTGTGATTGCCCACTTGTTTTCGTTGGCCACAGTATAAATCAAATCTCATGCTTCTTTTTGCTTGCTCACGGGGTCAGTTTTAATGCTGAGTTAAACAAAAGTCCTTGGGAACCATTAATACACCTCTTTGGTTCTAACACAGAACATGCCAAATTTAAATTTATATGCTTTTTGAATTTTTGGCACCGAGTGTGGTGCCAATCCTTTATAATGAAGGTAAAAGGCCTGGCATTTTTGGCTTTATTTTATTTTTTAAAATAGCAATTTCAATCTTTTTGAAATAATCTGAAAAATGGGTGATTTTTTCCTGCCAGATATTTTTGGAACAATCATTTCATCCAAATAACTATGGTGCTTTCTCTCCCCTATTCATCTCTCCACCATTTTCTAGAAGGAATCACAGAACTTTAGAACTTGGGCTTCAATGTTTGACCCTTCAAGAACCCTGAAACAGGGCGCCTGGGTGGCTCAGTGGGTTAAGCCGCTGCCTTCGGCTCAGGTCATGATCCCAGGGTCCTGGGATCGAGTCCCGCATCGGGCTCTCTGCTCAGCGGGGAGCCTGCTTCCTCCTCTCTCTCCCTGCCTGCCTCTCCAACTACTTGTGATTTCTCTCTGTCAAATAAATAAATAAAATATTAAAAAAAAAAAAAAACCCTGAAACAGTGATCTTTCCACAATAGTGCGCTGGGTCCAGGTACTGACCCCACATCCTCCGCCTCTATGCCCAGCTCAGTTGTCTGGTAACCGTAGATCTGTGGTACTCTACTGGGAGCAATTTTGTGCCCCTTCGCCCTTAGGGAACATGTGGCCATGTGTGGAGACAGTATCGGCTATCACAACTGGGAGGGGGAGCTCCTGGCATGTAGTGGGTGGAGGCTGGCAATACTGCTCAACACCCCCCAGCATGCAGGATGGCCCCCCACCGTGATTACCTAGCCCCAAATGCCAAGAGTGCCAATGTTGACAAAACCTCCAGGACAGGTTCTCAGAGACTCATTTTCCAAACATGTTATATGATTCCATTGAAACAAAATGTCTAGAACAGGCCAATCCATAGACATAGAAAATAGATTGGTGGTGGCCTTGGCTTGGGGAAAGGGAAATGTGAAATGACTGCTAATGAGGATGGGGTTTCATTTCAGGTGATGAAAATTAAATTGCAGTTGAAGGTGGCAAGCTTTGTAAAGATACAAAAAACATACACTAAGTCCCACTCAATTATACATTCTAAATGGGAACTTTGTATGTAAATTCCACATCGATAAAGTTATTAAAATTCTTTTGAGAGGTCTTTCATGCAGTAATTCCTATTCTTACTGCACAAGAACTAATACTGGAGAGCATTTTTGAGTAGCTTTAGTTTTGAGTGGAGAATATTCTGTGGCAACACTTTTTAAATGCAACCCTGTGTCTTACAGGAGAGACTTCAAGATTTTCTATACTGCCAAAATAGCTTAATTTCCAATTGTTCCCATAATGTTAATTGTTTGATCTGGGTCCCTGAAATACAGTTCATTCATCTGTGAGCAAACAGGTCAAGAGTGGCTGGGACAGGGCAGAAACCCAAGGGTCTCGCCTCTGCTCTGGTTCTCACTGCAGTGCGAAGATGGCCCAGTCATCGGACCGCTTTGTGCCTCAACTTCCTCATTCCTGCCACAAGTCTAAGCTTCCTGATTAACTTCTTTGTTAGAAACCCAAGAAAGCAAGGATGGGGAAAGCAAATGCTCACAGCTTCACCACTGCCTATTGTATATGACTCACTCCTTGCCTGCCATTTGGGCCCTCTCTCTTCTGGGCCCTCTCTATTGCTCTTTTTCCATCTAAAACCTCTGCTCCCACCCAGCTGGTCTCCTTTGGCACACCCAAACATGCTCTGCATTTTTCCATTTTGGATCTTTCCAATGACAAAGCCCTGTGATGGAACTGCATCTACGTCCATCCAAATTCTTTGTATCCCTGAAGCCCAGACACTGTTACGCCTCTCCCCAGAGCCTCTGGTTCATGATCACTGACAGCAGTTATTGTAGGTAAGAAATTGGACATTTAATTGCTAAGCCCATGGAAGCATGGCAAGATGTCACCTCTTGGAAATCATCTCGTACTACACATGGCCCTCAACCTTATCACATGCCAGGAGCACCAGCTTCTGGCCAGTTCTCCCACATACCAAGAGCACTTCCATATTGATGCCTTCATACTGGCCTGTACTGACCTTAGGGATGCCCAGGAGATGCTTCATCTCCTCGAAGGGTTTGTTGATAAATAACTGCCTTATTGAAACCTGCCACTCGGCACTTCAAATCCCCCTTAGCCAGCCCAACTTTTTCCTTTTCCTTAGCCCTTCCACCTTCTAACGCACCATTATTTATTACATCTATTGTTTATCGTTGCTCTCCGCAGGATTGTGAGCAGGGATCTCTGTATTTTCCTCCCTGATGTAGTAGCTGAATTTAGAACATGGCTGCATGGGGAGCACAATCAATAATTTTTAAAATATGTACTGTGTGTTGTTCAGCATAGTACTAGAAGTCCTAGCAACAGCAATCAGACAACAAAGAGAAATAAAAGGTATTCAAATTGGCAAAGAAGAAGTCAAACTCTCTCTCTTAGCAGATGACATGATTCTTTATATGCAAAACCCAAAGACTCCATCTCCAAACTACTAGAACTCATACAGCAATGCAGTAATGTGGCAGGATACAAAATCAATGTACAGAAATCAGTTGTTTCTTTTTTTTTTTTTTTTTTTTAAGATTATTTATTTATTTATTTATTTGACAGAGAGAAATCACAAGTAGGCAGAGAGGCAGGCAGAGAGAGAGGAGGAAGCAGGCTCCCCACCGAGCAGAGAGCCCGATGCGGTACTCGATCCCAGGACCCTGAGATCATGACCCGAGCCGAAGGCAGCGGCCTAACCACTGAGCCACCCAGGCGCCCCCAGTTGCTTTCTTATACACTAACAATGAAAATACAGAAAGGGAAATTAGATAATCAATTCCATTTACTACAGCTTCAAGAACTGTAAGATACCCAACCAAAGAGCTAAAGGATCTGTACTCAAGGAACTATAGAACACTCATGAAAGAAACTGAAGAAGACACAAAAAGATGGATAATCATTCCATGCTCATGGATCGGAAGAATAAACATTCTTAAAATGTCTACACTGCCTAGAGCAATCTATACTTCCAATGCCATCCTGATCAAAATTTCACTGGCATTTTTCAAAGAGCTAGAATGAACAATCCTAAAATTTGTATGGAACCAGAAGAGACCCCAAATTGCTAAGGAAATGTTGAAAAAGAAAAACAAAACTGGGGGCATCACGTTGCCTGATTTCAGGCTTTACTACAAAGCTGTGATCACCAAGACAGCATGGTACTGGCACAAAAACAGACACATAGACCAGTGGAACAGAGTAGGGAGCCCAGATATGGACCCTCAACTCTATGGTCAAATAATCTTCGACAAAGAGGAAAAAATATTCAGTGGAAAAAAAGACAGTCTCTTCAATAAAAGGTGCAGGGAAAATTGGACAACTATGTATAGAAGAATGAAACTTGACCATTCTCTTACACCATACACAAAGATAAACTCAAAATGGATAAAAAACCTCAATGTGAAGCAAGAATCTATCAAAATCCTAGAGGAGAACATAGACAGTAACCTCTTCAACATGGGCCACAGCAACTTCTTTCAAGATATGTCTCCAAAGGCAAAAGAAACAAAAGAGAAAGTGAACTTCTCAGACTTCATCAAGATCAAAAGCTTCTGAACAGCAAAGGAAACAGTCAACAAAACAAAGAGGCAACCCACAGAATGGGGAAGATATTTGCAAATGACACCAAAGTCAAAGGGTTGATATCCAAGATCTATAAAGAACTCCTCAAACTCAACACACACAAAACAGATGATCACATCAAAAAAAAAAATGGGCAGAAGACACAAATAGACACTTCTCCAAAGAAGACATACAAATGGCTAACAGACACATGAAAAAATGTTCATCATCATTAGCCATCAGGGAGATTCAAATCAAAACCACACTGAGATACCACCTTACACCAGTTAGAATGGCCAAAATTAACAAGACAGTGAACAAAAAGTGTTGGAGAGGATGCAGAGAAAGGGGAACCCTCTTACATTGTTGGTGGGAATGCAAGTTGGTGTGACCACTTTGGAAAACAGTGTGGAGATTCCTCAAGAAATTAAAAATAGAGCTACCCTATGACCCTGCAATTGTACTAACAGATATTTACCTCAAAGATACAGATGTAGTGAAAAGAAGGGCCATCTGTACCCCAATGTTCATAGCAGCAATGGCCACGGTCACCAAAATGTGGAAGGAACCAAGATGCCCTTCAACAGACGAATGAATAAAGAAGATATGGTTCACATATACTATGGAGTATTATGCTTCCAACAGAAAGGATGAATACCCAACTTTTGTATCAACAGGGACGGGACTGGAAGAGATTATGCTGAGTGAAATAAATCAAGCAGAGAGTGTCAATTATCATACAGTTTTGCTTACTGGTGGAGCATAAGGAATAACACAGAGGATATGGGGAGATGAAGAAGTGAGTTGGGGGAAATCGGAGAGGGAGACCAAACATGAGAGACTGTGGACTCTGAGAAACAATCTGAAGGTTTTGGAGAGGAGGGAGGTGGGGGGTTGGGTGAGCCTAGTGGTGGGTATTGTGGAGGGCACATACTGCACGGAGCACTGGGTGTGGTGCATAAACAATGACTTTTGGAACACAGAAGAAAATAAAATGAAAAAAGTTAAAAAAAAAAAACATGTACAGTGCCAGAACACTGGCTGCCACTCAATAAATGATAAAGTTCCACCATCACGGTCATGATTATCAATAAGTGTACCATGATGTGGCAACTCTTGTACCATTATTCTTCACTGTTGCACTGTGTTTAGCATTTCATGTTTCTTTATTTTAATTTTTCTTTAAGTAGGCTCCATGCCCAGCATGAAGCCCAAAGTGGGGCTCGAACTCATGACCCTGAGATCAAGACCTGAGCTGAAAATCAAGAGTCAGATGCTTAACTGACTGAACCACTCAGGTGCCCCTCTTTATTTTGTATAAAGACTGAATTTTCTGAGAGTAGAGACCAACATGTATGTATTTTTGATAGGTCTTTTTTTTTTAGATTGAGATATAATTCAAACACCTTAAAATTTACCACTTTGAAGTGTACAGCAGTGTGGCTTTTGGTACAGTCACAAGGTTATGCAACTAACCACCACAACTTCCAGAACAGTTCTATCACTCCCCGCCCCCAAACCCAAATCCATTAGCAGTCACTCCCCATTCCTCTCTCCCCAGCCCCTGGCGATCACAAATCTGCTTTCTGTCTCTATGGATTTGCCCAGTCTGGGCATTTCCTAAAAATGGAATCCTATGATATACGGTCCTTTGTGTTTGGCTTCTTTCATTCAGCACGTTTTTAAGATTTATCCACATTGTGACAGGTATCAGTGCTTCATTTTTTTGTATGGCTAATACCATTTCATCATATGGCTATCAGGCCACATATCCCTATGCCTTGGATATTACAGATACTCAATAAATATTTTATACTAATGATTTAAAAAGTAGGGAGATGCATGAAATGCTATTGATAAAAAAAAACTTAGCACATGACTATGGTTTTCCTAAAAGCATGAGGATGATAAAGATGATGCACTAGGTAAGACCCCAGAATGGAGATTTTATTATTATTTTAAAGCTACATTAGTATTATACTGGGGGAAACATTGCCTACAATTAGAACAACCTTGCAGTTACTCCACAGATATCTGTGACTGACAATTACATCTAATTTCATTTCAAGTAAAAATTCCCTAAAATAAAATGTATGTGCATAGAATTAAATTAATTGCTGATCTTCTTCCTGATTCATTTCATTTTTCAAGATTGTATCAGCTTCAAATCTAGTTAATACTCCAAGCAGATATACCACTCGTGATGTGATTTTATAATAGAGGTTTGGAAATGATTCTCAACTGCTATCATCAGATCTTACATAAGTTAGGGATATGAAGAAGAGGCTGCTATCGGGAGAGCTGCTCAGGGCTCTGTGCACGTTGGAAGGGCCATTAGCTAAAACAATGACTGGAATGGATACCAGCAGTGACAACACATCGCTGACACTTAGGTCTCGCCGCCTATTTCCTGTCCTCTGTAGAATGAGCAGAGCGTAGGAAAACCGTATTCTGACATTTTATATTTGTCTCCCTGTGGGCAGTTCCTTAAGAGATGAGGATGGAAAGTATGCCACCAAACTGTTAACAATCTAAGAATGTTCTGTCCAGGAATGGAAGAAACTCTGCAGAGGAAATACGTGAGAAGGATCATTTCTAACTTTTAAGGTGGTCAACTATTTCCTTTGTTTCTTTCAATTTGCTCCCTCTGCCCCTTGAGCGATGACTAACATTGCCACTCTTGATACTGGAAATCATGATTGCGAAGAGTCAAATGTGTATTGAAGGACATCTAGCTTTCCCTTGCTGGTGTCTTCCCATTTTCCAGGCATAAGGTAAGTGTACCAAAGAGTCAAGAACACTGGTGAAAGTCAGGCATGGTGGGTCAGTGGCCCAACCACAGTTCTGATGTAGGCTGTCCTGCCAAAGTCAAGTTCTCTCCACCATGGCACGTTGCTTTTGTTCAGAAAATACCAGTCTGTGCATTTGTGTGCTGAAACCCCAGGAGGTAAGTGCAGCTTACTTTGGAGTACTTTGACCGACAAGCAGAAGTAGGAATGCTTGTTTTTACATTACTGTGGTATCTCTGTTAACACAGGTGTAACATTTTCACTCCCGACAGTGACCAGTTAATTATAACCCAAACAACACACGATCCATCTGCATATAATTTCCCTTATTGAAAATCACTTCACCAGATATTTAGCAAATGCTTACAGATCTTTCAAATTACAAGCTTGTATGAATTCTTTCTGTGAATGCTTATATTATTAGGATATTTTCTACTACTGATCTAAAAGGGAGCCTATTGCCTTAAAACAATCTTTTTTTTTTTTTTTTTACTTTGATTTTCTGTTCAGCTTTTCCTCCCTCCTCTGAGAATGAATATTCTATAAACCCGGGGCCTATGGGAGACATGGCACTGTCACTCACTCATCACTCTTACTGAACATGATTGAGAAATTATGCCCCGAACTTCTTGTCTCTCCCCTGCACTTGCTCCATTCATGGATTATTTAGAATAAATAAAATAAAGTCTTGGCTTCCCAGAGACTTTCAGAAATGAGTGTCTTAGCTAATGACCTTTCATATTTTGGTGACTCTCTCCTCAAATGGAGAGAAAGGGAGAGGGTGGGGGAGGGAAAAGAAGGAAGAGAAGGAGGAAGAATCATTTTAGAGAAAGAGAACTTTAAGCATCGACCTTTTTTCACCAGACTATGTGTCACAGACATTTTTCTGTGTCAGCCAATACACATTAACACTCTCACTTTGAATATTGCACAGGCCACAGGTGACTTGAGCCAGCCCCCTACTGGCAGACATTTTGTTTTCCGTGTTAGTTTGTAATGGAAACAGCAGGCACTGGCTATAACTAAGTCTTCCCCCGACCGACTCAGTGTGTGTGTATCAGTTAATGCTCAATCATGCCGAAGCAGAAAGTAAAGGACTTCAGGCTGAAAGACAGAAGTGGTCCTGTTATAATTAATATGCCCCTTCCCAGCCCACCCAAAGAACAACTGGAATGCTCCAGAAGGCCTGCCTTCACCATAGCCTCTGCTGCCTTTTGGTGTCACTATCTCCCTCCGCTCCCTCCTCACCCCTTTCTCATCCACAAACACAGACAGAGACACAGAGTGTGTTAGCTTCCTGAAGGCAAGAAGGATGATTTGCTCCAACAGCACACCCAGCATTCTCCCCTCCAACTCAGAGTGGAGAAATCTTCTAGAGGCCTTGAGGAGCTTGAGAATTGGACCACTGTCGTCTTCACATTTACACACCAACGCTGACGACTGTGTTAGGCATATACCATGTGCTCCATAGCTGCTGAGGTCACATCACGATTTTGGCCTCTAAGGAATATGTTCAGAGCTTGTGACCAAGGGCCCTTTCCCTTTTCCGTGTAGCTGTATTATCTCCTATTGCTTCATTAATAAGTTTTTTAAAAAAGATTTTATTTATTTAATTGACAGGGAGAGAGATCACAAGTAGGCAGAAAGGCAGGCAGAGAAAGAGGGGAAGCAGGCTCCCCACCAAGCAGAGAGCCCAATGCGGGGCTCGATCCCAGGACCCTGAGATCATGACCTGAGACAAAGGCAGAGGCTTTAACCCACTGAGCCACCCAGGCACCCCTCATTAATAAGTTTTATCTTCTCTTTTCAGGACACTGGTGGCTTGCTAATAAGCCTGTCCCCATCCTTGATCACCACTTCGAAATATCACTATATTTCCCTCTTACTTGTGCGCCTTTTTTCTTTCTGTTTCCTTACTTCTGTTACTGCTTTTCTTATGCTCCCTGTCCCAAGTCTACTCACTTATTAAATGCTGTTAGCCAGTAAACAATCCCACCTTTTTTTCATAGCTTCAAACAACCAGTCCTAAAACATGGTTATTTCCAGGGTATTCTGGAATAGATACTGATGGCTTGCAATCAACGAAGTATGTGAATGTGAGTGAGAGAGGGTTTTTTGTTGTTATTCTTTTCATATTACTCCTTGGGCTGAAGTGATTCTAGAAGCCCAAGAAAATAATAATAATAATATAATAAAGCTTTATTATCTTAAGCAAACAAACTCAGTCACAAATAAGAAAAGATCAAGTGGATCTATCATAGTATATTTGTTCATAGTAAATAATAGTTTGAACTAACAGATCAGAGCCAAACATAATAAGGATGTTAGGATAATGGACTGGGAACCTTTTACAGTATCTCCCTTTGAAGGTTCTTATTAGAAGCCATTTGCCTGAAAGTCCATTGGAAGACTTGACAGTGATGCTGAGTCATCTATCATCCTGGTGAATCAAGATATCAAGATATCAAGATTTCTTTGTCTATGGAAAAGCCACATAGATCAAGGACTTTCTTTATGCATTTTCAGAGTGACACAGATAATTTCTCTACATTTTCTTTAATTAATCAACACATTCATCCAGCACCTAGATTGTGAAAGAGATTTTTCTAGATAACAAAGAGCTCCCCAAAACGTTTAAGACACAATATCTGACCTCCATGGGTTGCAAAGGGAAGTCACCACGTTGACTGGAATCACTTAGCAGCAGTGTACCTGAGTTCTCAAGAGGGTACACTCCACTCCAGCAAAAAACCAAACCAAACCAAACCAAACCAAAACAGCAGCTTAGAGATTAAGATTTTCTTGTAAATAAATTTCCACAGAAGAAACATTTAAAAGCTGACTTTGGCTCCAACTACTTAAGAATACTCACTCTTGAAATTATTCCAGAATATTGGACAATCTTGGACCTGCTTTAAAAGAAAGACTTGAGAGTTGAGCTCCCCTAGAAGATAAGAAAGGCTTCTGGAACTCCTAACACCCGACTTATCTGAAGGTCCCCTGTATGCCTCAATCACTGCTCGAGCCCAGGAAGTTAAGCAAAGGGGGAAAACCTCCAAAACAAAACCAAAGCTCCTCCCAGCGGTCAAAAAGCAAGGCCCCAACACTGAAACGTTTGAACTTTTCTCACAAGTGAGCCTCCAGCGCCAATACCGCTTAGGGCATCTCTTCGCTTGCAGTCCGCACAAAATTCTAACAAGCTTGGCCATCAGATTTTCCCAGCACGCTGTAAATTAGAAGCAGCCAACTAGGAGGGGAGAAGCTGTTGGCATCAGCAACATGGACACAGCAGAATGCGATGAGTTGCGAGTCAAGGAAAAGAATAACC